>NC_139573.1:24737562-25440950 GCF_965112155.1 Podarcis liolepis | reverse complement strand
GACGAATGTGAGGAAATAACAGAGGGCATGTTGAATGAAGTGAGCAAGGGTGAAGTCCTAATAAGCAAACATAATAATTTTAGAATGTAGTGGCATACAAGCTATTACAATCTATTACAAATGGTACGGTATAGATAGAGTCATAGATCATAGATTTGTAGAGTTGGGAGGGACCACAAGAGTCATCTAGTCCAACCCCCTGAAATGCAGGAATCTTTTGTCCAAAATGGATTCAAATCCACAACCTTGAGATTCAGAGTCTCATGCTCTACTGACTGAGCTATGAGATTTTGCAAGGTCATCAATACAATAAAAACATAATTATGATGAAGTGAAACCTGGTTTGCTTAAAAACTTTCTTACAAAGCTTTAGATTTTGATGTTGTTGCTGAAATGGTTGTTGTTTTTTATTATAGTTGAATTTCTTGTAAATGAAATAAACAATTTACAATGGGAATGAAGAGGAACAATCAAGGCTAAAAAGACATGGATAATAAGGAGAAGGAATTACAGAGCAATGTCTAATGAATATTAAAATGCTTACATTGCAAAGTGGAAAAATTCCAGTGTTAACCACACATATGCAGAAGAGGAAACAAAGCAATTTCTATAGAACTCTAAATGTACTTTTAGCAGAATGCCTGAAATCTAAGAGTTTCCACAAAGCAGTCTTGATTTCTTTGTTTCTCATGCTGTAGATGAATGGATTCAACATGGGAGAAATTATGGTATAGATCACAGCAAAAGCTACATCAAGAAAGGAAGAAACATTACTGGGAGGCTTTGCATAGGCAAAGATTGCCGTGCCCAGAAACAAAGATACCACAGTGAGGTGGGGAAGGCAAGTGGAGAGGGCTTTTTTCTTACCATGCACCGAAGGTATTCTGCGCACTACAGCAAATACCTGCATGTACGTTATGAGGATGAAAATTAAGCATGCTAGTGCTATAAAACACCCAAGCACAATCAGCCCAGCTTCAACTAGGTAAATGTTAGAGTAGGAGAGCTTTAATAACTTTGGGACTTCACAGAAGAACTGATTGACAACATTAGAAGAGAAGGTGATTGCAAAAGTGCTGCAAGTGTGTAGCATGGAATAAAGAAGACTCAGAATCCACACAGTGACAACCATTTGAATACAAGCTCCTTTGTACATAATCATCTCATATTGTAATGGGTTGCAGATGGCAACATAGCGATCGTGTGCCATTACTGTTAGAAGGGAAAGATCAGCGAATGTAAAGAAGAAGTAGAAGAAAACTTGAGCAACGCACCCAGAATATGAAATTGATCTGCTGTTCAAGATGGAGTTGGCCATAGATTTGGGTATGATGGCAGAAACGGAGCCAACATCCATCAATGCCAAGTTTGTTAGGAAAAAATACATAGGTTTGTGCAGATGATGGTCAAAGGCTACTGCAACAATGATGAGAAGATTCCCAGCCAGGGTTGTCAAGTAGAATCCTAAGAACAGAAAGAAATGTAAGATCTGTAGTTCTCGTATGTCTGAGAATTCCTTCAGCAGAAACATGGAAATGGATGTAAGATTGCTCATTTTGTCTTCAGTACTTGCATTCATTCTGTAGAAGGAAGAAACTGGGAGGTATTAATATGGCAGTATTAACTGGTTATTTAAAACAGGTTTATTCATATTTCACTATAAACGCCATCAGATTTTGCTTTGATGAACAGTTGTGAAACAGTTTTGCATAGTGATGACACCAAAACATTCCATTTGTAAGCTATATCTCATTCATTTATTATTATTAAATGTATTAAGAAGCACAGTTTCCACCCAATAAACATTAATATTCTTTTGTAATACAAAATAATATTGAATATATAATAATTGAAATTTTCATTTCTGTTGGTTTTCTGAATATTTCTGAGACTCTACAGCTGCAAATACAACAATTTAAGTGCATTATACAAAGGTGACACTAGATGGTCACTAGCTCCTTTACCCCAAAAGAAAGCTCCTATTGGGGAGTAAATTCAAATACATACCTCAACTGCATAGCCATGACAGGACTTGCATCCATCCATTCTCTCTCCTTCTTCTACCTTCACTCCCTCCCCATATCTCTCTCTCTCTCTCTCTCTCTCTCTCTCTCTCACACACACACACACACACACACACACACACACACACCCCAGTGATTGGCACTGACTCATAGCTGTCAAAAGTTTTCAATAAAGAAGGATGCCGTACTATTTCAGCTTATCCCTGCATAGAAGGAACTGAAGGTTAGTGGGGGGGGAGATGAAGCTCCTACTCACACCCTTATCCATAACATGCTACAGTTCATTGTGGATTTGGTGGAAGTCATCCTTGGAATGTTTCTGTAGCATTCACACAGGGTTCTCCTCATCAAAATACCAGTCAAAATAGAAACCATCAAAAGTTCTCACATCAACCCTGACTGGCTGGGTGATGGTTCTAGACTAATCTGGATTTCTGTTCCCAGAAGCAACAAAAAGTGATGAAAGAATAACAGTCCAAGTGCAGTGTAGGGGGAGAAACATGGAGTGATGAAAACAAAGAAAGAGCATCACAAATTGATCACCATTGGTATCATTAGATTCATAGTTCAAAAGCTTATGAGTACCTTGGCTCTTTAAAAACAGGTATCTTTCTTTGTGGGTAGGTGATGTTTTTGGTTTCATAAGTTTTCATATTTTCTTGGTACTTCCCAGAATATTGTGTAGCGGTTATATTTCTAAATTGGTTTTTAAAAGTTGTATGTGCAGAACATTAATTGGAAATGTGCTTTGGCATTCTGGGAAATTGCTCCCATGAATCCAAAACAGCTGATTGGAATCAGAAGTCATCGCCCGCCCGCCCGCCCGCCCGCCCCCCCATTATAGCTGCCTCTCTCTTAATCAGACACAAACACACTCTGAGTCTGATGCAACATTCCAGATCAAACTGCATTTTGTAGGGAGCTATTCCCTTCTACCCCTTGCAGACCCATATGCAGATTGGAACATAGCTATGAGGATTACTGCAGCCAATCAATGCATGCTTTGACAAAAGTACTTATGAAGTTGTCTGAATACTTCCTTCTTTATTTCAAAAACATTTTAAAACTCTTTGGAGCTGCCAGTAAAGTCAGCAGCACAAAAATAAAAGGTCATTTAAAATGCTTCCAGGAAGTAGCAATACATCCAATAATATATTTAGAGATGCAGACAGGCATTTTTATTGCTCTTGATAATTGTTCAAGAAGAGACTGTCCAGCAAGGATTTAAAATCATTGTTTGATAAATAGCAACTCCTCCCCCCATATGATTCCCTAAAAAGGAATGGCACAATAATACTATAAACATGGTCAATAAGGTTTTGCCTCACCTAGATCCAGTCCCAAATAAATTTGAGGGCTAGGCTACTTTAAATAAGGTTTAAAAATTGGAAACAATTAACAAGTTAGACATTTGGTAAAGTAGAATGGTTTAAGGATGGCTGCATCATTACTCTGATGTTTCAAGTATACATGAGACCACTTGAAACTCAATAGATGACTGGAAATGAAAAAGGTGACCAGCACCTCTAGATTACATCAAAATAATAGAAAACTACGCATCTACCTTTATTTATAAGAATCAGTTTCCCCTCCAGCTGCTTTAGGGTTGAATTTTTTGATGATTTGAGAGTCCCTGCACTTTCGCAGCCGATCACATTACCCTTGTTGTGACCCTTAGTACAGAATATGTAATTGATTTGTTGCCTTTATGAAGACTGCCTATATTACAGTAAAATTCATTAAATGTTGCATCAATTAATAGTGACAGCACACATGGGAAAGTGAGCTATTCTGAGTTTTCTTTTGCCATTTTGGGATCTTACTCTCAAGAGTGCAGCATTGCTGATCTGAAAACATTGTTTAAACTCCTCAAATTAATGTTTCTTCTTCCATGTTAGTTGCAGATGAAAAGAAATAACATCTACAATATGTTCCTCAATGCATGAAAAATGACGACAACCTCCTGGCTGAATCATGTATTGGATTATACATAGGACTGCACATGAATATGACCTAGGAGCTTCAGTTAGTGCAGAACCTAGCTGCCAAAATTCTAACTGGTTCAATAAGATGTAGTAATATAATTCCTATTATAAGAGGATAGCACTGAAACCTACCTTTGAATTGCCACTTCCCATATCATTCTCTTGAATCCAAAATAACTTTGATTATAGCCTCCTAAATGGAGGTGCTTTTTGTATTCAGTAAAGAGAGAGGATGCAATAAAGAGAAAGTTCCCAGATACTTGGTTTGTTGATCTCTTCTAACAGCTCTCATATTGTTCAGTAAATCAGACTTTCCAGGGGCAGGGGGTTGGACTCAATGGCCCTTGTGGTCTCTTCCAACTCTATGATTCTAGGATTCTAGGATTCGGTGGAGGAAAGCCATGGATCTTTAAGGGTGATAAGAGTGCTTTAAAATGTATGGTGTGGAGGAGATGATGGTCTTTCCCCCCACCTCTGGGAACAAGGCCCAATTTAAGAAGGTGAACAAAGTGAACAAGACAATGTTCTGGGATTTTTTAAAAAATGGCCACAACTTTATTGATTTCAGAAGTTGGTAGGATTTAGCGTAGGCATTGGGCATATATCCCTCTCAGTCCCCTGTTGGAGGACTGAGGCTTCATAGGGTCATTCATGGGATATATGGCTCCATCACAAGACACAGGTGATCAAATTATGGAGACATGCAGAATAAAGTTGACGTATTAGGGGGAATTTGTGTCAAAGTTGCCTGATATGCATTCATCCATTGTTCCATTTTGCTCTGTATTCTATGCACTGACTTCCAGTGGCTCTCTGGGCCTTCAGACAGAGCATCATTCCTTGCCCTGCTTGGACATGCCAAGTTTTAAACCAGGAGCTGCCTTCATGCAAAATAGATGTTCTACAACAGATTATAGGGAGAAATTCACATACAGAAGGTGATTGTGAAGCACGCACATGCTTTCTTATAGCATTCTGGATATGATTTTAGAAGAATGCCCTACATCTAAGAGATTCCACAAGGCAGCCTTGATCTCTTTGTTTCTCATGCTATAGATGAATGGATTCAATGTGGCAGGAATTATAGAGTACATCACAGCAAAAGCTATATCTAGATAAGAAGAAGCTTCACTGGGAGGCCTTGTATAAGCAAACACTCCAGTGAACAGAAACACAGAGACAACAGTGAGGTGGGGGAGGCAAGTGGAAAGGGCCTTTTTCTTACCAAGGACAGAAGGGATTTTGCGCACTGTAGAAAAGATCTCCATGTATGTTATGATGATGAAAATGAAACAACCAAGTCCTATACTACAGCTTAGCACAAGAAATCCAACTTCCACTAAGTAAAAGTTAGAACAGGAGAGCTTCAGTACCTTTGGGATTTCACAGAAGAATTGATTGACAACATTAGAACAAAACCTGTTGGCAAATGTGCCCCCAGTGTGTAATATGGCATTAAGAAGGCTAATAATCCACCCAATGGCTACCATTCGAATGCAGGCTCCTTTGTGCATAATTGTTTCATAGTGGAGTGGATTGCAAATGGCTACATAACGGTCATGTGCCATTATAGTTAGCAGAGCATAATCTGACGTTCCAAATAAGAAATAAAAGAAAACTTGAGCAACACATCCAAAATAAGAAATAAATCTGCAATTTAGGAGGGAAATGACTGAAACTGTTCCAAGATCCATGATGGCCAAATTCAGTAGAAAGAAATACATGGGTGTGTGACGGTGATGATCAAGCACAATAGCAATAACAATAAGGAGATTCCCTATTATTGCCATTAAGTACACTATCAGAAATACGAAGAAGTGTAAGATTTGCAGTTCTCGAACATCTGAGAATTCCAGCAGCAGAAAGACAGAAATGGATGTAAGATTGTGCATTTTGTTCTCATGCTACCTGTAAAAGGAAGAAATCAAGAATTTTAAGCATACAAATATTGATTATCTAGTTTGATTTAAACAGAGCTCCTTTAATTTAACAGTCAAATGCATCTCATTTTCCTTTGTTTAATTCCCGCTGGGAAAACAATATGATGGTTCTTTTTGCCACTCACTATGTCCGCTCATTTCCCTTGTACACCTTTTGCAAAGCCTCTCTTCTTCGCCAACGGGAGGCGTTGTGAGCGGGTATCGCTTCTCACGCTTCGCAGGAGGCATGCATGGCCCACTGCATCAATATGGCTGGCTGTGGGGCATGGTTTGCCACTCTTAAACGAGCATGAGACTGTGGCTCAGTCTGTTTGTTTCCTGCACACACGGATCTTCCTCCCTCCCTCCCTCCTTCCCTCCCTCCCTCTTATTTTCATGCATTCAACAACTGAGCTTGTTATGGACCTCAGTTGGTCGCCTGTTGAAGAGGCATGGTTGGGTTTTTTTTCCACTCGGCAGATTGACACCAGCCACTTGATTCTTTTGCCTACCTCAAAGCAAATCATCACAACTTTGTAAGGTTTGGCAGTTAGGCATTGGAAAATGCATTGTGTGTTGGAGGGGAGGTTGTGGTCATCACCTACCCCTCCCTTTGAAAGGTATTCCGGTAAAGGAATTCAGTGGTCTTGGTTCCTGTCCGAAGCCCAGGTGGTGATCCTCCAGTGACTCTAGGGGAAAGCTTCCAGTTGATTAGCATCAACAAGCCTTCCCTACTGGTTGTTAACCCTTGTGTGACTTCCAGCAGAGCAGGCAGGAGTCAAATATAGTCAGTTTGGATCCAGTGCCTAAGCCAATACCACTCACATTCTGTAACCAATAAAGTTGTGGCCTTTTTTGCCCATTAACCTAAAATACTTGTGTCCATGTGTCTTATTTTATCATAAAGTGGGGGATGGGGCCTCGACTCACAAATGTGTGCATTGCAAAATGATTCTATATCCCTCTAGCTATCCCTTGACATCTGTGCATTAGATGGAGCATCAGAAAGAGAAACCACTTGCACACACTTATATGTGCAAAGGGGCTCACTACTCAGTTATGGGTCCTAATGATGCATGTTTTTGCAGCAGCTAGAGGACAACATGCATACAAAGTACACATATAGGCTATACTCCCCCCCCCTTTAATCCACATTTTCCACAGAAGATCTCTAGCAAAATCTGCAAAAAATAACCCATTGTACATCTGCGGTCACTGCTGGGGTGCAAACACTTTGGCACATTTTTGGGGGGGGGCTGTTTGTCAGCTTTGGGCTGACTTTTCAGTGACTAACCTCTATTGCCCCACTCCTCCTTTCATTTGTTCCTTGCATTAGCAGATTTGCACAAGAAACGTAATAATGAAAATCAATGATTGGGACTGTTTTCTCCAAAAAGAGTTGATTTAATGTCTATGCCACTATTTCTCGAAACCAATTAATTCCTCTTTCCTTGGAATTGGAGAATGTGTCTGACTGAGTGAAAAGCAGCATGGCAGCCAGACCAGGACTGCAGGAAGCAACATTTATGTGCATGTGATTCTGCTCATGTGACACATTCTGGGCACCACAGTTCAAGAAGGACACTGACAAACTGGAACGTGTCCAGAGGAGGGCAACCAAAATGGTCAAAGGCCTGGAAACGATGCCTTATGAGGAATGGCTAAGGGAGCTGGGCATGTTTAGCCTGGAGAAGAGGAGGTTAAGGGGTGATATGATAGCCATGTTCAAATATATAAAAGGATGTCACATAGAGGAGGGAGAAAGGTTGTTTTCTGCTGCTCCAGAGAAGCGGACACGGAGCAATGGATTCAAACTACAAGAAAGAAGATTCCACCTAAACATTAGGAAGAACTTCCTGACAGTAAGAGCTGTTTGACAGTGGAATTTGCTGCCAAGGAGTGTGGTGGAGTCTCCTTCTTTGGAGGTCTTTAAGCAGAGGCTTGACAACCATATGTCAGGACTGCTCTGGTGGTGTTTCCTGCTTGGCAGGGGGTTGGACTCGATGGCCCTTGTGGTCTATTCCAACTCTATGATTCTATGATTCTATGATTCTATGATTCTATGATTCTATGATTCTATGATACGTCCACTGCTGCACTGCAGCATTTATTTGAGCAGGCACTGAGCAAAAGCTAGGTAGAACAGAGAGCAAGCAGCAGGAAAGTACTAAGAGCACAGAGCTGGATTTGGGCTATGTGACCTGCCTCTTTACTAGTCTGCTGCTTTCATATGTGGTTTAAGATGCTGTCCTATATCTAGTCTTTAAGAGGGGAACGGGGTGTGGGGAGGAAGTCACCCTTCATCTCAGCCAGCAAAAGGTCTTGGATCAACCCTGACTGGCTCATCTGGGTTTCTGTTCCCAGAAGCAACAAAAAAAAGTGGTGAAAGAGTAACAGCCCAAGAGCAATGTTGGAGGAGAAATAGGGAATGATGAATACCAATATGAAGAATCATAGATTAAAACTTACCTTGGCTCTTTAAGAACAGCTGTGGTTCTTTGTGGGTAGGTGATGTTTATGTTTAGCTATTGTAGATCATGACTAGTCATACATTCATAGAGTCATCTGAAAATTCTTCCAGGAGGTGACAATACACCCTAAACAGGTTGCCATATTTCCCTAAACGTAAAGGTAAAGGGACCCCTGACCATTAGGTCCAGTCATGACCGACTCTGGGGTTGTGGCTCTCATCTCGCTTTATTGGCCAAGGGAGCCGGCGTACAGCTGCCAGGTCATGTGGCCAGCATGACTAAGCCGCTTCTGGAAAACCACAGCAGTGCACGGAAACACCGTTTACCTTCCCGCCAGAGCCGTACCTATTTATCTACTTGCACTTTGACGTGCTTTCGAACTGCTAGGTTGGCAGAAGCTGAGACCAAGCAACAGGAGCTCACCCCATCACGGGGATTTGAACTGCCAACCTTCTGATCAGCAAGTCCCAGGCTCAGTGGTTTACACCACAGTGCCACCCACATCCCTAATCTGTGGCAAAATCAGCAGTCGCTGCTGGTGTGGAAATCTTTTAGCACATTTTGGGGGGATTGGTGGTTTGTTAACTGTGTGCTGACTGTTCAGTGTGTAGTGTCTATTGCCACATGCCTCCTTCCACCTGCTCCTTGCATGATCAGATTTGCACAGTGTATGTGAATATTTCTCTAAAGTAATTTCTCTTTCCTTGGAATTGGGAAATGTGTCTGACTAAGTACAAATGCATCAAGACAGCCAGGAGGTTTCATTTATGTTCATGCATTGTTCTGCTCATGTTACACATGCTCAGAGTCAGCCTACCCATGAGGCGAGGTGAGGTGAGGGAACCGTCTCAGGTAGCAGGGGCAGCAGACCTTGGTGTAGATCTTTATTTTCTGCTTGTTCCTGAATAGCTTCACTCACCCTTTCTTTCCCAGCAGAGAGTGCAGTGCTGTTTTGATGTTCATCTCAGGTACCAATATGTCTTGGGCCAACCTTACAAATGCTGGTACCTCCACTGCTGCATTGCAGCTTTTCTTTGAGCAGCCACTGAGGGAAAGCTAGGCAGCACAATAAGCAAGAAGCAGCCAAATATTAGAGGACAGAACTGGGTTTGTGCTTTGTGACCTGCCCAATGCCTCCTAAGGTAGCCTCTGCCCTCATGTGTGGTTTGCAATGCTGCCCCATCCTTAGTCTTTGCACAGGGAATTGGGGTGAGGGAGAGAGAGAAAGCAAGTCAACCTTCATCTCAGCGTAATGTCTTAGATCAACCCTGAGTGGCTGGGTGGCAATTCTAGATTAATTTGGATTTCTGTTCCCAGAAGCAACAACCACCACCACCACAAAACTGCTCAGGGAAACTTGTGCTGTAAGAGTAACAGCCAGAGAGTGATGAAGGTGGAGAGAGAGGGAATGATGAAATAAGAAAAGAAAAGGAATAATAGATTTCTACTATGGATAGAGTTGAATTAATATTTTAAAAATCAAAACTTACCTAGGCTCTCTCAAAACAAGTGGGTTTCATTGTGGGTAGGTGAAGTCTTTTGTTTAGCTGTTATGGGTCATACATTCATAGAGTCGTCTGAGAATTTTATTTGTTTCTTCTTTTCACCCTTGCCAAAAACATGGTGTAGCAGTTTTATTTCTAAATCGGGTTTTAAAAGCTGTATGTATAGTAGGCTCATTGGATATCTGCTTTGGCATTTTGGGAAAACACTCCCATGAGTCTAAACAGCTGATCAGAACTGGAATTCTCCCACTCCAATTATTGCTGCCTCTGTTTTTTGTCACAAACAAAAAGAAATAATTAATATTAGCACTCGTGTGTCTGATGCAGCATTCCAGAGCACACTGCATTTTGGAGGGAGCTCAGCCCTTTTGCCCCAGAGTGGTGTAGTGGTTAAGAGTGGTAGTCTCATAATCTGGTGAACCGGTTCGATTCCCTGCTCCTCCATGTGCAGCTGCTGGGTGACCTTGGGCTAGTCACACTTCTTTGAAGTCTCTCAGCCTCACTCACCTCACAGAGTGTTTGTTGTGGGGGAGGAAGGGAAAGGAGAATGTTAGCCGCTTCGAGACGCCTTAGGGTAGCCCTGTTCAGGGAAGTTTTTAATATGTAACGCTGTATTGTTTTTAACACTGATTGGGAGCCGCCCAGAGTGGCTGGGGAAACTCATAATAATAATAAATAATAATTATTATTATTATTATTATTATTATTATTATTATTTCAAATCCAAACTCTTCTTTTTCCTTGCAGTCCCCCATGTGTGGATCGGAAGATAGATATGAGGATTAGTGCACATATCAATGAACCAATCAATGCATGGGTTTGGCAACAATACTTGTGACGTTGTCTGAGGGCTGCCTTCTTTATTTCAAAAACATATTAAAACTCATTGGAACTGCTAGTAAAGTCACTTTCACACAGATAAAATGTAACAAGGGATCATCTGTCATGTATTACTCTGTCCTGGGCTATATGAGTTTCTTGGCCATTGTCAGCCAAGCATGGCTTTTTTTGCCTGCCCAGAAACTACCTGACAGATTTATTGAAATCAAGTTGATCACGTTCAGCATGTTGATATTTTGCAGTGTTTGGTTATCTTTTGTTCCAACCTACCAGAGCACAAAGGGAGAATACATGGTGCCTGTGGATATATTTTTTCACTTAACTTTCATTGATGGGCTGCTGGGTTGTATCTTTCCCCTCAGATGTTATACATCATTGAGCTTAAGCCTGGCCTGAGCAACAGGGCACAGCTAATAAGAAAGAAATGTGTCTGCAGTTTGCTATAGTCCACAGCTGATTGTATTTTGTTGATACTAGTGTCAATATTTTCTAAGGCATTCTGTCTTGGCAGCTGCCTAAAAGCTTTAAAAATCACTTCTAGTTGTTTTCTTTTAAGTATTATGAATATACTCAGATTTTATTAAAAGTTAATCTGATGCACATGGAGACCTGAAGTATAAGCTGAGCTAACTAGCCAGCCTAGAGGCCTTGGGCCTATTGTTTCTTTGTAGTGCCTTATCTTGTGCTAGGAGCAGCTTTACTCCCAATGTTGTAAACACATTCCTAAGTGTCTACATTTGACAATGAGACATGCTCTGCTCAAATGTCCTAACCCCCTCAGGTAGAAAGGAATGCAAAGAGATCACATGCAGCGGGGGCTGCTTAGAGAGAGAGTTCTTTGTTCGCTTGCTCAATGAATAGGTAATGAAGGAAAGACCATACAGAATCACTGAGGGCCTTCTGGTGGTCCCTCACTGGGAGAAGCCAGGTTACAAGGAACCAGGCAGAGGACCTTCTCGGTAGTGGCACCCGCCCTGTGGAATGCCCTCCCAACAGATGTCAAAGAGAACAACAACTACCAGACTTTTAGAAGACATCTGAAGGCAGTCCTGTTTAGGGAAGCTTTTAATGTTTAACAGACCAGGCTTGTTGGAAGCCACCCAGAGTGGCTGGGAAAACCCAGTCAGATGGGTGGGGTATAAATAATAAATTATTATTATTATTACACATGGTATAACGGTAATTATTATTGTGTTGTAACTTTAGATTGGAGGACGTTTATGTATATGTATTGCTTTAATAGATAACAGCTCAAGATTATCTATCTAGTCCTAGGTTTCTTTTTTCAAACGAATAGTCCTAAATATAATAATAATTCCCAGTTTTCTTAACCATTTAATCATACTGGCTCATGTGTTTCTTCCCCAAACAATTATGAGTGTGAATCACACAAATATTAATACAAATTTATTCCTTAAACGTAACATTACAGTCCTGAATTTTGACCATTTTCTCCATGGCAGAGACTCAACTTAGTTAAACAAAATGAAAAATTTCTCTTCAGATGTGGAGGGGGAACGTTTTTCATCAGCAATTCCTCAGAGAATTCACAACTTCAAACTGGAGATTAGCCTGCCCATTAATTATCAAAAGGACTATAATTATATCCTCCCTTATACTAAAACCCCAAAGAATTGCATTGGCCACCAGCAAAAACAGAAAATAAAAGAATTACAACTTTTGTAGGATGATACAAATATATCCCTCATAGCATTCCAATCTGGGACCAGGACAAAATACACACAACACTCTTCCACTTTGATATCTGATGTTTTGCACTTTAAGTTGGAACCTTAAAAGATGAGAATAGAAGGAAACAGGAGCATCCATGTCAAAGGCAAGGGAAAATTGCAAACTTTTGAAAAGGAAGTCTGTATTGCTGTTGAATAGTTATTTGTTTTCTGATTTTGAACATGAGAAGAAAAATTATGTGTACCAATCTGGATTTTTGCCCCGTTTTTGTTTTAATTCCTTAATTCCTTTGTTACACATTTTGTGTGTTTTTAAAATAGTGTAAACAGCCCTGTGATCTTTAGATGAAGGGTTGTATAGAAATAATAATAATAATAATAACAACAACAACAATAATAATTAATATATTGTATTCAGGATGGAGATTCTAGTAGTATTTCTTCTGATACAGCTTCCTCATATGGCGTGCAAGGATCACATTCTTAACTGCATGGTTAAAGATCCACACCCTCCACTTCATGACTATCAGCAGCCAGGTGACCTCTTCATTGGTGGAATTGTTTCCCAGAGCATCATCGTCACAAATTTAATACCGTTCACAGAAGTACCACCACAGACTCTGCATGAAGAGCTTCTGTAAGGAATTTGTTTTTAATGCATTATTCTTTCTATCTGTCACTTGAGCAACGTGTCTTGGCAGCTGCCGCCTGAGTTTGTCTCACTGTTAATAGATTTCACTATGTTTACAGCAACAAGCACTCAATAAACTGCAGTGCAGAAGTACTCCAACTTTCATATGGTTTGGTTATTTAATTTTCATTTAGGACAAGTGCTCTTCAATAAATTGCCTATTTAATGTTCTAGTAGTGAAGATGGTGATAATCTTACAAGATGCAGTACACAGGTGAGGGGAAATGTTCAGCCAAGGTCCATATTCATCCTTTGCCTCCAGTCTAGAGTCACATGCCAGCATCTCCAAAATCCCATGATCAAATAATATGCATGTACTGGACAAAACACACACACATACATACATACACAGACAAAATACACATGCATACACATCCCCCTCTTCATAGGGGAGATGTCACCTGAAAGAGATACTTAAAACTCCTGTCTCCTGCCCTCTCAGCAGACACTGGAAATATGGCATACTCATTTAACATATTTCAACGAGCGCACTGCATTGTTGCTTCCATGGAATTGTTCGCCTTTTAACAAAATGAATATATGCTTTTGCCAATCATGGGTGGAATTGGATGAAAGCAGGCAGTAGGGCAAATATGCTGCTCTGTTTGGCTGAAATCAGAAAAGCCCTTGCAGCTACCTCCTTGCTCCAAGCATGATTTGGCAGCACAGTAAGGAGAGCACACTGCAGTAGATGGTGGCTTTAAGCCTGTCAATTTATTTTGCTGCTGGGGTGGAGAATGGCTGAAAAGGCTTTACGAGTTTGATCTGGTTATCTATAGGCCACCAGTGCCCTAACAGTACTGCAGAATGACATTCTAATACAGAACACACCTCTCTTTCTAGTGTGGTAACAAAGAATTACCAACACATTCTCACCTTGGCCTTTGCAATCAAGGAAATAAATGAAAACCCTCAGCTGTTACCCAACATCACCTTGGGTTTCCGCATTTATGACAGCTATTTCACTGCCAAAGGGACCTACCATGCTACAATGCTACTTATATTCACACCATGGAAACATCTCCCAAACTACAAATGTGACATCCAGGATAACCTCATTGCAGTTATTGGAGGACTGGACCCACTGACCTCCTTGCACATGGCAACTGTCTTGGATATTTACAAGATTCCACAGGTAAGACAGATCCTTCCAGATTTTTAGAGGCAGACAGAGGGAGAAAGGGACAGAAGGATTTACCATTGGAGCAAACAGGTAGATTTTCATTATAAAGAGATGAACATCAAATCTAAGCCAAGCAATACAGCCTGCTGAATTGATCTTTAAATCTGAATTAAGAAATGTACTTTAAAAGCATAGACTTATCATGGGTCCCATGAAGACAATCAGGACACATTGAGGTTGGAGGATTGTTCTGAAGGGGACAAGGAGGAAGCCTCCAATTTGGCAGAAGGGGAACATCAGGACAGTGATCTGGATAAGGGTCCTACCCCAGTGTCATCAGGGGTCCGGGAAGGGGAGTGGGAGTCAGAGGGGTCCTCTTCTACACCTGATCTGGAAAGTGAATTTTCCCCAGTAGTAGAGTAGCTGCATAACTTTTCAGTAACTTGTCACTGAAACCACAATGCTGCATGGGAAAAATACAATTTTAACGTTCCAGGAGAGTTATAAGAATTGTTCATTTGATGAATGAAGATTACTTTGAAGACTTCAAATAGAAAAAAAAAACTTCTCTCATTCTCTATTCTCCTCCACACCTCCTTTAGCTCATATATAGCCCTGCTCCAGTGATGAATGACAAAACCCCAGGCCTTTCTTTTTACCAGATGGCACCTCAGGAAGCCATTCAGTATGCAGGGATTCTCTCTTTGCTTCTGCATTTCAAGTGGATATGGATTGGAATCCTTACTTCCAACGATGAATATGGAGATAGATTTGTCCAAACTGTATTTCCACTTTTCTCCCAGAGTGGTATCTGTTTTGCCTTCATAGAAAGAAGCCACAAACAAACAATTGTCACTGAAATTAATAACATGTTTAATCAGGGGGCAAAAATACACGATAAAATCATTGAGAGCAAAGCCAATGCAGTGGTTGCCTATGCAGAATCATTGGCAGTTGTTTTTTTGAGATGGCTATCATACCTATCAGAACAACAACATGTGACAAATAAAGAAAAAGGTATTGTGTGGATACTGACAGCCCAGATGGAGCTCACATCTATTACATATCAAAGGACTTGGAGTATAGACATAATCCATGGTGCTCTCTCCTTCTCAATTCACTCCAAGGATCCTTCAGGATTTCAACATTATGTTGAGAATAGGAAGCCTCTGAATGCAAAAGGAGATGGCTTTATCCTGGACTTCTGGCAACATGCATTTGGTTGTATATTTGCCAATAGAGTAACTGAGCGGTTGGATGGAGATTTTTGTAATGGGGAGGAGAAACTGGAGAGCCTTCCGGGGCCCTTTTTTGAAACAAGGATGATTGGCCACAGCTACAGCATTTACAATGCAGTCTATGCTGTGGCCTATGCTTTACAAATGATGTTCTCATCTAGACTCCCATACAGAGCAATGGGGGCTGAAGGGGGACAGAAGCTTTGGAATCTACAGTTCTGGCAGGTAATGGACCCAAGGAGTACAGCACCTAGAGTGTTTATGCACACATTCCACCAGGCTCAAAATGCCGAGTAAACTGACTCCCAAGCTGCATATGGCTCCCAATTTCCTACTACTTCCTTTCCCTATGAAGTAGGGAAAATGATGTCTGTATCTAACTATATTGACACCAAGATATTATCTACTCTTTTAAAGAATTATATACTCAAAAAACTGTTGTTGTTTTAAATAATAACGTGAGAATCCATTTGTTTCTGGGTGTATTTTAAGGAGGCTACCAGTCAGGAATAACTAAAAAGATTTCAATGAAGCTTCTCAAAAGTAAACTTTAAATGTATGAAAACTCTTTCTCATTCGGTTATTGCTATACTGAAATTTGAGGGAAGGGGAGTAGAGGTGGGGGGACATCTCTTCATTCAGGGAAAGCGTTTTTATAACTCCATCTAAAAGATGCAATGCACTACTGTTAAAATGCATCATGCTCTACACTCTTACATTTCCCTTTGCATTCTAGTTCCATCACTTTCTGAGAAGAGTCTCCTTTAACAACAGTGCTGGTGACCAGGTTTCCTTTGACCAGAATGGGGAGTTAGTAGCTGGATTTGACATTTTCAACTGGATTTTTTCTTCAAACCAATCATTCCATAGAGTGAAAGTTGGACAGGTGGACCCCCAAGATCTTCTGGGCAATGTATTCAGCATCAATGAGAGTGCCATAACGTGGCACAGCTGGTTTAATCAGGTAGGAGCCAATTGCTAGTAATTTCAGTTGGCAGGGCTGGAGTAAAATGGAGGTGGTACCACCTTTAGCCATATTTTGTTCTTCTTTTGTTCTTTAATACTTACATGGTCCTCTTTCATTTGTGGATTAGGCAAAGCCTCATTCTGTATGTAGTGAAAGTTGCCGTCCTGGTTTTAGCAAGAAAGTGAAGGAGGGGGATCCATTTTGCTGCTATGATTGCATCCCATGTCCAGAAGGGAAGATTTCAGTCCAACACGGTAAGAAATATATTGCCAAATGATGTCAAACCTTCTTGATAAACAACAGAGCACACCGAAGGTAGAGTACCAGAAAGCAGAAGCAAGTGACTATGCAGCAGATGCTGGCTACAAGTTTATTGCTCCAAAGGATGTAAATCTCACCTTCCCCCACCTTCTCCTTAAACATTAGACTGTTACCAGATGAACATAAAAAGGTACATAACCATTACTTTGCATTGTATCCATTTGGTATTCCTCCAGTTGCCTTGAACTAGCAGAGATGGTGGCATAAAGCGCCTATCTTTCCCTTTTCAGATATGAATGACTGTTCCAAATGCAGTGACGTAAGCTATCCAAGCAAGAACCAAGATTCCTGTGTTCCCAGACTGGCTTCCTTCTTGTCTTTCAAAGAACCACTGGGGGTCGCTTTAGCCCTTTTTGCCCTTTTCTCTTCCTTGATCACAGCTCTGGTGCTAGCAGCATTTCTGAAACACCGCAGCACTCCCATTGTCAAAGCCAACAACCGGGGCCTCACCTACACTCTCCTTGTCTCCCTCTTGCTCTGCTTCCTTTGTTCATTGCTATTCATTGGCCAGCCACAGAAGGTGACATGTCTTCTCCGACAAACTGCTTTTGGAATCATATTCTCAGTAGCTGTTTCTTGTGTGTTGGCCAAAACCACCACAGTGGTCCTGGCTTTCATGGCCACCAGACCAGGATCCAGCATGAGGAACTGGGTGGGGAAGTCATTAGCTAACTCCATTGTTCTTTCCTGCTCATTCATCCAAGCAGGCATTTGCTTTGTGTGGTTGGTAACTTCTCCCCCATTCCCAGATGTTGACATTCATTCAGTAAGAGAAGAACTTATATTGGAGTGCAATGAGGGATCTCTGACTTTCTTCTACTGTGTTTTAGGCTATATGGGCTTTCTGGCCATTATCAGCTTCAGTGTGGCTTTCCTTGCTAGAAAGTTACCTGACAGTTTCAACGAAGCCAAATTCATCACCTTCAGCATGTTGCTCTTTTGCAGTGTTTGGTTATCCTTTATCCCATCCTATATAAGCTCCAAGGGAAAGTACATGGTAGCTGTGGAGATCTTTTCTATTTTAGCCTCTAGTGCTGGGTTGCTGGGCTGCATATTTGCCCCCAAATTTTATATCATTGTGTTCAGGCCTGAGTTGAATAACAGGGAACAGATAATAAGAAGAAAAGCATGACGTACCTAGATGTATCTGTGTTTATTTATATTCTACTGTGCAGTACTGACAGCCTGGTCTGAGCAACAGGGAACAGCTAATAAGAAAGAAATGTGATTATATTTTGTCTATATACGTGTTGATATTTCCTAAGGCATTTTGTCTTGGCAGCTGCCTCAAATTTTTAAAAGTCACTTCTAGTTGTTTTGTTTTAACGATGTTGTAGATACTCAGATTTGATAAATGTTCAACCACTACATCTGCACTGCTGAGTTCCATCTTTCCCCTGAAAGCCTTGTTGTTCAGTTGCTTTCTAAAAAATGTACGACGAAGATGATGATGATGACAATGATGATAATAATAGTAATAATAATAATAATAATAATAATAATAATAATAATAATAATAATAATAATAATGGGTCATGTTCTGGAAGAAAAGCTGGAGGAACTCACCATGATGTTTGTTTGTTTGTTTGTTTGTTTGCTTGCTTGCTTGCTTGTTTATCTGCTTGTTGGTTTGTTTACTGTGGATTTAGTTGCAGTGCCACACACACACACACACACACACACACGGAGTGGCTAAAGTAGATGTGATTTAAAAAACCCAAGCAGACAATGATCTGGATTAGATATGGCCACAACTTTATTGATTACAGGTATAGGTAGATTTTTGACTCAGGCATTGGATGTATATCCATTCCAGCCCCAGCAGAAAAAGGTAAGGGAACTTGGTTCCCGTAAATTCCTGCTCACCCCCACCCCCCTTAAAAAGGGAATGTCTTATAAACTGAAGGCTTGCTAATTACTTGTGTATTTTGCTAAATAACAGTTTGTGTTTGGGGGCACAAATGGGTAATATATATAAAACATGTTCTCTCAGAAGCTTCAGCTCAGTGGAACGAATGAACATCATGAAAATGCATCTGAGGTATCACATGAAATACATGCACAGTACATTTGTCACCATAAGCACGACAATAAAACTTTGCACGTGTCTCTTTTGATAATCTAGATATGTGGCTGCTTATCAGGTTCACCGTCTCACAGTTCCTTACATAAGTTGCTTGCTTTCCTGTAAAACTCATACTTAGTGGTACATATCTCGAGTCAGGGAAAAGTTAACGTGAAGAAGAAATAAAAGGGTATCATTATCTCTTCATTTTCTTGCAGTCTGAAGTCTAGAGTCGTTCTTGTAGTCAGGGACTGAAATGCTGTTCACCACCTACTGTTCACCAGCTGCCCAGTATAAATCTTCCTCAAAATTACGTATCTAGTCCTACGTACCTTTTTTAAAAAATCATGTTTAAATAACCAATAAAAAAAATGAATATTCCTAATAATAATAATAATAATTCCTAGTTTTCGTGGCCCTTTAATTAAACTGGCTCATGTGTTTCTACCCCAAACAATTATTCAATTCACTCAATCAATCAATCAATTCAATTCAATCAATCAATATTAAAGTTTGTCCTTAAAAATAACATACCGTATTTTTCGCCCTATAGGATGCACCGTCCCATAAGGCGCACCTAGGTTTTTTTGGGGGGGAATAAAGGGGGGAAAAATATTTTCCCCCCAGGCTGGGGCGGGGGAGGCCCGAGCTTCCCCCGACTCCAGCCCCCAAACAGGCAGCTCTCTGCAAGCCGTGGGAGCCCAGCGCTGGCTCCCGCTGCTTGGGGAGAGGTCCACGAAGCCTGGACGCACTGATCTCAGTGCGCGCAGGCTTCGGCATGCAGGCAACTCTCCGCAAGCAGCGGGAGCGCTCCAGCTGCTGGCGGAGAGGTCCGCGAAGCCTGGAGAGCGAGAGGGGTCGGTGCGCACCGACCCCTCTCGCTCTCCAGGCTTCAGCGAAAGCCTGCATTCGCCCCATAGGACGCACACACATTTCCCCTTCATTTTTGGAGGGGGAAAAAGTGTGTCCTATAGGGCTAAAAATATGGTAACAGTCCTGAATTTTGACCATTTTCTCCATGGCAGAGACTCAACTTAGTTAAACAAAATGGAAAACTTCTCTTCAGATGGGGAGGGGGAAGTTTTTCTTCAGCAATTCCTCAGAGAATTCACAACTTCAAACTGGAGATTAGCCTGCCCATTAATTATCAAAAGGACTATAATTATTTCCCTTCTTTTTCTAAAACCCCAAGGGGTTGCAGTGGCCACCTCCAAAAACAGAAAATAAAAGAATTACAAAATTTGTAGGATCATATAAATATACCTCATAGAATTCCAATTTGGGGCCAGAAGAAAATATAGACAAAGGACTTCCAGTTTGATCCCTGATGTTTTGCATTTAAGTTGGAACCGTAAAAGATGAGAATAGAAGGAAACAGGAGAATCCATGTCAAAGGCAAGGAAAATGTGCACACTTTTTAAAATGAAGGCTATATTGCTGTTGAATGGTAATTTGTTTTCTGATTTTGGACATGAGAAGAAAAATTACATGTACTGGTCTGTATTTGTTCCCCATTTTTGTTTTCATTCTTAATTCCTTTGTTACTATGTTACACATCTTGTCTTTTTTAATATTGTAAACTGCCCTGCAATCTTCAGAGGAACGGCTGTATACTACTACTACTACTACTACTTCTTCTTCTACTACTACTACTACTACTACTACTAATACTAATAATAATAATAATAATGTATCCAGGATGGAGATTCTAGTAGCATTTCTTCTCATACTGCTTCTTCCTAAGGCATGCAAGGATCACACTGTTAACTGCAGGGTTAAAGATCCACAGCCTCCACTTCAGGACTATCAGCAGTCAGGTGACTTCTTCATTGGTGGAATTGTTTCCCAGAGCATCATCATCTCCAATTTCATCCCCTTCACAGAAGTTCCGCCACAGACTCTGCATGAAGAGCTTCTGTAAGGAGTTTGTTTTTAATGCATTATTCTTTCTTTCTGTCACTTGAGTAATGTGTCTTGGCAGTTGTTCCACTTTTAATAAGTTCCACTGTGGAACCCCCGCTAATATTGTTTGCAGCAACAAGCACTCAATAAACTGCTGTGTGGAAATACTCCAACCTTTGTATGGTTTGCTTATTTAACTGTTATATGGTTTGCTTATTTAATCTTCATATAGGACCACTAAGCCAAGTGTTGCTTCAATAAATTGTCTATTTAATTGCTCTAGTAATGAAGATGGGGATCATCTTCCAAGATGCAGTACACAGGTGAGGGGAAATGTTCAGCCAAGGTCCTTATCTACCCTTTGTGTGTAGCGTCACATGCCAACATCTCTAAAATCTCTTGTATACAACATTTACATGTACTGTACACAATATGCACAGATTCATAAAGGGCACACACACAAAATACACATGCATACACATCCCCCTCTTCATTGGGGAGATGTCACCTGAAAGAGATATTTAAAACTCCTGTCTCCTGCCCTCTTAGCTGATGCTGGGAAAAATTGTTTGTTCATTTAACGTATTTCCACAGACGCAATGCATTGTTGCTTCCTTGGAATCAGCCTTTTAAAAAAATGAATATATGCTTTTGCCAATCATAGGTACAATTGGACTAATACAGGAGGTAGGGCAGGTGTGCTGCTCTGCTTGGCTGAAATCAGAAGAGCCCTTGCAGCTACCTCCTTGCTCCAAGCATGATTTGGCAGCACAGTAAGGAGAGCACACTGCAGTAGATGGTGGCTTTAAGCCTGTCAATTTATTTCGCTGCTGGGGTGGAGAATGGCTGAAAAGGCTTAACGAGTTTGATCTGGTTATCTATAGGACACCAGTGCCCTAACCCTAGTGCAGAAGGACATTCTAATACAGAACAAACCTCTCTTTCTAGTGTGGTAACAAAGAATTACCAACACATTCTCACCTTGGCATTCGCAATCAAGGAAATAAATGAAAACCCTCAGCTGTTACCCAACATCACCTTGGGTTTCCGCATTTATGACAGCTATTTTACTGCCAAAGGGACCTACCATGCTACAATGCTACTTATATTCACACCATGGAAACATCTCCCAAACTACAAATGTGACATCCAGGATAACCTCATTGCAGTTATTGGAGGACTGGACCCACTGACCTCCTTGCACATGGCAACTGTCTTGGATATTTACAAGATTCCACAGGTAGGACAGATCCTTCCAGTTTTTAGAGGCAGACAGAGGGAGAAAGGGACAGAAGGATTTACCATTGGAGCAAACAGGCAGATTTTTCTTTTAAAGAGATGAACATCAAATCTAAGCCAAGCATTACAGCCCACATGAATTGATTTGTAAATCTGAATTAAGAGAATGTACTTTAAAAGAATAAACTTATCGTGGGTCCCATGAAGACAATCAGGACACAGTGAGGTTGGCAGGATTATTCTGAAGGGGAGAAGGAGGAAGCCTCCAATTTGGCAGAAGGGGAACATCAGGACGGTGGTCTGGATAAGGGTCCTACCCCAGTTTCATCAGGGGTCATGGAAAGGGAGTGGGAGTCAGAGGGGTCCTCTTCTGCACCTCATCTGGAAAGTGAATTTTCCCCAGTAGCAGAGTAGCTGCGTTACTTTTCAGTAACTTGTCACTGAAGCCACAATGCTGCATGGGAAAAATACAATTTTAATGTTCCAGGAGAGTTATAAGAATTGTTCATTTGATGAATGTAGATTACTTTGAAGACTTCAAATAGAAAAAAAAAAAAACTTCTCTCATTCTCTATTCTCCTCCACACCTCCTTTAGCTCATATATATAGCCCTGCTCCAGTGATGAATGACAAAACCCCAGGCCTTTCTTTTTACCAGATGACACCTCAGGAAGCCATTCAGTACGCAGGGATTCTCTCTTTGCTTCTGCATTTCAAGTGGATATGGATTGGAATCCTTACCTCCAACGATGAATATGGAGATAGATTTGTCCAAACTGTATTTCCACTTTTCTCCCAGAGTGGTATCTGTTTTGCCTTCATAGAAAGAAGCCACAAACAAACAATTGTCACTGAAATTAATAACATGTTTACTCAGGGGGCAAAAATACATGATAAAATCATTGAGAGTAAAGCCAATGCAGTGGTTGCCTATGCAGAATCATTGGCAGTTGTTTTTCTGAGATGGTTCTCATACCTGTCAGAACAACAACATGTGACAAATAAAGAAAAAGGTATTGTGTGGATACTGACAGCCCAGATGGAGCTCACATCTATTACATATCAAAGGACTTGGAGTATAGACATAATCCATGGTGCTCTCTCCTTCTCAATTCACTCCAAGGATCCTTCAGGATTTCAACATTATGTTGGGAATAGGAAACCTCTGAATGCAAAAGGAGATGGCTTTATCCTGGACTTCTGGCAACATGCATTTGGTTGTATATTTGCCAATAGAGTAACTGAGCGATTGGATGGAGATTTTTGTACTGGGGAAGAGAAACTGGAGAGTCTTCCGGGGCCCTTTTTTGAAACAAGGATGATTGGCCACAGCTACAGCATTTACAATGCTGTCTATGCTGTGGCCTATGCTTTACAAACGATGTTCTCATCTAGACTCCCATACAGAGCAATGGGGGCTGAAAGGGGGCAGAAGCTTTGGAATCTACAGTTCTGGCAGGTAATGGACCCAAGGAGTACAGCACCTAGAGTGTCTATGCACACATTCCACCAGGCTCAAAATGCCGAGTAAACTGACTCCCAAGCTGCATATGGCTCCCAATTTCCCATTACTTCATTTCCCTATGAAGTAGGGAAAATGCTGTCTGTATCTAACTATATTGACACCAAGATATTATCTTCCCTTTTAAACAATTATATACTCAGAAAACTGTTGTTTAAAAAAATAATAACATGAGAATCCATTTGTTTCTGGGTGTATTTTAAGGAGGCTACCAGTCAGGAATAACTAAAAATATTTCAATGAAGCTTCTCAAAAGTAAACTTTGAATGTATGAAAACTTTTCTCATTTGCTTATTGCTATACTGCAATTTGAGGGAAGGGGGACATCTCTTCATTCAGGGAAAGCGTTTTTATAACTCCATCTAAAAGATTCAATGCACTACTGTTAAAATGCATCATGCCCTACACTCTTACATTTCCCTTTGCATTCTAGTCCCATCACTTTCTGAGAAGAGTCTCCTTTAACAACAGTGCTGGTGACCAGGTTTCCTTTGACCAGAATGGGGAGTTAGTAGCTGGATTTGACATTTTCAACTGGATTTTTTCTTCAAACCAATCCTTCCATAGAGTGAAAGTTGGACAGGTGGACCCCCAAGGTCTTCTGGGCAATGTATTCAGCATCAATGAGAGTGCCATAACGTGGCACAGCTGGTTTAATCAGGTAGGAGCCAATTGCTAGTAATTTCAGTTGGCATGGCCAGAGTAAAATGAAAGTGGTATCACCTTTAGCCATATTTGTTTCTTCTTTCGTTCTTTCATACTTACATGGTTTTCTTTCATTTGTGGATTAGACAAAGCCTCATTCTGTATGTAGTGAAAGTTGTCGTCCTGGTTTTAGCAAGAAAGTGAAGGAGGGGGATCCATTTTGCTGTTACGATTGCATCCCATGTCCAGAAGGGAAGATTTCCATCCAACACGGTAAGAAATATATTGCCAAATGATGTCAATCCTTCTTGATAAACAACAGATAGATACAAAGATAGATACAACAACAGATAGATACACCAAAGATAGAGCACCAGGAAGCAGAAGCAAGCGACAATGCAGCAGATGCAGGCTATGAGTTTATTGCTCCAAAGGATGTAAATCTCACCTTCCCCCACCTTCTCCTTAAACATTAGACTGTTACCAGATGAACATAAAAAGGTACATAACCATTACTTTGCATTGTATCCATTTGGTATTCCTCCAGTTGCCTTGAACTAGCAGAGATGGCAGCATAAAGCGCCTATCTTTCCCTTTTCAGATATGAATGACTGTTCCAAATGCAGTGACGTAAGCTATCCAAGCAAGAACCAAGATTCCTGTGTTCCCAGACTGGCTTCCTTCTTGTCTTTCAAAGAACCACTGGGGGTCGCTTTAGCCCTTTTTGCCCTTTTCTCTTCCTTGATCACAGCTCTGGTGCTAGCAGCATTTCTGAAGCACCGCAGCACTCCCATTGTCAAAGCCAACAACCGGGGCCTCACCTACACTCTCCTTGTCTCCCTCTTGCTCTGCTTCCTTTGTTCATTGCTATTCATTGGCCAGCCACAGAAGGTGACATGTCTTCTCCGACAAACTGCTTTTGGAATCATATTCTCAGTAGCTGTTTCTTGTGTGTTGGCCAAAACCACCACAGTGGTCCTGGCTTTCATGGCCACCAGACCAGGATCCAGCATGAGGAACTGGGTGGGGAAGTCATTAGCGAACTCCATTGTTCTTTCCTGCTCATTCATCCAAGCAGGCATTTGCTTTGTGTGGTTGGTAACTTCTCCCCCATTCCCAGATGTTGACATTCATTCAGTAAGAGAAGAACTTATATTGGAGTGCAATGAGGGATCTCTGACTTTCTTCTACTGTGTTTTAGGCTATATGGGCTTTCTTGCCATTATCAGCTTCAGTGTGGCTTTCCTTGCTAGAAAGTTACCTGACAGTTTCAACGAAGCCAAATTCATCACCTTCAGCATGTTGGTCTTTTGCAGTGTTTGGTTATCCTTTATCCCATCCTATCTGAGCTCCAAGGGAAAGTACATGGTAGCTGTGGAGATCTTTTCTATTTTAGCCTCTAGTGCTGGGTTGCTGGGGTGCATATTTGCCCCCAAATGTTACATCATTGTGTTGAAGCCTGAGCTGAATAACAGGGAACAGATAATAAGAAGAAAAGCATGACATACTCAAATGTATTTGTGTTCAGTCATATTCTGCTGTGCAGTACCTTTTGGATGCATATGCACTAGTATACCTCTGGGAAATTCACCCTTGGCATTTTCCCATTTGCAGGTCTTCCCTAAAGCTCTCCAAATTTTTTTTTCTCTCGGAACTGACTAACCTGACTTTTAGGATCTTTTCACCCAAGGTTCCAGAAATTCAGCATTTTATTTACTTTTTGCCTACAAAGCATACACTCTGCCACTGATCTGCACCATATATGACCACCCTGCTTTGGCCACCATCTGGTGGATATATTGTTTTGCAACCTTTTCTGAAACTGCTTTGTGATTTGAAAGTTGTTTCTGGATTCTCCTCCCCCCCCCCCCCCGCTTACTGCCAGGAAGGAAACTTAAATGCATCATCTTTTTGGTCACAGCCATGAAACCAGTTTTCTAAGAATTTTCAGTTCAATGGAACTGAATTTTTAGTTCAATGGAACACATGAATGTGTTATGTGTATTAAATATTATCTTGCAAAGTTCAAGTGTTTCATTTGCAGTGATATATTTCTGCTTATCCCATAGACTATCCCAGAGTTTGTGTCAGCGAAGCTCAGGTGCTGCCAGGAGGATCAGAAGCAGGCATAAGGAGAGAACAGTTAGCAGGGGAAGTCAGAGAGGAGGGGGAGAGCAGCTGTAATCTGAGCTCGGAACAAAGGGGAGGAGAAAAACAGGGCCAAAGTGACAGGCAGCTGTGTAGGAGTTCCAATAGTGAGCCAGAAGTTGGAATGCAGGAAACATTCTCTCCCAAATCTCGTAGGATCTCAAAAGTGGCCAAGACGTGCAAAAGTTACCGGAAGAGAAGGTGGGGGCTTCCGTGCTGGGGAACGGGGATGAGCTCAGTCCGGGCAACTCCATCCTCTGGGGAGGATGATGAGTATAGGAGCTCCATCCTAGTTTGTTGTTTTAGCAATAAATCTGAAATAATTAACAGGCAGAGTCGTCTCACATTTGTGGGAGAGACCAAGCCATAACAGTTTGCTACAGTTTTCCTGTGAGACTGATTCTTTCTCTTTCCTAAGCTATTTGTCTCTCTAGAACAGAAGTGATGAACCTGTGCTCTCTAGATGTTCTGGAGTACAGTTCTCATGATTCCTATCCATAGGTCATGCTATCTGGGGCATAGAATCCAACAACATATGACTGTCCATAGGTTCCCCACCCTATAACATGCCTTTTTCTTTTGTTTCACATCTGGAAGTAAGAGGCAAAGGTAGTGCTATTTTTCTAGATAACAAGGGGCTGGAATGCATCATGAACTCACCTTGTTCTCTTATAATGGCAAAGACGCTGACCTGAGAGGGGACAGAACTCAATTCTGGCTGGGGGAAAGAAGCCCTGGACAAAGCACACCTCAACTACCCGCCCCCCCAAAAGTTTAATGGTTGAAAGGCATGATGTATGTTTTTGTTCCAGTGATGTAGGTTGAGATACAAATTGTATTAATTAGCTAATAATTAATTATGGATGCAAATGTATTCCTTTTACAATTATTTAATGCTGATTGCCATGATGTAGAATGTTGCATGTAACTAATAAAATTGTATACAGTGGTACCTCGGGTTAAGTATTTAATTCGTTCCAGAGGTCTGTTCTTAACCTGAAACTGTTCTTAACCTGAAGCACCACTTTAGCTAATGAAGCCTCTCGCTGCGCTGCTGAAGCAGTTCTGTTCTCATCCTGAAGCAAAGTTCTTAACCTGAGATACTATTTCTGGGTTAGCGGAGTCTGTAACCTGAAGCATATGTAACCCGAGGTACCACTGTACTTTGTTTCTAAATTTGTGGATACAGGGAAGTTTTTCACATCCCCAAAACTGTAGATCAACCCTTGGCTGTCCTAAGGGGATCAGGTACCTAAACCTCATAAGGAAAATCAAAACTATTCAGCAGTTCCAGTATACATATATAACCTTTAACTTGGACCATCAATAAACTTTGGCTAGAATTGGAATTGTGTGTTATGTCTAACAAGAGAGTTTTACAGTGAAATACTAAAGAGATATGTCTATGAATTCAAAAGATCAAAATATCTAAAACCCATTTGGTGTACCTCCAGGCCTTCTTAAGAATTGCTGATAGCAAATAGTGACTTGCTGTATTGTATTCCAGGCCTGAATATGATTACTATAATGGATGCTCACCACTTCCCTGGTGGGCATCTGTTGCAGACCCTAACCCTCTGCCTCCTTCCTGGCCGGCCAGACCTGCCTGGTCTCTGGCCAGTGGGGAATTCCCCTGTCATTGCAACCATGGGGGTGTTACCTCCCAGTCAAAAGCCAGGTTCAAATGGGCCAGTAAGGGCCCTGGTCTTGGGGAGTTCCTTTGCTGGTTGGATGGGCATTGGCTACAGCCATGACCAGCCATAGCATCAGTCATGCCCCAGTATTGAAAGACTTGCTATCCTGTCTTACTGCTCTGTGCGCACATTGACCTGACCCCATTGTCCTCACCACCTTGAGAGAGTTACGGAGGAGCCAATACAATCAACCTAGGGAAGACATGAACACTGGCTGCACATTTGAAACAATTTTTTCCTAAGTACCATCTATTTGGACTACTCAGGTCCATACCCACACAACTGTCTTGCTGTCTATGAGCCACCGACTGTCTTGATATTCTCACAAATCTGGTTTATTTGTTTTTAATATCAAAGGTATATACCACCAATTCATATATTATCATAGGATGGTGTACAACAATATATACCATGAAATTTAAAACACCATAACAACACGGACTTGTGTAAACATCAGGCTGGAATTTTCCTACTCATCCACTGTTACTGATCAGTAAACCAGATCTATAATTTAAAATCAGTTGCATTGGAAAATAGAAATAGGAAGGGGAGGGTTCTGAGCCCTCCTGATTTCCCACCCTGCCCCACTCTTAATGTCTCTCCTTTAGGTATTACGTCTAAGAAGACACGTGGTGAATTAGATCTGATCATTGAAACAGTTGCAGATGAAAGATACAATTTTAAAAGTGGGCGATGAAAAACAAATGGATGAATTCCATGAATAATAAGGTGAGAGGGTCAAAGAACAATGGCATTACAAGGCCAACCATTCACAGGAAGAATTCCATGAATAATAAGGTGAGAGGGTCAAAGAACAATGGCATTGCAAGGCCAACCATTCACAGGAAGAATTGCAGATGTCGTTTTATAGAAATATATATATATTTATCTATTTTTAGAAGAATGCCCAAAATCTAAGAGTTTCCACAAAGCAGTCTTGATTTCTTTGTTTCTCATGCTATAGATGAATGGATTCAACATAGGAGGAATTACAGTATAGATCACAGCAAAAGCTATATCCAGATCAGAAGAAGCATTAGTGGGAGGCTTTGCATAGGCAAAGAGTGCAGTGCCCATAAACAAAGAGACAACAGTGAGGTGGGGAAGGCAAGTGGAGAGGGCTTTTTTCTGACCATGTACTGAAGGAATTCTGCGCACTGTAGCAAATAGCTGCATGTATGTTATGATAATGAACATGAAGCATCCTAGTCCCAGGCAACACCCTAACACAATAACCCCTACTTCGACAAGGTAGATATTAGAGCAGGAGAGCTTCAGTAATGTTGGAATTTCACAGAAGAACTGATGGACGTCATTTGAACAGAAGGTGATTGCAAAAGTGCTACAAGTATGTAACATGGCATGAAGAAGACTAGCAATTAACACAATGAGGGTCATCTGAATACAAGCTCCTTTGTGCATAATTGTCTCATACTGTAACGGGTTGCAGATGGCAACATAGCGATCATGTGCCATTACTGTTAGAATGGCAAAATCTGCTGCTACAAAGAACATATAGAAGAAAACCTGGGCCACACACCCAGAGTAAGAAATAGATCTGCTGTTCATGATGGAATTGGCTAATGATTTGGGCATCATGACAGAAGCAGAGCCCATGTCCATCATTGCCAAATTAGTTAGGAAAAAGTACATTGGTGTATGGAGGTGATGGTCTAGCACTATTGCAGCAATAATGAGAAGATTTCCAGCCATGGTGGTCAAGTACAATCCTAAGAACAGAAAGAAGTATAAGATCTGTAGTTCTCGGAAATCTGAGAATTCCCACAGCAGAAACGTTGACATGGAAGTAAGATTGCTCATTTTTTCTTCAGTATTTGCATTCTCTCTGTTGGAGGAAGAAGCTAAAACATGTTAATAATGATTAATGAGCTAATCATATCATTTATTTATTATACCCCATCCATTGGGCTAAGTTTCCCCAGCCACTCTGGGCTGATCCCAACAGATTAAAATCAGAATATAGAACATTTTTTAAAAAAATGCTTCCTGAAATTTAATTATATATTCCCCATTCTTTTGCTAATCAAGTAGTGTAAAAACAATTGAGATTAAAGATTATGCCAAAATAGCCCATTTGTAAATTGAAGCTTGCATATCTGTTATTATATAAAGTATCTAAAGTATCTCAAACACTGATTTCACTCCAAACTTTATATATTAACTAATATTTTCTATTTCTGCTCAGTCTGCATGTTTGGGGGACTCTAAGTAATCTTGCAGTAACATGAAGCTATCTGGGGTTTTTTTAACTACTTCCTTTAGTTGCTTTGCCCCACAAAGGAAGCTGCTATTAATGTCACTTGTAGAGCTGTCCCATCTCTTGTGGCCTAATTCAAACCCTCATCTGCTATACAGTGGTATCTCAGGTTAAGAACCTAATTCGTTCTGGAGGTCGGTTCTTAACCTGAAACTGTTCTTAACCTGAAGCAGCACTTTAGCTAATGGGGCTCCTGCTGCTCCTGCACCGCTGCTGCACGATTTCTGTTCTCATCCTGAAGCAAAGTTCTTAACCTGAGGTAATATTTCAGGGTTAGCAGAGTCTGTAACCAGAAGCGTATGTAACCTGAAGCATATGTAACCCGAGGTACCACTATAGTAATCTTTGAAGAGATAATCATGATGTTAAACATATGTTTTATATGGCATTTAGATATCACTTGAAGAAGACAGTGTTGGACTGGCAGCTCCCAAACCTGAAACCATCTGTCAAATGGGGAGATCTTGCATACAAAGCACTTTGTATACCACTGAATTAGGGTTCTTCTATATGTCTATCTTGCAAAATACTGTCTACATCTACATGACTAGTCCACTACCTAATCTTTCTCATATATATATATATATATATATATATATATATATATATATATATATGTCAGGTATTGAAATTGGAAACTATAACATACTGCTATCCTCAGTTATAGGTGCTCCTGGTTTTTCAGAACTACCGTATTTTTCGCTCTATAAGCCGCACCAGACCACAAGACGCACCTAGTTTTTGGAGGAGGAAAACAAGAAAAAATATGTTCTGAATCTCAGAAGCCAGAACAGCAAGAGAGATCGCTGCACAGTGAAAGCAGCAATCCCTCTTGCTGTTCTGGCTTCTGTGATAGCTGCGCAGCCTGCATTCGCTCCATAAGATGCACACACATTTTCCCTTAATTTTAAGGAGGGGAAAAGTGAGTCTTATAGAGCAAAAAATATGGTAAGTAACAGAGTATACATGTGTTTGTTAATAAGACAGAATTCTAAGGAAACAGCCTATTTTGAATGTAGTCTGCTACAGATAAATATTAAATTGAATGTATTATATTGCCATAAAACATGGGTAGGTAAACTAAGGCCTGGGGGGGCGTATCCGGCTGAATCACCTTCTAAATCCGGCCCACGGACATTCCGAGAATCAGCATGTTTTTACATGAGTAGAATGTGTCCTTTTAATTAAAATGCATCTCTGGATTATTTGTGGGGCATAGGAATTCATTCATTGTTATATTTATTTTCAAAATATAGTCCGCCCCCCCCACAAGGTCTGAGGGAGAGCGGACCACCACCCTGCTGATAAAGTCTGCTGACCCCTGACATAAAATCTTCTGATGAATTTCACAGGTTGGTAGTGGTACTGTTGGTGCCTATATATGTCTCTAATACTTCAGTGGGTGATAATGATCTGGGGTATATTTGTGTCCCCATGAAATGTAACACAAATCTAGTTCTGTCAGCATGAATTTTAATGTCATCACTTTTGTTTTTCTGACATGGGGGGGGGGGGGACCTGCTGCAAATTATGCAGTTACTGGGGGGAAAGCTGTGGCCTTGATCGGGATCTTTTTTCTAGCACACAGACTGATTGGAACAGAACACAGCCCAGTTCCATCATACACGCATCACAAACGGACCACACCGTTGAATGATGCAATATATCTACATCAGCTACATCTATTTGCCTTTGGAACATTCATTAGGAATTTTTTTAATATACCAGGTGGTCATTGTTCATTTTAAAGTTGAGCACTCTAATAAGGACTGGTATCAGCATTCAAGAGTATGTAAGACCCCTTTGGGATGCGGGTGGCACTGTGGGTTAAACTACAGAGCCTAGGACTTGCCAATCAGAAGGTCGGCGGTTCAAATCCCTGCAGTGGGGTGAGCTCCCGTTGCTCGGTCCCTGCTCCTGCCAACCTAGCAGTTCGAAAGCACTTCAAAGTGCAAGTAGATAAATAGATACCGCTCCGGCGGGAAGGTAAACGGCGTTTCCGTGCGCTGCTCTGGTTCGCCAGAAGCGGCTTAGTCATGCAGGCTACATGACCCAGAAGCTGTATGCCGGCTCCCTCAACCAGTAAAGTGAGATGAGCGCCGCAACCCTGGAGTTGGCCACGACTGGACCTAATGGCCAGGGGTCCCTTTACCTTTACCTTTAAGACTCCTTTAAAATTGAAAGATGAGAAGAAAATAAAATGCTGATAGACACATCTAGATTACATCAGAGTAGAAGGAAACTACCAAACCACCTTAAATCGTTTTAAAATACCTTTAATGATAAGATTCAATTTCCTTTCCAGCTACTTTAGGGGACAATATGATAAAGATGTCAGAATCCATGCATCTTCTCAACCAAGCTCTTTCGGCCTTCTTGCAGCACTTGCCACAGGACATGTAACCGTTTTCCCCGCCTTTAAATAGACTGCATATGTGAGGATAATAGTCACTAAATTAGCAACGGTAGACATGGGAACGATCATTCTTTTAAGTCTTATTTGTCATCTTGAGATCTTACTCCCAAGAGTCCAGCAAAGCTGATCTGAAAACATTGTTGAAAGTTACTGCTTCTACATTGACAGTAGGGAAAAGAAGTATTTATGTAGAAATTATACAAGAGTGGGACACAAAATCAATCTTGTTTTACACCCCTTGGGAAAACTATTGAATCTGTAAGGAAGTCCACAAGTCCATGCAAAATTTTAGTGCAAGGATCAGAGGAGAGCTAGAGTATAACATTTACCCAGTGAAGTGACAATGGCCACTTACCCTTCTTCCACGGTGAGTGGCGGTTGCAGCCCACCACAGTGCTTCCCTAAGCCTTGGAGGCTCGCCATGTTGCCCTGACTGTTGGGTTCCTCCCCGGCTACCGCGGAGCATCTTGCCAATCCAGGGTGGCCTGGGGGATGGAGCTTTTGCAGGCTTCACTCAGGTCTACTCCCTGGACTTATAATCAGGCCGACGCAGCTTATCACAGCTCATTGACCACTTGTTCATGACATTTTACAAGTCTCACTAGGTCCAGTGAGCACCAACTGCCACTGACAGAGCCTGTTATATTCAAAACTATATTATGTGTGGATCAAAGAGAGGCAGGTCCTATCTGTAGCTGGTTTCCACAGTAGATACAACACATTAGATCAATGTGTTGTTTTTCCTTATCTTATTCAAAAGTATGTTAGCAACAAACAAACAAAACCCTGGGTGCTGTATTAATTGGTCTCACTCTCGTTTGCCTTTGACTCCATTAACCAACAGTGTCTATGGCTGAGGTTGGAGGACTAGTTGCATGCCCAGCCACAAAGTCCCTGCCCCCAGGGATCCTTAGGGTCCATAGCAAAACACACCTCCTCCTCCTCCTCCTTTATATACCGCTCTATACCCAGAGATCTCAGGGCAGTTCAGAGATGGGGAAACCCAAACGTTGGGGGGGGGGCCTCTATGGCCCGCTGGCCAACCACTTCTGGCTCTATATGGACAGAGACTTCCCCCTCAAGACCCCTTTAACAGGGTACCCTGTAAATGCCGCTGCTGTTAATATAACAGGCTCTGTTGGTGGCAATTGGTGCTCATTGGACCTAGTGAGGCTTGTAGAATGTCATGAATGAGTGGCCAATGAGCTGTGATAAGTATGTACAGGTTAGCAAACTTAATTGGTGAATCTTAAAAGTGCTACATAGGACTGCTAACAAGAAACCCAATAAATTTCCAGACCTATAGGAAAAGATTATCCCCTTCACCCAGCTTATGAAACTCACTGAGTCGCTGCCTCTCAGTCTAATGTACTTCATGAGTTTGCTGTGAGGGTATGATTTATTTAGTTAGTTAGTTAGTTTATAATGTTTGCATATTTGACCACAATGTGCAAACTGGACATTAGGATTACCTGTAATAAAAGTGCTGGAAAAATGCGAAGGTGAGAGTTTGTGTGAACGGGGTGTGGGGGCAGAATACCACATTCCATGATGGATTATTTCATGGAAGAATCAACTATGATAAATTGGTTCATCAGGGAATGCACATCGTGGTTAGAGTGTGCAATTACAACTAGTTACTGGATACTGGATACTGAGAGCGTGGTATCTATGATAATATTATCTTCCTAATTGTGCTGTTTTAAATGTGCATTTTGCATTTGATTTCCTTTGGTAATGTTTTATTTTGATATCTTTAAGATAATATTTTAGTTTCCTGTTAATTATGTTAGCCTGGAAGTAACTGCAAGGGTGGCTGGGTTTTTGACAGCAGTATCTCTTAGAGTGGTGAATGGCACTATTTAGTGGAAAGAAATCCCAATGGACTGAGCCAGAGGTGGATCCTAACAACTCCAGAGGTAGAGGCAGTCTCCAGGGTGACTGATGGGAAGATGGAATATGGCAAGGGAAATGTTTCTAGCAATTAATATCATCAAAATAAGAGAAGGAATATAGCAACATCATATATTATTTTATCAAAAAACAAGTTTTATAATTTAGAATGATCACAATCAAAATGTATGATTCTGTCTACACTACAGTAAAACTGAAAATTCTGATGGGAAAATTACACATTTTTCAACACTTTTTCTTATTAGAATGAATATTTGTTACATTTGATTGCTCTATATAGGCAACCTCCATTAAGTGGGGGTTACGTCTGAACGCACCACGAGTTCAGGTTACGTTCCTAGGTACTGTGAGTTTAACCCTGGATAAATTCCTGGAACCCCTGGAATCTCACACTTCTCAGAGATTGGAGTGGCAAGCAAAAATATAATAAAATTGATAATTATTTTGGGGACATACATTTTATGCTTTTGAACTTTCATTTTCTTACTAAAGACATTGGAAATAGTATTTGCTGATATAATTACAGTATATCTAATTGTACTATACTTGTATCAGTAGTAAGTAAAACACATTTTTTGGGGGGAAAGGGTGAAGAGGATGAACAAATGGCAATGAATGGCATGGAGAATAAGGTGAATAAATTATAAGACTATTTGCATTGCAGAGTGAGGAACACAGGAGGTTACTTTACACTGAATCAACCCATTGGTCCATTTAGCTCAGTATTGTTGACACTGATTGGTAGTGGCTCCCTATGGCTTCAGATATGGAATCATTCATTCCTCCACCTGCAGATGCCAGGGGTTACAGCAGGAACTTCCTACATGCAAAGCAAATGTCCACCCCAAGGTTCTAGTGCTAGTTTAAAAACTGTATATCAAAACATTCACATTGAATATACAATCCCATTTTTAAAAACTCAAAATATATTTTTAGAAGAATGCCCATAATCTAAGAGTTTCCACATAGCAGTTTTTATTTCCTTGTTTCTCATACTGTAGATGAATGGATTCAATGTGGGAGGAATGATGGTATAGACCACAGCAAAAGCTATGTCCACATTAGAAGCAGCATCTGTGGGTGGCTTTGCATAAGCAAATACTCCAGTGAACATAAACACAGAGACAACCATGAGGTGAGGCAGGCAAGTGGAAAGGGCCTTTTTCTGACCATGAACAGAAGGGATTCTACGCACTGTAGAAAAGATTTGAATGTATGTTATGATGATGAAAATGAAGCAACCGAGCCCTATACTCCATCCTAGCACAAGAAACCCAACTTCAACTAAGTAAAAGTCAGTGCAGGAAAGCTTCAGTAACCTTGGGATTTCACAGAAGAATTGATTGACAGCATTAGAACAGAAGATGTTTGCAAAGGTGCAACCAACATGTAGGGTGGCATTAAGAAGACTGATAATCCATACAATGACTACCATCCGTATACAGGCTCCTCTGTTCATAATTAACTCATATTGGAGTGGGTTGCAAATAGCAACATTGCGGTCATGTGCCATTATAGTTAGGAGGGCAAGATCTGATGTTCCAAATAAATATGAAAAAAAGACTTGAGCAACACATCCAGAATAAGACATGAACCTGCTGTTTAAAAGAGAAATAGCCATCGATTTGGGTACCATGACAGAAATTGTTCCAAGGTCCATCATGGCCAAATTCATGAGAAAGAAGTACATGGGGGTGTGAAGGTGGTGATCGAAGACAACTACTACAATAATGAGAAAATTCCCCATTATTGCCACCGAGTACAACAACAAGAAAACAAAAAAGTGCAAGATCTGTAGTTCTCGAATGTCTGAGAAACCCAACAGCAGAAATGTAGACATGGAGGTAAGATTGGACATTTTATTCACACAACGTGTTCACACATTACCTGTACAAGGAAGAAGATAGGATTGTTTGTTTATAAATATTTATTAACCCGTTTAATTTAAACAAAGTTCCTTTAAACAGTCAAATCCACCATGCATTCTATGCTTTCCCCCTTGGATTGTCACTGAACCCCACCCCCCAGCACCTATTTGAAATTTGTGCATGGTGTGGGGAGGCTAGCATAGCCTTCAAGTGTCACAATTTTCCCAGGACACTCCTGGAATTACAGAAGTCATTTTGGCTTCTCATTTTATCCAGGATTGTCCCAATTGCTCCCAGCAACACTGATTTTCAACTTGCATTGTGAGCTTTCTTGCAGAGCAGTTTTGTTTACTCCAGTGGCATAGCGTGGGGGGTGCAGGGGGGGCCAGCCACACCGGGCGCAACATCTGGGGGGGGCGCACTCGCCGCCTCCAGAGTCGCCGAAGAGCCTCGGGCGCAGGCTGTAGCAGAGCCCCATGTCTCGCGGAACCGACGAGCTGGCAGCGGCTCTCAGCGCTCGCCGCGGTCCCCACACGTCAGGGCCACGGAGGGCACGCCAGGCAGCCCCTCCTCACAGCCCCGCCGCTGCTGCTGCAGCTGTTGGGCCATGTTGCATTTTCCTCGCCTCTCTTCCCTCCTCCTCCAGGCAAGCGGCATCGTTTGGGCGGCAGCGCCAGCGGCAACTCGCCTCAGATCACCTGACATGGACCCACCGCTGCCGCCGCCGTGGCTACCTTACCGTAAATACCCCAGCCCAGGCAGCAGCAAGAAGAAGCTGGCAGCGGTGGCAGGTTAGGGGTTAGGGGGCGCAAATTACTTGCCTTGCCCCGAGTGCTGACAACCCACGCTACGTCGCTGGTTTACTCAGAACAATCTGCATGTCCTTGCATGTGACCTATACAATATTAAGAGTTAAGAGCACAACACATATCATCAAATAATTTCAGAGATATGTGCTCAAAATCAATCTACTTCTTTTAGCCAAAACAAATGGCAGGTTACTGTTATACCCATTATATATATGTGCTCCTGAGTCTGGCAGTGGCTTGCAGCAGCACCCGGGTAAGAACTGGAATTGGAGCTCGTATAAACTGACTTTGTTATCACTATGCACACATGCACATGCTTTTAATTTGGGATAATTTGCAGCAGGCCTGCACAAATTAGGTAACCTCCGTAAATTGAAGACAGAACACGCAGCATGAACAGAGGCTCCCTGAAGGTTTGGTAGGTCGGTTTCTGCTTGGGACTGCAAAAATAAGGGATAGGAAAATCAAATATTTCACTGTTAATTTTCTGGCTTATTATATCATGAGCTCATACCCTCCCTTCCTACTGACTTGTGCCTTACCCCATGTGTACAGGCACTTAGGCAAGCGGTGAAGACCTTTATGTTTAATGCTACCTTTAACTTAGGTCATAATTGGGTTTTACAGGACAGCTTCTTAAAGTATGTTGTATGTTTGGTCATGTAGCTATTATACCTTTATATCTTGCCTTGCTCTTGTTTGTATGTCGCATTGTGAGGGCATGGTCCTAAACAGCTTATAAGAATACAATGAGTTAATACAGGGCAGGGCACCTTGTACACGCCGCCCTAACCTCCCAACCTCACTGCTGCTTCACCAATCCCCAGCATTTGCTGCTTGAGGTGTTCACTTGACTTTGTCTAATGGGCATGGGGTGGAATGACACTTATGTAAACAGAATATCCCTAGTTTCATATGAGGAATGTTGGAGGGTATAGACTATACCCCCTCAATCCTTCTTCTAATATCTGTGCGTTTGATGGAACATCCAAAAGAGAAGCCTACATACACATACATGTACATAAAAGCTCACCACACAGTATTGGTTTTGCGGTTATTACTATCACATGAATAATAAAATACTTATATCGTCTTTTATAACTTGGCTTGTGCACTTCCATTTTTGTCACAATTTCCCATTCAATGTGACGTACCAGATCTCACAATTATACAACTATAATCAAACGTATTGGGTTGGACTCACATTTAGTCATATACTTGCAACTGAACCTCTGCAGTCAATGGGTCTACTAATAGCATCACCAAGTCTGGATTTAATCGAACAAAATTATAATCCAGTTAGAAAAAGTTGGCAAGCAATTGAAATACCTTCAAGTGTAAAATTCATAGGGTATGATATGCTTCAGATGCGAGAGCCCATGTACCTTCTCAACCAAGCACTTTCAACCTTCCCTTGGCACGTACCCCCAAACATGTAACCGAGTATTTTTTCCCTTTAAAAAAGACACCATGTTTAAAGGTAATAGTCACTAAATGTAGCATCAGCTATTAGTGCCAGCAGGCATGGGAGGGAGTGTTAGTTAATTCTGTTTAGGCATCTTGGGATCCTGCTCCCAAGAGCGCAGCAGAGCTGATCTGAATCCTCAAGGCAATTTTGCTGCTTCGACTTTGGTAGTAGAAACAAACAAACAACAACAGATACAACATGTGCTTCAGTACATGAAAAATGATCACTCTATGGCTATTTATTTAGTTATATCCAAATACTGTAGCCATTTCTAGATAGAGATAGGCTTTCACAAACTCTCCATTTCCTGGTTACATCCTGGCTGAATTGCTATATTGCATTATACATGGGGCTGCCCTTCAATATGACTCCTTTAGTGCAAAACCTGGCTGCAGTAATTCTAACTGAAGAGAATTCTAACTACCATTCCATTTTTCATTTTTTATTTATTTATTTGCCGTCATGTGCCTCTATCTGCAATACATTTCCAGACCTATCAGAAAAGATTACTTCCATCCCCCCAGTTTACTCACTTCTATGTCATTTTCCCAGTATGTGGGGGGAAAATGGAGGAATATTAAGTGGAGTAGGTTGTGAGAGACCATGGATAAAATCAGTCATAAAACATATTGTGTGACTTTGGGATAGTCAGTCCCAGACTGACCTATCTGACCCAGTTGCTGTAGGAATAACCTCTGTTTATTTGTTTCAGTTAACAAAGTTTATATACCACTTGATTGTAATAAAGCCTCCACATGGCTAACAAGAAATATATAATTATTAATAAAAACAGTTAAAAACAGTTTCTTTTCTTTTTTAGTCCTAAATTACCGGTATGTGGCACCTGTAACATTGCCAGTTCCACAGACAAAAACAGTCAGATGGGCATAAATGGGGTATAGCAAGCTCACAAGTAAACTGATCTCAAGCCTTCACAGTATAGTACATGTGGAATGGCCTCCATTAATGAATGATGGGGTATGTGGTCAGTAATTGTTCCTTGTATTTTTCTTTTAGTTTCCAGTGGGTTCCTGTCATTCAGGGTGTTCATATACATTAGAAATGATGGTTGTGTGAACTGAAAAGAGTGGAGATGCTAAAGATTTGTTGTGTTAATGTTCTGCATAATGTTATGCACATCTCTGTCGTAATAGCATATAATAATTTAATATTTTGCTTAGTAATTTCTGAATGTATAAATTTTATCATATTGTCACCCCAATCTCCAAGCAGTCCTGTGCTATGATGTGTGAAAATTTGCTCTGCACAAGTGCTATCTGCGCATGAAGGGAACTGTCTCACTGGGTCAATTGGGGGGCTGCTTGTGTTCTTGTTTTCTTTTTATGATCAGTGTGTGTCCATGTCTGTAGGTTTGTGTGCTGCATGTCCGCCGGTGTGTGTAGTATGAGTATAATAGACTAAGAGTGGAGGCCAAGCTCCGGCATGCAGCTCTTGGAGGGATAATTTATCGCAAACACAACCCACTGGACAGCAAAAGTTCAAATTAGATGGTTCTACTATTCAATATTAAAAAATAAAAGAAAGAAAATTGCCAGATGACATTTTTATGCAAAAATAAATTTTATAGTATTGTAGAATGATCAAGAACAAAATGCCCCACAAGGTCATGTTCTGTTCAGAACATTTTGGGGAAATGATACATTTTATGTTCTTCAATTTTCTTTTTCTAACTAAATGTTTACATGGAATATTTGTTAATATGGTTACATTCGATTGTCGTATACATGTATCACTTGTAAGTGAAATACACTGTCTTGAGAAGATGGTGAAATGCGTGATCAATTGATGATGAATTATATGAAAAATGAGGTGGAGGAATTGTGGAATGATTTGTATCACAGATTCAGGAACAGAACAAACTGGTTTACACTTATTTCACTGGGTCCATTTAGTTCAGTATTGTCAGCACTGACTGGCAGTAATCCTCTATGACTTCAGACGTGGAATCATTATCCCCCAGCCAGGACTTGCCAGGGGTAAAGGCAGGAACCTCCTGCATGGAAAGCAGATACTCTACCAAAAGTTGTGTTGCTGGGTTAAAAATGGCATTGCCAAACTTTAACATATAGAACAGTATACAACACTATTTTTATAGAACAGTTTCCACAAAGCAGTCTTAATTTCTTTGTTTCTCATACTGTAAATAAATGGATTTAATGTGGGAGGAATTATGGTATATATCACAGCAAAAACTATATCTAGATCAGAAGAAGAATCGGTGGGTGGCCTTGCGTAGGCAAAGGCACCAGTGAACATAAGCAAAGAGACAACAGTGAGGTGGGGAATGCAAGTGGAGAGGGCTTTTTTCTGACCATCTAAAGAAGGTATTCTGAGCACTGTAGAAAAGATCTGCATGTATGTTATGATGATGAAAATGAAGCATCCTACTGATATAATAAAGGCTATCACAAGAACCCGAACTTCAACTAAGTAAAAGTCGGAGCAAGAGATCTTCAGTAATTTTGAGATTTCACAGAAGAACTGATTGACAGAATTACCACAGAAGGTATTGCCAAAGGTGCTCCCAGTATGTAACATGGCAGCAAGAAAGCCTGTGATCCACCCAATGGCTACCATCCGTATACAGGCTCCTTTGTGCATAATTGTCTCATATTGCAGTGGTCTGCAAATAGCAACGTAACGGTCATGTGCCATTATAGTTAGGAGAGCAAAATCTGATATTCCAAATAAATGTAAAAAGAAAACCTGAGCAACACATCCAAAATAAGAAATTAACCTGTTGTTGTAAAGGGAAATAGCCATTGATTTGGGCACCATAACTGAAACTGTTCCAAGGTCCATGATGGCCAAATTCATTAGAAAGAAATACATAGGGGTATGAAGGTGGTGATCAAGGACAATGACAATGACAATTAGAAGATTCCCTATTATTGCCATCAAGTACAAGGCTAGGAACACAAAGAAGTGCAAGATCTGTAGTTCTCGAATATCTGAGAATCCCAGCAGCAGAAATGCAGGCATGGAGGTAAGATTGTGCATTATGTTCGCAGCACTTATCCACATGTTACCTGTACAAGCAAGAGGATAAGGACTATTAGTGTACAATTATTGATTCATCAATTTAATTTAAACTGAGCTGCTTTGATCTAGAAATCAAGTCCACCAAATATTCCTTTGCATAATCAGCAATAATTGTTGTCCCCTCTGTTTTCTCATCAGATAATCCCTGTCCACTTGTGCCCCCCACACACACCATTTGCAAATGTAGGCAAGGTGTGGTGAGTCTATACTCCCTAAAATCCTTCCCCTGGCATCTATGCATTCAGTGAAGCATCAGAAAGGGAAGTTACAAGCATACATTTATATGTGCATAGGAGCTCACCAATCAGTTGCTGGCTCCAATTATGCAGGATGCCAGATAAGGTGGACAGACTAAAGACACACAATGTAAACAATATATATTGACTGGGTGGAAGTCCTAATCTGGATTTTTTAAAAAACACAACTGGTGCAAACATTTCTTCAGCCAGCTAATATCCACAAATAGTTCATCAGAAATCTGCCTATGCCCTGTGAGCAATATACTGTTGAGAGACTGATTTTAATCTGAGACCACTTCTTCCCTACTGGAGATGGGTGGGTATGTGGAATCACAATTTGCAGTATTCTTAGATTTGTTATGTTTCCAACTTAAATGTACAAAGATACTTGAGTGTTACCACCTTTTCTTCCGAGTCTGATTCTGATACATTCCACAGATAGAGGAATGCTAGTTAATGTAACATGCTTGTATTATTTTTCTTTCAATTCATCAACCTCAGTTCTGAGAAATTGTTTAGGTCAAAATGCAGTGTAAGCAGTGCTTTTTTTCCTAAAAAAATATATATATAAAATGTTTGGGGTACTCTCACTTTCCTACTCATATTGAAATACTGCCCCTGAATTAGCCAAACTTAGATTCACAAAATGTTTAGGGGTATGCATACCCATGCATCTCTCCCCCCCCCAAGAAAAGCACTGAGTGTAAGAGTAACATGCAGAAAGATGTAGGTGTGGTGATGAAGAATGATGCGAAGAAATAAGGAGTTACAGTTTTCTTGCCACAGGTATTGTTAAGTTCACAGCTAAAAACCACCCCAACCACTTACCTATTCCTTTTAAAACAGTTTCAGCCTGGGTAAGTGAAGTTTTTCATTTCACTACTATAGGCCATGACTGGTCAGACATTCATTGAGACATCTGAGATGATTTCTTCTTCTTCTGGCACATGCCTGAATATTGTATAACAGATGTATTTATAAACTGGTTTTTAAAAGGTGTGTGTGTTAGAAGGAGCTTAATTGGATATGTGCTTTGGCATTGTGGCAAATTGCTCCCATGAGTCCAAAACAGTTGATCAGAACCAGAACTCCCCAATTATTGTTTCCTCTGTTTCTGTCACAAATGTAAGCAACTAATATATGCTCACTGTCTTATAGAGGATTCCAGATCGCACTGCGTATACAGAGAGGTTTTCCATCTTGACCCTGGCCGACCTATTGTAGATAGGTAGCCGTGTTGGTCTGCCATAGTCAAAATAAAAAAAATTCCTTCCAGTAGCACCTTAAAGACCAACTAAGTAAGTTCTTGGTATGAGCTTTCGTGTGCATGCACACTTCTTCAGATATGGGAGATAGGCAGATAGCGGTTTTAATAAACCGTTAATGGTTTTAATAAACGAACATAAATCTGACATCAAGAATCACAAAACAGAGAAACCAGTAGGAGAACACTTCAATCTCCCAGGACATTCTATACAAGATCTCAAAGTAGCTGTTTTACTACAAAGGAATTTCAGAAATAGACTGGAAATAGAAGCTGCTGAATTACAACTCATTACCAAACTTAAAACCATGGAGAGAGCTGGGCTGAACAAAGACATTGGATTCTTATCTCACTATACATGACTAAACCATTTCTCACCTTCTCACCCCTTGCCTTTTCCTGTAAGACCTATTACAGTCGTTAAGAGTCATCAACAGGCTCTCTCAGCTATCTGCCTATCTCCCATTCCCACCACCCTTCTGAGTAACACCCCTCCCCACCTTCTCACTATATAGAAGGATCTGGCAACTAATGTTTCAGTGTATCTGAAGAAGTGTGCATGCACACGAAAGCTCATACCAAGAACTAACTTAGTTGGTCTTTAAGGTGCTACTGGAAGGAATTTTTTTTATTCTGGCAGACCTATGTGCACATTGGAACATGAAAAGAGGATTTGTCTGCATATCTATGAATCAATCCATACATGGGTTCTCCAATGGTACTTGGAAGATGTCTGAGGACTGCCTTCTTTCTTTCCATGTTTTTTTAAAAAGTTTATTGGATTGCCTGGTAAATTGTCCACCATACAGATAAAACATACTGTTACAAAAGTTGGGTGCCTCCCTCTCTCTTTGCTGAGCGGTGGCAGGAGCCCATGGGGTTCCAGGCATTCACTCATGATCTGTGACCACTTATCCCTTAAAGTGGGAATAAATTAAATTAGACATGTTTAAAACAAAACTGGTATTTTATTTATACACACCCAATGAGCGTTACAGCTTGATGGTTACTTTGGTAAAGTACAAGCTTGATTTTGGTCAAATTCTTTTTTTTTAAAGAAGTGTTTAAGACTTTTACTTATGACTTTAACAGTGTTCCTAAATCATCTGATTCATCCTAGAATGGCTCTTTGTCCCACCATGCTAGTAAAACACATCTAGCCCCCCTTTATGATATAATATGTTATAATTGTTTTATAAAATAATCTGGTTTGCCCTGCCTAGCAAACCTCTAGCTGCTCAGCTATTCTCCCATCCAAGCCCTATCTAACACTTTAACTGCCAGGTTTTACCTTTTACTTTTCCACTCCCCCCTGATTGGCTAGCACTGTTGGGATACTGCCAGGGAGACAAAAGCCATCATGGCCCCACACTGTCTCTGGACGATCCATCAACCTCCCGTAGAAACGCAGTATCAATCAATTAGCGACAAAAGCCTCGGAAATAGCTTTCCACATTCCAAGGACTGATGCACGCTCTATCAGCAGAGTTCGTACAGATGCACTCAGGAGAACATTATTTACAACTTTATTCAGCGTTGGTCAGAACAAAGAGAAAACATGACTGCCTGCTTTGATGTCCAGGCACAGAGAGAAAACGAAAGCATATACAAAACAGAAACATCCTGTGAACAGGAAATACATAGGCTGTGACTCACAACAGCCTGTCCCCTTTTTAAGGCGGAACGGAAATATCCTAACAAGCACTTCACCTTACTGTGATTGGCTACTGAGTCTTCAGGGGGCTGACCAAAGGAATGTCCACCACACACAGCTTTTCCTGACCTCACTGATAAAAGTACAGTAAAACCATCTTCATCATCATTATGAAGCTTCAAACCATGAGGTTCGACCATTTTTTTACAGTCCAATACCCCCCATCAAAAGGGCCAACTGCACGACTTTGAAGGAGATCTTTGATCCACCATTGTCACTTGGTGACATGGAATGTATTCTGCCAGCTTTGACTGATTACTCAGCTCTTGCCATTTATGTATAGAGATAGTCTTTCACAGCAATCCATGTTCTGGTTACCTCTTGCTTGAATTGTTGCATTGAATTATACCTAGAATTGAACAGTTGGAAGGGACCTCAATGGCCATATAGCCCAACTCGTTTCAATGCAGGAATAACAAGTAAATAATCCCTGACAGGGAGCCATCCAACCTCTATTGAAAAGCCTCCAATGAATAATAGTCCACCACCTTCTGAGGTAGTCGGTTCCATTGTTCAACAGCTCTTACCATCAGAAAGTTCTTCCTAATGTTCAATCAGAATCTCCTTTCTTGTAATTTGAATCCTACCCTTTGGAGCAGTGAAAAACAAGCTTGTGCCATCTTCCATGTGACAGCTCTTTGGATATTTGGATATTTGAAGATGGCTATAACATTTCAGTCTTCTGCCCTTGAATATTCTAACTGGTTCAACCAGGTGGAGTAATGTTACTTAAAGGAGCAGGTTCGTAATCACTTGGGATCAGGAGTCAGTGGCTTGAAGTGCTTATGCCAAGCTTCAGCTGGTGCACAACTATTGTCTTTAATGGACAGGGATAGCTTGGCTACCGTCACACAGACTCTGGTAACCTCCAATTGTGCTATTGTCCAAGAAATAAGAAAACCCCACTGTATTATGTAGAAGCACTCTGGGTCCTCCATCCTGCTGGAGACCTGCAATTTATGTGATATTTGTCTTGTAAAAGAGCATGGATTACTTAATATGAAGGATGTGTGCAGTGAATTCAGACAAATACCAAATTCATCCTGAGCCAAAGCAGGGTGCCTTGAGGGAGGCAGAAGGGTGGATTCTGGATTTCCCCAAGTTGACATGGGATCTGTGTGAGGCTTCCCAAGTCAAAGCACTAACAGAAAGGAATGTGCCTTCCTGTTTCCTCAGCACCTCTTGTTAGAGATATTAGAGTGGAATTTCCTGCTCTGGATCTTGTGCACCATAGAAGTGAATAAGCTCCACCACAAGAATGAATTCCAAAAAGTTTTACTGCAAAAATGTTTTAAACTAGTTACAAAATAAAATGTTACAAAATGCAAAGTAACAAATTTCTCTAAGCAAAGTAGCAATAAGTTCCAATCTTTTAAAACTCCTTGACATTGTCCAAAAACATTTTCTCTTTGGTCCCAGAGAAAGATCCTATCTCAGTTGCACATTTTTCTAACCATAAATTCAATTCCCTGAATATATGGATTTTTCTAAAACATTGGCTTATGGGCAAACTTCATTGGAAAATTCAGAGAACTGAATTTGTGGTTAAGTTCGTATATTGAAAGTGTGAATTTGATAGATTCAGTTTAAAATGAGAGCTGAGGTGAAATTCTCACCCATTGTTATTGGTAGTGGCAAGGGATGAGACCTACACCAGTGTTTAGAAAAGGAACCTAATCAATAAAGTTCAGACAGTATTAGAATGCCATGTTGATTTCTGCATAGATTATAACTCAGCTGATATTAGGTTGAATGTAGCCAAACTATGAATATGAAAAATGGTGGATGAAAGAAATTCAATGTAGGCTAGAGTGGGCAGAGGGTAATATTTGTGATAGAAGTAATGTTTGCTGGTTACTGAAATGTGTGTGGCGCTTTATTTAAAGGAAACCATTCTCATACCGAAGACCACAAAATCCCATTTTCACAGAACAACTCAGGAGAAAACTTTAGAAGATTTCCCAAAATTTAAGAGTTTCCACAAAGCAGTCTTGATTTCTTTGTTTCTCATGCTGTAGATGAATGGATTCAATGTGGGAGGAATTATGGTGTACATCACAGACACACCTATATCCAGATCGGAAGAAGAATCACTAGGAGGCCTTGCATAGGCAAACAACCCACTTAAAAGAAACACAGAGACAACAGTGAGGTGGGGAAGGCAAGTGGAGAGGGCTTTTTTCTTTCCATGAACGGAGGGGATTTTTAACACTGTAGAAAAGATCTGCATATATGTTAAGATTATGAAAACAAAACAACCTAGTGCTATACCAGAGCTTAGCACAAGAAGCCCAACTTCAACCAGGTAGAAGTTAGAGCAGGAGAGCTTCAGTAATGATGGGATTTCACAGAAGAACTGATTAACAGCATTAGAACAGAAGGTATTTGCAAAGGTGCTCCCAGTATGTAACACAGCATATAAAACACAAATAGTCCACACAATCACTACCATACGAATACAGGCTGCTTTGTGCATTATTGACTCATATTGTAATGGGTTGCAGATAGCAACATAGCGATCATGTGCCATTATAGTTAGGAGAGCAAAATCTGATGTTCCAAATAACATAAAAAAGAAAACTTGAGCAACACATCCAAAATAAGAAATAAACCTGCTGTTTAGGAGGGAAAGAACTATTGATTTGGGTACCATGACGGAAATTATTCCAATGTCCAGCATAGCCAAATTCAGTAGAAAGAAGTACATGGGTGTGTGAAGCTGGTGATCAAGGACAATTGCAACCACAACGAGGAGATTCCCTATGATTGCTATAATGTACAATGCTAGGAAAACAAAGAAGTGCAAGATCTGCAGTTCTCGAATGTCTGAGAATCCCAGCAGCAGAAATGTTGACATGGAGGTAAGATTGTGCATTTTTTTCACTGGGCATATTCACATATTACCTGTACCAGAATAAAATAGGAAGAAATATTGAGTAAGCAGTTTAATTTAAGGTGGACTCCTTCTGTGTAATAATCAAATGAAGCTGATATTTCTTTGCTGAAATATGAAATGAAGACATATGATGACAGGCTGTCTGACCCCTCTGTATTGTCATGAGAGAATCCCTGTCCACTCATTGAGCCTCTATATCTGTTGCAAATGTGTTCAGGGCAAGGTCTGACTATATCCATAATCTCTTCTCCTGACATCTATGCATTCAGAGGGACCTCAGAAAAGAGAAGCCAACATGCAGGCACATCTATGTCCTAGGAGTTCACCACCAAGCTATAGGTCTCAATGATTCAGGGTTCTCAATTAAACTACCAGATTATTTGCACACAGTATTCACTTATAGCCTTCCTTTTGGGTGTTTGGCTGGATGTGGAAGGAAATATGAAACTTAATGCATCCTGAGAAGGCAGGGTGGATCAACTATTTTCACTGGTGATGCAGATACAGGTGCCTTTCCTCCCATCCTTCTCACAAACTGTGTTGACACATTTGCCCCAGTTCCTCTGCCTGCCCCAGGAAGGTCACTAAACAGCAGGCCCCTTTCACAGTTAGCAGGTCCCACCCCCCATAAACAAAGAACTGCTACTCAATATTCTGTCAGGTCCCATTAGAAGATGGAGGACTCTCAGATGAATGCAGCACCATTGTATCATAGACCCACATAAACATATCTGAAGACTAGTACAGGGGCTCACTATATCACTCTACACACAATTATTAATAGTGTACAAGCCACCATCCAATTGTTGGAGGGACTGCTCTCCAGATTTGGGTAGTGTTTACTTCTTAGCTTTTTCATCTCCTGAAGAAATCCTGCAAGGCAGCAGAGGTTTAGGATCAGAGTTTTCCTTCTCCTAAATGGGCTACCTTCCCAGTTTGACAAGCCCCATCTGCCCCACTTCCCTCTACAGCACCTGCAGAAACCACCTTCTCTACCACTGGACCCACCATTGGTCTTGTTTGCTCAATCCGCCAGATTAAGATCCACTAAATCTTTGCATGCAGGATAAGTCCTTAATTCACCAAGAGTTTGAGACCCATTGGCTACCCACAGCTGGTTTAGCTAGCCAAGCAAAGCTGTTCCCAGTTTGTGGCCACTGTCACATGCTGACAGCTCCTAGGAGCCACAGGTGAGAGCTGAGTGCAGGGTGGGGACCAAAGGTCAACAAGCTACCCCAGAAGGAGCATGACATATCCCCCACCAGAGGTACTGCCCCTCCCCTAACACCTCATGCACCCCATCAGTATTTAGCTGCCTTAGTATTTAAGAAATAATTATGGAACTGTCTTGCCCAATGTTAGCCCCTTGGTGAGGAGGTGACTTGCTTGAAAATAAGAAAAATAGCTGCTAATTGGGAGAGTGAGCAAACACTATCGGAGGATAAACCAAGTGTGTGTCATGTGATCGTGTTGTGGTGCCTAAACTAGCCTTTGGTGTGGCGTAAGATGCTGCCTCGTTCGTGGTCTTTAAGTAGGGAATTGAGTGTCGCAGGGAGTGCCGACTTATATGTTGCCGCAGCCAGAAAAATGCCTTGGATCAGCCCCAAGTGACCTTCTGGTCTTCCTGTTAGCCTACTCTGGATTTGTTTTCTGTTTAAGTCAGCTTATGCAAACAATTAATTTATCACATCAGTGTCTACTCATGGGAGAAGTATAATGGTAGGAGGCTGAATTGGTTGTAAGACCCCTTTTTCCCTAATTGCTTGCAATTTCATTATTTTTCTTTTGGTCAGATTTCTCAGTTAAGTGTACAAAGATGCTTACATGTTACTTCCACATCTTAGAAGTCTTGTCTTCATGTTTCCCACAGACATACTGCTGCTCCCCCCCCCCCCAGTTAATGCATACTGCTTGTATTATTACACTTTAATGACATTGACTTCAGTGAATGGGAAATTTCAAAAGGAATGTTGTTGTGTAAGAGAGAAATGTAGGTGGTGTGCCAGTGAATAAAGAGGGGGGAAATGTCAGACTTTTATCACTGTAGATAGTATTAAATTTACATTTTTTAAAATTAAAATAAAACTTACCTATCCCCTTTAAGAGCAGTTGGCTCTCAATGTGGGTAAATGGCATTTTTGGGGGGTAGCTGCTTTAGGTTATGACTGGTCATGCATCCCTTGGGTCATCTGAGAGTCTTTCATCTGCTTTTCAGATTTGACTGAATATTGTGTAGCAGCTCCTTTGTAAACTGGCTTTTTAAAGATGCTCATGTAGAAAGGAGGTTAATTGGATGTGCACTTTGGTACTTTGACAAATTGCTCCCAAGTGTCCAAACAATAACTTTCATAACAATAATTTTCACCCTCATTATTGCTTCTTCTGATTTTGTCAGAAATGTAATCAAATAAATATTACATGCACGTTTTGCCTGAATTGGCAATGGCAGAGAATTTTGGTTCACTCTACATTTTGGAGTGAGCGTAAACATTTTGTCCCTTTGGGTCCCATGTGCGGATTGCAACAAAGATATGGAGATGAATCTGTTTTGCATATTTATGTATTTAAAAGCTGATGCAGAGTCTGCCTTATTTCTTTTTAAATTGTCAAAGCAGCTAGTAATGTGACTGTCATGTGGGTAAAAAAGTCATATAAAGTGCTTCCAAGGACCACATGTCATAACAAAGAGTTATAGATACAGATATCAATGTAGGCAGCCATCTTGCTTCCTGGGAACATTTTAAAAACTAACTTCCCATAGTGATGTGTCACAAGTCCGCTCACCTTTCACAGTGGGCGGCATTGCAGCCGGGCAGCTGGGTCACAACAATATGCCAGCTTAGGGGGCAGAGAGTTGCTGCCTTCACCCTGCGTCATGGCAGCTGTGTTGTTGTTGCTGGGGTTCTGCCCTTGTTGGACAGCCCCAGCCAATCAGAACTCTGTGTGAGTGTGGCCACTGGCACATTTAACCGTGGCACAGCCGGCTGGCATCTCTCTGCCATTGCTGGCAGGTTAGAAAGCTCCATAAATAGAAAGGAATGTGCCTTCCCTCAGCACCTCTTGTTAGAGATATTAGAATGGATCCCTGCTCTGGATCTTGTGCACCATAGAAGAGAATAAGCTCCACCACAAGAATGAATTCCAAAAAGTTTTACTTCAAAAATGTTTTAAACTAGTTACAAAATAAAATGTTACAAAATGCAAAGTAACAAATTTCTCTAAGCAAAGTAGCAATAATTTCCAGTCTTTTGAAACTCCTTGACATTGTCCAAAAACATTTTCTCTTTGGTCCCAGAGAAAGGTCCTATCTCAGTTGAACCTTTTTCTAACCATAAATTCAATTTTCAATTTTTGGAGCAATTCGCTGTTAAAAAAATATTCTCATGACATTTCCTCAGCATTTTAGTGTGCATATCTTCTAATAAATATATTTACGTGCAGTTTTTACTAATGCACACATTTTTGAAGCATTTTTTGTGTTAGGTTCACTAATATATCCATTTATTTACATAAATTCCCTGAAAATATGGATTTTTCTAAAACATTGGCTTATGGGCAAACTTCATTGGAAAATTCAGAGAACTGAATTTGTGGTCAAGTTCGTATATTGAAAGTGTGAATTTGATAGATTCAGTTTAGAATGAGAGCTGAGGTGAAATTCTCACCCATTGTTATTGGTAGTAGCAAGGGACGAGGCCTACACCAGTGTTTAGAAAAGGAACCTAATCAATAAAGTTCAGACAGTATTAGAATGTCATGTTGATTTCTGCGTAGATTATAACTCAGCTGATATTAGGTTGACTGTAGCCAAACTATGCATATGAAAAATGATGGATGAAAGAAATTCAATGTAGGCTAGAGTGGGCAGAGGGTAATATTTGTGATAGAAGTAATGTTTGCTGGTTACTGAAATGTGTGTGGCGCTTTATTTAAAGGAAACCATTCTCATACCGAAGACCACAAAATCCCATTTTCACAGAACAACTCAGGAGAAAACTTTAGAAGATTTCCCAAAATTTAAGAGTTTCCACAAAGCAGTCTTGATTTCTTTGTTTCTCATGCTGTAGATGAATGGATTCAATGTGGGAGGAATTATGGTGTACATCACAGACACACCTATATCCAGATCGGAAGAAGAATCACTAGGAGGCCTTGCATAGGCAAACACCCCACTTATAAGAAACACAGAGACAACAGTGAGGTGAGGAAGGCAAGTGGAGAGGGCTTTTTTCTTTCCATGAACGGAGGGGATTTTTAACACTGTAGAAAAGATCTGCATATATGTTAAGATTATGAAAACAAAACAACCTAGTGCTATACCAGAGCTTAGCACAAGAAGCCCAACTTCAACCAGGTAGAAGTTAGAGCAGGAGAGCTTCAGTAGTGGTGGGATTTCACAAAAGAACTGATTAACAGCATTAGAACAGAAGGTATTTGCAAAGGTGCTCCCAGTATGTAACGCAGCATATAAAACACAAATAGTCCACACAATCACTACCATACGAATACAGGCTGCTTTGTGCATTATTGACTCATATTGTAATGGATTGCAGATAGCAACATAGCGATCATGTGCCATTATAGTTAGGAGAGCAACATCTGATGTTCCGAATAACATAAAAAAGAAAACTTGTGCAACACATCCAAAATAAGAAATAAACCTGCTGTTTAGAAGGGAAAGAACTATTGATTTGGGTACCATGACGGAAATTGTTCCGATGTCCAGCATAGCCAAATTCAGTAGAAAGAAGTACATGGGTGTGTGAAGCTGGTGATCAAGGACAATTGCAGCAACAATGAGGAGATTACCTATGATTGCTATAATGTACAATGCTAGGAACACAAAGAAGTGCAAGATCTGCAGTTCTCGAATGTCTGAGAATCCCAGCAGCAGAAATGTAGACATGGAGGTAAGATTGTGCATTTTTTTCACTGGGCATATTCACATATTACCTGTACCAGAATAAGATAGAAAGAAATATTGAGTAAGCAGTTTAATTTAAGGTGGACTCCTTCTGTGTAATAATCAAATGAAGCTGATATTTCTTTGCTGAAATATGAAATGAAGACATATGATGACAGGCTGTCTGACCCCTCTGTATTGTCATGAGAGAATCCCTGTCCACTCATTGAGCCTCTATATCTGTTGCAAATGTGTTCAGGGCAAGGTCTGACTATATCCATAATCTCTTCTCCTGACATCTATGCATTCAGAGGGACCTCAGAAAAGAGAAGCCAACATGCAGGCACATCTATGTCCTAGGAGTTCACCACCAAGCTATAGGTCTCAATGATTCAGGGTTCTCAATTAAACTACCAGATTATTTGCACACAGTATTCACTTATAGCCTTCCTTTTGGGTGTTTGGCTGGATGTGGAAGGAAATATGAAACTTAATGCATCCTGAGAAGGCAGGGTGGATCAACTATTTTCACTGGTGATGCAGATACTTGTGCCTTTCCTCCCATCCTTCCCACAAACTGTGTGAACATATTTGCCCCAGTTCCTTTGCCCGCCCCAGAAAGGTCACCAAACAGCAGGCCCCTTTCACAGTTAGCAGGTCCCACCCCCCATAAACAGAAAACTACTACTCAATATTCTGTCAGGTCCCATTAGAAGATGGAGGGCTCTCAGATGAACGCAGCACCATTGTATCATAGACCCACAAAAACATATCTGAAGACTAGTACAGGAGCTCACTATATCACTCTACACACAATTATTAATAGCATACAAGCCACCATCCAATTGTCGGAGGGACTGCTCTCCAGATTTGTGTAGTGTTTACTTCTTAGCTTTTCATCTCCTGAAGAAATCCTGCAAGGCAGCAGAGGTTTAGGATCAGAGTTTTCCTTCTCCTAAATGGGCTACCTTCCCAGTTTGACAAGCCCCATCTGCCCCACTTCCCTCTACAGCACCTGCAGTAACCACCTTCTCTACCACTGGACCCACCATTGGTCTTATTTGCCAGAATCAGATCCGCTAAATCTTTGCATGCGGGGGAAGTCCTTAATTCACCAAGGGTTTGAGAGCCATTGCCTACCCTCAGCTGGTTTAGCTGGCCAGGCAAAGCTGTTCCATGTTTGTGGCCATTGTCACATGCTGACAGCTCCTAGGAGGCACAGGTGAGAGCTGAGTGCAAGTTGGGGACCAAAGGTCAACAAACTACCCCAGATGGAGCATGACATATCCCCCACCAGAGGTACTGTCCCTCCCCTAACACCTCATGCACCCCATTAGTATTTAGCTGCCTTAATATTTAAGAAATAATTATGGAACTGTCTTATCCAATGTTAGCCCCTTGGTGTGGAGGTGACTTGCTTGAAAATAAGAAAAATAGCTGCTAATTGGGAGAGTGAGCAAACACTATTGGAGGATAAACCAAGTTTGTGTAATGTGACCTGCTTTGTGGTGCCTAAACTAGCCTTTGGTGTGGCGTAAGATGCTGATGAGTGTGGCAGGGAGTGCCGACTTATATGTTGCCTCAGCCAGAAGAATGCCTTGGATCAGCCCCAACTGATCTGCTGGTCCTCCTGCTAGCCTACTCTGGATTTGTATTCTGGTGCAGTCAGCAACATGCAAACAATTAATTTATCACATTAGTGTCTACTCATGGGAGAAGTATAAAGGTGGGAGGATGAATTGGTTGTAAGACCACTTTTTCCCTAATTGCTTGCAATTTCATTATTTTTCTTTTGGTCAGATTTCTCAGTTAAGTGTACAAAGATGCTTACATGTTACTTCCACATCTTGGAAGTCTTGACTTGATGTTTCCCACAGACATACTGCTGCCCCCGCCCCCCAGTTAATGCATACTGCTTGTATTATTACACTTTAATGACATTGACTTCAGTGAATGGGAGATTTCAAAGGGAATGTTGTTGTGTAAGAGAGAAATGTAGGTGGTGTGCCAGTGAATAAAGAGGGGGGAAATGTCAGACTTTTAAAACTGTAGATAGTATTAAATTTACATTTTTTAAAATTAAAATAAAACTTACCTATCCCCTTTAAGAGCAGTTGGCGCTCAATGTGGGTAAATGGCATTTTTGGGAGGTAGCTGCTTTAGGTTATGACTGATCATGCATCCCTTGGGTCATCTGAGAGTCTTTCATCTGCTTTTCAGATTTGACTGAATATTGTGTAGCAGCTCCTTTGTAAACTGGCTTTTTAAAGATGCTCATGTAGAAAGGAGGTTAATTGGATGTGCACTTTGGTACTTTGACAAATTGCTCCCATGTGTCCAAACAATAACTTTCATAACAATAATTTTCACCCTCATTATTGCTTCTTCTGATTTTGTCAGAAATATAATCAAATAAATATTACATGCACGTTTTGCCTGAATTGGCAATGGCAGAGAATTTTGGTTCACTCTACGTTTTGGATCCAGTTACAGATAGGTAGCCGTGTTGGTCTGCCATAGTCAAAATAAAAAAATTCCTTCCAGTAGCACCTTAAAGACCAACTAAGTTAGTTCTTGGTATGAGCTTTTGTGTGCATGCACACTTCTTCAGATACACTGAAACAGAAGTTGCCAGATCCTCCTATATAGTGAGAAGGTGGGGTGGGGTATTACTCAGAAGGGTGGTGGGAATGGGAGATTGGCAGATAGCTGAGATGAGCCTGTTGATGACTCTTAACGACTGCAATAGGTCTTACAGGAAAAAGCAAGGGGTGAGAAGGTGAAAAATGGCTTAGTCATGTATAATGAGATAAGAATCCAATGTCTTTGTTCAGACCAGGTCTCTCCATGGTTTTAAGTTTGGTAATGAGTTGCAATTCAGCAGCTTCTCTTTCCAGTCTATTTCTGAAATTCCTTTGTAGTAAAACAGCTACTTTGAGATCTTGTATAGAATGTCCTGGGAGATTGAAGTGTTCTCCTACTGGTTTCTCTGTTTTGTGATTCTTGATGTCAGATTTATGTCTGTTTATTCTTTGGCATAAGATTTGGCCTGTTTGTCCAATATAGAGAGCTGAAGGACACTGTTGGCATTTGATGGCATACACAGTGTTAGATGATGAGCAATTAAATAGTCCCGAGATGGTATGTGTGATGTTGTTGGGGCCAGTAATGGTGTTGTCCGGGTGTATGTGGCAGCAAAGTTGGCATCTGGGTTTATTGCAGGCTCTGGTGCCAGTGTCTGTGTTAAGCCTGGTTGTAGTATTATTGTGGGTTAGGAGTTGTTTAAAATTGGGTGGCTGTCTGTAGGCAATGAAAGGTCTTCCTCCCAGAGCTTGAGAAAGAGAACTGTCATTGTCCAGGAGAGGTTGTAGATCTCTGATGATGTGTTGTACTGTTTTAACTTGGGAGCTGTATGTGATGACTAGAGGTGTTCTGTTATTTTCTTTTTTGGGTCTGTTTTGCAGCAAGTTCTCTCTAGGTATCAGTCGGGCTCTGTTGATCTGTTGTCTAACTTCATCTGCTGGGTATTTTAGTTCTGAGAAGGTTTGCTGTAGATCTCTTAGGTGAGAGTCTCTGTCTGTAGAATTGGAACAGATGCGGCTGTAACGTAGTGCCTGGCTATATACAATGGACTGTTTGGTATGTTTGGGATGGTAGCTAGAGGCATGTAGATATATTTGTCGGTCAGTTGGTTTACGGTATAAGGTGGTGTCTATGCGCCCATCCTGTATTTTTATAGTAGTGTCCAAAAAATGTATTTCTTGCATGGATTGATTCATTGTTAGGTTGATTGTGGGGTGAAAATCATTAAATTTCTGGTGAAAGGTGTCCAGGGTCTGTTGACCATGTGTCCAGATGATAAAAATATCGTCAATGTATCGCAGGTACAAGAGAGGTTTGAGTGGGTAGGAGTTTAGGAAACGTTGTTCTAAATCTGCCATGAAGATGTTGGCATACTGTGGGGCCATGCGGGTGCCCATTGCTGTGCCGCTGATCTGAAGGAACAGGTCATCACCGAATTTGAAGTTGTTGTGGGTAAGGACAAATTGGCAGAGTTTGGTGGCAAGGTCCGCTGTGGTCTACGTTTTGGAGTGAGCTTAAACATTTTGTCCCTCTGGGTCCCATGTGTGGATTGCAACAGAGATATGGAGATGAATTTGTTTTGCGTATCTAAGCATTTATGTATTTAAAAGCTGATGCAAAGTCTGCCTTACTTCTTTTTAAATGTTCAAAGCAGCTAGTAATGGGACTGTCATGTGGGTAAAAAAGTCATATAAAGTGCTTCCAGGGACCACATGTCATAACAAAGAGTTATAGATACAGATATCAATGTAGGCAGCCATCTTTCTTCAGGTAGAGACTGGCTATTATGATGTCCATTTGCTTCCTGGGTTGTTGTTGCTGGAGTTCTGCCCTTATTGGATAGCCCCAGCCAATCAGAACTCTGTGTGGGCCACGGGCACATTTAACCATGGCACAACCAGCTGGCACCCTCTCTCTCTCTCCATTGCTGGCCTAATCCAAACTGCTCACATTCGTAACCAATAAAGTTGTGACCTATTTGAACCCATAAACCAAAATACTTTGTGTCCGTGTGCTTTATTGTTCTCCTGGGAACTTTGTGGCTCATGTGGCTTGGAACTTGTGGCTTGGAACTTGCCACTCAATTCAATTCTTTTGCTCTTGATGAAGAGTACTGTGTTTGAGTAGTACTCAACTTTTTGAAAAAGCTCACCTGCTTCCCCTTGTACAGGAGACACAGATGTGCATCAGACATTTGAATTGAACCACAAGATAAGAGACAAGAGTGAAACAATAAAATAAAGCAACTGACTGCAAAATATACATTGCCATACTTAATACATACAGCTCACAAAACATTGTCCACAGTAGCTATTTCTGAACTCAAATAACTTAAGTTGCTTAGCAATCCCACAGTGCCCCCTTCAGTTTGCAATGTATCAGTGGTTTTAAGGAACAGAAGTTAATTTAAATTGTTAAAGAAGTTAGCTGGGGCAGGCAAATGTGCTCCCCCCCAATAAGGAAAGCGAAAAAGTAGCAAAAAGACAATATGCACTACAAAGGTAATTAGTAGTGCTGAGCTGAATTCCCCCCCCCCCAAAAAAAACAAACATGCATTTGTCACACAACATAAGAAGTCAGATATTATTTCACAGAATGAGTCTCTGAAGATTTTGTGAATATACTTATGCAACTTTGGAAAGTTTTATTACTATTTTAATTTAATTAGTTATAAACTGTGTGTGGATAAGGAGAATGCCTGTTTCACAGTCAAAACCAAATTATACTGATGAGACAATGTAACTTTCCATTTTGGAATTCTTGTGTTTTCTTATGTTGCAAGGAGCAATGCCCCAAGTGTGCATATCCCCAAGCTCAACAGATAATACTAAACACTGCAGACATCCCCAACACACACACAAAACAATTATAGAGAAAGTTTATCCCTCTAGAAGAGAACATGAGGACTGAAATACTTAGATTTCTCTCTCCCTCTTTGCTTTCTCTTTTCCCTTGGTTTTATAATCTTCAAAGATTTCTGCTTCCATGGAGCCTCCAAATGAATACCAACATTCCTACTGGCTCCCACATCACATCTTCTGACGCCTGATAGCCCAGAGTTAAGATTCTGCTATTTAATTAACTGCTTAATATCCTAAAGCTCAGACAATTATTTTTGTTTCCTTCAACCCCCCCCCCCCAAAAGTGGCTACCTAGATAAGTGCTGTCAAATGAGGGAATCAACGTTTTCTCCATCTTTAAATCAGGTACAAGCAAAAAATTTAATAATTTATTTTCTTGTTATCCATTAATTGCATCTATGTGCATGGTATGAATTTAATGCCATTTTGTTCCAATCATCTGTGAAGAATATTATCTTGTGTGAAATGTTCTAGTTTTGTAGTGTTCATCCTCTTCAAACTGGAGTAACATATGACTAAATGCCAATAACCTTATGTTTTTATAGCAAAGAGTAGGGAGGGATACAGTACAGGTTTTTCAAGTTTGTCTAACCACCTTAAAGCCATCCAGACTTCCAAAGATTACTAACAATTTTCTGTGTGAAAGCTTTTTAGCTGTCCCGATTCTCCCACCATTCATTGGTTGGCCTCAAGATCTAGTATTATGGAGGAGGGAGAAGAATTTTCTTTTTTACCCCTTTTCCCAACCAAAAAGCCAAACAGTGTAACCTTTCCTTGAAGGGAATTTGTTCCAGCTCTATGTTCATTTTGGTTGCCTCCCCTCACCCCTTTCTGAACTCTACAAGATACTTTTTGAAGTATGGCAACCAGAGCTGTGGACAGTATTGCAAATGTGGTTGCACTATAAATATTTTTGAACCATTACAAAATTGGTGGGTTCATTTTTAATCCCTTTCCTAACTGATCCCTCATATGGGATTTGGCTTTTTCTCAGCTGCTACTCACTAAGTCAACATATCCATTGAGCTATCATGATGAATGCAGGTTATCTTGGGCTTGCTGATCTGAAGGTTGGCGGTTCGAATCCCTGCAATGGAGTAAGCTCCCATTGCTCTGTCCCAGCTCCTGCCAACCTAGCAGTTTGAAAACATGCCAGTGCAAGTAGATAAATAGGTAGGAAGGTAAGTGGCATTTCCATGTGCTCTGGTTTCCATCAAGGTGTTCCATTGTGCCAGAAGCGGTTTAGTCATGCTGGCTCTACATGACCTGGAAAGATGTCTATGGACAAACGCCGGCTCCCTCAGCCTGAAAGCGAGATGAGTGCCACAACCCCATAGTCACCTTTGACTGGACTTAACCATCCAGGGGTCCTTAACCCTTATCTTTATTGGTCAGTCATTGTCTGCTATGACCCCATTGGGTACATGTGTGCAGTCAGGGCTTTTTGTCTCATAGTGCATCACCTCTCACTTGTTAACAGTGAACCATATTTGCTATTTTGTTGCCTATTCAGCCAGTGTGGAGACTCCCTTTAGAAGCCTGTCACAATCCTTTTTCTGGTTTTGGCACTTACATGCTAGTCTTGACTAGGGAAGGGATTCCCACAAATGACAGCATGTTCCCTCAGATGTTTCCTCAGATAATCCAGAACTTTGACACTAGAATGTTACAGAAAAGGTTTTATTTATTTAACAATTTTAGTCACAACTTTTTGGCTCAGATTATTTAAATCATTTTTTCTCCTTTCTACTTGTTTGTTTGTTTTTATTGTATTGCTCTATACCTAAGTCACACCATAACTATAGTTCTCCAGGAAATTTTCAAAAACAAAATACTTAAACAATTTAAAATTCCCCATCAACAAGGATATAATTAGCTAAAGCAGCACTAGGACTATTATTATAAATCAGACCAGAAGGCTAAAATTGACACATTCAATATATACAGTGGTTTAGTCTCAGCTTTATAATGCATAGTAGTAATGCCACATTGATGTTTCTTTCATCGGGGTCTTTTGGTTACAGTTCAATGATGGCACAATGATCCTGAATGAAAAAGAAAATATCTCAGGAACAGTTGTGACAGAGTTCGTGCTGATTGGATTCTCTAGACTGCAGAAGATGCACCTGCCATTATTCTGCCTCTTCCTGGTCATATATGTGTTGTCAGTAATTGGCAATGGTCTGATCATCCTCATAATCCGCCTCGATGCCCGCCTACATACCCCTATGTACTATTTTCTCAGCAACCTTGCCTGGTTGGAGATGATCATCACCTCCACAGTCACACCTAAGATGCTCAGCCTTCTCATCACAAAGAAAAATACCATCTCCTTCTTTGGATGTGCTGTCCAGTTAACACTGTACTTCCTTTGTGGGACCACAGAAGTTCTCCTATTAGGAATCATGTCTGTGGATCGCTACTTGGCCATCTGCAACCCACTGCGCTACACAGCCATCATGAGTAACCAAGTCTGCATGCTCATGATGCTTTTCTGCTGGTTTGGAAGTTTCTTTTGTGTTGCGATTAGTGCCGTTTTCAAGACAGGCCTTCCTTATTGTGGCCCCAATGTCATTGATCATTTCTTCTGTGATACTGGCCCCTTGTTAAAGTTGGTCTGTGCAGACACCACTCTGGTTGAAACCGTAGAATTTTCCTCATCCTGTTTCACACTCCTGAGTTCCGTCTCTGTGACAGCTGTCTCCTACCTGAGCATCATTTTCACTGTGATCAGGATGCCTTCAGCGCAAGGCAGGAGGAAAGCTTTCAGCACATTCAGCTCCCATATCACTGTGGCCATCCTCTATTATGGCAGCTCCATATTCATCTATGTCAGACCACCTGGAAGTTCTTCTATGAATTTTAATAAGGTGGCCACTGTGTTCAACTCTGTGATAACTCCATTCCTTAATCCACTTATCTATAGCTTTAGAAACAAAGTTGTCAAGGATGTGCTAAAAGATGCAGTGAAGAAAATTGGTGCAATATTTAGGAAAACAGTCGATTAGGCATCTCTTGCTTCTTTGTCACTCGAGTTCCTAACTTAACTTAGAACCTTTCTGTTATGCCTTGTCAAATATCATCCTTTCTCAAGTACTTCTTAGAGGAGAAGGAACTGCAAAAGTGCTTCAGATAATAAATATCAGATTTTCTGTGTCTGCTTCCTTAGCTGCTGCTACTAACAGAACACCATTTTGATGGCAGCACATCATGTATAAGCCAGCTGTCACTACTGGGGTCACTAGCACCATCGGACAGAGACCTAGCTCTTGCAAAATGAGAAGACTGGAGTTTTAGTCCCAACTGTGATCAATAACACCTCATCAGAAAGCCCAATATTTATGATTGAGTTATCATTTTTGTGGACATTGTCATACTTTAGTACTTGCTTTCTTCTGCATCTTTTAATATCCAGAGTACCAAAATATTCTTTAATAGCAGGACATGGTGTTTCAGTCTTAAATAAAGCCATAAACCATGTAATAATGTTGAAATAGTTCATTCTTCACAGCTTCTTTTCAATTCCTATAAGTTCTGGAGATGGGGTGAAATATCTTAATGAATGCACTTGGTTTCCCAATAAATATAAAAAAAAATCATGTCAGAAGACTTGCAATAGACATTGCATCCAGGCAACAGTAATCTGGTAAATGATGTAAATCAGGCAGGCATTCCCACAGGAATTTGATGGCCGTGAGGTTTAACTGTATGAATTATTGTTAAATGCCAATATTCACTGGTTTTCTGACATGTTAACAATTACTATCCAAAATCTGGTGAATGTTACCCATACTAGTTTGCTTTAAAATGTTTATAGTGATATATATATGAGCATTCATATACTGTATTTGACAAGCAGAGAAGTGTGCAACCAAAACCTTGACATTCATAGAAATTGACAAAATTTGCATGTAAATGTTGACACCAACACTCATCAAATCTGGACATTTCCCACAACATGGGGGGGGGGAGCTGTGAACCTTCTTCATTGCTGCTCATTAACAACAGCTCTTTGGGAAGGGAAGGAGAATGGGTACAAACCCATGCCATCCACTTCAGATTTTCTACCACCATCCAATAATTAAGGTTCTAGATTTCAAATATCAAGGAACATATGTAGTAGAAACAGTTGGAAGCTTGAAGATTCCAATTATATAATTGTTGGGCCTATAATTTAAAATATACTCAGTTAATATCTAAACGCAGCAGGTTCTTGCATACCTATGTATATCTACCAACAGTAGCATCCTGAATATAAAATTTTATAGTGACGTTGATTGTTAAAAAGTTTAACAAATGTTACAGAATAACTAGAAATAACCAGCATATTATCAGTTTGTTTTAATTTAATTCAGAGACATATGGTCTCCTAACACCCTTGGGAGCCTTGGAATGTCAATGTTATTGTCTAGAATCTCTAAAAGTTTCTGCATTCTGTATTTATTCCAATTTATTTGCTCCCCTCCCCATGAGAATAATTAACTTACTACAACTTAATTTCAGTTCTATTGCTCCTTTTCATTAAAATGCATTGCTTTATACATTCATTAAGATTTTCCACAACCCTCTTGACTGCAAGTTCTTTTGAGAAATGTAGGTAAAGACAATTAGAGTAATTGTCTTCAAGGGGTTTAAAGGGGCATGATGCAGCAGTTGTGAGTGTAGAATTTTTCAACTTTCATATTCCAAAAATGAGGGGTGCTAAAAGGTTGTAACATGACTTGGGAATTCAAACAGTATTTTTATTAAATTAATACAATTTAGTTTTGCTTGGTGAGTAAAGTGTCTGTAACATTCTATATAAATTATTTAAAAAGATTAGCTGACATTTTCAGAAGGTAAAATTAAATTCTTTGGTTTTCTAAAAGCAGTTTATGTGCTTCATCATCAAACATAGGTTTGCCAAGAGAAATGTGCAATCACTGAAATAATAGCGGATTTTAATTTCTTGCACCTTAAAACATATTTTTAAGAGCCCTCGCTGAAGAAATTTGCAAAAAATAAGTTCCATCCCCTAAAATGGCACTGCATTGCAGCAGTCTTTCAGTGCAGCTAACCAGATATGTGTATAGAAGCTCAATTTAGGATGCCTGGAGTTCCAGCATGAAAGAAATGCAGAATGCAAATATAAAACATGCAGCAACCACTTGTATAGCATATGCTTTTCATAGGACAAGTCCCAGATACAATTTCTGAATATTGCTGGACATGATCCCTGGGGAGCCTCTGTTAGTCAGCCTAGACAATGCTGAGAAAAATGGACTGACTTGGCATAAGGATACCAGCATTGTCCATGAGGATATAACACAACTCCCCCACAACAAACACAGCCTCTTCTCTAAAGTACTTTTCCAATACTACGTACGAGAAGTATTTCTGCACATAACATGTGTCCTTTCTTGAAACCCATTTTGCTTCAGGATTTTTGTATAAGGTGCACCTACCCATTGCATTCATGACAACAGTGTTTTCCTCCTGGACATAATTAATGTTCTCCTGTATAAACACCTGATGGACTTGAAAAATAAATTGTATCACTGGTCAAGGCACTTATTTGACCTTCAAACTTGCCATTGCAGACAGTGGAATGGATTCCATTTCCTCATTGGGAGATTTTAAGCAGAGGTTTGATGGCTATCAAACATGGATGCATTGCAAGTGATTGGACTAGATGACCCTCAGGCTCCCTTCCAACTCTACAATTCTGTGATTCTATTATTTTTTTCAGAATATTCTGACTCTGAACACTGTTTTTCTATATAAGAAAAAGTGCTCATAAATCCCATCATTTACAAACAATTACACCTATGCACCCCCATTTTATACACTAGTAAGAACCACATAATGTGGTGAATACAGAAAAAGGGGACTACTACAATGGTCACGCCTGTTTCCACTTTATTTGTGAAGAAAAATATGTTAAGCATCTCTTTGCATAACTACAGAGTGACTTGGTTGCCATAGGAACTAATGATTGGAAGGGGAGCAGAAGGGCACAGGCCCTCCCAATGCCTTCTCCAGGAAAGGGAAAATGCTATCTGCTGCGAGGTTTTTGCCTCATGTGGTAGTGGGTCAATAGTAAGCACCTACCTGCCAATGGGGGTGGCTGGTGCCTGGACTGAGGGGGGCATTTACAAGCACACACACACACGCGCACACACACACACAAACACACCTGGCTAGCAAGAGTGTAATTTACATAGGCAGGGGCAACATGTTGATATCCCCTTACCTGCACTCCCTCCTGTTCATGTAAATTATGAAACTGATTTGTAAAAATGTTACACGGAAAAAATACGAGAGACATTACACTTACTTCTGTAAAACAAGAAAATCTTTAATAATAAAGCACAGTGTGTGCCCCCCCCCCCAAAAAAAAATTATGCTTCCCACTGCAACTTTGGGGCATACCGGAGCTAGTGTGATATGAATGAGCAAGATGGCACTTCCTGTGTGTGTTGTCCCCCCTGCAATCACAATGCAAAATTTTGCAATGGCGGGGGATTCAGCAGCTGTGGGCAACCTTCAGGGCAGCTACAAGGAAGACCCACCAGGGTTGTGAGTAGCCCACATGTTCTTCAGACTTTTGCCTCTGTGGTGGTGAATGGAAAACCCTGTCACCTGGAGGATCTGGGAAGCCCAGTCTATCTCTGGTCATGGCAGTGAGATCAGACATCAAGGTTTCACACAACTGAATCTCAAGGGTTGTGATAGGAATCCCCATGTGATTGTCCTTGCTTTAATGAGCCACAAAGAGAATGAAATAGGCTACTGTAATCAAGTACCGGTATGTTGTGTTTAAAAGCTGCTTCAGTGGGCAATTAATTAACAGTTCAGGGTGTATATGGATATTTCCTCTTTTTGCTGCATATAATTTTGTAATTTTCACTAGTTAAATCAGGATTTTATTTTCTTTATTTGTATTATTTTCTTATTTTTTTAATATACAGGGTGAATCTTTTAAAAGAGGACCCGTGGAACATGTGTGTGCTGTATTCACAGGGCCTCTTTTAAAGGACTCACCCTGTATTTTGACTGCGTCAGACCAACACGGCTACCTACCTGAATCTAGGTTTTTCTTTGTCAGACTATGACTTGAAAGGCAAATGGTGATGATGAGATACCTCAACATAGTTTAATAGCTTTCAGTTTATGGTTTTGAAGTTGGAGCCATACAGAAAGGGACATAGCGAGAGCTGCTAAACAACAAAGATAAACTAAACTGTTTCTGATTTGATCAGCTTTTGAGTTTCTCATCTAGAAAATCTGGAACACATTTTCTTGCCTTCAGCTGTTGCCCCACTCCAACCGCCTTGTGTCACTGCAGTGCTGTAAGTATTGATGGTTTCATACTGTCATCCATTTTAGAATTCATTCAGAACATGAGGCTAATTCCCTGCCTCTTCTCTGTTTTGGATGCAGTTAGCAACAATGAATGAAAAGAAAAAAATATGGTGGGTGAGCAATGGTTTCCATGATCAACAATATTTTAGTAAGCTCTTTCTTTGGGGGATAAATGTGTTTAAAGCAGGTATTGGGAACCTTCCACCCTCCAGATGTTACTGAAATACAACTTGGATCATTACTGGCCATTGACCATGCATGCTGGGGCTGCTGGGAGTTGTAGTTCAGCAATATTTGGATGACCAAATATTCCCCATATCTGGTTCATAGCATGTTTGATCCATGGGTTCCATGTCTATTGGATCTCCCTGACTTCAACTCAGCAACGGTAAAAGCAGTCTGTGGGTTAGCTGGCTATGGAGTTGTTCATAACCAATGCTAAGATGTATTTCATTGATCGTTTGTTCTTATTTCAAATTTCTATATGAATCCTCATATTTACTTTGATTTGTGCATTAGGCAAAAATTTGCGGCAAATTATTGATGGGCACGATGATAGTAGCCACAAATGTTGATTTCCTTGAAGTTCATTGCATGGCTTTTGGGGGGGAAGAGGGAAGTGAGAAGAAACTTCCATATCTGTCATGACATTCACATAAAAATTCTGAAATAATAATAATTAATAATAATAATAATAATAATAATAATAATAATAATAATAATAATAATAATATCCCACCCATCTGACTGGGTTTCCCCAGACATTTCTGTCTTTAAAAGACAGAATATACAGACTATAAATAATCCAATAAATAGAAAATAAATAAATAGAAAACAACAACAACAACCAGTTTACAGCTATATCTGAATTAAAATAACCACCAACTCCAACAAATTTATTCAACACCAATCCAGCAAAAACAAAACAGAGGAACCAAAATTAAAACAAAAAAGTTTGAATATAAATTGTATGAATTTTGTATGCAATTTATTTGTTGCATTTTCTATTTTAACTAAAAGCTGTCCTAAGATCTTGAACACTCTAACAAAATGAAACAAAAGACAGCCTCCATGCCAAGTCTTTAGCTAGTTGGTGACTGTGTGCATTGAAGTAAGATTCAATGTTCTGTTTTCTGAAAGAGGAATCTTACCGAAATTATTTTATCGGAAATGTTTGGCCCAGATTTCTTATATCATTCTTGTTCTTTCACTCTTTTTATTGTTTCCAGCCTCATATGCACAATCCTTAGTGACATCAAACTTTTGTGGAGGGGTTCTGGTTACAGTTTCATGGCACAATGATCCTGAATGGAAAAGAAAATATATCGGGAACAGTCGTGACAGAGTTTGTGTTGCTTGGCTTTTCTGGTCTTCGGGGGATGCAGTTGCCATTGTTCTGCATCTTCCTGGTCATGTATACTTTATCATTAATTGGCAATGCTCTGGTCATCCTCATAATCCGCCTTGACTGCCGCCTTCACACACCCATGTACTATTTTCTGAGCCAACTCTCCTGGCTGGAGATTATCATCACCACCACAGTCACACCTAAAATGCTAAGCCTCCTCATCACAAAGAAAAAAACCATCTCCTTTTTTGGATGTGCTATCCAGATAACACTGTACTTCCTTTGTGGGACCACAGAAGTTCTCCTGCTTGGTGCCATGTCTGTGGATCGTTACTTAGCCATCTGTAACCCACTGCGCTACACGGCCATCATGAGTAGCCAGGTCTGCATGCTGATGATGCTCTTCTGTTGGTTTGGAGGCTTCATTTGTGTAGCTCTTGGTATCATCTTCAAGTCGGGACTACCTTACTGTGGCCCCAATGTCATCGATCATTTCTTCTGCGACACAGCCCCGTTGACACTGTTACTCTGTGCAGACACCACCCTGGTTGAAAATATTGAATTTGCCTCATCATGTTTCACACTTCTGAGCTCCGTCTCTGTGACAGCCATCTCCTACCTCTGCATCATTGTTACTGTCGTCAGGATGCCCTCAGCCCAAGGTAGGAAGAAAGCCTTCAGCACCTGCAGCTCTCATATCACTGTGGCCTCTCTCTATTATGGCAGCTCCATATTCATCTATGTTAGGCCAGCTGGAAACTCTTCTATGGATTTTAATAAGGTGGCCACTGTTCTTAACACTGTGGTTACTCCTTTACTTAATCCAATTATCTATAGCTTTAGAAATAAAGTAGTCAAGGATGTGCTAAAAGATGCAGTGAAGAAAATTGGTGCAATATTTGGGAAAACAGTTGATTAAGCACTTGCTTTCCCAAACATCATGGATTGAACTCGTGACCCCTTAGTACCCTTGATCTTAATATAGTAACCTTTCTGATCTGCCTTCTCCATTGTCATGCCTTCCCAAGTATTCATTCAGCTAGAAGAGAGTGATAAGGCCTTTGGACAATAAATATCATATGTTCAGTGGCTGCTTTCTTCAGTTCTCTCTTCTTTTTCTCTACAGACAGAGATTCTGCACCAGCAAAATGAGAAGGCTGCAGTGTAGGAACTTAAATGTGTATGAGTAATTCATTTGTAAGGCAGGGTCAACAGGATAAAGGAAACAGGAATGTTTTGATGGAATATTGATGGAGGGGATGAACAAACTGTACCCCAGGGCAGACTTCTGTAATCTTTCATAAAATGGCACCCTGCACAAGGCCAGAATTCAGCACCCCAAAAGAGATATTCATGTCTTTTTTTCAGCTGGAACTCACGAGAACTCCGTTTTGGCATCTCTCAAGTGCCCGCCATTGCCATTATAAGAGAACAAGCTTTCATTCATTCATTCATTCTTTCATTCAGCTAGGTGTTTATGGTCAGTGTTTGAAATTCCCATTGTTCTAGGTGTATTTTGCTACAGGGAATTTCATTAGATTGAGCAGTTTCTGATCTCTGTATGCAGTACTGTGCCTAAGATTTCAGATTAAAACTGCAGAGTGGGAGGAAAGGAGAACCTTTTTCTGCCTTCCCACTTCCAGCTACTCTCTGTAGGCTGTAGAAGAGACCCTCTTAAGAATATTTGGGGAAGGACTAGATCATGGGGAAAATGAACATAATATTTTAGCTGCAGTTCATTCATTTTCAGCTTTGTATTCTTCTTATAAAAAAGTGCGCCTAGACATTCTGTTGTGCCCATAACCTAGGTTTATGGTGCCATTAGCTTATAGCTTTCATCTGTGAAGCTGTGTAATTTATCTATTTGCCTACCTTAATCAGATAGCATAAGGTTATAACACAATATCAGGTCTCCCAATAGCATACAGCATCAACTTTAATACTTCACCTCTCAGCTTTTTATTCCAGACAGCTGCAAATCTCAGAATAGGGTGTTCTAGTCTGACTTCTGTATAACTTACTGTCACATAGATTGATAAAACACCAACCTCATTTTCTCCCAAGGTGAGATAGGAGCCTTCTCCCATAATAACCCATTTAAGAACCACGAATTGATTAGGAAGACAATAACGTACAAAAATGGATACACTATATGATGTGAAGACATACTGCCAATATATTCATTTTGTTGTGTTTTTATTATGTTGGAACCCACCCAGAGTGGCTGAGGCAATCCAGTTAGATGGGTGGGGTATAAGCAATAAATTACTGTTGTTTTCAATTATTTGTATGACTAGTTTAAAAGTTCATTCAATTCCATGGGTTGAATGCTGGTGGGGATTTATTCTGCTTCAGTTCCCTCCCTCTTTTGTTCTGGTTTCTTTCTCCTTTATGTACCATCTCACTCCATCTCCCCTCCTGAAGTCAGAACTATGCTTTTAAATATTCTTATATTCATATAAGACAATGCAATATATTTTATTCAAATTCTGTTAAATGATGACATAATATATGCAAAAAAGTGTGAAAATCAGTTCATTATTTGTAGCTCTGCTTCTTTGTAAAATGTTATGTAATTTCTGGGTATGATGAGTTATAGTCACTAACTAAAGGGACGATATTCCAGTAAATGTCAGGAATGCTTCTGTCACAAAACATGTGATTGACATCGTAACATGACCCAGTGTGGTATAGTGCTTAAGAGCGATAGGCTCGTAATCTGGTGAACTGGGTTCGTTTCTCCGCTCCTCCACATGCAGCTGCTGGGTGACCTTGGGCTAGTCACACTTCTTTGAAGTCTCTCAGCCCCACTCACCTCACAGAGTGTTTGTTGTGGGGGAGGAAGGGAAATGAGAATGTTAGCCGCTTTGAGACTCCTTTGGGTAGTGATAAAGCAGGATATCAAATCCACTAACAGCTGACGCTCACAGATTTCATCAGGGGTTTAATACTTTTTCATTTAAATTTATTCATTTAAATTTCATTTAAATTACATTGACTCTCATCAAATTTCTTTCTTATAATGTGTATGCAAACATAGGGGAAGGAAAATGGAGACCTATTTCAAATCAATAACTTTTTAAAATATTTCTAAATCCATTCCATGTCACCTTTATATGCATGAAGGAAGAATGAGGACAAACACACATGGCCCACTTCAGATTTCCTTAATAGAGTCAAACATTAATGTATTATTAGGCTATTTTAGTTCATTTTGATGATACAGTGGTATCTCGGGTTACAGACGCTTCAGGTTACAGACACCACAAACCCATAAAAAGTACCTCAGGTTAAGAACTTTGCTTCAGGATGAGAACAGAAATCACTCAACGGTGTGGCGGCAGTGGGAGGCCCCATTAGCTAAAGTTGTACCTCAGGTTAAGAACAGTTTCAGGTTAAGAACAGACCTCCAGAACGAATGAAGTTCTTAATCCGAGGTACCACTGTATTTGGTCTCCTAGCTCCCTTGGTAAGGCTCCAACATTATTTTCTACAACCTCAAATATGTTCTGCAGTCATTCAAAGCACTGAATTATTTGTTTTAGTCCCTGTGGGATTAATTAATATACCCCAACTTCATTACTATTCTATAAGGACAGTTAGTTCATTAAAATGTGTTGTACTAAGATCCTCCATAACTCTCCTAACAAAAAAAGGTTATTTTGAAACCTGATGATCATCAATAGAAAATGAACAAAACCAATTCAGCTGATATTAACAATAAGAATATTCCACCAACCCTAATTTAAACATATAAATATTGATATTTCATATTCATATTATTTAATGTCAGATCCAGGTTGGCCCAAGTAGTCTCTCATATGTGGCTAACAGAATAAATAACCAATTACCTGTAGGAATTTTTGGAATTTGCATTTTGCATTTTGGAAACAGAAGTTATTGGATTATTGAACTGGCCATTACCTTTGTCTAGTTGGGGGAAAACAAACCAAAATCAATTCCAAAAAAGAAAGAAAGTTGTGGTGTACTATGGGTTGATGTAAGATAGCTGTACCTCTGATAGCTTCTATTTATTTCTACACTCCAAAAATGGAGACCAAACAAAATCTGTAAATGAGTTCCTAAATCCTTGAGCACTGATTATCTGTTTTTAAACCTCAATGAAGGAAAGATTTCAGCTTAGAATTCCAAACCAGTAAAGAACTCACGTGAGGATCTCAGAAGAAATGAATGACCCAAGCTACTAACATCTACTTCATTCTCCTTCCTAAGTACTTCTTTCTGTTCAGTTCAGGCTTCATGACAATTATATAACATTTAGGAAAAAAGATACAGCCCAATAATCCAGCACTAGAGGCTAAAATGGAGAAGATCTCCACAGCCACCATGTATTTTCCCTTTGTGCTCAGGTAAGTTGGCACAAAAGACACCCACACACTGCAAAACACCAACATGCTGAAAGTGATGAACTTGGCTTCATTAAAAGTGCTAGGCAATTCCCTAGCAAGAAAAGCCACAACAAAGCTGACAAGAGCCAGAAACCCCAGGTACCCAAGAACAGAATAAAACATAGGGACAGACCCTTCATTACATTCAACCACAATTTCTTTAGCCAAAGAGTCCATGTCCAAATGTGGGAATGGGGGAGCAGTACAGAGCCACACAGTACAAAGAGCTCCTTGAATGAGGGAACAGAAGAAAACAATAGAAGCTGCCAGTCTTTTCCCCACCCAGTTCCTTATCCTGGATCCTGGTTTTGTGGCAATGAATGCTAAAACCACTGTGATGGTTTTTGCCAGCACAGAAGAAACAGCCACAGTGAAGATGATGCCAAAAGCTGTTTGCCTAAGGAGGCAGGTTACTTTCTGTGGCCTTCCAAAGAACAGCATGGAGCAGAGGAAGCAAAGCAAAAGGGCGATGAGCAGAGTGTACGTGAGACCACGATTGTTGGCTTTAACAAGGGGAGTTTCATTGTATTTAATGAATATTTTAAGCACCAAAGCAGTGATCACAGAAAATGAAAATGCCATGAAAGCTAAAGTGATGCTCAAATTTTCATCATAGGACAGAAAGTGTGGCATCTTGGGGAGACATCCATCTTGGTCTTCATTTGGATATTGATCTTCTGGGCATTTTATACAATTGTCCATATCTGTAGAGGAAAAGGCATGATCACAACTCAGTCAATGAAACTAGCACATGGGTAGATGTCTGAACTATACAGAATACTGGAAAAGCAATGTTCACAATCATGCAGAAAGAGACTTCTGCATGTACATATGCCTTCAAAATTCCCATATCTAAAGATAAAGTTTAACACTGCAAGCTTTATCATCTAAATCCACACAAACAGCAGATTGTAATATGAGAGGTAATAAACCAGGGACGGAAGTTGAGGGATGTCAGTAGGGAAAAGGGGAAAGTGAAACTTGCATGTAATGTAATGATTGCAGATATTGTTGTAAGAGAAAAAAACTCAATAAAAATGATTAAAAAATAAAATAAATCCACACAAACTTACCGTATTTTTCGCCCCATAAGACGCACTTTTTCCCCTCCAAAAATGAAGGGGAAATCGGGGTGCGTCTTATGGGGCGAATGCCTGCAAGCCTCGCGCGCCCGGCAGGAGGTCCCACCGGGTGCGCGAGGCTTGGGGCGGCAGCCTGTCGCCCGAAGCACGGGGAGCCCTCTGGAGGGCTCCCCCTGCTTCGGGCGAGTGTCTGCAAGCCTCGCGCACCCGGCAGGAGGTCCCACCGGGTGCGGGAGGCTTGGGGCGGCAGCGGACTGCTTGCGCGCACCTAGAAGCTTGGGGCCAGCTGAGCTCAGCTGGCCCCAAGCTTCTCGGTGCGCGCAAGCAGTCCGCTGCCGCCCCAAGCCTCCCGCACCCGGCAGGAGGTCCCGCTGGGTGCGCGAGGCTTGGGGCGGCAGCGGACTGCTTGCGCGCACCTAGAAGCTTGGGGCGGGCTGAGCTCAGCTGGCCCCAAGCTTCTCGGTGCGCACAAGCAGTCCGCTGCCGCCCCAAGCCTCCCGCACCCGGCAGGAGGTCCCGCTGGGTGCGCGAGGCTTGGGGCGGCAGCGGACTGCTTGCGCGCACCTAGAAGCTTGGGGCGGGCTGAGCTCAGCTGGCCCCAAGCTTCTCGGTGCGCGCAAGCAGTCCGCTGCCGCCCCAATCCTCCCGCACCCGGCAGGAGGTCCCGCTGGGTGCGCGAGGCTTGGGGCGGCAGCGGACTGCTTGCGCGCACCTAGAAGCTTGGGGCGGGCTGAGCTCAGCTGGCCCCAAGCTTCTCGGTGCGCGCAAGCAGTCCGCTGCCGCCCCAATCCTCCCGCACCCGGCAGGAGGTCCCGCTGGGTGCGCGAGGCTTGGGGCGGCAGCGGACTGCTTGCGCGCACCTAGAAGCTTGGGGCGGGCTGAGCTCAGCTGGCCCCAAGCTTCTAGGTGCGCGCAAGCAGTCCGCTGCCGCCCCAAGCCTCGCGCACCCGGCGGGACCTCCTGCCGGGTGCGGGAGGCTTGGGGCGGCAGCGGACTGCTTGCCGGCATGCAGAAGCTTGGGGCGTGCTGAGCTCAGCACGCCCCAAGCTTCTAGGTGCGCGCAAGCAGTCCGCTGCCGCCCCAAGCCTTGCGCACCCAGCGGGACCTCCTGCCGGGTGCGGGAGGCTTGGGGCGGCAGCGGACTGCTTGCCGGCACGCAGAAGCTTGGGGCGCGCTGACCTCAGCTTGCCCCAAGCTTCTGGATTAGCGCAGCGCACCTGGGGGGGAAATAATTTTTTTTCCTTTATTTCCCCCCCTAAAATCTAGGTGCGTCTTATGGGCCGGTGCGTCTTATGGGGCGAAAAATACGGTAATTAAGCCACTGGTGGTGAGGGGGGAATCATGTTCATGTGATAACATGGTTGACACTTGCCTTTTGGATTAGAAATCTTCCCTTCTGCACATGGGTCACAATCGTAGCAACAGAATGGCTCCCCCTCCTTCTTTTTTCTCACAAACCCTGGATGACACACGTTATTACACACAGAAGAAGGTGGTGTCTATTCAGAAATGCAATGAAGGAAAGGGCTAGTATACTGAGGATGTGCATCAATTGGTTGTGTGCTACCTAGATTACAAGGCAAATAGGAGTGGTCTGAGTTTTTCTCATGCCCAAATTGAGGGTGTATTGAGCTGGATCATGAACACTTTAATGGTCTGAGTCACTCTGGTACTAGGTTGCATAAAAATTGCCACATTTCTAAAGCAAGGGCTGCATTGTTTTTCACATGGATATACTGTATTTTGCATTTGTTTTCACCACCATCATTATCTCTTTGCAGGGGGAACATAGGAATCTGCCATTTACTGATAGATACATTGATCCATCTAGCTCAGTCTTGACTTCTGCCTGCATACAAAACAGATGTTCTACTGATAAGCTATGGCTCTTCCTCATGGAGAGATCTATCCCAGCAAAAAGTAGCTGTATTCCCAAAACTCCATGGGGTAGGAAGAAGCCCACCCACATCAATGATTCTTGGAATAACAGGGTTTTTACTGGGCCATGACATTTTCTCTACCCAACTCTTTCTTGAGGATCAATGACCTCTTTTGACCACCACCCCTTCCCCTATGGGATTCAGTGAAGCAATTACTTTTTTCCATGGTGAAGAGGCTGTATCTGCAAAATACAGATACTAGATGAATCTTGTGACTGGTGCACACCTGTTGTATATTCTTATCTCCATGGATCAATCACATTGAAAGTAATGGCATAAGAGAGGACACAGGTTCGATGCAAAATAAATTCATCATTTCTGGGTCAAGAGATGTGCTCTCTTACAATGCACATTGCACAAAGTTTCACTGTCCTAATGCTTGCTCCATTGAGGCCTTATAGAAGGCTAGTGACTTATATGACAAGGGACAAATGAAACACGAACTATTCTACATATTCCCCTTCTAGTTATTTCTAGTTTAATAAATATTTCAATGCAGTTCACATCTTTAAAAAACCCTAAAGACTAAAATATGTGTTATAAATGAATAGCTTAAAGAAATACATTTTCATTTTTTCCCCATTCTAAGAGAAAATGCATTTAAATGTGTACCATGGGCTTTTTAACATTGTAAATTAATCAAAAACAGCCAGAACAAACTAGGAGTGGTGCTCTGGACTGATAATGACCCTCACTCTGTGCTGAACCTCCTGCCCCATTGCTCTTCAGGACATGTATGTTCTCTATTTACATTTTTAAGAATATTTGCATTAATTGCATTCTAACCATTAACATCATACTCAGTTTGGCCAATAACCTCATATGGCAAGCATGTTCTCTAAGAGGAACAAACCAAAACTTCATTGATTCCATGTCCTACATAACTCCACTAGGCTTCAACACAGTGTTTGAATAAAGGACATAACAGTTTGCAAAATATTACTTTATTACATACCAATAGTTCACAACATTTCCTATGCTGAGTTGACAACAGGTGCTCTGTACTCTCCACAGAGAAATACTTTAAATTGTTAAAGTTACTTATTTGGAAATCTCTCAGGTGAAAGAACTGTGAATGAGTGTTTCCATATGTTTTAAAGTGAAAATTTCCCATAAGTTAGTATTTTCAAATATATTTGTAAACCACCTTAAAGACCTAGATGATTGGATATAAATCTGGCAAATAAATAAATACATTGAGGATTCGTACTAGAATATCCACTGATATTTTGTACCTGAAACCAAAGGTCAGACCATACCTGGTTAAACACTTTGTGCCATGTGATGATCTCCTCGTTAATGGTGAACTGTTTGGCTCCCCATGGATCCATCCTCCCTACTTTCACCTTCATGAAAGATCTATTTGGGAAAGTAATCCAGTTTATAATATCAAATCCACTTTCTAATTCACCTTTTTCATTCAGAGACACGTGGCCACCAATGCTGTTGTTAAAAGAGATGCTCCTCAAGAAATGATGAAGCTAAATTTGAAGATGTAAAATCAGTTTTTTTAAAAAATAGATAAGAGACAATCATAAAAATATTTTTACAACATCCTTCAATTTGTTTTGCTTATTTTGGTCATACCTATAGTCCACTTTTCTAACCAGCAGGCTATACAAGACAATTTAACAACAATATAAAAACAATAGTTACAATCAAAAGTATGTGCCAATGAGAAGATTCAGTTGAGATGTGAATCAGTGCTTTGCAATGTAGTTTGATTCAGTCTGAACTGATTTGGAGGCTTCTCCATTGACTCAGGAAATGGGGGCATCTGCCTCATTTTTCTGTCCTCCATTCACTACTTGGAAATAAAAAAAAACTACATACAATTTATTTTCCTTTTAACAAAAATAGATGTAATTTGAACAGCACATAAATTTATCCACAGCCTTTGTGCTAGGCACCTCTTACATTGATTTTGGGGTGGAAAGAACAGAAAGGGGACATACTTTCCTGGGTAAAATTGTTCTGTCTAACTATAAGATTGACCTGCCAGTGAGAAACCCCACTCTGCCATCTGCTCTTTCTTCCCCCACCATCCCACCCTGGTATCAGGTAAGCTTGGAGCAGGAAGGAAACTGAATCTGATTAGAAAGCCTCATCCTTATCTCCTTTGTCAATTGTGGGCCAATTTTAGCAGGTTGCTGGGAATGAACACTTGTCAATCAGCTGACATCACACTGACAGCAGGTATGGATTGTCAGGACCACAAAGCACCATTCAGGGCTTCCAAAGAGCCCCGTGTGGTACTTTAAAACACTGCTGATCAGTTGAGGTTTACAGTTATTGTCTATCAGCTGTGATGTTGAACCTGCTTTCTGCAGAGATTGGCTGTATGTTTGAGTTCCCCACACAACCAATCCAACATGTTCAAAGCTAATAGGTAGCAACTTTAGTCCTGCTTTCTGTAGGGATCAGCTTCACAACAAGGAATTCTGACACGCAGCCATTCCAACCACATATCTATCTGGGGGAAAACTGGGAAATTAAAGCTAGGTGTTTGGTGCTGTGGTTAACACAGTATTTAAACATAAAGGTAGCTGGCTGGAAGGCTGCCTGCTCTTGATGGGGTTACATTCCTTCTGAATGATCAGGTACGTAGCTTGGAGGTATTTCTGTATCCTCTGCTTTCACTTGAGGCTCAGGTGGCCTCAGTGGTGCAGAGTGCCTTCCATCAGCTTCAGCTTGTGGCCCAGCCTAACTTCTGTTGTCTATGCTCTGGTAGCCTCTAGGCTAGATTACTGCAACGCATTAAATATAGGGCTGCCTCTGAAGATGGTGTGGAAGCTTCCGCTGGTGCAGAATTCAGCAACCAGGTTGCTCACAGGGACAAGACGCTTTGAGCATATGACACCAATCCTGACCTGACTTCGCTGGCTGCCACTTGTCTTCCAGGCCCAAGTCAAAGTGCTGACTTATAAAGACTTAAATGGCTCAGGACTGTACTACCTCGAGGACTGCCTCTCCCCATATAAACCACCCTGGGACATGCATTCATAATATGAGGCACTTATTCATGTGCCTTCTCCACCACGAGAGGTCCGGAGGGAGACAACATGAAAATGGGCCTTTTCTGTAGTGGCTTCCTATTTGTGAAATGCTCTTGCCAGGGAGGTTCATCTAATGACTTTTCTCTCTCTCTATATATATATATATATAGTCGCCAGGCGAAAACGTTCCCATTCAACTAGGCATTGGGCTGATGGATATTCCAAAGCCTTTTAAATATATTTGTGGGAAGGGCTGCGGTTATTGTTTAATTATTTTTGTATTATTTATTTACTTCTGTTTTTATCTTGTGTTTTATTCTGAGAAGCACACTGAGGGGCAGTATATAAAATTCAAATAAATGTATTGCTATGGAAGAGATTGAAACCCAGCAATCTACTTCCCCCTCTAAGCCACAAGGTAATGGTGTTTTGGATGAAATAAATATATATTAGCCAGGGTCAGCCCATCTCATTTTGCCATCTGACGCAAAACAAGCATGTGGCACCCAACCCCATTGCCCAACAAAGCCTCACTTACTGGGGTCTTGCAGCAGTGGTAAAAGTGGGTGTGGAGCTCGCAGAGCTGCGGCCCCATAGGATTCAACCACCGGAGTTGTCTGCCTCAGGCCAGCCATGTATTACACATTTTCTCATGATTGTCAAAATGCTTTGCTTAATTAAAAATTACCTGCCATGGTTGTGAGTTTGGAAGTGCTGCCGCTGCTTTGTGCTTGAGATTTAATACATACATTGCATGTAAAGCATGGGCTAACACGTAGGCAGCGTTGTATATACTGTAGCTTTGGGGAGTCATGCTCATTTGAAAAAATGGTCCTGGAAGGCTCTCCAGTTTTTCCTGACCGGTGCAAGTTCCATAGCTCTCTTCAGACTCCTGGGAATCTGGAAGTAAGCAGTCAAAAGCCTGCTGCCAAAAGTCCTTGATAAAACTGTCTCCACTGAGTGAGTAAGGATTTAAAGGCTGAAGGAAATGATGAAATTCCTCTATTTGATTGGTGTGAACAGCAAAAGACAAGGCTCCTTGAAAGACTTCTATACTCCAGTCCTTGTGAAACTGTAGTGCTGGGAAGTCCCACTCAGCTGTCAAGATCCATACTCTTCCTAGAGATGTCTCTACCATATTTACTGTTTGTATTTGATACAGCAAGAATATAAAACGAAATATAGCTGCAGTTTCTGCAAAAACAATAACTGCTTTTGCTTTGTGATCTTTAACAAAGCCGGCTATATCCCTTGATGTATGGTACTCATTAAGCAAGTTGGAAAAGTCTGTCGGAGATGGCATTATGTCAGTGAAAGCCAAACAAAGGCCATTCTGGGAAAGCTTTGGAACCAAGGTCTGCACAAAATTCTCTCCTTTATCATTGCCTGATGTAACTATCCCAACCCATGTCCACTGGAAATGCAGAAGTAATTGGATAATCAAATGGTACTGATACTCTTCATTGGGAACCACACGGTAGATGAAAGGGAACTGGGTTTTCATACTCTGAGAAGGACCAAATAAGAAATAAGAGACCTACAAGAAAATAAAATAAAGACATATTGCTGAAAACAGATCGGAAGTGTAGTGTGCTTTCTGAGAGAGTGCTATCTGGAGAAATATTATTTTTCTCTCCCACATCAATTTCTCTCATTTTTTAAGAGTTTTGAAACTGATTTGTCTACATTGCTTCATGGTATTCTAAAATATTATGACTGTTAATAGCAGACTCTGCATCTTGCAATGCTGAGGATCCTGAAAATGATCGGTTCCATTCCATTCCATAGTTCTAGGGCAAACATTGGACATGACACTCTAACTCATCCTTCAAGCAGTCCCCAAAGTATTTTTTAAAGGTAGAAATGTCTCTGTCCAAATTCTCGGATGTGAAAAGCAGAAATGCTGAGAAGGCCTTTCTTGAGCTAAGTCAATACACCACTGTGAAAAACATATAGGATTTCTGACTCCTTGTGGGTAGGACAAAGGACAATCATTTACTGATTGGTATTCTTACCCGCTCGTCACTGTAAGGTCCTGGGTAAACATTGTGAAAATGCAGTATTAAAATCAGTTAGAACAGTAAGCCTGTTCCTACCCAGATAGGGCCTGTGAACATGTCAAACCTCTACAACAACTCATTCTGCAAGGTTTGGGAGAGCTGTTTTCATTTGTTTGTTTGCTTGAGACTCTGTCCTGCCATGTGATGCCCAAAGTGTCCCTGATGCAGCACATGTAGAAGGCATTGAAGCATTGCTCCTGGTGGTTGTAAATTGCCCACAACTCACTTCTATAAAGCAACACACAATCCTGGTAGACCTTCATCTTGATATTGGTAGTTAGAATCACATTCTCCCATACGCTTTTGGGGAGGTGAGTCATAGCTGACTTGCCACTATGCTTGTTCAGTTCAGAATCGATTAAGAAATTGCTGGTGATGGAAGGATACAATCTTCTTGTGAAGCTTAGATGGGAACCCTATCTTGTTGAGCAGTGTGCAGGGTCCCTTTTGGCTGCCAAGGCCAAAGGCCTTCATTAGGTTTATGAAGGTGATGTAAAAGAGGCACCTGTGCTTTCGGCATTTTTCCTGCAGCTTATAGTGAGATAATCATGCTGATGGTTAACTTCTAAGTTCTAAATAGTGACTCAGGAGAGACTCTGTCGGTGAGATAGAAATTTCTAATATAGCCTACTTTGTGTCTGTCCCTTTCTCTTACAGTTTACCACAAAAAGAGCACTGGAACAAGTTTAATGGCCTTAAATTCAAAGAACCGTCTCATCAGGCAAGATATACAACAATAAATACATTTACACACACACACACACACACACACACACACACACACACACACACTCTCAGTGCTCCTTTACAAGCTTCTCCATGCCTCACATACATACCTGAGGAATCTTATAGGGACTTAAGATGGTAGCCATGCAAAGGGAGGTTTCAGAGTCAAGTCCCCCAATGACAGCTATTACATTCTTCTTTGTATCACACATGTAGTTGGGTAGCATTTCTTTCAATTTGAAAAGAAGGTTCAGTGTAGTCTGGTAGGTCATCTTTTCATTGAAGTAGCTGTCATAGACGTGTAATCCTAATGTAACATTTGGTAAGATCTTGGGATCCTCGTTAATCTCCTTCACTGCAAACACGAAGGCTAGGACATGCTGGTAATATTTTGTCACTACACTGTAAAGAAAGCATAGGCCACATTGCATCACAATAATGTTCCAGATATCATGAACTGCTTGCCATGTTCACATTGTTCTTCCGCAGGCATCTGCTTTCTGGCATGCACATCAGTAGAGTATAAAGCTTTAGAATCAATCTACACACACAGCTTCAAAAACATGAAAAATGTAAGCAAAAATATTGTGGTGAGTTAATTGTTTTAAATTATTTTTTAAGAAGAAGAAGAAGAAGAGTTTGGATTTGATATCCCGCTTTATCACTACCCAAAGGAGTCTCAAAGCAGCTAACATTCTCCTTTCCCTTCCTCCCCCACAACAAACACTCTGTGAGGTGAGTGGGGCTGAGAGACTTCAAAGAAGTGTGACTGGCCCAAGGTCACCCAGCAGCTGCATGTGGAGGAGCAGAGACGCGAACCCGGTTTCCCAGATTACGAGACTACTGCTCTTAACCACTACACCACACTGGCTCTTTTTAGTATTGTAAGATGCTTTGTTTGGCTGATAAACGGAGCATAGTTAGACTCATAGAATTGTAGAGACTGAAGGGACTCAGAGGGTTATGTAGTTCAGTGCCCTGCAAGACAGAGCTTGTCAACCTTTTGTGAAGGTGGAATTGTGTCAAAGCATCCTTCAATCAGTTCTGCCTCCATGTTCATATTTTAAAATCAGATTGTAGAGAAGGCAATGAAATAAATCCTGAAATAAAGAGTTGTGGGAAATCCAGAAATGGAAAGAACTAATAATAATTTTATGCCATTTCATATATTCTTGAAATATCCCTGAAAGCAAAAACAAAAAGGAGAAGAGTATATGATATATAACAGAGTATTGCTGATAAGGAGGTCAGGTGGATATTTAGAAATCTATAGAGAAATGGCAGACTCCTAAACAACTGCCTAAATTCACAGCACACCCACTGGAATTATTGTACTAAAGTTTCTGAAATGCATTGATTCCAGTGATTCTTATCTGAGTATGACCAAACCTAGATATAACACTGTCTTTCTGTTATCTACCTGTGATTGTTAGAGTGTGACCATGAACATTTTTGGGAGTAAAATGATAATTTCCTTACAGGACATCTTCAATAAACTTTAAATTTGGGTGTTGCTCGAAGGATATAGTGTCAAAAAAGGAGAAAAATTGTGAAAATATACTGCCAATGATGAGGTCACCTTGCTGATAATACTCATGTGGGATCTGGAGGGCATCTCTCATGTTGCAAGTAAAGGGAAGTGCCTTGCAATCAGTTAGGGGAAGAAACACCAACCATACGATTAATAGGCACACCAACAAGATCAGCATTACAACTGTAGGTGTGAATCTCTTTCTTCTGTAACAAAATCCACTGCTCCAACCTACTTCTTTAGTATACAATGTTCCCCTATTTAGAGCACACAGTCACAATGTCTCTACATTCTACTGGTTAATGGTGACACTTTGCATCCTATAAAACTCCCAGCAGCACTGCTTGTCCAGTCTGTCACCCTGCAGTCTGAAAAACAAAGGCACATTTCATACCTGTTTTCATCATGATTGCTTTTTATGAGAGTGGCCACTGAAAATACATGCCATCTTTGGCAAGGAAGAATATTGCCATAATTTTAGATAATTGCAGGGTTCATAATTAGGTCCCCAATGCATTCTGCTCATAGAGAACAGAGCAGCTGAAGAAAACTTATTTATTAGTTGTAATCTCATAATTTTTGTTTATGGAGTCAGGTACAGCGCTAGGATGTGGTGTGGAATTATCCCCAGATAGTATGGACAATGGTGAAGTTAGAAGATTCTCAGATGACCCAAGGAATACATGACCAGTCATAACCTAAAGCAGCTACACAAAAAATGCCACCATGGGACTTGGAACTTGGAACAATTTCAATTTTGTGTTATCTGGAACTTCATATTTGGCCTCCTAGTGGCATATGATCACTAGGTTGCTATTTGCAACCTATTTCAATATGAGTCATTTATGTGCAAAGGAGCCTGTATATGCATGGTAGTGATTGTGTGGATTATTTGCCTTTTATGTTCCATGTTACATATTGGGAGAACCTTCTGCTCTAACGCTGTCCATCAGTTCTTCTGTGAAATCCCATCATTACTGAAGCTCTCCTCCTCTAACCTCTACCTGGTTGAAGTTGGGCTTCTTGTGCTAAGCTCTAGTATAGCACTAGGTTGTTTCGTTGTAATCATCTTAACATATATGCAGATCTTTTCTATCCCTTCTGTTCATGAAAATCCCTTCTGTCCACCTGCATTCCCCACCTCACTGTTGTCTGTGTGTTTGTCTTTTATATGCCATGTTATTGTCTAGATTCCAACACACACACATCTGGTTAGTAAGCGTGCAATTTGCACATACAAGGCAGCATGTGACTAGACCCTTCCATGCACCCCCTCCTGCTTATGTAAATTATGCTTCCCACTTCCCCCCAGCAGCTTTTGGGCAGACTGGAACTAGTGTGGTGTAAATGAGCGGGATGGCACTTCCTGTGTCTGTTCTCCCCACCAGAATCACAACACAAAATTTTGCAGAGGCAGGAAGATCAGCAGCTGTGGGTAACATTCACCAGACCCACCAGGGCTGTGAGTTGCCCACATGTTCTTTAGACATTTGCCTCTGTGCTGGTGAGTGGACAACACTGGTGCCCTGAAGCTCCGGGAAACCAAGTCTATCCATGGTCATGGCAGTGAAATCAAATATCAGAGTTTTCACACAGCTGAATCTTAAGAGATGAAAGAGAAATCCCCATGTGAACACCCTAGTTTTAATGATCCACACTGAGAATAAAATAGGCTACAGTAAGCAGTAAGTTAAGTTGAAAAGCTGCTCTAATGAATGATTAATGAACAGTTTATTGTTTCAGACCAGGTATGTGGATATTTCCTCTTTTTGCTGTATATAATGTTGTAATTCTCACTTATTAATTCGATTTTTTTTCTTATCACAGAGTTGAGACTCTGTAAGGGAAATTGTAATGGTGGGAAACCTCATCATAGTTTAAAGCTTCAGGTTTATGGTTTTGAAGTTTTGCTAGCACTTAATCACAGGTATGCCCTGTTCCATTTTATGAAAGTGTCCACAAAAGTTTAAATTCAAATTATATGAATTTTGTATGTAAAGTACATATTTAGATATGTACTTTAGAATGTTGTATTATTTTATTGTTGTTAGCCGCCCTGAGCCCTGCTTCAGCTGGGGAGGGCGGGATATAAATAAAAAAATATTTTTTATTATTATTTTGTGTGTACTTCAATTTTAATTTCTTTGTTGAATTTTCTTTTGTAACTAAAAGCTTTCCTAAGATCCTGAACACACTTAGGAAACAGAAACAAAAAACAGCCTCTACATACTAGGTCTTTGGTCAGCTGGTGGGTGGGTGCAATGGCTCTCATAAAAAAACTGATGCAGGATTCCTTTTCAGATGTTCCATTTTCTGAAAGCAAAACTTTACCAAAAAATCTATCACAAATGCATGACCCAAATTTCTTATACCATTCTTGCTCCATCCTCTGTCAGGGGTTGATCTGAATTGAAAGATTGGGGGATGCAATCGCAGGAAGATCAGCTCCCAACAGAAGAGGAGGGGAAATATTTGCCGCCGCCACCCTACTTCCAGCATTTCCAGAAGCAGAGAGACATGCAGTCACAGAGGCTGCTCAGTTGAGAGAAGAGCTACCCAGTTATAAGACAGTAGGTAAGCAACCAGTAGGGAGGGAGCAGCTGGGCGATACATCAATAGAGAGTGGGGGAGAACCCCCTCCCTCCCCCTGAACTCAGAGATCTGAGCATGTCAGAGAACAAAGGAGGAACTTCCCGTGGGCACACTTCTTGCTGCGAAAGTGGGGAGGAGTTAGAGTAGGCAACTGATATCCATGCAGAGGGTTCCTGTTTGTGCTTCTAACACAATGCTGTAATAAAAGGACTATAAATCTACCATATGCTCGTTAATTCTTGTCATTGAGCTACCAGAAGGGAAAAGGGAACTCTCATACTTGACACACTCGTTTTCTTGTCCTCAATCTCATACATACAATTCTTAGTAACATTACACTTTTGTGGGGTATTTTTGGTTACAGTTCCATAGCACAATGATCCTGAATGGAAAAGAAAATATTTCAGGAACAGTTGTGACCAATTCAACTTGTATAATAAATATCAGGGAAGTGAAGAACAATATCCTAGTTTCTAACTTTTACTTATCTTTTACTCAGAATTCAAAATCAGTAATGAGGGACTCATCAATATCTCAGAAGAAATGTATGACATAAACTACTTCCTTCTACTTCCTTCTTCTTGTTAAGTGTTCCTTGTTGTTCAGCTCAGGCTTCATGATAATTATAGAGCATTTTGGAAAAAAGATGCACGCTAATAATCCAGCACTAGAAGCTAAGATGGAGAAGATCTCCACAGCCACCATGTGTTTCCCCTTTGTGCTCAGATAAGTAGGAACAAAAGAGAGCCACACACTGCAAAACACCAACATGCTAAAAGTGATGAACTTGGCTTCATTAAAAGTGTTGGGCAATGCCCTAGCAAGAAAAGCCACAACAAAGCTAACAAGAGCCAGAAGTCCCATGTAACCAAGAACAAAATAAAACATAAGAGCAGACCCTTCATTACATTCAACCACAATTTCTTTAGGCAAAGATTCCATGTTCAAATCTGGGAATGGGGGGTCAATACAGAGCCACACAGTACAAAGAGCTCCTTGAATGAAGGAACAGGAGAAAACAATAGAAGCTGCCAGTCTTTTCCCCACCCAGTTCCTTATCCTGGATCCTGGCTTTGTAGCCATGAATGCTAAAACTACAGTAATAGTTTTGGCCAGCACTGAAGAAACAGCCACAGTGAAAATGATGCCAAAAGCTGTTTGCCTTAGGAGGCAGGTTACTGTTTGAGGTTTCCCAATAAACAGGAAAGAACAGAGGAAGCAGAGCAGGAGGGCAATAAGCAGAGTGTAGCTGAGCCCTCGGTTGTTGGCTTTGACAATGGGAGTGTTGTGGTATTTAATGAACATCACTAGCACCAAAGCTGAGATCACAGAAAATGAAAATACAATGAAAACTAAAGTGATGCTCAAAACATCATTGTAAGCTAAAAAATTTAAAGCCTTTGGTAGACATCCATCTTGGTCTCCATTTGGATACTGATCTTCTGGGCATTCAATACAATTGTCCATTCCTAGAAAAGATAGAATGCATTATGTTGTGGAGATGATGATACATACATCTCTGAAACAAGTACGTAGGTTTCTCTGAATATTGCCTTGAAAAGCAATATTTACAATTCTATAGAATGGTTCTTACACATTTTCAGTATTGTCAGTATGGGGGCCATGGTCCCTCATGAGTAATCTTTTTGGCCTCCATTCCAGTGGTAGGTGAGGCTAGAGACAAACCTAGTTGCATTAGGAGGTCAGAATAGCTGGAGAAACAGATATAACCCTTACATTTATATTTATTCCAGCTGTGCCAAGTTCAAAGGTTTCTACACATACACACATCTCCATCCTCCATCTAGACAAGCAAGAGGCATTTCCACAATTGAAGGACACATTCTAGCCAGGCAAAGCAATCATGGAGGACATGAAGGTAAGCAGATGGCAGTGATTATATGGGGTGAGGAATATGGCTTGGGGAGAGAGCACAAACTAATAAGAGTCCCAAGATCTAGATAGCACTCCTCCCTTTGGCCTTTGTTAAGCTGAATTCATACACAGGAAGGACAGTATGTGCAACTTCACTCTCAACTCAACCCCCCCCACAAAGAATTAATTGTTCAGTGTCTAGTGAAATAGTTCATTATGATGTGTGCTGTTAACATCCACCCTTTAATACAATAGTTAACATTGCTGAGTATATTGTAAAGTTGCTAATATATGCACACAAACCTAATTTAATATTTACAGAAGGTAAGGAAAGTCTAAGAACACTCATTTTAATATGATAATATAGTGGACACTTACCATTTTTGTTAGAAATCTTCCCCTCTGGACATGGGTCACAATCATAGCAACAGAACTGCTCCCCCTCTTTCTTTTTTCTAACAGAACCTGGATGGCAGTTGTCATTACACACTGAAGAGGGAGGCATCTATCCATGAATGCAAGACAGGATAAGCTGAGAGCATGCTTTAATGCAGTGTTTCCCAAACGTTTTTGGGCAACGGCACACCTGTTTACTGAAAAAAAATCTCGCGGCACACCACCATTAAAGCCCCGCCCCGTGACGTCAGCGCGCAGCGTCACGCCGGGAGGGACGCACAAAAGTGAAAGTTTTTTCCCTCGGCAGCTCCTCTCAGCTGCGCTCAATCCGCCTCGGAGCGCAGGAGCGATGCCTCTCTCTGGCTCTCCCTCTGCGCAGGCTGAGGGAGGGAGGGAGGGGCGCGTGTGACCCGTCTCTGCTGGGAGACCAAACCCAGCGAGGCAGAGTCGCGCGGAGGCGCCCAGGCAGCGCTGCCGGCTGCGAGGAGGAGCGCCAGGCAGCAGCAGGAGGCGCGGCCTCTCCTCGCCGCCGCCGCCCCGCCTCTCGCCGCCCGACTCGCCCGCCTCCCTCCAGGCATCTCGCGGCACACCAGCCGATGTCTCACGGCACACTCGTGTGCCGCGGAACACCGGTTGGGAAACACTGCTTTAATGTACAACTAATGGAATCAGGAAAGCACTTTCATATTTTCGTGCTCTCATACATGCCTCAGAAAGTACACAAAAGTGAAAACACCCACTAGTCTCGTGCTGTGTCCATTGGTGCCTTGTAAAGGCAAAAGACTTACAATTTATGACAGCTCAAGCTAAGTATATTAATTGGGTGAATGTGATTGATGTGCATATCTTAATAAATGTTAGGGGGGGGACAAGTGAGCATGAGCTGAGTGAGGTGAGAAAAATCATCTTTTTTCTCTATGTGGTCACAACACACTATTTGCACTGGAAATGAAATACCCAGTGGCACTAGGGAGGCATGAAATTTCGTCTTAGCACATGGACAAATGCACATAAAGGGGCACTTACTTAACTGCAGCTTTTGCACTCCCTGAATATTTTGATGCACTCTCAGCTCAAAAACAAAACAAAACAGTGTTTAGAACTGTACATTTTTTAGAGAAAATAGGTTTACAAACCACTTTCTATCTGTTAATCGCTTTAACAATTAGATTGAATGTCCTTGGGATGTATAGAACCACAGAAATCAATATCTGTGCATAGAAGCCATTATGAGCTATTAATATATACTAAAACTATATTCTTGAAAATGCTTTGTTCCTGTTGTAATCGGATAATTTCTGAAGGCAATGATAGCTTGAATTAATGATTTTCCCTTTTCTTCAAAGAACCAAAGGTCCAAATTGGGTGTGATGTGTCATGTGTAATTGTGTCAGTACAATCTCTATCTCTCTCTCTCTCTCTCTCTCTCTCTCTCTCTCTCACACACACACACACACACACACACACACACACACCAGTATTTGTCAGAGGAACTGTGAGGGAGTGTGTTCCTTTGCTGTACATTGAAGAACTATATGGATGCTTGTGCCTTCCAAGAGCAGTAGCAGCTCTATTCAAATATGTTTGTAAATAGCTTTAAAGACCTAAACATTGGATAAATAAATGAGCAATCCAGGATTGCTCCTGGGTCAGTCATTACTCATGAGTTTGGTTCCCCCCCCAAAAAACCAAAAGAACCAAAAGTCAGACACTACCTGGTTAAACATCTTGTGCCATGTGATGATCTCCTCATGAAGAGAAAACTTTTTGTCTGGTAAGGCCCATGAATCAATCCTTCCTACTTTCACCCTCGAGAAAGACCTATTTGGGAAAGTAATCCAGTTTATAATATCAAATCTGCTTTCTAATTCACCTCGCTCATCCAGAGAAACCTGATCCCCAGCACTGTTGTTGAAAGTGATTCTCCTCAAGAAGGGATGGAGCTATAATCAAAGAGGAATAATAATAATAATAATAATTCATGCTTCACTTAATTTTCTTTGTTCATTATCATGTAAAATACTGCTGTCTGACATTTTCTAAGAGTTAGCCTAACAGTAATGTTAAAAAACATAGAGCATATTCAAACTATAAAAAACATAAGCAGATATATCAATACAAACCAGAAGCAGCACTATAAGAAGAGGCCTATCAAGGGTAACAAATAACTATACAGTGGTGCCCCGCAAGACGAAATTAATTCGTTCCGCAATTTTTGTTGTCTAGCGAATTTTTCGTCTTGCGAAGCACGAAATCCCATAGGAATGCATTGAAAATCAATTAATGCATTCCTATGGTCAAAAAAAGTCCAAACAAAGCCAAATTTGGTACAACAACAGTTTATTAACTGCTCTTTAAAGTCACACATACTGTAAAGAGCAGTTCAAAAATTTAAGGGAAAATAAATTAACTTTATAAACAAAACATGTCTTTGTTTTTAGTCAAAGAAAAAAAAGTCGCGAGACGTTTTCGTCTTGCGAAGCAAGCCCATACGGGAAATTCGTCTTGCGAGGCAAATCGCGAACGGAAAAACCTTTCGTCTAGCGAGTTTTTTGTCTTGCGAGGCATTCGTCTTGCGGGGCACCACTGTATATGATTCAAATATCATATGAAGAAGAAGCACTCTCATTTATCATCTTAACCTAAGGAGAGAAGGGGCAATGTGAGGCTTCACTTGAAAAGAAGTTCCACAGATTAGACATCACCACAAAAAAGGCACTGCTTTGGAAATCAACCCACTGCATTTCAGATGATGAGAAAACACACAGCACTGCTTACACAAAGGACCTGGATGGATGGGCAGGTTCAGACAAGAGATGGTGATACCTGATGCTTTCTTGGTAGATCTCTTGTTTTACTGATGCCTGTAGTTACCAATTAGGCTGGTAAGCAGTTAGGCTCAAGTACATAGTCTGACAGCAGACAATGCATCCACCATCCTAAAGGTGAACAAATATATTCATTACCTGGATGGGAGACTACTTGTCAATCCTTTCTTAGTTTATGTGACTTTCATGATGGAAGAAAGGCAGGATATGACTAAAGAAGTAAGCAAATAAACATAAGTACACATCTGTGTTCTTTTCTATTGAGGATAAATAAATCACCCTTGATCATGCCTTTGTTGAGAGAGGCAACCCCATCAATTTGTAGTGGCTTCCTGTATTTATTTATCTTTCATAAAATAAAAAACCCACCTTTCACTATCTAGATCTCAAAGCAGCTTAGAATGAAAAAAAAGCAATATACAACATGTAAAACATAAATAAAACTTAATAAATGAAAAAACCTCAGAAATTAAAAATCTCAAAAATGTGAACTAACACACTCTCTCTCTCTTTCTCTCTCTCTCTCTCTCTCTCTCTCTATATATATATATATATATAACATCAGGGAAGCATTCTTAATCCAAAGGCATCCTGAAATGAAATTGTTTTAATCATGCATCTTAAAATCAGTGGGGATGGTCCCTGTCTAACTTCTTGTATGAACAGGTTTCCATCAAGTTGGACCCACAAAACTGAAGACAGAACTCCTTGTTGACATAGGTCATGCTTCAAGCCCATTATTTCAGGAGACTATAATAAAAGAAAGATGTGGGTTCATTCATTCTCCAAAAGCAATAAATGTTTGCCCATGTGCTACTCCAACACAGTGACAGGAAATGTGTGCTTTCCTGCACTACATATATATTTTCATCCAATAAGAAGAATAGCTGAGCGGTTAGAGCTGGAAATGTTCAATTTTCTGTACCTCATCATCACAGATCATATTTGGACTTAAAGGTGTTTTGTGATTGTAGAGATGTTTTGGTTATGAGGTAATACCTGCCATGGTTGTGGGGTTGGAAGTGCTGTCACCCCTCTTTTCTTGTGATTCAATGAGTACATAGCATGTAAAGCATGGGCTATCACATAAACAGCATTGTATATACTATAGCTTTGAGAAGTCATGCTCATTTCAAAAAATGGTCCAGAAAGGCTGTCTAGCTTTTCCTTCCCTGTGCAAATTCCATCACTTTCTGCAGCCACTTGAGAATCTGAAAGTAAGCAGTCAAAAGCCTGCTGCCAGAAGTCCTTTATAAAACCATCACGATTCAGTGAATGAGGATTTAATGTCTTAAGGAAATTTTGAAAGTCCTCTATCTGATTGGTGTGAACTGCAAAAGACAAGGCTCCCTGAAAGACATCTATACTCCAGCTCCTGTGAAACTGTACTGCTGGAAAGTCCCATTGGGCTGTCATGATCCACACTCTGCCAAGGGACGTCTCGGCTATATTATCTCTTTCCACTTGATACAATAAATATATCAAACGCAATATAGACATAGTTTCTGAAAACACAATAATTGTTTTCACTTTAGTGTCGTTAACAAGGCAAAGCCTATCCGCTTCCACTTGGTACCTATCCATTAATTGAGAAAAGTCTGTCAGGGCTGGTGTTCTATCAGTGAAACCCAAGCAGATGCCATTCTGGGAGAGTTTGGGTATCAAGAGCTGTACAAAACTTTCGCCTTTGTCATCATCTGATGTGAAAATTCCAACCCAAGTCCACTGGAAATGCAGAAGTAGTTTGACAACTCCCAAGTACTGATTCTCTTCATTGGGGACCACCCGATAGAGGAAAGGGAACTGGCTTGTAGCACTCAGAGAAGGACCAAACAGGAAATAAGAGAGCTACAAAAAGAAATGTATTGTTGAAACCAAGTCAAATATTGTGAACTTTCAGAAAGGTTGAAAGGAGAGAATAATGTTTCGTCCTCTCTTCACCCATTTCCTCATATTTTTTTCACTAGAATTTGGAACTAGTTTTTCTGCATTTTCTGGTGCTATTAGTACCAGACTCCCTATCTTACAATGCTGAGCAAACACAGGGGTGAGTGACACTATGCCTTGAGAGCAAAGATGTAGTTTGTAATTATGCAGCTTATGCCATAACAATATACCTCCTCTTTTCTTAAGCATTTTTCTATATACTCTATCTGCAAAATATCACATGCTTCGCATACATATCCCACCTGAGGAATCTTATAGTTGCTTAAGATGGTGGTCATGTAAAGAGAGGTTTCAGACTCAAGTGCCCCAATAGCAGCTATCAGATTCTTCTGTTTGTCACAGTTGTAGTTGGGGACCATCCTTTTCACTTGAAAGAGAAGATTTAGGGTAGTCTGGTAAGTTATCTTTTCATTGAAGTAGCTGTCATAGATGTGGAATCCCAGTGTAACATTTGGCAAGATCCTGGGATTCTCATTGATCTCTTTGACTGCAAACACCAAAGCCAGGACATGCTGGTAGTTTTTTATCACTACGCTGCAATCAGAACATAGGCCATATAACATGAATATCTGAGCTATCATGAACCCACAAGTCCACACTGTTCTTGCAGAGACATCTGTTTTTCCGCATGACATATCTTTTTTTAAAAAATAACATAGAGAGGCAGGCATTCTGTTCATTTTCTGAAGCTCTGTCCGCATTAAGCAGCACAAAGTTTGTCCAACTTTTGAGAAGGCAGAATTGTCAGTTCTGCCTTCACCTCAAAAGAAATGATGTACATTTATACTTTAGAAACACAATTAATTGTTTTAGTCATTTTCTTTTAACATGTTTGCATATTGATAATGCCCTCTTTTAGGTGACTAACACAATAAATAAATAATGAAACAAATATATGAATGGTACTGTTATTATATCAACCCCTTTAATAATCTATGAAAGGATACCATTCACTCTGAAAATTTAGCTTATGCTGTAAAATTACTTTTGGACTGTTAATTTGTCAAAATCATTATGGGTTGTATGAAACTAGATGACTAACCCTAAATTAGAAATGTCTATTAATTTCATTGAATCTATTTGAGTAGGACTAGCACTGGCTATCACCCTATATCTGGAACAAAATAAAGAAAGGAGAGTATATGACAGCAGAGACAGACAAACTGATGATAAAATCAAGTGGATATTGTGAAAACCATGGAGAAATGTGTTCTGGCAGAGAAATTGTTGGTGTGTGGAGCTGATAAAAGGGGGATGGCAAACTGAGAAAGGAACTAACTAGTCTCTTAAACATACATGTATGTATGTAGGTATGTATGTATGTATGTATGTATGTATAATTATATATATTGCAAGGATACAGGAAAAGCATATTTTCCTGATATCAAAGAGACATTTCAAACATTATTTACACTTAGGGATTACAAGAACTTTACCCATGGATATCTCACATGGGTAAAGAAAGCCAAAGAATGATGATATACTCAGAACTAAAGAAGATGTTAAGGGTCTCATTTCCCAAGAAACCAGAGATGTTTTTATTGAGTATAGTAGAGGGGGAAATACCCAAGAAAGTACTTAGCATTTTCCTCTGTGCAATAACAGTGGCCAGAATCATTTATGTCCAAAGGTGGAAGGACAAAAATAGTCCCGCAAAAATAGACTGGCAGAATAAGCTAAGAGAATTCGCGGAGCTAGCAATGTTAACTGTAAAGAAAAGAAATCAGAATGAATCAGATATAAAAGAAGAGTAGGAATACTTTGACAAATATTTAAAGTAATATAACAATCATATAAACCTCCAAGTGGGATTAGATATATGAGCAGCAGTAATATAAGCAGAAGAAGGGTGTTAAATAAGGAGATGCAGCTTAACAAGGACTAAATAAGACCCCACATAGGGGTGTGCATAGAAGTCAAAGAATGTAAGATAAACAATTGGCAACTGCATAACTCATATACTAAGATATGTAAAATGCATAAATAAAATATAAATAATAAATAAATGGGAATGGGATTATTATAGCCTGTCTATAAATGCTTTTATAGGAAACAAGAAATTCCTTACAGGGGTTCTTCAAAAAGCATTTCATTGGGATGTTGATCAAAGTTCACAAAGTCAGAAAAGGGGAGAGACTGAGACACGATGCTGCCAATGATGAGGTCGCCTGACTGATAATATTCATGTGGGATCTGGAGGGGATCACTTATGGTGCAAATAAAGGGAAGTGCCTTGCAATCAGTTAGGGGAAGAAGCACCAACCATACAAGCAGTAGCCACAGCAACAGAATCAGCATTGCACCACTCAAGGTGCAGCAAAATCCACTCCTCCGATCTAATTCATAAGTGTCCAATCAATTTACGGCAAGTGGTCACTGAGTATTCCAGTTCCGCTAGCCAAAAGTGATACTTTATGGCCTGTAAAACCCTAGCAACCTAGTTCGTCCAATCTGTCACTCCACAGTCTGAAAAAGCCAGGGACATGGCTGCTTATTGTGAGAGTGGTCACTAAAAAAGCCATGCCATCCTTGGCTATAAGGCAGATCACCATAATTTTACATAATTGCAGAGATCACAATTAGATACCCCAAAGCATTCTGCTCACAAGGGACAGAGCAGATGAAGAAAGTGTATCTGTGTCATCACACATCTTTTTGTTTATTAATTCAGGAGCAACACCTGGGCTTACTGTGATACTGAGCAAGAAAATGCTCCCAGAAGAATTAGGTCTCTGGCGTAAACCATAGAGGAGGGATGAGGAATGCTCTGAAAGTGGTTGGACTCCAGCCACTTTAGCCCCAATCAGTATGGCCTATGCGGCCAATAGTAAGGGAAGACAGGTGCTGTAGTCCATTAATATCTGAAGGGCCACAGGTTTTCTGTTATTGCCCTAGAGAAAGTGGAAAGACTTGGAGTAGAAATGGATGTACGAATGATGTCTTTTCTCTGCTCCTATGCATAGGCTTACAATTGTGCAGTCTTCTGGCTGCTTGTAATATATATTAAGAAACTTCCTCTGTCATTTTGATATTGCATGAGGGATTTTTATGAGGATTTCATAAATCACATTTTATATTCCAAGGATTATATAATCAAGCATGTGATGGTCCCGTGTACATGGAAACATACCTGTGTGGTCTGCAGTGCAAACATCCTTGCACCATTTATATTCACTACTATCCCTGAATGATTGTTAACTGTGGAAAAATCCAAGTTCAAGCAATTTTTAGTTTGTATTCCACACTGTTCTAATGATTATGTTCACCTTGTTGGCACCCCATGTTTCAAGGTGTTACTGGTAATAGTTTAGAACTCATAAGTGCCAACTCCCTGGGGCCCTGGGTGCCCAGGTACCCACAAAATTCCCCATGAAGGGGCCGGGCACCCACAAATTTCAGTGCCAGGGCCATGCAGGTTGCATGGCACCCATGGTCTCAGGCACCCACAGTTACAGGGCCAAGCTGGCACTTCTTGGATGAATACAATGCAGGCAGTTCTATCTACTGTGACAGCAACTCTCCAAGACTTGTAGGGAAGGTCTCTTTTTAAGCCAAGGCTTTGGGATCTTTTTCATTAAACATGAGCCTTAACCTCTGTGAATTATTTGATCTAATGCAGTTCCTTTAGAAATATCATAATCCTCTCTGCCAATACCAATCATTCAGGCATTATAAATCTGTTCATATCCTCTTCCTGCACAGATGAGGGCATGGGATGGGTGGTGGAAAGTTTCCTTTCTCCATTTCTATTCATCAACTGGGAGACTCAGGTGCTTTTCTCATGCCTGTAACTTTGCTATATAACATCCAATTTACATGGCATTTGTGGAAACCTAAATTTAAAGTGATACTAATCTCAAATAAATCCATAAGCGGTTATGCTTATTCACACTCACAAAAAATTCCTCAGATATTTGTTTCATTCTACCTGGGATGCGGGTAGCGCTGTGGGTTAAACCACAGAGCCTAGGGCTTGCTGATCAGAATGTTGGCGGTTCGAATCCCTGCGACGGGGTGAGCTCCCATTGCTCGGTCCCTGCTCCTGCCAACCTGGCAGTTCAAAAGCACACCAAAGGGCAAGTAGATAAATAGGTGCCGCTCCAGCGGAAAGGTAAACGGCATTTCCGTACGCTGCTCTGGATTGCCAGAAGCAGCTTAGTCATGCGGGCCACATGACCCGGAAGCTTTACACTGGCTGCCTCGGCCAATAAAGCGAGATAAGCACCGCAACCCCAGAGTTGGTCACGACTAGACCTAATGGTCAGGGGTCCCTTTACCTTTATCTGCCATTTCAAGTGTTAAGCAGGTGTTTTAGAAATTCAGTTTTTTAAAATAGATAAATAAAATGATTGCAAAAGATATATTGAGGGAATATTGCATATATCTATGGAGTTCTGTTATGTGTCCAATGGACCCCTGCTCAACTCAGGTGGAGACAGCCCTGGATCATCAGGAGAAAAACCAGCACAGAATTCCAAACCAGTAAAGAGGAAGTCACATCAATATCTCAAAAGAAATATATGACCCAAGCTACTAACTTCTACTTATTTCTCTTTGTGAGATACTTCTTGTTCAGCTCAGGCTTCATGACAATAATATAACATTTAGGAAAAAAGATACAACCCAATAATCCAGCACTAGAGGCTAAGATGGAGAAGATCTCCACAGCCACCATGTATTTTCCCTTTGTGCTCAGGTAAGTTGGCACAAAAGACACCCACACACTGCAAAACACCAACATGCTGAAAGTGATGAACTTGGCTTCATTAAAAGTACTGGGCAATGCCCTAGCAAGAAAAGCCACAACAAAGCTGACAAGAGCCAGAAACCCCAGGTACCCAAGAACAGAAGAAAACATAGGGACAGACCCTTCATTACATTCAACCACAATTTCTTTAGCCAAAGTGTCCATGTCCAAATATGGGAACGGAGGAGCAGTAAGGAGCCACACAGTACAAAGAGCTCCTTGAATGACGGTGCAAGAGAAAACAATAGAAGCTGCCAGTCTTTTCCCCACCCAGTTCCTTATCCTGGATCCTGGTCGTGTGGCCATGAATGCCAAAATCACAGTGATGGTTTTTGCCAACACACATGAAACAGCCACGGTGAAAATCATGCCAAAAGCTGTTTGCCTTAGAAGGCAGGTCACTGTCTGAGGTCTTCCAAAGAAAAGCAAGGAGGAGAGGAAGCAAAGCAAGAGGGCGATGAGCAGAGTAAATGTGAGGCCACTATTGTTGGCTTTGACAATGGGAGTTTTCTGGTATTTAATGAATATTGATAGCATCAAAGCTGTGATCACAGAAAATGAAAATGCCATGAAAGCTAAAGTGATGCTCAACTTTTCATCGTAAGACAGAAAGTGTAACATCTTGGGGAGACATCCATCTTGCTCTTCATTTGGATACTGATCTTCTGGGCAGTTTATACATTTGTCCATCTCTGGGGATAAAACATACAATCACAAATCAATTCACTGAAACTAGTACATAGGTAAATGTCTGAATGAGAAGGAATTCTGGAAGCACAATCTTCACAATCATGCAGAAAGAGCATTCCACATGCGCATATGGTGTTAGGCCTATAAAATTACAATAAACATATACAAAGTTTAACATTGCAAACTCAATTATCCAAGTCCACACAAACCTAACTGAGCCATGGAGGTGAAGAGGAATTCATGCTCATATGACAACATGGTTGATACTTGCCTTTTGGGTTAGAAATCTTCCCTCCTGCACATGTGTCACAATCGCAGCAACAGAATGGCTCCCCCTCCTTCTTTTTTCTCACAAACCCAGGATGACACACGTTATTACACACAGAAGAAGGTGGTATCTATTCAGAAATGCAAGCAAAGAAATGGCTAGTACATTTAAGGGTGTGCATCGATAGGGGTGTTCTGAATGAGATTTTCACATGCCCAAATTAAAGGTGTCTTGAATTGGATCATGAATTCTCTATTCTGGTCATAGGGTGCCAAAAATTGCCACCCCTTTAAACAAATGCTGCATCCCCTCCCCATGGGTATATTTTACATTTGGTTTTACCATCACTGTTATCTCCTTGCAGGAGGAACATAGGAAGGAAGCATAGGAAACTGCCCTCTACGTTGATCCAATTGGCTCAATATTGTTTTATGACTCTTCTCCAGGGAGAGATTTAGTCCAGCAAGAAGAGGCTGTCTTCCCAAAACTCCATGACGTACTCAGAAAACAAGCTGTATCAATGATTCTGGGAATAACAGGGTTTTCACTGGGCCATGACATTTCCCCACCCAACACTTTAATAGGGATCAGTGACCTCTTTTGACCACCACCCGTTCCCACATGGGATTCAGTATCTCTCTTTAATGGAGAACAGGCTGTATCTGCAAAACACAGATACACGATTAATCTTTTAGCTGGTACATAGTTGTTGTATATACTGATCTCCATCAATCAGTCACATGGAAAGTATTGGCATAAGAGGCTGGGGGTCACTTGGAAGCAAAACAAGTTCAGCCTTTCTGGGTTACGATATCTACTCCTACAGTGCACAAAGAATCACTATGATGGCTCCATTGATGCCCCACAAAAGTCTAGTGTGTTATATGACAAGGGACAAATTAAACATGAAACATATATTTCCACTTTAGTTATCTCTAGCATTGACACTTCATAACTATTTCAACGCAGTTCTCATCTTTAATTAAAGTTATAAATGACTATCTTAAAGAAAATATTTTTTTTATTTTAAAGAATAAGTGCATTTGCTCAAGATTTTTAATGCAGTTCTTTGAACTGTTTAACACTGCAGATTAATCAAAAACAGCACAGAACAAATAAACAGTGGTGCTCTGAACTGATACAGACTCTTTCTACACTCAACCCAATGCCGCATGGTTATTCAGAACACCTAATACCTCTATTACATTTTTTAAAAATATTTAATTTAATTGCATTCAAACCATTAACATCATTTACAGTTGGGCACAAATAATCTTCTCATATGGGAAGAATGGTCCCTAGAACGGGAAGCCCCAAACTTCCTTGATTCCAGGTCATACATAATTTCAGAAAAACGACATAATATTTTGCAGAATAATACTTTATTTCATACCAATAGTTCACAACTTTTGCTGTGCTCAGTGTTGACTGTTGATGCTATGTACACTCCACAGAGATCTACTTTAAAATTTAAAAGGTAGCTAAAAATCGATTGGATGAAAATACTTTGAGTGAGGGTGGCAATGTATTCTACACTGGAAATTTTTCATCTTTATGTATGATATACTATTTTGAAATATATTGTAAAGCATCTTAAAGCCCTAAATTATTGGATATACATCTGGCAAATAAATAGATGAACAAATACATTGAGGATACCCACTAGAATATTCACTGATATTTTGTACCTGAAACCAAAATTCAGGCCCTACCTGCTTAAACACTTTGTGCCATGTGATGCTTTCCTCATTAATGGTGAACTGTCTGCCTCCCCATAGATCCATCCTCCCTACTTTCACCTTCATGAAAGATCGATTTGGGAAAGTAACCCAGTTTATAAGATCAAATCCACTTTCTAATTCACCTTTCTCATTCAGAGACACCAGGTCACCAATGCTGTTATTAAAAAAGATTCTCCTCAAGAAGTGATGAAGCTAAATTTGAAAAAGCAAAATCAATTTAAGAAAAATAGAGAAAAGACAATAAGGTTTTTTTACTCCATCATTGTTTCTATCTTTGTTTTGATGATAACTATATTCCACCTTTCCATCCATCAGGCTCTAAAATACTATTTAAAAACAATATAAAGGCAATAGTTACAATTAAGAGTATATGCTAATGAGAAGATTCAGTTCTTTTGTCAAAAGCAACAAATAAAGATTTATTGCAAAAAAAAGAGAGAGAATAAGACAAAAGGAGAAACTTCATTTCAGACCCTGACTCAGTGCTTTGCAGTGTAGCTGATTTGGAGACTTCTCAATTTGACTCAGGAAATGGGGGCATCTGCTTCATTTTGCCTTCCTCCATTCACTTCTGGGAAATCATAAAATCTATAGAATTTCCTTTTAACAAATAAATTTATCAATGGCATTTGAAGGTATAATAGTTGGTAAACCTGCCAAATTACGGATGATCAGGACTAGGGATTTTCATGCTAGATGCCTCTAAACTTTAATCCCATTTTAATGTACATTTATAAGCACCATTCAAAATGTTTGTTTTGACCTTCAAAGTCCTAAACAGCTTTTACCCTGTATACATGAAGGAGCGTCTCCACCCTCATTGTTCACCCAGACACCGAGGTCCACCTCCACAGGCCTTCTGGTAGTTCCTTCATTACCAGAAGTGAAATTACAAGGAACAAGACAGAATGACTTCTCGGTAGTCACATCCACCCTGTAGAATGCCCTCTCGTCAGATGTCAAAGAGTATAAAAAGCCATATCAGTTGATGTAGATATTTGAAGGAAGCCCTGTTTCAGTAAGCTATTAATGGTTGGTGTGTTCCCTCCCCTCAGTATTTTTGTTGGAAGATGCCAAGAGTTGCGGGGGTGTAAGAAATATATTATGGGGGTGGTGGTGATAATGGTGCATGGCCAGCCTATCCTATTTCCTGAAATGAACAAAATGAATATGGTGGTGGTCATGAAGATGGTGGTGACGTTGCAGGTCCAGCTTATATTATTTCAGCAAATGCACAAAATGAGAATGTGCTGCTCCACCACCAAAGCCTAAGTTACTGGAGTCACTGCCCCATCGGATTCCAACACCTGAGGGAGCTGCTTCAGTCTGCTTTATGGGCAGGCAGGCAGGCCCTGGTATTAAACATCTTCTCATGATTGTCAAAATGCTTTGGTTAATGAATAATCACCTGCCATGGTTGTGAGTTTGGAAGTGCTGCCACTGCTTTGTGCTTCAGATTCAATGCATACAATGCATGTAAAGCATGGGCTAACACGTAGGCAGCATTGTATATACTGTAGCTTTGGGGAGTCATGCTCATTTCAAAAAATGGTCCTGGGAGACTCTCCAGCTTTTCCTGACCGGTGCAAGTTCCATTGCTCTCTTCAGACTCCTGGGAATCTGGAAGTAAGCAGTCAAAAGCCTGCTGCCAAAAGTCCTTGATAAAACTGTCTCCACTGAGTGAGTAAGGATTTAAAGGCTGAATGAAATTATGAAATTCCTCTATCTGATTGGTGTGAACAGCAACAGACAGGGCTCCATGAAAGACTTCTATACTCCATTTTTTGTTAAACTGTACTGCTGGGAAGTCCCATTCAGCTGTCAAGATCCATACTCTTCCTAAATATGTCTCTACCTTATTCACAGTTTGTATTTGATACAGCAATAATATCAAATGAAGTATAGATAAAGTTTCTGCAAATACAATAATTGCTTTTGCTTTGTGGTTTTTAACAAAGCAGGCCATATCCCCTTTTGTATGGTACTCATTAAGCAATTTAGAAAAGTCTGTCGGGGATGGCATTCTGTCAGTGAAAGCCAAACAGATGCCATTCTGGGAAAGCTTTGGAACCAAGGTCTGCATAAAATTCTCTCCTTTATCATTGCCTGATGTAACGATGCCAACCCATGTCCACTGGAAATGCAAAAGTAATTGGATAATCAAATAGTACTGATTCTCTTCATTAGGAACCACACGGTAGATGAAAGGGAACTGGGTTTTCATACTCTGAGAGGGACCAAATAAGAAATAAGAGACCTACAATAAAATAAAATAAAAAATATATTGCTGACAACAAATCAGAAGTGTAGTGTGCTTTCTGAGAGGGTGCTTTCTGGAGAAATATTATTTTTCCCTCCCACAATAATTTTTCACATTTTTTTTAGGGTTTGGAACTGCTTTGTCCACATTCCTTCATTATGACTATTAATAGTAGATTTTCCATCTCGTAATGTTGGGGACCTGAAAGTGGTTCTGGGTCAAAGGTTGGACATGAAACTCTACAGTAGCTCATCTTTCAAGCAGTTATCAATTATTTTTCTTAAGGGTAGAAATGTCTCTGTCTAGATTCTAGGATGTGAAAAGCAGAAATGCTGAGAAGAACCTTTAGTCTATCTTCCAAAATGGGGTGGGGGGGCGTGAAGCAGTGACCCACGCCCCCCCCCTTGGGGCAGTGATACCAGGGTTCCCCATAAAAGGGGTATTGAGGGGAGGCATTGGCCATATTCCGAGAGGTTGTCATTGCTTTCCTCTCCAAAGGCGGTGAAACGGGGGGGGGGGTGCTCTCTGCTTGAACATATGTTCTCCAAAGCCAGCCCAATCCCCACATATTCTGGATAACCGTTAAGTCTCCCAGATCTCCAGCTGGGGACTTGGAAGGATAAATGCCCTATGCCTGAGCCAAGGTCTCTCTACATCTGAAACTTTAAATAAAGTTGTGGCCAATTTTAATCCCATAGCAACTTGTCTTGAGTCATTATTCCGCTCAGGGGTCGCCTGGGGTTGGTGGGACTCCGCCTGTCCACGCAATGCTGAGAAGATCTTTCCTGAGTTAAGTCAATAGAGTGGTACCTCAGGTTACAAAGCCCTTGGGTTACAAACACTTCGGGTTACAGACTCCGCTAACCTGGAAGTAGTACCTCGGGTTACGAACTACACCTTAGAAGGAGAACAGAAATTGCACTCTGGCATTGTGGAAGCAGCAGGAGGCCCTATTAGCTAAAGTGGTACCTCAGGTTAAGAACAGTTTCAGTTAAAAAGGGACCTCTGGAACAAATTAAGTTCGCAACTAGAGGTACCACTGTATAGCACTATGGAAAAAGATACAGGATTTGTGACTCCTTGTGTGTAGCAGCACCGAACAATCATTTATTGACTGGTATTCTTCCTCACTCTTTCAATATGCTTGTCCAGATCAGCATTGATTAAGAGATTACTGGTTATGGTGCAACCCAGGTAGACAAAATTGTCTACCACCCTATGTGTGTGGTACTTGTATATTCCAAGTATCATTAGGCAAGATATACCACCGTGAGTCGTCCCACCCCTGGCACTTTATTTTCCCTCAGAAGCTTCTCCATTCCTCACATACATACCTGAGGAATCTTATAGGTGCTTAAGATGGTAGCCATGCAAAGGGAGGTTTCAGAGTCAAGTCCACCAATGACAGCTATCAGATTCTTCTTTGTATCACACTTGTAGTTGGGTACCATTTCTTTCACTTTAAAAAGAAGGTTCAATGTAGTCTGGTAGGTCATCTTTTGATTGAAGTAGCTGTCATAGATATTAAATCCTAATGTAACATTTGGTAAGATCTTGGGATCCTTATTAATCTCCTTCACTGCAAACACCAAGGCTAGGACATGCTGGTAATATTTTGTCACTACACTGTAAAGAAAACATATGGCACATTGCATCATATCACATTAATATTATATGTATATGTTGTGAATCACCCTGCTATTTATGGATGATTCTGTCAACAACAACAACATTCTAGATCTCATGAACTGCTTGTCAAGTCTACATTGTCCTTACAGAGGCACCTGATATTTAGCATGCACATTAGTAAAATATATCGCTTTAGAATCAAAGATTTAAAAACATGAAGAATTTAAACAAAAATATTTAGGGTGTTTTTCATTGCTTTTAATTATGTTTGAATATTGCAAGTTGCCTTGTTTGTCTGATGTGAAAGGAAGCACAGGTAGATTAATAGAATTGTCAATTATGCCTCTATGTTCATATAAAAAACTGACTTCATAAAAGACAGCAAAATTTCCAGAAATGAAAAGAACTAAAAATAATCTTGTGCCATTCTATATATTCTTGAAATATATCTGGAAGAAAACAAAACAAAAGGGAGACGAGTATATGATATATAACAGAGTATAGCTGATAAGAAGGTCAGGTGGATATTTAGAAATCTATAGAGATATTTGAATGGCAGAGAAATTGGTAGATTCCTAAATAACTGCTTATACTAACAGTAGACCCACTGGATTTAAAGTATCTCAAATGCATAGATTCCAGTGACTCTAATCTGAGTATGACCAAACCTGGATATTCACAGTCTCTCTGTTATCTACCTATGTGATTATTATAGTGTGACCATGAACATTTTTCTGAGTAAAATGATAGTTTCCTTACATGACATCTTCAATAAACATTAAATTGGGGTGTTGCTTGAAGGATATAGTGTCAAAAAAGGAGAAGAATTGTGAAAATATACTGCCAATGATGAGGTCACCTTGCTGATAATACTCATGTGGGATCCGGAGGGGATCTCTCATGTTGCAAGTAAAGGGAAGTGTCTTGCAATCAGTTAGGGAAAGAATCACCAGCCATACAATCAGTAGGCACACCAACAAGATCAGCATTACAACTGTAAGCGTGAATCTTTTTCTTCTGTAACAAATTCCATTGCTCCAACCTAATTCTTTAGTATTCAATTTCCCCCATTTAAAACATACAGTCACAATGTCTCTACATTCTACTAGTCAATGGTGACTCTTTGCATCCTATAAAACTCCCAGCAGCACTGCTTGTCCAGTCTGTCACCCTCCAGTCTGAAAAACACAGGCACATTTTGTAACTCTCCATCATGACTCCTTTTTTTGAGGGTAGTCACTGAAAATACATGGCATCTTTTGCAAGGAAGAGGATTGCCATGATTTTCAATAATTACAGGGTTCACAATTAAGTCCCCAAGGCACTCTGCTCATAGGGAACAGAACAACTGAAGAAAACATATTTATTAGCTGTAATCTCATAATTTTCATTCATTGAGTCAGCTGCAACACTTGGACTTAGTGTGACATTGTGAAAAAAACTATATCCAGAAGCATTAGTTCTGGGGATTAAATTATAAAGCAGAAATAAGAAACTTGTAGCTCTTCAGATATTATTGGACCCTTATTCCTATTATCCCCAGAAAGTATGGTCAGTGGTGAAGGAAGATGGGAGTTGTAGTCCAGTAATATTCAAAGGGCCACAGGTTCCTCATCCCTGCCATTGAGGTTGTGAGCATGATTAGGGTAGAGATCATAATAATAGGCTTGTTTATTGTGTTCTACATTGCGGTGCTTTTAATATAAATTCAGAGATTTCTTATGCCAACGTGAATTACATTAGAGCTTTCATGATGACTTCATATTTCCAGACTTATAATTTACGGTTCACAGATTGATCTCCCATTGAGCTGCTTCTCTCTGTTCCTTTAGAACAGGACTTGCCTGCCCATGAAGCTAGGTGAGGTGGTGGTCTCAAGGTGGCAGCCTCCAGCAGCTGGGCGCCATGCCACTTCACACTTGCCATGCAGCTATGCCATTCCTCCCAGCTGATGGGAAGGAGGGGGAGGTACGCTCCTTGGAAGCTGGATCTGCCACCTATTTGTCTGCACCAGCACTATGGTAGCCAACATGGTGCTTCACCAACGGCATGTGACGAGAAGGGTAATGGGGAGAGTGGGTGGGGTGGGGCAGGGACTCCAGCTACTACCAGGGCAGAAACATATGAGATGAATTTTACTAGGAAGGAGAGGATGTATTACTGGTAATAACAGTTTATCCCTCCAGTCTCCAACAGTTTTAAAATAACATAATTTGGCAGCAAAAATAGAAGCTTTGAAAAAGTAGGTTCCAAAGCCTTCCCTTTTGAGCAACTCCAGCTTATGAAATAGGCTGGCTTCCTCTACATTACCCAACATAACAAAGTATTGGGCAGCAATTTATAAGGTAAGCTTTAAAATTGTGTTTACTTACTCAGTAGTCTTGCGCTGGATCACAGTAAAGGCAGCAGGAAAACTATGCAGGTAAAATACTTATGTTTACAGCATAACCAGCATGAGAGAGAGAGAGAGAGAGAGAGAGAGAGAGAGAGAGAGAACGAGATAGCGTGAGAGCACATCAGGAAGGAAAAGGGCTTTCATTTCTCATTTCTTCCCACCACTGAAAACAGATGAAATGACATCACACAGAGCTCTCCACCAGTTACATTCCTATGGTCTCAGCCTGTCTTTCTAGCAATACAGCTGTTTGGCTGTTTTACCCTAAGCTTACTAACTGTCAAGAATATGCTTTTGTTGAATTTGTCTGCAATCTCCCACAAAACACGACTTGACTGTGAGGTATGAGGAGGCAGCCGCAGCTGAGTAAGGCTAGGAGCCAAGTGATGCCAGGAGCTTTCGTTCTTTCGTTCTTTCGTTCTTTCGTTCTTTCGTTCTTTCGTTCTTCCCTCCCTCCCTCCCTCCCTCCCTCCCTTTTGTAGTGGATGAGGGCCCCCAACAATCACCTCCTGAGGATCAGCTCTGATATTCATACCAGACAAGGGAACCTGCTAAGTAACTCTCTGCTTCTGTGAGACATTCTGCAGGCTCCATAGTTACTTGCAAGGGCGCTTTGCAAATGTTCAAACCGCTGCACAATGGCGGCAGCTACAACCCTATGCAGGAAAGAATGGTATGTCCTTTGCTAGTTACTGTTGACTCACTCTGCTTTAAAAGGATGACATTACTTTCTTCTCCACTCTTGAACAGCGCACAAAGCTTGGTTTTCAGACCCTTAATCATCTTGGTCACCCTCCTCTGCACACATTCCAGCTTGTCAATGTCCTTCTTAAATTGTGGCACTCAAAACTGGACATAGTACTCCAGGTGTGGTCTGACCAAGGTAGAATAGAGTTATACTGTTACTTCCCCTGATCAGGGCACTATACTTCTGTTAATGCAGTCTAGTATTGTGAATCTGATTGTTCCTGTCAAAATGTACTGATTTACTTTGGCCCCTATTGAAATTCATTTTCTGAGTTATGGCCCATTTTTCCAGTCTGTCAATATCATCTTGAATCCTGATTGTATCTTGGGGGTATTTGCTACCCCCCCCCCCTTGTAATCTGCAAATTTCATGAGAATCCCCTCAATTCATTCTTCCATGCATACCTCATCCAGATTGTGTGTTTATTGGACAGAACATATCAAAAGACCAGAAGAAACTTCATGTATGAAACCACAGCTGCCAGGATGCTTTATGCGCAGAGATGGAAGGAAGATACTATCCCAAACAAGTGGCTTGCAGAATTAATGGAGTGCTCAGAAATGGCAAAACTTATGAGAAGAATAAGAAATCAAGAAGAAAGACATTTAGTAAAAAAAAAGGGGGGAGTTATTTAAATTATTTTTAAAATAAATTAAATACATTAGCAGATTGATATAAAACCAAGCAGTTGTAATGTGACTTTTCCAGGGGTAGGGAAGTAGACAGAATAATAATAATAATAAAGATGTAAAGCGGGAGTTGCAGTATAATTACCCAAGAAGGAGTGGGAGAGGTGAGTCAAAATGAGAGATAAGAATGGAAAGGAAGATAATTGCTGTTAAATGGAAAACTGAAAATAAAATTTAATTTAAAAAGAGTATTTATATATCTAAGATACACTGAGGACATATGAAATAATCCAGCTGCATTCTAAACACATTGTTGCCTACAATCAATCAGACAGCTGAAATCCTATTTACCTTCCTTTCTGTTATTTATTTAAAAGTATATTATATATTTGTAATTTACAAATAACCAATCACACATTTGACAATGGAAGAAACAACCATACAATGTCAGCTCCACAGTATGCAGACTAATGCAACAGCCTACACAATTATATGCAGGATGATGAATATTTATGGGAAATTTTATGACTTATTTTGTTAACCCATGTGCCATAGTGCCTAGAATGATGCACTAGGACATAGGAAATCAGAGTTCCATTCCCCACTCAGCCATGAATCTTGTGCTACTCTCACTCTCTGCCTGAACTATCCCAAAGGGTAGTGTGATGATAAGATGGAGAGAAGTACAAGTCTGTATACTGCCTTGAGCTCCTTAGATAACTATAATAAGAATATTTGAAGAAATATAAAAAAACAATAAAATCCCACACTCTTTCTCTCAAGAAATTTTACATTGTAACATATTGTTATCACATCTGACATCAGAGTAGCTGCATTCTGTGAACAGTGCTATACTCTGCCTTTGGGGTCATTATCTTCCTTTGTGGGCACTGGGGGGGAGGGTGTAATTTGCATAATAAAGAAGTAATTTTGTGCATGAAGCCCATGTCTAACCACTTAGGTTTCCCGACAAATGAAGACAAGTGACTTAGGCTACCTTATGTCAACCAAGCAACCCATATTTCAAAGAAAGAACACTGGATTCTAACTGCTACTTATTTCTCCGTGTTAAGTGCTCCTTCCTGTTCAGCTCAGGCCTCAGTAAAATTATATAGCATTTAGGAGCAAATATACAGCCCAATAATCCAGCACTAGAGGCTAAGATGGAGAAGATCTCCACAGCCACCATGTATTTTCCCTTTGTGCTCAGGTAAGTTGGCACAAAAGACACCCACACACTGCAAAACACCAACATGCTGAAAGTGATGAACTTGGCTTCATTAAAAGTACTGGGCAATGCCCTAGCAAGAAAAGCTACCACAAAGCTGACAAGAGCCAGAAATCCCAGGTACCCAAGAACAGAATAAAACATAGGGACAGACCCTTCATTACATTCAACCACAATTTCTTTAGCCAAAGTGTCCATGTCCAAATGTGGGAATGGCGGAGCTGTCAGGAGCCAGACAGTACAAAGAGCTCCTTGAATGACGGTGCAGGAGAAAACAATAGAAGATGCCAGTCTTTTCCCCACCCAGTTCCTCATCCTGGATCCTGGCCTTGTAGCCATGAATGCCAAAATCACTGTGATGGTTTTTGCCAATAATGAAGAAACAGCCACGGTGAAGACGATGCCAAAAGCAGTTTGCCTAAGGAGGCAGGTCACTGTCTGAGGCCTTCCAAAGAAAAGCAGGGAGCAGAGGAAGCAAAGCAAGAGGGCGATGAGCAGAGTAAATGTGAGGCCAAGATTGTTGGCTTTGACAATGGCAGTTTTCTGATATTTAATGAATATTGATAGCATCAAAGCTGTGATCACAGAAAATGAAAATGCCATGAAAGCTAAAGTGATGCTCAACTTTTCATCGTAAGACAGAAAGTGTAACATCTTGTGGAGACATCCATCTTGCTCTTCATTTGGATACTGATCTTCTGGGCAGTTTATACATTTGTCCATCTCTGGGGACAAAACATACAATCACAAATCAATTCAATGAAACTAGCACATAGGTAAATGTCTGAATGAGAAGGAATTCTGGAAGCACAATCTTCACAATCATGCAGAAAGAGCATTCCACATGCGTTTGTGGTGTTAAGGTTATAAAATTACAATAAACATATACAAAGTTTAACATTGCAAACTCAATTATCCAAGTCCACACAAACTTAACTGAGCCATGGAGGTCAAGAGGAAATGATGCGCATATGACAACATGATTGATACTTGCCTTTTGGGTTAGAAATCTTCCCTTCTGCACATGCGTCACAATCGTAGCAACAGAATGGCTCCCCCTCCTTCTTTTTTCTCACAAACCCAGGATGACACATGTTATTACACACAGAAGAAGGTGGTATCTATTCAGAAATGCAAGAAAAGAAATGGCTAATACAACTAATGGGGTGCATTAATTGGATCTCTGTTTCCCAAAATTTATGGCGAGTAGGGGTGTTTTGAATGAGATTTCCTCATGCCCAAATTAAAGGTTGGATCATGCCACCCTCTTAAGCAAGTGCTGCATTTTTCCTGCATGGGTATATTTTACATTTGGTTTTACCGCCACCGTTATGTCCTTGCAGCAGAAACCTAGGAAGGAAGCATAGGAAACTGCCCTCTACTTTGATCCAATTAGCTCAATATTGTCTTCTGTATGTATGCAAAACAGTTGTGTTACCAATTTGTTATGGCTCTTCTGCAGGGAGAGATTTATTCCAGCACAAAGAGGCTATATTCCTAAAACTCCATGAGGTAGTCAGAAAACAAGTTGTATCAATGATTCTTAGAATAACAGGGTATTAACTGGGCCGTGACATTTTCCCCACCCAACACTTTAATGGGGATCAATAACCTCTACTATAATGGGGATCAATAACCTCTTTTGACAATCACCACCCTTCCCATATTTGATTCAGTGAAGCAATATTTCTCTTCCATGGAGAACAGGCTGTATCTGCAAAACACAGATAGAAGATCTTTTAGCTGGTGCACAACTGTTGTGTATACTGATTTCAAGGGCTCAGTCACATGGAAAGTCATGGCATCAGAGGTTGGGGTGGGTTGGATGTAACACAAGTTCAGCCTTTCTGGGTCAAGATAACTGCTCCTACAATGCACAATGCACAAAAAATCACAGTTCTGTTGCTGTGCTCAGTGTTGACTGCTGGTGCTATGTACACTCCACAGAGATCTACCTAAAATTTTAAAAGGTAGCTAGAAATCGATTAGGTGAAAGTGAGGGTGGCAATGTGTTCTACACTGGAAATTTTTCATATGTATGTATGAGATACTATTTTCAGATATATTTGTAAAGCATCTTAAAGCCCTAAATGATTGTATGTAAATCTGGCAAATAAAGAGATGAATAAATACCTTGGGGATACCTACTAGAATATCCACTGATATTTTGTACCGGAAACCAAAATTCAGGCCCTACCTGCTTAAACACTTTGTGCCATGTGATGCTTTCCTCATTAATGGTGAACTGTCTGCCTCCCCATGGATCCATCCTCCCTACTTTCACCTTCATGAAAGATCGATTTGGGAAAGTAACCCAGTTTATAAGATCAAATCCACTTTCTAATTCACCTTTTTCATTCAGAGACACTTGGCCACCAATGGTGTTATTAAAAAAGATTGTCCTCAAGAAGTGATGAAGCTAAATTTGAAGATGTAAAATTAGTTTTTAAGAAGAAAAAAAACAATAAGAAATTTTTTACTCCATCATTCTTTGTTGGTTTGTTTTGATGATAACTATATTCCACCTTTCTATCCATCAGGCTGTACAAGACTATTTAAAAACAAGATAAAGGCAATAGTTACAATTTAAAGTATATGCCAATGAGAAGATTCAATTCAGACACTGACTCAGTGCTTTGTAATGTAGCTGATTTAGAGACGCCTCAATTTGACTCAGGAAATGGGGGCATCTGCTTCATTTTGCCTTGCTCCATTCACTTCTGGGAAATCATAAATTATATAGAATTTCCTTTTAACAAAAAAGGGATAGAATTTGAAGGTACAGTAGCCCTCCCAAAGTTGGCACACCTGCCAAATTACTGGTGATTAGGATCAGGGATTTTTATGCTAGACATCTCTAAAGTTTAATCACATTTTAATGTACATTTTCAAGCACAATTCAAAGTGTTTATTTTGATGTTCAAAGCCCTAAACGGCTTTGGCCCTGTATACCTGAAGAAGCGTCTCCACCCACATTGTTCACCCAGGCACTGAGGTCCATCTCCACAGGCCTTCTGGTAGTTCTCTCATTGCGATAAGTGAAATTTCAAGGAAACAGGCAAAATGACCTCTCGATAGTCACACCCACCCTGTGGAACGCCCTCCCATCAGATGTCAAAGAGTTTACAAACCATATAAGTTGATCGAGATATCTGAAGGAAGCCCTGTTTTAATAAGCTTTTAATGGTTGATGGTGCTGATGATAAGGGTGCATGGCCAGCTTATCCAATTTCCAGAAATGAACAAAATGAATATGGTGGTAGTCATGAAGATGGTGGTGATGGTGCAGGTCCAGCTTATATTATTTCAGCAAATGAACAAAATGAGAATGTGCTGCTCCGAGACTTCCGGGTTGGCGCCTCTGGCAATGGCGGATTTCCTCTGATCGGGAGGAATCCGCTCTGTGGAAAACAGGGTCTGAACCGCCACGGCGAGGTGGAGACCCATTAAAAACCACAGGCGGGAGAATCCTGTGGACGTGGGATTCGGCTGGCACCTTTGCACCTCCCCTACTCACGGGGAAACCCTGTTTTGGGGATCCGGAGCGACGTGGGGTGAGTGGCGCGGTGCTTTGAATCGACTGCTTCTTTCACGGAGTGAAGCCGCATTGCTGTTGCCGGAAAGCGCTGACTTTTTCCTGTGGACAATTGGATTTTAAACAACTACTCGTGAGTAAAACGGAAAATTGGATTCTTAAATACTTTAATTTTGCACTGAAATGGGAAGGTTATAAACAGGAAGTCCGCCTCCCGTTTTTGTAAACAGACTGAAGCAAAGACGTTACAAGTTAAAGCCTTTGAAAGCTTTTGGCAAAGGATCAAATTTCCACCGGTTTAAAATACAAAACCCCCCTTGGAAGCAGGAGAAGAGGGGGAAATTTTGGATCTAGTGAGCCTGCGGGAGAGAGTGAAAAAATCAAATTACCACTGCTCTGAACCTGGGATCGGGCTGCCAGATGACGTTTGGAGAGAGTGCATTTGACAGAATGGATTTGACAGCTAGCTAAATAAGAGTAAGATACTGTTTCCATTGTCCTTTTCTGCGTTTAAAAAAGAGGAAAAGTAACTGAAAATTTATCTTTAATGCTTGAGTTGTGCTTGAAAGAACTGATACAAGTGGAGACTGTTTCCCTCTAGAGGGAGCTTTTGAAACTGTTACAGGAGTATAACTGGGGGATTTCCAGTTGCAGATAAGGATTCTGAGAACCAGAGAGTGACCTTGGACTATTTAAAAATGTTGACAGGAGAGGCCATTGTGACTGTTTTATGTAAGATAAGCTGTTCGCTGGGACAGCTTCACAAGAAGATGGATGACATGACTCTCAAAGTTGATAATTTGGAACAGAAAGTGACCAACTTGAGTCAAAAAGCGAACACCAACACAGGAATAATTCAGGACTTGGTACAGGAACCCATTTTGGCAGGACAAATGGTGGAGGAGAAGGAGGAGAAGGAGAATGCTGCTGTTGTTGAACATAAAATAATACAAGTGAGATCTGTGGTTTTACAGAAGCAAATTGAGGACTATAAGTTGAGGCCTTCTATGATTGAATCTAGGAAAAGTCAGACTCCGAGGAATGGATCCCGGCTTGGATTAAAGAAGGAAAGTTGGAAAGAGCCCTCTATGCAGGGATTAGCTGACTTTTGGGACATGGACTCGGGCCTGGAAGAGATTGAAGTTTTGGGGGCCTTTGGAATTGGAGGAATTTTGAAATATACCCGGAAATACTTTATGGACTGTAGCTTTAACTATGGAAATTTAGCTGATCTGTTCAGAAGGAAGAAAAGGATTGACAGGCTGGAGTTTCCCCGAGATTTGCTCTTTAGCATTAAAGAAAATGAAGAAGACCTGCAGAAGGGACTTGGAAAAGAGTTAAGAGCCTCGGACATAAGATCACCAGGTTGATGGACTTTATGGAATTGACAGAAAGGACTGGCAGAATCTGAAACCTGGGAGAGGAGATGGTGGAAGAAGATTGGAAAATTTAAAGTTTATATATAGACTTATGGTAAAACTAATGAGTGATAGAAAAATGGTGGAATGGTTTTTTGTTTTTTATGGGCTTAACAGAAATGTTATAAGGAGTTAAGCACATATAAGTATTTTAGTTTTAATGGAAAATAAGGTTAAAAAATACGTTATTTACAATATCACAGAAAATGGAGAAAGATGGAAAGGATTTGCTGAAACAATTAATAGAAGTGGAACACAAAAAGGGAGGTGTGAGGAGGTTGAGGAAACAAGGGAATGAAAGATAGAGTATGGAAAAGAGATGATGTATGTTTTTAAATTGTTTTTGTTTTGTTCTATTCAGGGTTAAGGTTAGGGAGTGGGGTTTGTTTAGTTTAGTTTAATGTGTTTAGTTTTGAGTTTAGGTTGTGTTTTGTATTGTTTATATATTGTATTGTATTGTTTTTTTCTTTTTGTTTTTCTCCTTTGTTTTTTCTTCTGTTTTTTCTTTTTTGCTTTTTTTGTAATCTATAAAAGTAATAAATATTATTATTATTATTATTTTTTTAAAAAAGAGAATGTGCTGCTCCACCACCACCACCAAAGCCTAGATTACTGGAGTCATTGCCCCATCGGATTCCACCACCTGAGGGAGCTGCTTCAGTCCGCTTTATGGGCAGGCAGGCGGGCTGGCCCTGGTATTACACATTTTCTCATGACTATCAAAATCCTTTGGTTAATTAAAAGTTACCTGCCATGGTTGTGAGTTTGGAAGTGCTGCCACTGCTTTGTGCTTCAGATTCAATGCATACATTGCATGTAAAGCATGGGCTAACACATAGGCAGCGTTGTATATACTGTAGCTTTGGGGAGTCATGCTCATTTCAAAAAATGGTCCTGGAAGACTCTCCAGCTTTTCCTGACCGGTGCAAGTTCCATTGCTCTCTACAGACTCGTGGGAATCCACAAGTAAGCAGTCAAAGGCCTGCTGCCAGAAGTCCTTGATAAAACTGTCTCCACTGAGTGAGTAAGGATTTAAAGACTGAAGGAAATGTTGAAATTCCTCTATCTGATTGGTATGAACAGCAAAAGACAAGGCTCCTTGAAAGACTTCTATACTCCAGTTTCTGTTAAACTGTAGTGCTGGAAAGTCCCATTGAGCTGTCAGGATCCATACTCTCCCTAGAGATGTCTCTACCATATTTACTGTTTGTATTTGATACAGCAAGAATATAAAACGAAATACAGACAAAGTTTCTGCAAATACAATTACTGCTTTTGCTGTTTGCTTTTTAAGAAAGCAGGCCATGTCTCCTGTTGTCTGGTACTCATTAAGCAAGTTGGAAAAGTCTGTCAGGGATGGCATTCTGTCAGTGAAAGCCAAACAGATGCCATTCTGGGAAAGCTTTGGAACCAAGGTCTGCACAAAATTCTCTCCTTTATCATTGCCCGATGTAACAATCCCAACCCATGTCCACTGGAAATGCAGAAGTAATTGGATAATCAAATGGTACTGATTCTCTTCATTAGGAACCACGCGGTAGATGAAAGGGAACTGGGTTTTCATACTCTGAGAAGGACCAAATAAGAAATAAGAGACCTACAAGAAAAGAAAAGAAGAAAGGGGAAAATATAATATAATAAAAATCTTTTGCTGAAAATATATCAGAAATGTAGTGCGCTTTCTGTGAGGGTATAACGTAGAAATTCCCTCATACATCAACATATGTCACTCTTTTGTCTTTGTGCAGAGACATGTCACATTGAACAGACCTCTTTCACTCCTTGAATGAAAGTTCACATCTTTAGTCAAACTGAAAGCATATGCCAGAACACAGCCTTATTTCACACCACTCTTTATAGGGAAGGCATTTTAGGATGAGCGGCCATACTGGACAATGCCGCACCGGTTTTCATGGAAGGACACAATCATCTTGTGATGCTTAGGTGGAATCCTAGCAGTATGTTCAGCTGACAACTTCAAAGGCCTTTATCAAGTTTATCAAGTTGATGTACAAGAGGTGTCTCAGATTTCAGCATTTCTCCTTATGCTGACACAGTGAGAAAGACACTGTTGATCGTTGACTTCTGAGCTCTAAAGCCACACCTGTAATTCAGGATAGACCCTGTCAGTGAGTGACTGCAGCCTCTTGGGAACTACATTGGCAAAGGCCTTCCCCACAATACTCAGCAGTGAGATTCCATGGTAGCTGTTTCAATCATGGCAGTCACCTTAGATCTCAGGGTGGTTCACAGCATAAAAATACAATCAATAAAACACTATTAGCAGCTAAAAAAACTAAACTAAACGCCACATGATTTTCAGCATAAATAAGGGGAAGAGCCATTAGGAATGGGGCTTTCAAAGGTTACAGGAGAATTGTGCAAATTTGACAGGGATTTCAAGATTTTCTTGGTCATGTTTTCTGCTGTTTTGCTCTCTCTCTCACCTGCTTCTCTTCTTTCTGCTTTCTGTCCTCTTCCTGGCTCAGGAGGAGACCTTCCACCAGGGCCACTGCCTGGGAGCTGATCTTCACTCTGCATTCCCTGACTCAGCTCTCCATCTCTGGGGGGAGGATGGCCAGGAACTATTCTAGGACCACCAGGCCCAGCATCCGGGCCTTGGTGTGCCTTTTTGGCTTCAGCCACTGCTAGCAGAGACTGTGCAGTCAGCTGCAAGCCTCTCAAGGTCCCTTGGCCTCCTGGTAGCCAAACTCCCTGAACCGCTGGCACTGAGCATCTTAGCTGAGGGTGTCTGCACCCAGGATCTTCTGCACGGTTCCTTCCCAGAATCCTCCGCTGCTCTCAACACTGCAAGAGGAGACAGTGGTGGTGTGTCATGAGGGATAAATTGAAGTGGACTTCCAGCACTTCTGATGGGATTCTGTCCTGCTTGGGACTTTACCACATGTCTGGGAGTTGATGGCATTCTGCAGCTCAAAAAGGGAGGGAGGGACATCCAGTTCTTCCAAGACAGGCAGAGTCTGGATACTGTTGATTGCTGTGTCAGAGACCATGTTTTCTTGCCAGTATAGTTCTTGATAGTGCTGTGCCTATTGCGTCATCTGCTTGCTGCAATATGCTTTTCAGCACTGCAGTTTTCCTGATTATTGGTCCAAAGGCTTTCTTCATGCCTTCATATCACTAATGTATTGGCTTGGACTTTAGGGTTGGTAGTCACCTTGCTTTGATTAAAATCAACCTTTCTAGGTTTTCAGCTATGTCACAAGTCAATGGTGGTTGTTCCTCGCTTCCCTTCATGGGCAGCAGGGAAGTTCTGGTAGGGGAAAGTCAGGATTTATCAGGCAAAAGTCCTGGCAATGTTCCCCATTGGGGTCTGGTTTCACTGCATCTCGCTGTGTCGCTCAAGCCCATTTCTGGCAACGTGACCTGGGAGTGTGTCCCTGTCATGAATGAGCCAACATCTCTGGTATGATTTGTGCTTGGTTCCTCCTTAATCTGGAATATTGGTGTTAATCAAGAGGTGCTGCTGGACCGACATATGCCAATCAATCAGCTGCTGAAAGGACTGGGTTGGCTCTTTGAAGGTATCTGAATGTTTTCTTTGAAGCTTGAGAATCCTAAAAACAGCCGGGAAAAGAAGAGGGAGAACAAGGTGTTGTGTGTTTTCTTATGGTTTTAAAATGATCTTCTCTTGTCTTGGCCTTCCCTGCAAAATGAAAGAGATGTGTGTACCCACGGCTATGTTATTCTGTATGTTATCTTGGAAAAGAGGGGGGAGGCTTTTGATTTATGCTCAACAAGGAATTTAACAAGGTTTTATTATGCCCTCCCCCCCCCCTTGACCAAGGTTGAATGAACGTTATTTAAAGTTATCTTTGGACTGGGCCAGGAGTGTAGTGGAGTAATGCAGAGAATGAACGGTTGCCAAATAGATCTGGCGAGAGGCTGAATTTGAGGGAGAACTCCAGAGCGGACTTGGAGGATAGTAATTAATTTCCCAGCACACCAAGTTTGAAACAATAATGTAAATGTATATGAAGGACTATACACGTGAAATGGATTTTATATTTATAAGATGTAACAGAGGCACTGTTTGTAAGGAGGAAAAATATGGTTAGCTGCAAGAATGATGTAATGGCGAATAAAGGTTGACAACTGGACACTAAATAAGAAATGATGCAGCTACGGGAGGAAATAATATATGTTTGCAACAGGAGCAGAAAACCTGATCTTAAGAAATTGTATTAAATTATAGTAATTTCGTTTGATTTGTAATAATTTGGAAAATTAATAAAAATAATTCAAAAATAAAATAAAATTAGCCTTTCTAATTTATCTTGCTTTGGGTCTACCCCTTTCTTTTTCAGGTTACCACCAGAAGAGCACTGGAGCTAAGTTTGAAGAACCTATTTTTACACTTCTGTATTCCAGGTATCATTAGGCAAGATATGCCACAATAACAAGATATACCGGCCACACTTCATTTTCCCTCACAAGCTTCTCCATGCTTCGCATACATACCTGAGGAATCTTATAGGGACTTAAGATGGTAGCCATGCAAAGGGAGGTTTCAGAGTCAAGTCCCCCAATGACAGCTATCAGATTCTTCTTTGTATCACACTTGTAGTTGGGTACCATTTCTTTCACTTTAAAAAGAAGGTTCATGGTAGTCTGGTAAGTCATCTTTTTATTGAAGTAGCTGTCATATATATTAAATCCTAATGTAACATTTGGTAAGATCTTGGGATCCTTATTAATCTCCTTCACCGCAAACACCAATGCTAGGACATGCTGGTAATATTTTGTCACTACACTGTAAAGAAAGCATATGGCACATTGCATCATATCTCATTCATATTTATGTTGTGAATTACCCTACTATTTATGGATGATTCTGACAACAACAACATTCTAGATCACATCAACTGCTTTGTTGAAGTCTACATTGTTCTTACACGGGTACCTGATATTTAGCATGCACATCAGTAAAAGATACTGCTTTAGAATCAAAGTTTAAAAAACATGAAGAATTTAAACAAAAATATTCAGGGTGTTTTTAATTGCTTTTAATTATGTTTAAATATTGCAAGATGCTTTGTTTGTCTGATGTGGAAGGAAGTACAATAAGACACAAAGAATTGTAGAGACGGAAGGTACCCTGCGGGTCATTTAATCCAATCTCCCTCAACCAACCTTTTGTGAAAGTCGAATTGTGTCAAAGCAACATTTATGCCTCCATGTTCATATTAAAAATCAGATCGTATAAAAGACAACAAAATTTCCAGAAATGAAAAGAACTAAAAGTAATGTTTTGTCATTTCATATATTCTTGAAATATACATGGAAGAAAAACAAACAAAAAAGAACAGTGTATGACATATAACAGAGTATAGCTGATAAGAAGGTCAGGTGGATATTTAGAAATCCATAGAGAAATGTGAATGGCAAAGAAATTGGTAGACTGTAGATCTCCTAAACAACTGTTTATACTCACAGTAGAACCGCTGGATTTAAAGTATCTCAAATGCATTGATTCCAGTGATTCTTATCTGAGTATGACCAAACCTGGATATTCACGGTCTTTCTGTTATCTACCTATCCGATTATTACAGTGTGACCATGAACATTTTTCTGAGTAAAATAATAGTTTCCTTACATGACATCTTCAATAAACATTAAATTGGGGTGTTGCTTGAAGGATATAGTGTCAAAAAAGGAGAAGAATTGTGAAAATATACTGCCAATGATGAGGTCACCTTGCTGATAATACTCATGTGGGATCCGGAGGGGATCTCTCATGTTGCAAGTAAAGGGAGGTGCCTTGGAATCAGTTAGGGGAAGAAACACCAACCATACAATCAGTAGGCACACCAACAAGATCAGCATTACAACTGTAGGTGTGAATCTCTTTCTTCTGTAACAAAATCCACTGCTCCAATCTAATTCTTTAGTATACAGTGTTCCCCCATTTAAAACACACAGTCACTATGTCTCTATATTCTACTGGTCAATGGTGATACTTTGTATCCTATAAAACTCTGAACAGCACTGCTTGTCCAGCCTGTCACCCTGCAGTCTGAAAAACACAGGTGTGTTTTGTACCTCTTTTCACCATGATTCCTTTTTATGAGAATAGTCACTGAAAATACATGTCATCTTTGGCAAGGAAGAGGATTGCCATAATTTTAGATAATTACAGGGTTCACAATTAGGTTCCCAAGGCATTCCACTCATAGAGAACAGAAGAACTGAAGAAAACATATTTCTTTAGGGAAGCTTTTATTGTTTAACAGACCACTGTATTTGAGTACTTTGTTGGAAGCCGCCCAGAGTGGCTAGGGAAACTGAGCCAGATAGGTGGGGTACAAATAATAAATTATTATTATTATTATTATTATTATTATTATTATTATTAGCTGTGATCTAGCAATTTTTGTTCATTTAGTCAGCTGCAACACTTGGAATTAGTGACATTGTGAAAGAAACTATATCCAGTAGCATTAGTTCCGGCGGATTGATTTATAAAGCAGGGATAGGAAACTTGTAGCTCTGCAGATGTTATTGGACCCTCATTCCTTTAATCCCCAGAAAGCGTGGTCAATGGTGAAGGATGATGGGAGTTGTAGTCCAGTAATGTTGGGAGGGCCACAGGTTCCTCATTCCTGCCATTGAGGGGCTGGGTATGATTAGGGTAGAGATCGCAATACAGGCCTAGGCTTGTTTACTCTGTTCTACACTGTGGTGCTTCTTATATAAATTTAGAAATTTCTTCTGGCAATGTGAATTACATTAGGGTTTTCATGATGACTTCATATTTCCAGCCTTATAATTTATGGTTTATATCATAATTCCCTATCAGGATGTGGTTACTCCTGTGAAGAGGCAGCATAGCTAAACTGCAACCACTCTCAGGTTTATTTGGTACTGCTGTCACAGTGAGATTGTTACCATTATACGTGATTGTAGATAATCTCCCACCCAAGGCATTGTCAAGTTTGTAATTATGATGCTCATTCTCAGTAGCAATACAGTTTAGAAAGGAACTGTTACACAATATAATGTCAAATGTGAAAAGAAAATGGAGGACACTCAGATGACCCAAGGAATGCATGATCAGTTGTAACCTAAAACAGCTACACAAAAAAATGCCACCTCATTCTCAGTAGTACCCCATTGTCCTCAAGCGGAGATGACAGCAATTTTTATCTGTACAGGGCCTTGTAGTGTGGCTGTCTTTGACTCTCTGAGAGCTATAAGAGGGGTTTTTTCAGCTCTGCACCTGTGTTTTTTTTAAAAAAAGAAATATCAGAAATTGAACATGATGATTTACATGTGTTCACAGATTGTTCTTTCATTGAGCTGCTTCCCTCTGTTCCTGTTACAACAGGACTTGCCTGCCCATAAGGCAAGGTGGGATAGTGGCCTCAGGGTGGCATGCCACTTCACGCTTGCCATGCACTCCTCACCATCATGTTTGCCTGGTTAAGTGGCAGGTAGCACATGGCAAGTGAGCAGCAGCAGTGCCATTCCTCCCAGATGGTGGGAAGGAGGAGAGATACGCTCCTTGGAAAATGGATCTGCCACCAATTTGTCTGCACCAGCACTATGGTAGCCAGCATGGTGCTTCACCAATGACATGTGATGAGGAGGGTTCCTTCCATTCCTCTCTCCCTCTTGTAGTGGATGGAGCCCCTCAATAATCACCTCCTGAGAATCAGCTCTGAGATTCATACAAGACCAGGGGACCTGCTTATTAAGTCACTGATTCTGTGAGGCATTCTGCAGGCTCCATAGCTACTTGCAAGGGCACTCTGCAAAATGTTCAAAGCCCCAACACAACAGTGGTGGCTATGACAATATGCAGGAAAGCCCCTTTGCTGGCAGAAAGAATGACCTGTCCTCTGCTACTGTTACTGTTGCCTCACTCTGCTTTAAAATGATGAAATCCTTTTCTTCTTCACTGTTGAACAGCGCATAATGCTTGGTTTCCAGACACTTAATCATAGAATCATAGAATCATAGAATCATAGAGTTGGAAGAGACCACAAGGGCCATTGAGTCCAACCCCCTGCCAAGCAGGAATCATCTTGGTCACCCTCCTCTGCACACATTCCAGCTTTTCAATGTCCTTCATAAATTGTAGCAGCCAGAACTGGACATAGCACTCCAGGTGTGGTCTGACCAAGGCAAAATACAATTGTATTGTTTCTTTCCCTGATCAGGGCACTATACTTCTGTTAATGCAGTCCAGTATTGGGCATCTGATTGTTCCTGTCTAAATGTTCTGATTTATATTGGCCCCTATTGAAATTCATTTTGTAAGTGATGGTCCAGTTTTCCAGTCTGTCAAGGTCATTTTGAATCCTGATTGTATCTTCTGAGGTATTTGCTATCTCTCCCAGTTTGGTGTAATCTGCAAATTTCATGAGCATCCCCTCAATTCCTTGTTCCATGCATACTTCAACTAGATTGAGTATCTATATATCTATTATAGGACATGACATATCAAAAGACCAGAAGAATCTTTATGTATGCAACCACAGCCGCTAGGATGCTTCATGCGCAGAGATGGAAGGAAGATACCATCCCAAACAAGTGGCTTGCAGAATTAATGGAGCACTCAGAAATGGCAAAACTTATGGGAAGAATAAGAAATCAAGAAGGAAGACTCTTGAGTAAAGAATGGGGAAGTTATGTAGATGATTTAAAGAAGTATTGCAAACAATTAAATACATTAGCAGGATTGGTATAAAACCAAGCAGTTAAAAGGTGATTTGGGGGGGAAGTAGATAGAATGATTATAAAAAAGATGTTAAGAGGGAGGTGCAGTATAATTACCAGAGAAGGAGTGGGAGGGGAGAGTCAAAATGAGGGATAAAAATGTAAAGGAAGATTATTGTTGTTACATTGAAACCTGAAAATAAAATTTATTTATAAAGGGTATTTATAAATCTAAGATACACTGGGGCATATAAAATAATCCAGCTGCATTATAAATACATTGTTGCCTGTCATCAATAAGACAGTTGAAATCCTATTTACCTTCTTTTCAGTTATTTATTTAAAAGTATATTATTTATTTGTAATTTACAAATAACTAATCACACATTTGACAATGGAAGATATAACCACACAACACCAACACCACAGTATGCAGACTAATGCAACAGCCTATACAAATGTATGCAGGATGACAAATATTTATGGGAAATAATTCCACTTATTTTGTTAACCCGTGTATGGTAGTGCCTAGAGTAATGCACTAGGACATGGGAGATCAGAGTTTCATTCCCCACTCAGCCATGAAGCTTGTGTTACTCTCACTCTCTGCCAGAACTATCCCAAAGGGTAGTTGTGATGATAAGATGGAGAGGGGGGAGAAGTGTGTGAACTACCTTGAGCTCCTTGGATAACTATAATCAGAATATCTGAAGAAATATAATAAGAAATAAAACAATAAAACCCCACACTCTTTCACTCAATAAATTTTATGTTCTAACATATTGTTATCACATCTGGCATCAGAGCAGCTGCATTCTGCCAACAGTGCTATACTTTGGGGTCATTATCTTCCTTTGGGACATTTTGTGGACACGGGGGGGGGGGTTAATTTGCATAATAAAGAAGTAATTTTGTGCATGAAGCCCACGTCTAACCACTTAGGTTTCCTGACAAATGAAGACAAGTGACTTAGGCTACCATATGTCCACCAGGCACCTCATATTTCAAAGAAAGTACACTGGATTCTAACTCCTACTATTTTCTCCTTGTTAAGTGCTCCTTGCTGTTCAGCTCAGGCCTCAGTAAAATTATATAGCATTTAGGAGCAAAGATACAGCCCAATAATCCAGCACTAGAGGCTAAAATGGAGAAGATCTCCACAGCCACCATGTATTTTCCCTTTGTGCTCAGGTAAGTTGGCACAAAAGACACCCACACACTGCAAAACACCAACATGCTGAAAGTGATGAACTTGGCTTCATTAAAAGTACTGGGCAATTCCCTAGCAAGAAAAGCCACAGCAAAGCTGAAAAGAGCCAGAAATCCCAGGTACCCAAGAACAGAATAAAACATAGGGACAGACCCTTCATTACATTCAACCACAATTTCTTTAGCCAAAGAGTCCATGTCCAAATGTGGGAATGGAGGAGCAGTAAGGAGCCACACAGTACAAAGAGCTCCTTGAGTGAGGGAACAAGAGAAAACAATAGAAGATGTCAGTCTTTTCCCCATCCAGTTCCTCATCCTAGATCCTGGCCTTGTAGCCATGAATGCCAAAATCACTGTGATGGTTTTTGCCAACACACATGAAACAGCCACGGTGAAGATGATGCCAAAAGCTGTTTGCCTTAGGAGGCAGGTCACTGTCTGAGGTCTTCCAAAGAACAGCAAGGAGCAGAGGAAGCAAAGCAGAAGGGCGATGAGCAGAGTAAACGTGAGACCACGATTGTTGGCTTTGACAATAGGAGTTTTCTGGTATTTAATGAATATTTTTAGCACCAAAGCTGTGATCACGGAAAATGTAAATACCATGAAAGCTAAAGTGATACTCAAATTTTCATCGTAAGACAGAAAGTGTAATATCTTGGGGAGACATCCATCTTGGTCTTCATTTGGATACTGATCTTCTGGACATTTCATACAATTGTCCATTTCTAGGAAGTAAAAGCCATGTTGACACCTCAGTCGAAGAATTTAGCACATAGGCAACAGTCTGAACATAATCTTGGAAAACACATACTGGCCATAAGTTTATTTCATAGAGACTGTGAGAAAGACAACATGTGTGATGCTTCTTTTTGCATTCTGCAACCCTACATAAATAGGGGTTATGAAATAATCCAATTAATTAGTTTTTTTTTTAATAATGTGTGGTGTTAGGCCTATAAAATCCCCATCTTTAAATAGGTGTTTTAACATTGTCAGCTTTGTCATTTAAATCAATGCAAAGCTAAATGAGCCATTCAAAGTCAGATGGATATCATTTGACAATTTGGCAAATACTTGCCTTTTGGATTAGAAATCTTTCCTTCTGGACATGGTTCACAATCATAGCAGCAAAATGGCTCCCCCTCCTTCTTTTTTCTAACAGAACCTGGCTGGCACATGTTATTACACAGGGAAAAAGGCAGCACCTATTTATAAAAGAGAGGAAGTAAAAGACTAGTCATTGTAGGGGTTAGCAGCAGATTTGTACTACCTGAATTGCAAGGCAAAGAGGGTTATCTAGGGGGAAAGTACCTATGTATGGTTAAAGGTAAAGGTAAAGGGACCCCTGACAGTTACGTCCAGTCACAGATGACTCTGGGGTTGTGGCGCTCATCTCGCTTTACTGGCCAAGGGAGCCGGCATTTGTCCGCAGATAGGTTCCGGGTCATGTGGCCAGCATGGCTAAACCATTTCTGGCACAACAAAACACCATGATGGAAACCAGAGCACATAGAAACACTGTTTACCTTCCTGCTACAGTGGTACCTATTTCTCTACTTGCACTGGCATGCTTTCAAACTACTAGGTTGACAAGAGCTGGAACCGAGCAACGGAAGCTCACCCTGTTGCGGGGATTCAAACTACCAACCTTTTGATTGGCAAGCCCAAGAGGCTCAGTAGTTTAGACCACAGTGCCACCCATTGAGAGGAAGTAAAAGGCTAGTAAATATTAGGGGTTAGCAGCATATTGATACAGTGGTACCTCGGGTTACATACACTTCAGGTTACATACGCTTCAGGCTACAGACTCCGCTAACCCAGAAATAGTGCTTCAGGTTAAGAACTTTGCTTCAGGATGAGAACAGAAATTATGCTCCGGCAGTGCAGGGAGGCCCCATTTGCTAAAGTGCTGCTTCAGGTTAAGAACAATTTCAGGTTAAGTACGGACCTCCGGAATGAATTAAGTACTTAACCCGAGTTACCACTGTACTGCGTGAATTGCAAGAAAAAGAGGATCATTTGGATAAAGTTCTCACATGCCCAGATTGAATGTGTATGGAGTTGGATTATAAATCCAGATTTCCTGCTTCACTGTGAACTCGGGTGCTGAAAAAGTATACCATTTTAAAAACAATGCCTTCACAAATGCTTGAATTGGGAAAGGGTGTTGAGTTGTGCGCCTCTGAAATAGATTGAGTTTCATCACTATGCTACAGATACAAGATAAATCTTGTAACTGATACACACCACTATTATATGCTGATCTCAATGAATCAATGACAAGGAAAATAATGACATGAGAGAAAGCTGGGAAGCATATATTGCATGCAAAATAAGATCATCCTTTCAGGGTCAAGAGAAGTGTACCTACAATGCTCATTGCACAAAATGCTAAAGACTAAATTTTATGCATGAATGGAAATCTTAAACTACATTTTCAAATGTTTATTTCAAGAGAAAATGTGCTTGAATATATACATCTAAATGTGTGCATGGAGCTTTATACTACAGCAGATTAATGTTTAAACCGGGCAGAACAAAGAAACATTAGTGGTATGGCCTAGATATAGTTTCTCCCTCTGCACCCACCCCTGTGGGGATGTATAAATGTATAAATTAAGGATTGATTCTAGAAAATAAATGAGTGACATTTCATAATCTTAAATCAAAAGTCAGGTCCTACCTGGTTAAACACGTTGTGCCATGTGATGTTCTCCTCATTAACGGTGAACTCTCTGCTTGCCCATGGATCTATCCTCCCTACTTTCACCCTCAGGAAGGATCTATTTGGGAAAGTAACCCAATTTATAATATCAAATCCGCTTTCTAATTCACCTTTCTCATCCAAAGACACCTGGTCCCCAGCACTGTTGTTAAAAGAGATTCTCCTCAAGAAAGGATGCAGCTATAATCAAAGAGGTAAAGGCAGCTTTTTAAAATTATAGAATGAGAAACAATATGATTTTTTTGTGTTCTTCATTCAACTTTATTTATTATCCATCGAATATAAACTATTGATATCATCAAGAAAAAATGAAACTAAAATTGAAGAGGTAAACCAGGTTACAAAACAATTAGGGCAGGGATAACAATACAACCATTTTTACTCCATCCCTCCATTTGTTTTATTTATTACCATATTGGCCCGAATATAAGCCACACCTTTAAAATTCAAAGGGGAAAAAGAAAAAAAGACAATACCCAAATATAAGCCACTCCCTTAAAGTTCTGCAGGCACGCACACCCATTCCATTTTATCCTATGTCTGCTTCAGCAGCGATATCGTAAAAGCCAATTTTTGTAAGGTCACAAATTTAAGCTGCACTTTAACATTTTACTGTCAGAATTTGGAAAAAGAGTTTGGAAAATGAAGTGAGGCTTATATTTAGGCCAATCCAGTATTTTGAGCATGATGAATACCCATATCCCACCTTTATATCTTTCAAGGAGCATATGGCCTCTTAACCATATAAACACATTTATTGAAACTGATAGTACATGCCAATGTGAAGATTCGGTTCAGACCCTGACTCAGTGCTTTGCAATATAGCCTGATTCAGCTTGAACTGATATGGAAGGTTCCCAATTTGACTCAGGAGAGGAGAGATGTCAGCTTCATTTTCCTTTCTTCCATGGATCAATCAAAGAAACAGTGAATCTCTTTGATAACTTCTATAACTTCTTTCTTCTCTACAAAATTAGAAGATTTTTTTGGTAGGAAAGGTAGTCCTTCCAGAGTTGGCAGAGCCACTACAAGCAAATAAGACCTAGAGTTTTCATGCTAGACAACTCTAAAATGTTATTATTTGACCTAAAACTAACTGACTTGTATTTTGACATTATTTTAGTATGTGACTTTATTTTCTAATGAAAAAACCAACTGCTCATTTTATTTATATTTTGATTTTTAAAAGCCAACTTTTTTAAACCTCTCTTTTATATTTTATGCAAATAGTTTAGAGATTTTTTTTAATAATCAATCAGTAAACAAATTGTATTCATTAAAAAGAAAACCAGCTCCTGAGATGCTAATAATGGATTGCCAGCATCAAGCTTTATGTCTGCATCAGATCCAACTGGCAGCATCTATACAGAAGGACATATTTAATTTTTTGTGAATAAAGAAGGTCACTGAGGCTTTGGAACTGGGAAACATTTCACTTCATGCAGCGTTCTTAACTGTTTGGGATAAAGCGGATTGCATGAATTCACTATAAAGATATACTGACAAAGAGAACTGAGAAGTTAAAGCTGGATCTACAGAGTTGTGGTGTCACACAACGCTCAAACTTAATAATGATGCACATCTTCTTTTCATGACTCTCAAGCACAGAGGTGCTTTGGTTAATGAGTTATTACCTGCCACGGTTGTGGATTTGAAAGCAGTTCCACTTCTCTGTGCTTCAGATTCAATGAGTACATTGCATGTAAAGCATGAGCTAAGACATAGACAGCATTGTATATACTGTAGCTTTGGGAAATCATGCTCATTTCAAAAACTGCTCCAGGAAGACTCTCCAGTTTTTCCTGCCCTGTGCAACCACCACTATTCTCCTCAGACACATGGGAATCTGAAAGTAAACACACAAAAGCCTGCTGCCAGAAGTCCCTGATAAAACTGTCTCCTTTTGGTGAATAAGGATTCAAAGACTGAAGGAATTTTGGAAATTTGTGTATTGGATTGCTGTGGACAGCAAAGGACAAGGCTCCCTGAAAGACTTCTGTACTCCAGCTTCTGTGAAACTGTAGTGCTGGGAAGTCCCATTCAGCTGTCAAGATCCAAACTCTTCCCAGAGATGACCCTGCCATATTTACTGTTTGTATTTGATACAGTAAAGATATCATATGCAGTACAGGTGCAGTTGCTGCATATACAATAACTGCTTTTGCTCTGGGGTTGTTAACAAGGTGGGCCATGTTCCCTGTATTTTGATCATCATCAAGCAATTTGGAAAAGTCTGTCTGAGATTGCATTGTTTCTGTGAAAGCCAAACAGATGCCATTCTGGGAAAGTATTGGTACCAAGGTCTGAACAAAATTCTCTCCTTCATCATTGCCTGATGTGATAATCCCAACCCATGTCCATTGGAAATGCAGAAGTAATTGAACGGTTCCATGGTACTGATTCCCTTCATTGGGGACCATGCGATAGATGAAAGGGAACTGAGTTTTCATATTCTGAGGTCCAAATAAGTAGTAGGAGAGCTATAAAAAAGATGAAAAAGTATTGCTGAAACCAGATCAGAGGTTAATTGTGTGTTCAGAGAGGACATAGTTGAGAAATATTTATTTTGTCCTCTCTGCATCCATTTCTCTTCTTGCTTCTAACTTCCATTTCCCACCTAGTTTTATTTAAACGTATCTTCAGTTGAGGCCATTCTGAATCCTATACCATGGATCCTGGATTCATCTTACTCTAGTTCCCCCCCTGAACTGCTTTGAGGTTTGTTTGTTTGCTTGCTTGCTTGCTTGCTTGCTTTTTATAATCAACTGGTGTATCAATTTTATGAAATGAATAAAATAAAATAAAAAATAAGCCATGCAGAAAAGAAAAAAATAAAAGTTATCAGGAAACCATACACTACCTTAAAATGCCTGATGGAATAAACAAAAGTATTTGTAATGGGCCTGAAATTCAGCAACCTATAATTGGTAGTTCTAATTCCCCTCTGTTCAATCTTTACATTAAAAAGTCATATAGATAGGAACTTAATAAAGTAGCAAGTTTTAGAAGGATGCAACTCACATATATGGATTATTGGTAGAATTATTGTTCCATAAATTATTGTTATCTTCATAAATCTGCAACTCTGGCCATAACTTAGGCGTGATATTCAACTACAGTTTACTTGGAGTAGACCCAATAAAATTAATTCTCCTAGCTTAGTCATGTTAGCTACTTTCAATGGAGCTACTCTGAATGAAACTTAACTGAATGTAACCCTAAACTATTCTTATAATTAAGTTACTGCTAAGTTTGCATGTGTACATACGTATCTACCTGATTTGCTTTAAATAAATCTTGCTAATTTATTTTATTTTTTGTTTAATTTTGGTCCCTTTCTTTTTTTCCCAAGTGAATTTTTATTGTTTTCCTTACATATTCTTTTCCAACAAATTGTAATAGCACCATACATTCCCTTTGACTCTGCCAAGTCATGACCCCCTTCCCTCCCCACAACTGGTATATTTATCCTCTTTCCATTACACACATCATTCCCATATTAGTACTATTATACATTGGAGGTATTATGTCAATCCTGCTAGTGTCTTGACCTCTTTACAATTCTTCTTTAAATATTCAATAAATTTACTCCAGTTATTTTGGTATCTTTGATCTCCCTGGTCCCGGATCCTCCCTGACAGTTTGGCAAGTTCTGCATATTCTGTCAACTTCGCCTGCCACTCCTGTATAGTTGGTATATCTTGTACTTTCCATCTTTGGGCCAGAAGGGTCCTCGCGGCAGCTGTAGCATACATGAACAAATTTTGATCTTCTATTTTAATTTCTGTTCCTATTAAGCCTAATAGACACGCTTCCGGTCTTTTGGGGAAAGTATATCTAAATATTTTTTTGAGTTCATTATAAATTGAGTCCCAATATTTTTTTACCTTATCGCAGGTCCACCACATATGGAAATAGTCCCCATCTGCCTTTTTGCATTTCCAACACTTTCTTTCTTTTTTCCTATACATTTTAGCTAATTTTACTTGCGTCAAATGCCATCTATACATCATTTTTAGCAAGTTTTCCTTTAAAGCCATGCATCCTGTGAATCTCAAACCCTCCTTCCATAATCTTTTCCACGCATCCAATTCAATGTTATGCCCAATATCAATTGCCCATTTTATCATTGATTCCTTTACTTCTTCGTCTTTTATATACCATTCTAGCAATAAATTATACATTCTTGATAAAATTTTATCTTTACAGTCTATTAACTCGATTTGGAATTTCGATTTTTTATCTTCGAACCCATTTCTCTTTTTGTCTTCCTTTAATAAGTCACTGATCTGATGGTATTGCAGCCACCCTGTTAACATCTTTTCAATTTGGTCATATGGTTTGAGCTTTATCCCTTGGACTGTTTTCCTAGTAATATCCTCATATGTTACTCTTTCCCCTTCCATGTTTACTTTTTTTGTTGTCAGCACCTCAGTTGGTGATATCCACCAATTTTGGTCCCTTTCAGTTTATGACAAGGGCACTGGAGAAAGTTCAAGGGAGCTAAATGTCAATAACTTTTTTTCAGTTTGAGCTTTACAGTTATCATTAGGCAAAATATGCCACAATAACTACACTACAAATTTTGTTTTGCAAAACACAGCAAGCCTCACATACATACCTGAGGAATCTTGTAGGTGCTTAAGATGGTAGCCATGTAAAGTGAGGTTTCAGAGCCAAGACCCCCAATGACAGCTATTACATTATTTGGTGTATCACACCTGTAGTTGGGGACCACCCTTTTCACTTTAAAGAGAAGGTTCAAGGTAGACTGATAAGTCATCTTTTCATTGAAGTAGCTGTCATATATATGGAATCCCAATGTAACATTTGGTAAGATCCTGGGATTCTCATTAATCTCCTTCACTGCAAACACCAAGGCCAGGACATGCTGGTAGTATTTTGTCACTGCACTGTAATGAAATCATAGGCCACAATCCCATTCGCATCAGTATCCTAGAACTCATGAACTGCATTCCAAGCCCAAATTTCTCTCACACAGGCTCCCCCCCCTACACAGAGTCATACATCTTGTTTTTTTAAAAAAATCTGGGCTAGCAACAGAAACAAAAACAACAGGGAACAGACAATAAAAGGCACAATAAAAATGAAAGGTTAAGGGTATTTTAAAACACAGAATAAAATACAACACATTACTGCCATGGGTGGGATGACACTTAAAGAGGAATAATATCATATATTATTGTCAAGTGTGTGGCCAATCTCACTCACCAAATTTCTTCCCAGGTAGAAAGTTTCTTGAATAAAAACACTACCAAGGAATATTCATAGCAAAGCATGCTAAAATAGGCAGACCAAAATGTGTAGCAGGACAGCACCTCGGGTGAAAACCCAAAAGTCCTGTCCTGAAAAAGGAAATTGTTAAGACTTTTATACATTTCTATTAGTAGCAAATAATAAACCAAATTATGTCAAAGCCTGACACATGCACACATTGCATTTGTTCTATAACTGTTTAACCTTTGCTATATGTCTGCCACACTCAATTTCAACCATGCACATAGCACAAGATTCATAGTTGTGTCGAGCAGACAGGACAAGTCAACAACCTTTGGTCAGTACAGTAAACAGAAGCTGGCCACCTTCAGTATATTAAACAAAAAAGTTAAATTTTAAGTATCTAAATTAAACAGAACAACTTCCCATAACTTTCTCTCTGGTTTTTGCTGCTTTCTGCTGTGTAAGCTATTTTCACTAGGCCTGGGGTCCCAAAGTTTTGGGGTGAAAAGGCATTTCCTTCACATTAATGAATCAACTAAATTCATTAATAAGCAGAGGGAGGTGAGGAACAATGTTCTTCCTTTTGGACATATTTATTAAAATCAAACCAAACGTCTGCAATTCTGTCATTTTTACACTGTCCCCTGGAAATGCATAGTTGGTCAGCTATTCTAATAAAGCAAGTTCCCAAACTTTGGAACAAGCATTTGATTTTGGGTATCATACTTAAAAAGCGCAACTTTAGAATCAATGTATACACAGCTTCAAAAATATGAAGAATTCAAACGAAAACAAGTGGATATATTAATTATTTTTTAGTATTGTCATGCATAGGTTCCCTAACGAAAGGAAGGATATTTTTTAACTGTGGAACAGGAAAAGACAGAGTTTGCCACCATTTATAAATTTCATAACTTGTATTTCTGAAGCTCTATCCACAATAAGTAGGGTAGAGTTGTCATCCTTTTGTGAAGACAGAATTGATTTTAGCTCACTTTTAATGCTGAGAATGTACATAAGATAGTGAAATGAAACTTGAAAGCAAGACTAGAAATTTCAAGAACTAGCAGCAATTTTGTATGCTTTCATTAATTCTTAAAATATACCAGGAACCAAAAACACAAAGTAGAAGAGTGTATATGACATGAGAAAGAGGATAACTGACCATACGTTCAGACAGATATTGTGAAAGCTATAGAGAAATATGAAGTAGCACGAAATTGGTAAATTGTAGATGTGGAAGAGACATGCTTTTACTCAGAGTAGACCCACTGAAATTAACACACTGATATTTTTTTAATCCATTAATTTCAGTGGGTTTAATCTGAGTATAACCAAATTTGGATATCCCTGAGTTTGTTTGTTTTTTGACCTAAGGGATTATTATAGCCTGCCCATAAATGTTTTTATGAGAAACAAGAAATTCCTTACAGGACATCTTCAATAAACCTTAAACTGGGGTGTTGCTTGAAGGATATAGTGTCAAAAAAGGAGAAGAATTGTGAAAATATACTGCCAATGATGAGGTCACCTTGCTGATAATACTCATGTGGGATCTGGAGGGGATCTCCCATGTTGCAAGTAAAGGGAAGAGTCTTGCAGTCAGTTAGGGGAAGAAACACCAACCATACAATCAGTAGACATAGCAACAAAATCAGCATTGCAATCAGTAAAGTGAATCCTTTCCTTCTGTTTCAAAACCTACTGCATCCTAATCTATTTGTATACAATGCCCATCCCCCCAATTTAGAGCAAGCAGTCATAGCATCCCTAGATTCTGCTGTTTACTGGTGATATTCTATGGCCTACAAAGATCCCAACAGTACGACTTGTCCAGCCTGTCACCTTGTAGTGTAAAAAACTCAGGCATATTTTATACATTTTGTTCACCATGATTGCTTTTAATGAGAGTGGTCACTGAAAATACATGCCATTTTGGCAAGGGAGAGGATTGGCATAATTTTAGATAATTACAGAGTTCACAGTTGTCCCCAAGACATCCAGCTCATAGTGTTTGGAACAGCTTGAGAAAACATATTTATTAGCTGTAATTTCATGATTTATTTTGTTGAGTCAGGTTTGGCACTTGGACGTAGTGTGACATTGAGAAAGAAAATATACCCAGAAGCATTAAGTTTGGGGATGAACTCTTGTAACTTGAATCCATTTCTTCAAGTCCTACTCTACAGAGCTGGAGAATACAAGTTTGCTCCATCTTCCATTTGACAGTCCTTAAGATATTTGAAGATGGATGTGATATCTTCTCCCGGTCTCCTCTTCACCAGGCTAAACATACCCAACTGTCAACTATTCCACATAAGGCTTGGCATCCAAACCCCAAATTATATTGGCCTCCTTTCTCTCCACATGTTTCAGCTTCTCATTATCTTATGAAATGGTGGTGTTCAGAACTGGACACACATGTGAAGGTTGACCAATGCAGAATACAGTGGTGCTATTAATTACGTTGATCTGAACACTATATTTCTGTTGATGCTGCCGAGAATTGGTTAGCTTTTTTGCAGCTGTTCTACACTGTTGATTCATGTTAATTATTTATTTAAAAAATACATTTCAAACAAAAAAATAAAAAGACACATATGACAATGAAAGTGACAACCACACAATGTGGACTTCATAGTATGAAGACTAATGCAACAACCTACACGAATGCATGTAGGCTGCCAAATATTGATGGGAAATTATACATGTGCCATCGTGCTTAGAGTGAGGCACTAGGACATGGGAGATCAGAGTTTCAGTCCCTACTCAGCGATGTAGCTTATGTGGTGACCTTGGCCTCCTCACACACTCTCTGTCTAAAATAACTCACCAGATTGTTGTGCAGCTAAAATGGAGGCAGGGAGAAGTACTCCTTGAAGAAATATAATAAGAAATGAAGATATATAACTTAGGCTACCTTATTTCCATCAAGCAGCTTATATTAAAAAGAAAAAAAACACTAGACAACATTATCCAAGATTCTAATTCCTAGAATCTTTCTTTTAACCATTTTGTAGACACTGAAACAAAGAACTTGCATGATGCAAAACATGTTTTTGTGCATGAAACCCATGTCCAAACACTTAGGCTTCCTGACAAATAAAGACATGTGACTTAGACTACCTTATTTCCATTAAGCAGCTCATATTTAAAAGAAAAGTGCACTGGACATCCACATCCAGGTTTCTAACTGCTACTTATTTCTCCTTGTTAAGTGCTCCTTGCAGTTCAGCTCAGGCCTCAGTAAAATTATATAGCATTTAGGAGCAAAGATACAGCCCAACAATCCAGCACTAGAGGCTAAGATGGAGAAGATCTCCACAGCCACCATGTATTTTCCCTTTGCGCTCAGGTAAGTTGGCACAAAAGAGACCCACACACTGCAAAACACCAACATGCTGAAAGTGATGAACTTGGCTTCATTAAAAGTACTGGGCAATTCCCTAGCAAGAAAAGCCACAACAAAGCTGACAAGAGCCAGAAACCCCAGGTACCCAAGCACAGAATAAAACATAGGGATAGACCCTTCATTACATTCAACCACAATTTCTTTGGCCAAAGAGTCCATGTCCAAATGTGGGAATGGAGGAGCAGTAAGGAGCCACACAGTACAAAGAGCTCCTTGAATGATGGTGCAGGAGAAAACAATAGAAACTGCCAGTCTTTTCCCCACCCAGTTCCTCATCCTGGATCCTGGTCGTGTGGCCATGAATGCCAAAATCACAGTGATGGTTTTTGCCAACACACATGAAACAGCCACGGTGAAAATCATGCCAAAAGCTGTTTGCCTTAGAAGGCAGGTCAATGTCTGAGGTCTTCCAAAGAACAGCAAGGAGCAGAGGAAGCAAAGCAGAAGGGCGATGAGCAGAGTAAACGTGAGGCCACGATTGTTGGCTTTGACAATGGGAGTTTTCTGGTATTTAATGAATATTTTTAGCACCAAAGCTGTGATCACGGAAAATGTAAATGCCATGAAAGCTAAAGTGAAACTCAAATTTTCACCGTAAGACAGAAAGTGTAATATCTTGGGGAGACATCCATCTTGGTCTTCATTTGGATACTGATCTTCTGGACAATTTATACAATTGTCCATTTCTAGGAAGGAAAAGTCATGTTGACACCTCAGTCAATTAATTTAGCACAACAATCTGAACATAATCCTGGAAAAAACATGTCAGCCATAGCTTTATTTCATAGAGACTGTGAGAAAGACATGTGTGATGCTTCTTTTTGAAAATCTGCACCCCTACCTAAATAGGGGTTATAAAATAATCCAATGAATTGGTTTTTTATATAATGTGTGGTGTTAGGTCTAGAATACTCTTCTATAAATAGTCCTGTGTTGTTGAGTTGCATTGAATCAATTCCAATCTGCTACTTCCAAGGATGTGGTCAGGTTGCTTGGATGAGTGAAACCGACCACCTGTCTCCTTTATCCTTGCCCATCCTGGCTAATAAAAGTGAGCCGGGAAGGGCTGGACGATGGGCTCTGCAGGGTGGTGAATGCTTCTCTCTGTGAGGGAGCCTTCCCAGACCCGCTGAAAGAGGCAGTAATTAAACTGCTTTTTTAAAAGAAATAATAATCTTTAGACCCGGCCAATATGGCCAACTATCGCCCAGTCTCAAATCTTCCATTCTTGGGCAAGGCGACTGAGCAGGTGGTTGCTGAACAACTCCAAGCATGCCTAGAGGATGCAGACCATTTGGATCCCTTCCAATCAGGATTCAGGCCTCACCATGGGACTGAAACTGCCTTGGTCACGCTATTCAATGATCTCCGGCAGGCTAGGGACAAAGGTGAAAGCTGTTTCCTACTTCTGCTGGATCTCTCAACAGCCTTTGATACCATTAATCATAACATCCTTATGGACCCTCTAGGGGAGCTGGGAGCTGGGGGCACCGTTATACAGTGGTTCTGCTCCTTGCTCCTGGGTTGTTTCCAGAAAGTGGTGTTGGGGGATGAGTGTTCAGATCCCTGGCCTCTCACTTGTGGGGTGCCTCAGGGTTCCATCCTCTCCCCCATGCTTTTTAACATCTACATGAAGCTGCTGGGAGAGATTATGAGGGGTTTGGGGCTGGGTGTTCATCAGTATGCGCATGATACCCAGCTCTGCCTCTTTTTCAAATCAGAACCAATGAAAGTGATGAAGGTCCTATGTGAGCACCAGGGGGTGGTTGGAGGATGGATGGCGGCCCACAGATTGAGGTTGAATCCTGAAAAGACAGAAGTACTGTTTTGGGGGGACAGGGGTGTCAGGGAAGAGTTAGAGTTAGAAATTTCCAGTTTCCCAGAGGGAGAAAGCTTTCCCCAATGGAGGGGGGAGGATAGCAGTGAATCTAATAGAAGAGAGCAACAGGAACAACAGGGAGGGACAGGATGTTCCCAGGAAAGGCAAGGGTTAAGTTCTAGCTCAGATTCGGAGGAGGGGAGATACAAGCCAGCTCTAGCCAGGAGGTTAGAAAAAAGAGCGGGAAAGTGAAAGGAAGGGCGTATTCAACATTTTGAGAGTGGCTGGTCACGGAGAAGCAGAGCTCGGAAGGTATCTGAAATAAGTGACTCTGAGGAATAATAGTTAAGAACCGTTTATAAGATTGTTTTGTTAATACGCAATAAAAAGTTATAAAAGAACAAGAAGCGTTTGTGTGGTGATCTGAAGAGGACAACGACCAGTCCTGACAAGGGGGTGGGCGGTGGTGGGGGACTCCCTGGTCCTGAATTGGGCCACTGTACCCCGGAAGGAGCAGGTGCGCAGCCTGGGAGTCATTTTGGACTCACAGCTGTCCATGGAGGTGCAGGTCAATTTTGTGTTCAGGGCAGCTGTCTACCAGCTCCATCTGGTATGCAGGCTGAGACCCTACCTGCCCGTGGACTGTCTTGCCAGAGTGGTGCATGCTCTAGTTATCTCCCGCTTGGACTACTGCAATGCGCTGTATGTGGGGCGACCTTTGAAGGTGACCTGGAAACTGCAATTAATCCAGAATGCAGCAGCTAGACTGGTGACTGGGAGTGGCCATCGAGACCATATAACACTGGTCCTGAAAGACACACATTGGCTCCCAATACGTTTCCATGCAATATTCAAACGTCGTTACTGACCTTTAAAGCCCTAATCTCAGCCCAGTATAACTGAAGCAGTCTCTCCACCTCCATTGTTCAGCCTGGACAGTGAGATCCAGCTCCAAGAGCCTTCTGGTGGTTCCCTCACTAGGTTACAGGGAACCAGGCAGAGGGCCTTCTCAGTAGCCCGCCCTGTGGAACACCCTCCCATCAGATGTCAAAGAAATAAACAACTATCTGACATTTAGAAGACATCTGAAGGCGGCCCTGTTTAAGGAAGTTTTTAATGACTGGTGTTTTAATGCATTTTTGATCTTTTGTTGGAAGCCGCCCAGAGTGGCTGGGGAAGCCCAGCCGAATGGGCGAAGTAGAAATATATTATTAGAATGTAACTAAGATCTTAGAACTTAGAAGCTAACTAAGCCACTGGAAGCCAGAGGGATATCATTTGACAATTTGGCAGATACTTGCCTTTTGGATTCGAAGTCTTCCCTTCTGGACATGGTTCACAATCATAGCAACAAAATGGCTCCCCCTCCCTCTTTTTTCTAACAGATCCTGGCTGGCACATGTTATTACACATGGAAAAAGGCAGCACCTATTTATAAATGAGAGGAAGTTAAAGGCTAGTACATTGTAGGGGTTAGCAGAAGATTTGTACTAGACTGAATTGCAGGGCAAAGAGGGTCATCTGGATAAAGTTCTCACATGCCCAAACTGAAGGTGTATGGAGTTGGATTATAACCCCCGATTTCTATGGGTGCTTCTGGATCCATCTTTGTTGCTAGAGGCTTGGGTGCCCTTAGTGGCTAGGAGTACCTTTTACCAGTTTTGGTTGGTACGACAGCTATGGACCAGGATAGCCTGACCACTGTCATACATGCACTAGTAATCTCCATACTGGATGTGAAATGCATTGTTGTTGTCCTCTTCAGATCACCACACAAATGCTTCTGGTTCTTTTATAACTTTTTATTGCATATTAACACCTGTGAACTCGGGTGCTGAAAAAGTATGCCATTTTTAAAACAATGCCTTCACAAATGCTTGAATTGGGAAAGGGTGTTGAGTTGAGCATCTCTGAAACAGATACAGTAAGTTTCTTCACTAACCTACAGAGGCACAATAAATCTTGTAACTGGTACACACCCCTAGTATATGCTGATCTCAATTTATCAATCATAAGGAAAGGAATGACATGAGAGAAAGCGGGGAAGCATATTTTGCATGCAAAATAAGATCATACTTTCTGGGTCAAGAGAAGTGGTCCTACAATGCTATTTACACAACCTGCTAAAGACTACCTAAGTTTTGTGTTGTGAATAGAAATCTTAAACTACATTTTCAAATTTTTATTTTATGAGAAAATGTGCTTAACTATATAAATCTAAATGTGTGCATGGAGCTTTATACTACTGCAGATTAATGTGTAAACCAGGCAGAATAAACAAACATTAGTGTTATGGCCTAGATATAGTCTCTCCCTCTGCACCCACCCCTGTGGGAATGTATAAATGTATAAATTAAGGATTGATTCTAGAAAATAAATCAGTGACGTTTCATAACCTTAAATCAAAAGTCAGGTCCTACCTGGTTAAACACGTTGTGCCATGTGATGATCTCCTCATTAATGGTGAACTCTCTGCTTGCCCATGGATCTATCCTCCCTACTTTCACCCTCAGGAAGGATCTATTTGGGAAAGTAAGCCAGTTCATAATATCAAATCCACTTTCTAATTCACCTTTCTCATCCAAAGACACCTGGTCCCCAGCACTGTTGTTAAAAGAGATTCTCCACAAGAAACGATGGAGCTGTAATCAAAGAAGTAAAAGCAACTTTAAAAATGATAGAATGGGAAACAATATTTTGTGTGTGTGTTCCTCATCCTACTTTTTTATTCTTAACTGCTTGGGATAAAGCAGAATACATGAATTCACTATAAAAATATACTGACAAAGAGAACAGAGAAGTAAAATCTGGATCTACAAAGTTATGTTGTCACAAAATGCTCAAACATAATAGTGTTGTGCATCTTCTTTTCTTTTCATGACTCTCGAGATGAGATGCTTTGGTTAATAAGTTATTACCTGCCATGGTTGTGGATTTGAAAGCATTTCCACTTCTCTGTGCTTCAGAGTCAACAAGTACATTGCATGTAAAGCATGAGCTAAGACATAGACAGCATTGTATATACTGTAGCTTTGGGAAATCATGCTCATTTCAAAAACTGGTCCAGGAAGACTTTCCAGCTTTTCCCGGCCTGTACAACCATCACCACTCTCTTCTGAAAGTAAGCACCCGAAAGCCTGCTGCCAGAAGTCCGTAATAAAACTGTCTCCATTTGGTGAATAAGGATTCAAAGACTGAAGGAATTTTGGAAATTTGTCTATTGGATTGCTGTGGACAGCAAAGGACAAGGCTCCCTGAAAGACTTCTGTACTCCAGCTCCTGTGAAACTGTAGTGCTGGGAAGTCCCATCCAGCTGTCAAGATCCACACTCTTCCTAGAGTTGACCCTGGCATATTTACTGTTTGTATCTGATGCAGCAAATATATCATATGAAGTATAGATAAAGTTTCTGCAAATACCATAACTGCTTTTGCTTTGTGGTTGTTAACAAGGCGTGTCATACTCCACGTACTTTGGTAATCATCAAGTAATTTAGAAAAATCTGTCAGGGCAAACATTGTTTCTGTGAAAGCCAGACAGATGCCATTCTTGGAAAGCTTTGGTATCAAGGTCTGCACAAAATTCTCTCCTTCATCATTGCCTGATGTGATAATCCCAACCCATGTCCACTGGAAATGCAAAAGTAACTGAACGGTTCCATGGTACTGATTCTCCTCATTAGGGACCACACGATAGATGAAAGGGAACTGGGCTTTTGTATTCAGAGAAGGACCAAATAAGAAGTAGGAGATCTTAAATAAAGATGAAAACGTATTGCTGAAACCAGATCACAGGTTAACTGTGTTTTCAGAGAGGATATATTTGAGAAATATTTATTTTGTCCTCCCTGCACTCATCTATCGCATTGCTTCTCAGATCTGGAACTGGTTGGTCTACATTACATTACTACATGGTATTCCAAAATACGATACCAATTAATAGCAGATTCTCCATTTTGAAATGTTGGAGATCTTGAAAATGTTTGCCCCAGAACTATGGAGAGGAATTAAAACCAACATCGGACGTGATTCTAAAGCTCACGTTTTAAGCAGCCCTCAATGTATTTATCAAGGCAGAAATATCTCTGCCTGGAATGTGAAAACAGAAAAACAATACACTAGAGTAAAAGATTTGTGCCTTCTTGTAATTAGCAGCACTGGGCAACCATTGATTGAATTACTGGCTTTCTTACCTCCCCTTCACTGTAAGATTCCAGATTAAAATAATTTTAAAATACAACATTAAAAGCAGTTAAAAACACTGAGTTTCCCTGTACCCAAACAGGTCTCAAGTCCTAATAATTCCTTCTGCATGCATGTGTTATTTCTCTGCCTATCATTCTCTAACTTCTTCAGTTGGAAGTCAGACTGGGGATGTCACCATAGACCATGGGTAGGCAAACTAAGGCCCGGGGGCCAGATCCAGCCCAATCACCTTCTAAATCCTGCCCGCAGACAATCCAGGAATCAGCGTGTTTTTACAAGAGTAGAATGTGTCCTTTTATTTAAAATGCATCTCTGGGTTATTTGTGGGGCCTGCCTGGTGTTTTCACATGAGTAGAATGTGTGCTTTTATTTAAAATGCATCTCTGGATTATTTGTGGGGCATAGGAATTCATTCTTCTTTTTTTCCAAAATATAGTCCAGGCTCCCCACAAGGTCTGAGGGACAGTGGACCAGCCCCCTGCTGAAAAAGTTTGCCAACCCCTGCTATAGAGCCACAGCCAGTAAGTGCAAACAAAACATGAGTACCAACCTGAATAAAATATTGTGGGAGCCCAAGTAAGCCCAGCCCTGCATAACCAATCACATGATGCAGTGCACACACACCATTTGAATGGGAATGCCCACCAACTTTGTATGGGCCTGTTAGTTTTGCGAGGTAGATTGTCAGAAATCCCATACTCCGAATGAGACATCTGTTCATAGTCTGCATTTTAATCAAGGCTTATATTTTATCAGATACCTGTATTCTTAAAATGAGCTTAAAATATATTTTAAAATATCTGTATCTCTCATGCCAGGCAGCATCTCTCATGCCAGGCAGTGAGTGCATCGGCAGATGTGCTCATCTTAAAGAGGGCCCCTGGTTTATTGCGGTCATAAAAAGGCTGAGAAGCGAGGTCACTGACCTTACAAATTACAGAATAATCAAGTTGCAAAAACAATTATTATGCCTCCCATTTGAGACTTAAGCCAAACGGTAAATTGAAGAAGTTGCTTTTAGAACAGCAGCTGTTTCAGCAGCAAAAGGGGGACTGTAAACTAAGAGGCTTCTCTCGGAAGTTGCTTTTGGAAACTGTTTTTTTTTACTAAGTTCCCTTTCTTCTAAAAATCTATATATATTAATGTATTAAATATATTGGCTTAAATGTAATTATGCAAAGGATTTAGAAAGCAAGAAATTTAGATGTTAGATTCTTATTTCATAGAGACATAGAGTCCTAGAGTTGGAAGAGACCACAGACCCATGCCAAGCGGGAAGCACTATCGGAGCACTCCTGACATATGGTTGCCGGGCCTCTGTTTAAAATGAAATTAAAAACCATCTGGTTTGTAGGGAATAGGGAAAGAGGGGCCAAAGGTTATCTGGTAATTAAGGTGCCTTGTAGAGGTTAATGGCTACTTGTTTGCCAATTATAAATAGAAGGAAATATAGCTCTTTGTCTCCCATAAAAGGTAATAGGAAATGGCTGTATCTTATATGATTGGTTCTAGCAATCAGCCAATAGGAAATTCAACCAGACTGATTGGACAGAGGCAGCCAAGGAGGAGCAAGGGGACTGGGCTGAGGGAATATAAGTGCTGGCCATGAGGGCTGGAAGGGCAGAGCATTGGTAACCATATACCACTGTGTCTCTCATTTATTTGTCTGACAAATAAATAATTATTTTAATTTCTCTATTGCTGCATTGAATATTTCATTCCAGCTAAGCGTTAACCACAAGCAGGGTGCTACACGAAAGATATGGCTCTTGTGGCACAAAACAGGTTGAATCCATCACACATGTTTTATTTTATTGCCCATTTTATGCAAAAATATATGATAAGTATTTGCTTCCCTTATTGAAGGAGGGGATTTAGTGCACTGACTCTTATCTGCTGAACAATTGTAGTAATGACGTTGTAGAGAATGTGGCAAGATTTTTGAGTGACACTATGAAATTACGTCACCATACATCCTTAGAACCATCTTCGTACCTCATGATGTCTAGACAGTTTTATCCTAAAGTATCTCCTACTAAGTTTCGTTAAGTGTGTTATGTTCTGATCCATGTATACGATGTATAATATTCCCCTTCTTGCTGGAACAAGAAAGTCTCTGTCATTGCCTTGAAATTCAGCATGTTATACTCATAGTTATACTTCCACTTTCCTCAGTCATTGCATTGAATGGTGATAGAGCTGGGAATTTAGGAATAAACATGCTTGTCTTCATATTTCTACTAAACTGGCAAATAATTTAGGGGCAGAATACAGCTAGGTTTTACTCTGAGCAGACCCACTGAAATTACTGCTCCCAGCTGAGTTAATTTCAATGGAGCTACTCTGAGTCAAACTTAGTTAAATACCATCATTGATTATTATTATATTATATTATATCTGAAGAAGTGTGCATACACACAAAAGCTCATACCAATAACGAACTTAGTTGGTCCCTAAGGTGCTACTGGAAGAATTTTTTTTATTTTGTTTTGACTATGGCAGACCAAGACGGCTACCTACCTGTATCTATTATATTTCAGTTATTGCTATGTTTGTATGTGTTCATATCTATCTGCTTTGCTTTATATGAATATTTCTATTTTATTTTATGTTTTGTTTAATCCTGGTTCAATATACTATGAAAACACTGCTAAATGAAAAAACAAATTTTCCGCTTGTGCTTTACAGTTATCATTAGGCAGAATATGCCACAATAAATACACTACTTTCATTTTGTTTTGCAAAACCCTGCATGCCTCACATACATACCTGAGGAATCTTGTAGATGCTTAAGATGCTGGCCATGTAAAGTGAAGTTTCAGAGCCAAGACTCCCAATGACAGCTATTACATTATTTGGCGTATCACACCTGTAGTTGGGGACCATCCTTTTCACTTTAAAGAGAAGGCTCAGGGTAGACTGATAAGTCATCTTTTCATTGAAGTAGCTGTCATATATATGGAATCCCAATGTAACATTTGGTAAGATCCTGGGATTCTCATTAATCTCCTTCACTGCAAACGCCAAGGCCAGGACATGCTGGTAATATTTTGTCACTACACTGTAATGAAAGCATGGGTCACAATCCCATTCACATTAATATCCTAGAAGTCATGCATTGCTTTCCATGTCCACATTGGTCTTGCACAGCGATTTCATTTTTGGCATGTGCATCATCATAGCTACACAGTACAACACACACCTTTACAATATACACATCTTCAATGGAAAATGTAATTAAAAATAGAGGATTTAAAACTTATTTTTATAATATTGTTATTCATTGATTCACTAACTAAAGGTAGTGCATGTTTGAACTGTGGAACAAGAAGAGACAGAGTTTGCCACCATTTAGATATATTTATAAACTGTTTGTGTTTCTGGAGCTCTATTCACAATAAATATGATAGAGTTTGCCATATATTGTGAAGGCAGAATTGTGTCAAAGGAACCATCACTTCTTCAGTTTGTTCATTTTTAATATTGGGAATGTACATAAGATAGTGAAAGGAATCATAAAAGGAAGACTTGTGGAAAATAACAGTATTAAGAATTAATTTTGTATAGTTTCTATACAAGTACTAAAATATATGTGGAGCAAAATAAAGAAAGGAGAAGAGCGTATGACATGAGATGAAGAAGTCAGACAGACTTTGTGAAAGCCATAGAAAAATGTAGAGCAGCATAGAAACTGGTGGACTTTAGATGTGAAAAAGGATTGCTCATACTCAGAAATCACACACTTGAAGTCATTGGACATATGTTTTTTAAATCTATTTATTCCAATGGGTCTAACTGAGTGTGACCCAATGTGGATATCCCCTGTCTTTCTATTATCTAACTATGACATTATTATAACTTGCCCATAATATTATTATTTTTATAGTAAACAAAAAATTCCTTACAGGACATCTTCAATAAACATTAAATTGGGGTGTTGCTTGAAGGATATGGTGTCAAAAAAGGAGAAGAACTGAGAAGAAATACTGCCAATGATGAGGTCACCTTGCTGATAATATTCATGTGGGATCCGGAGGGGATCTCCCATGTTGCAAGTAAAGGGAAGAGCCTTGCAGTCAGTTAGGGGAAGAAACACCAACCGTACGATCAATAGGCACAGCAACAAAATCAGCATTGTAAACATAAGGGTGAATACTTCTTATGTTACAAAATCTACTGATTTGGTCTAATTTTACTGCATAAAGTATCTGCCCATTAAGAGCAAGCGATCACAGTTTCTCTAGATTCTGCCAGTCAATGGTCGTACCTTACAGACTCTAAAATTCTGAGCGGCACTGCTTCTCCAGTCTGTCACCCTGCATTCTGAAAAGCACAGGCCCATTTTATACCTGTTTTCATTATGATTGCTCTTTTTTAGAGTGGTCACTGGAAATACATGCCATATGTGGCAAGGAAGAGGATCACCATAATTTTAAATAATTACAGGGTTCATGGAGAACAGAACAGCTGAAGAAAACACGTTTATTAGGTGTAATCTCATATCTTTTTCCTTATTGGGTCAGCTGGGGAACTTGGGCTTAGTGTGACACTGAGAAAGAAAATGTATACTGAAGCAATCAGTCTGGGGATGAATCCATAAAGAATGGAGGGGAAACTTATAACTCTGCAGGTGGTGTTGGACTCTCATTCCTATTATCCCCAACAAGTTATGGCCAGTGGTAAAGTATGATGGGTGTTTCCATCCAGTAGTATTTGGAGGGCCACAGGTTCCCCATCCCTGACATCAAGGAGATGGGCCTGCTGATCAAAACAGAATAGAGTGGTGCTATTGCTTCCCTTGGACTGGACACTATATTTTTGTTGAGGTTGCCTAGAATTTTTGCTGCCTCATCGCATGTTAAATTTGTAGTCAATGAGACTGCTAGAAACTTGCACATATACATCTGTCAAGCCAGGTGTCCTCAGTCCTATATTTGTGGATCTGATTGTTCCTGCCTAAATGCACTGAATTTTTCATTTCTCCCTACTGAATTTATTTTGTCAATTATGGCCCAGTTCTCCTATCTGTTAAGGTTGTCTTGAAACCTAATTGTATCTTCAGGGGTTTTAGCTACCCATCCCAGTTTGGTGTCATCTACAAATCTCATGAGCAGCCCCTCAATTCCTTCATCCAAGGATATATCATCCAGGTTTAGTATTTTTTCTATTTTTTTTAAAAAAATAATTTTTATTAACAAACCAATCAAATCACATTAGTTCCAAATTACAGAACCAAATTTTAAATTTTTGTTGGGGGTAACCATGCTTCGAGCTCAGAAAGGGATCCAATCATCTCTTTTGCTGCTGCTTTGATGTTTACAGTTCTGTCCAAATAATGTTCACAGTTCTATCCATTCCTCTCTTTGTTGTTTTCCTCATCTCTTCTTGTTGTTATCATATATTTTTCCTTTCTTTGTGACCTCTGTTAGTCTCCACAAGCAAGTTGAAAACAAGCGTTATTATAGTCCTGTGTGGATTTTTCATTCACCCAAGAGTCATATTCAGACAGCAGGCGCCATTTCAGCACTTCCATAGCAAACAATCTTAGCGTCTGCTCATTAATCCTCGCAGGCCTGTCACTCCCTCCTCGATCTTCTCCGGGGGTTCTGCCAGGTCAAACACAGAGTCCAATATGATAAAGCCATGGCTTCCTCCCCCTCTTGATCGTCACTCCTGCAACAAAGCCTGCCTGTCATGGTGTATCTCTTTTTATAACTGTGTCATTCCTTTCATTCCTTTCCAGATCTTCCACAAACCAAGCCTTTGGTTAGTAATTCATTTTCACACAGTTCTTAATCATCCTGCTTATAATCAATCGTTGCAACGGTTCTTCTTGGGGGGGATTGTTAGGTAATCACATAGAGAGAAAAAAGAAAAGTTTTTCCCCCTTTCCATCCCGTTCCGACATACCGACACCTTTGATGTATCTTCTTCTTGATATATTTTCCTGTTGAATCCAGCCCGTCGCTCAACTTCACAGAGGTCACTTCAATTAGCAGTCTAAACTGCCGTTCTTCACTCGAAACATGTGCATTTGCTGCTTTCTAATTGTTTATTTTGAGCTCCTGCAACCAGGTCGCGCGATCAGAGATGGCATCCGGGAGAGCGAAAAACCAACACGAGAGCTGTGCGCCTAGTGCTCTCACCCCCTTCTTCTTTCGAACTCAGGGGCAACCGCAGGTGAAGGCAGTGTTTTCCCCATTCCCTGGGGAAACAAGGGAGGCTACATACTCCCATATTAGCCTCTTAATTACCTCGTGTGAGCCGGAGAGATGGTATTGTCAGCCATCTTCCAATGCGCCCCTAGCAGCCCCCCCTAGTATTTATGTATCTAAAGTAAACTGGGTGCATATAAAATAATCCAGCTGCATTCTGAATTAAGTGGCCTATCATCAAGTAGGCAATTTCAATCCTATTTATTATTTTATTTATTTAGTTAAAAATTTCAAATAAAGTACCAATCACGCATTTGCCAATGGAAGTGACAACCACACAATATCATCTTTACAGTAAGCAGACTAAGGCAATAGCCAACACAAATATAGGTAGGCTGAAATATAGTGACAGGATATTATATAATTTAATAGTTAGCCACTTGTATTGTAGTGGCTGGAGTGTTTGAATGGGCTGTGCAAGGTCAGTACTTCAGTCCCCACTCACCCCCTCATCATCATTCCAGTGTCACCTTGGTCCTCTCACAGTGTCACTGCCTAACCTACCTCACAGGGTTGTTGTGAAAATAAAATGAACAAGGGAAAATAAATATATATGCCACCTTCAGCTCCTTGGAAAAAAGATGGGATATAAATATGATAATAATAGATTTAAGAATGAATGAATAACATAACAATAAAATTCTACATTATTACCTCTCAATTACTGTTCTCACATCTGACAAGAGAGCAGATCCATTTTGGCAGCAGTTCTAAACTGCTTTAAGGCAAGAATCTTTCTTTATGCCATTTTGCAGACACTAAAACAAAGAACTTGCATGATGCTAAACATGTTTTTGTGCATGAAACCCATGTCCAAACACTTAGGCTTCCTGACAAATAAAGACATGTGACTTAGGCTACCTTATTTCCACCAAGCAGCGCATATTTTAAACAAAAGTGCACTGGACAACCATATCCAAGTTTCTAACTGCTACTTATTTCTCCTTGTTAAGTGCTCCTTGTTGTTCAGCTCAGGCCTCAGTAAAATTATATAGCATTTAGGAGCAAAGATACAGCCCAACAATCCAGCACTAGAGGCTAAGATGGAGAAGATCTCCACAGCCACCATGTATTTTCCCTTTGCGCTCAGGTAAGTTGGCACAAAAGAGACCCACACACTGCAAAACACCAACATGCTGAAAGTGATGAACTTGGCTTCATTAAAAGTACTGGGCAATTCCCTAGCAAGAAAAGCCACAACAAAGCTGACAAGAGCCAGGAATCCCAGGTACCCGAGAACAGAATAAAACATAGGGATAGACCCTTCATTACATTCAACCACGATCTCTTTAGCCAAAGTGTTCATGTCCAAATGTGGGAATGGAGGAGCAGTAAGGAGCCACACAGTACAAAGAGCTCCTTGAATGAGGGAACAGGAGAAAACAATAGAAGCTGCCAGTCTTTTCCCCACCCAGTTCCTCATCCTGGATCCTGGTCGTGTGGCCATGAATGCCAAAATCACAGTGATGGTTTTTGCCAACACGGAAGAAACAGCCACAGTGAAGATGATGCCAAAAGCTGTTTGTCTTAGGAGACAGGTCACTGTCTGAGGTCTTCCAAAGAACAGCAAAGAGCAGAGGAAGCAAAGCAGGAGGGCGATGAGCAGAGTAAACGTGAGACCACGATTGTTGGCTTTGACAATGGGAGTTTTCTGGTATTTAATGAATATTTTTAGCATCAAAGCTGTGGTCACAGAAAATGCAAATGTCATAAAAGCTAAAGTGATACTCAACATTTCATCATAAGACAGAAAGTTTAAACTCTTTGGTAGACATCCATCTTGGTCTCCATTTGGATACTCATCTTCTGGGCATTTTATACAATTGTCTATTTCAGGGAAAGAATAAAAAAGATATAACAACACCTCAATCAAGGAAACGTGTACAAAATGGCCTCTCTGGACACTCAGTAATCCTGGCAAAGGAACACTCAGAATCACCTAGCTCATTACAATGTGAGTTTGTGCTCCTGTTGCCACTGGGAACCCTTCACCTCCTCCCCAGAATCAGTGGGTATGGTCAGTGGAAGCTCTGAAGTGGCTCACAAGTTGGCTTCTCAGCTACCACAATACAGAATGAGCAGCTGTGGGTGCCCTTTAGTGACTCATTACTGTAGGAGGCTTCCTACCTCCTCTCAGGAGTTATAGGATGCAAATTCAAGTTGAAGCACAGTTAGTCCACCCCAGCCCAGGCAGAAAGCCAGAGGAGGCTGCCTGGCTTTTTGGCAAATGGGCCACATGAAAGCCACCATAAATAGTTCTGGATATGTGAACAGACACTGGACGCTAGATTCAAGCAAGGGGTCCACTGCTCACAGCATGGGAACCACTGCTACAATATGGTGAGGCATCTAATCATAAGCCTGCATTTTATTAATGTTTGATCAGGGCTTGTATATTAAAGAGGGCTTAGATTTTCAAAAGTTTCATGCCAGGCACAAGACCTGCTGCTTAGAGAACCTTGACAGTGTTTTCCTCTTAGACAAGGGGCCCCCTTGATTGATAGCAGAAAACAATTCTCAAAGTCGTAAAAGCTGAAATTACAGGCTGAGAACAGGACACTGACCCTACATGTTACAGAAGATAAAAAAGGCAGAGATGAACATAATTAGGAATGAGTAAATAGTAAAATAATACCAATGTGCCTCCCAGTAAAATGAGCCAGATCTTCTTTCTAAGGTTAAAAGGCCAAGACCAAATGGAGAAGCATCTAGCTGGCAGAAAGAGAGCATTTTTGGGAGAGCATTTTTGGGAAGTCTTTTAAAGCTGTTTCTTTCTTAAACTGAGAAAGTTAGAGGGCAATAAATGTTGGGAAGAGCTAAGGGGAAAGCAGCTGGCTGAAGGGGGGGATGTAAACTGAAGAGGCTTCTTCTGAAACTGTTTTAAACTGAGTTCCTTTTTCTACTTTACAAAGGCCTTATTCTTTTTAAGAGGCTACCTGTGTTGTGTATTAAGTGTATTGGCATAGATGTAATTATGCAAAGGATTTAAGAAATGCTAGATTCTTATTTATCCTGGAATTAAGTCAGCCACCAGCCTAGCCCCCCTGCCAGATAGGAAGACGCCATCCAAGCAGTCCTGATATATAGCTGTCAGACATTTGTTTAGAAACCTTCAAATGAAGGAGATCTTTCAATGTTGATGTGAAACTCAAGATCCTTGACATATGTTTAAGATAAAAATTTAAGATTAACCATTTGTTTTAGAAGGCAATAGGGCAAGGAGGGCAAGAGGTGAGCTGGTAATTAAGATTCCTTGTTGAGACACATGTAAGATATATTACTACTTATTTGTCATTTATAGATGTAACAATATATAGCTCTTTGTGTTCCATATAAGGACAGGAGGATATGGGTGTATCTTTTAGGATTGGTTATAGCAATCAGCCAATAGGAAATTCAACCAGGCTGATTGGACAGAGGCAGCCAAAGGAGGAGCAAGGGGCCTGGGCTGAGGGAATATAAGTGCTGGCCATAATGGCAGGAGGCCAGGCCAGAGCTTGGTAACCATATACCACTGTGCCTCTCATTTATTTGTCTGACAAATAAATTATTATTTTAATTTCTCTGTTGCTGCGTTGAATATTTCATTCCAGCTAAGCGTTAACCACAAGCAGGGTGCTACAATGGTAGACACCTACCTTTTTTATTAGAAATCCTCCCTTCCGGACATGGGTCACAATCGTAGCAACAGAATGGCTCCCCTTCCTTCTTTTTGCTAACATAGCCTGGATGGCACTTGTCATTACACACTGAAGAGGGGGCCTTCTGTCCATAAACAGAAAGGAGGAAAACATACTTAGTGCATGCTTATCTCAACGAATGATTCACACAGAAAACAATTTCATCAGAGAGATAATTTTGTATGCAGTACATGTTGATCCTTTCTGGGAGCTATATGAATTACTCCCAAAATTGACTTTTGTTAGAAATGCTTTTTGCCTTAGTTCTGTACTAGTTGAAAGCCAGATTGGTTTTGGGGACAGTACATCTGTATGATGGGTGGCAATTTGTTTTGATACCTTATACAGTTCTGTTAGTGAACAGCTTCATTTACTGGTGTTACAGTACATTTTTGGTAGAGCAGAAGGAGTGATTTGTTATAGCAGTTTGGTGAAGTGATTGGGTGGATGGTGAGTTTATGGATGTACAAGATGAATGAGCCTGGAAGTTGACTTTGAACTCAATAAAAGACATAGCCTATCCATTTATGGTCTCTATTTCACATAGGTTTCGCAATACCTGCTTTCTTTGATGCATCTCTAGATCTCTTTGTGGAGCAATAATGGAATGCATACTGCTAGTGAAATACATAGTTTTGTCTCACTGAATTTATTCTTTCATTTCATGAAAAAGAAACATTCAGCAAAATGAGGGTTTTAAAAAAAACAAGGGGTTGTTTTCTTTTTTTGCTTACAGTATATTTGTTTATGCTCAGATATTCATTTTTTAAAAATGGATATATGAAAGTACAATGAGATGTGTGATAACTGGATGAGTAGTGAATATTGTACTCAACATTAATATTTTGTACTTAGAAGTAAAATTCAGACTCTACCTGGTTAAACATGCTATGCCATGTGATCATCTCATCATGAACGGTCAGCCCTCTGCCTGCCCATGGATCCAGCCTTCCTACTTTCACCCTTGAGAAAGATCTATTTGGGAAAGTTACCCAGTTTATAATATCAAATCCACTTTCTAGTTCACCTTTCTCATCCAGTGACACTTGGTCCCCAGCACTGTTGTTGAAAGAGATTCTCCTCAAGAAAGGATGGAGCTACAATCAAAGAAGTAAAAGCAGCTTTAAAAAGTTATAGAATGGGAAACAATATAAATATTTTTGTTCTGCATCCAACTTTCTTTATTATCCATAGAATATAGAATATTGATAACCTGTCTCACCAGGACCTACAAGGCAACTGAACTGTAAAATAAAGAAGACTACTTAAGACATAATTACACAATAAAAACCGTAACAAAAGAAATCAATCCAGAACAGAAGTAGCAATAAAATAAGAGTTATCAATGACTATAACTAATTTGCATTTTCTTAAGTTGTACTCTAAAACTCATCAGCAACAGGTCCACATCAAAAAGGACTTCACCAAGACAACTTAGAAGGCCCTGCTTTATCCTCCCACTGCATTTCAGATTGGGGGAGGGTATGGATCCAGTAGTTACAATGATGATCTGAATTAATAGGTAGTAGATGATCACTGAGATAATCTTGGCCCAAACAATACAAGCTGCTAAATGAACTGGGTCCTAAAAACCATCTGGTTACCAAGGCTCTAAGGGCCCAAGATGCAGCCACATTGCTGAAGTTAATCAGGCCTGAGTTTAGTTGGAGTGTAAACCTATTTAATGAGAGTTTCCATTTGTTCCATAAGGGAAGAAAGGCAAGATAAAAATGAACTAACTAATTAAATAAATAAATAAATAAATTTGAGCACTCAGTATATGTGTGTAACTCTAATCACTCGTTTCTTCCATATTCAAATCTGTTGTCAATTTGAGACATTGCATTTTTTCAAGCACATGTGCTATTCTATAGCATTGAGGATGAAGACATATTCCCTTCCTTCCTTCCTTCCTTTTTTTTTTTTTTTTTGGCAAGCTACTAGCAGAAAGGAGATTTCTCACTTCTCTAATATTTCAGAACAGATGTTTATTTGCTCATTTTCAAACAATCTCTCTTGCCTGTTTTCACTCATCTAGATCTGGTACAGACATAATGCTTGATGTTGGCAATCCATAAATTCCAGAGGCAAGTATTTAATTGGGCTTTCCCTCCCTCCTGCTCCTGCATTATTTATAGAACACAAAAATCTCCTTCTCTTCCATTCATTGCCTTTAGTCAGGACTTACTATCCCAACTGACTGAGAAGAAGGTGAATGTATCCTGTGCTATATGTATTTCATGAAAAAAGAAACTGAGAAATTTCACTTGCAATATTATGGGTTGTATCCAATGTTTATCCAACACAGAGTAGATCCATGGAAATTAATAGGACTAACTTAAGTCCACTTATTTCAATCGATCTTTTCTGAGTTGAACTTAGTTGGGTACAACCCTATAAGGCATGTTGTCAGATTAGTTGAACATAATAGTATTCTGCATTTTCTAATCATATCTGTAGAGTTGCCTTGGCAATGAGTTAGTACCTGCCACGGCCGCACATTTGGAAGTATTGCCACAGCTCTGTGCTTGGAGTTCAGTGAGTACATGGCATGCAAAGCATGTGCTATGACATAGGCAGCATTGTATACACTGTAGCTTTGGGGGGTCATGCTCATTTCAAAAACTGGTGTAGCAAGGCTCTCCAACCTTTCCTTCCCAGTGCAGGCTCCATCCTTCTCTCCAGCCACAGGGGAATCTAACAATACACAGTGAAATGCTTGTTCCCAGAAGTCTCTTATGAAATTGTCCCCACTGCATGGTTTAAAGATGTGAAGGAAATTGTGAAATTCCCAGACCTCAGTAGAGTGCACTGCAAAGGACAAAGCTCCTTGGAAGAGTGTTATATTCCAGTCCCTTTGATACTGTAATGCTGGGAAGTCCCATGCAGCGGTCATAATCCACACTCTGCCTAGAGATGCCCCAGTCATATCTTCGCTTTCTACTTGGTACAGCAAGAATATTAAACCCACCATAGACAATGTTTCTGCATATACAATAACTGCCTTTGCTTTCCTGTCTTTGTCAAGGCTGGTCTTCTCCCATGCCTCTTGGTAGCCATCGAGTAATTCAGAGACATCTGTCAATGGTGGCATTCTGTCTGTGAAAGCCAAGCAGATGCCATTATGGGAAAGCTTTGGCATCAAGGTCTGCACAAAATCCTCTCCTTTATCATCAGCCAGTGTGATAACCCCAGCCCACGTCCACTGGAAATGCAAAAGTAGTTGGATAATTCCAGCGTACTGATTTTCTTCATTGGGGACCACTCGGTATATGAAAGGGTACTGGATTTTAGCATCCAGAGAAGAACCAAATAAATAATAAGAGACCTGAGAATATACACAGATAAAAGTATATTAGTGATTGTGTGCTTTCAGATATAGTGTGGACACATTTTAACTCTATTTTTCTGCTGTTAACCTCAGAATGAAGGCTCAAGAGGCCTAACTGTGGTGAAAGATTATAATTCGTTAACTTGAGGGTATGCAGCAGTACCATAAACTGTCAAAGAAACGACATGTGGGAACTTATGGGGAAAGAAAGACAAATATTCTCTTTCACCCACCCTAGGAAAAAGTGTCCTGGCTTGGTGTTCATCATAATTAAATTGAGTGATATGGTCCTGTGAATGCCAGTGAGTGTGTGGTTGATAATTTGTGCATGTCACTCCTGCTATCTGCCATTCCACTGGGCAAACACTTAAGGTCTCAAGAGCATCAGACCAAACCAACCACCTCCCCATGCTGGCAGCTGGAGAAATGCGATAAAAATTGCCTTGCCCAGGAGTAGCTCAGTATGCTTACCTAGGCTTACTTTCATCCTGCCCACACGTAATACCGATTGTGAGATCAGAAGCCATTTAGCTAAATCATAAACACTCAGCTCCAAATATTCCAATTGCAAGGCAATGTGGAATTAGCAAAAAAGAAAGATAAAGGGGGGAGAGACTCAGAAGCCAAGTAAGGAGTACCCATAAATGTTAGACAGTGACTGACTAATCCCACAGTACTCAGGGTGGGCGGGCAGCATGTTGTGCTGAACACAGAGGTTTCTGGGATGGGTCCAGCCCTTAGAAAGTGCCAACCCAACACTGGGCTCCATGAATTCTCACTGTCACCCTCTATTTTGGAGGAAGTCCCTTAAGACTTTCTACTCCATTGAATACGGCAGATTCCCCCCCCCCCCAATTATATGGACAAGGGCAGCATTTTTGTAAAATTGCAGTGCCTTACATGCATATCCTACCTGAGGAATCTTGTACACATTTAAGAATGTGGCCATGTATTGAGAGACTTCAGAGTCAAGTCCCCCAATGGCAGCTATCAGATTATTCTGTGTGTCACACTTATAGTTAGGGACAATCTCTTTCAGGCTAAAGAGAAGATTCAGAGTAGTCTGATACGTCATCTTGGCATTGAAGTAGCTGTCATAGATGTGAAATCCCAATGAAACATTTGGTAAGATCCTGGGATTCTCATTTATCTCCTTCAGTGCAAATACTAAGGACAGTACATGCTGGAAGTTTTTTGTCACTACACTGCAATGAAAATATATACCACATTAAACCAATATTTTAGACCTCATGAATAACTGTTCTTGCAAAGACATCTGTTTTGGGGTCTGACATCCTTTTCATCAGTACTGCCATATGTATCTTCCAAAGCAATGTGTACATGACTTCAAACTACAAATAACTGAAACAAAAATAGATGGGCTCGCTTTAAGAGGATGGCTCTTTTATGCCTGTGAGCTGATTGCCTTCTTATTAATTTAAGTAAACTTTTTGAATTTGAAAAGAGAGAGGGAGATGGGTTGAGACTGTTCTTAAACATTTTATACTAATCATATTTCTGGAGCTCTGTTGATAATAAAGCAAGCAAGGGAGAATTTTGTATCCAAACAAACTTCAATTGATTCTGCATTCAACCGATATTGTTATAGACCCCATTGTGCCTCAGTGGCATATTGAATTTCAGGACTGCCCATAATTTGCCAGGCTACAATATAGTGGTAGATAGATAGTTATGTTATAAATTTCATCATCCTGACCAGCACCTTCTCAAAGCACTGCCGAAAACATTCAGTCATGAAATCAAGATTCTAAATGCTCTCCCACCAGCTGTGGATATTTATAATTAAATCACAATGTGTTTATTTTAAAATAGAGAATGCAATTCATAGTGAAAGGGGTGATTGAAGGAAGGACTTATGAAAAATACCAGAAATTGAGATTGTACAACAAAAGTACAATAATGCTGCATTATTTGCCACCCGGCTACCAGCAAAAAATGGGATAAAGAAGAAACTACAGTGATTGGCAGGGGAAAGCAGAAAGATGATGAATGCATTACAAAAGATAGAGAATAACTGAAGATAAAATTCAATGGATATTATGTAAACCTCAAATAACTGTTGGGCAGCAGAAATTGATAGACCTGACAAGCTGTGGCAGACTTTGGCTCTCAAATTTCAGCAGCACACTGTACAATGCTGAAATTCCTGTCCCCTCCTGCTGCCTCCACTCATGTTCCATTCTACAGTACTATTTTGGTGCGCCCTGAAGTGCTGTGCCCAGTGTTTCGACACTGGTCATACCACTCTGAAAATGCCTCTTTGACAAGCGTATATGGCTTCCCTAGATAAGACCCTCTGCTTTTGCCATGAGACCTTATCTGCAGTTTTGCCTTCATGGGATGTGTCTTTGGACTCTGGATGTTGTATATTTTGCTGTATGAATATGGATGGATGTGTGTGAGGAGTGGGTGTGTAGAAACATCTTGACATTTGCATGACTGGAAGGTAGCCTACTCTACAGAGCCAAGAATAATTTATACTGTTCCACCCAATTTTAGCTCTGGCAAAGTCCCTTTGGCCCTACCCATCACTGGAATACAGCCCCTGGGAAGATGTTTCATAAGGGAACATGGCACCTGAGCTGATATTTTTTACCCACTCCATATCAATGGGAGTAGTATAAACTGTATGTTAGTATTTTATGAGAGACAGGAAGTTCCTTACACAGGATCCTGAATAAGCATTGTATTGGGGTGTTGATTGAATTCTATGGTGCCAAAAAATATGAAAAACTGTGAAGAAATACCACCAATGATAATGTCACCTGGATGATAATACTCATGTGGGATCTGGAAGGGATCACTCCTCCTGCAAATAATTGGGTGCGTCCTGCACTCAGTCAGAGGGTGAAACACCAACCGCAAAATCAGTAGCCACAGCAACAAAAACAGCATTGCAAACATAACCGAGAATCCTTTTACCCCCCTTGAGCAAAATCCTAATATCAGTTGTCTCCTGACACTGTTGGTCAACAGTGATACTTTCTCTAAAACTTTCAGCTGCCTTTCATGTTCACAGTCTGTCCTCAAGAGCTCTGAAAGGAACAAGCATATTTTACAGTATATGTATTTTCATCTTGATTCTGCAAGTAGTCACTGAAAATCCATGTTGCTTTGGGCAAGAAAGCAGATAACCATAATTTGAGATAATTGCAAGGTTCACAGCTGCATCCCCAAGGCATTCTGCTCATGGGCAGCAGAATAGCTGAAGAAAACTTGTTTACTGGGTGGTGTCTCATATCTGTTTCCCTATTGAATCAAGAGCAGGGAAAATCATCCAGAATAGACAAGATTTGGAATGAAGCAGTGATAAGGAACCTGTGGCCCTTACATATGTTATGGAACCCCAAATTCTATCAACCCCAGCCACAGGGCCAGCCAACCTATCAAACAAGGGGAGGCAACTGCCTCAGGCATCAGGATCAATAGGGAGAACAGATCCCATACACTACTATCCCTAGTACTTCAAGACTACCACAAAAGTGCCTGGCTTAAAACTGTCTACCAAAAACGCCACTCTTGTGGCCTATCCACACAACACCTATTCACTATGGGCCTTACCAAAGCAAACAGTCTAATTTGTCAATAATAATAATAATAATAATAATAATAATAATAATTGATTTATACCTGCCCATCTGGCTGGGCTTCCCCAGCCACTCTGGGCGGCTTCCAAAAGAATATTAAAATACTGTGATACATCAAACATTAAAAGCTTCCCTAAACAGGGCTGCCTTCAGATGTCTTCTAAAAGTCTGGTATTTGTTGTTCTCTTTGACATCTGTTGGGAGGGCGTTCCACAGGGAGGGCGCCACTACCAAGAAGGCCCTCTGCCTGGTTCCCTGTAACTTAGCTTCTCACAGTGAGGGAACCGCCAGAAGGCCCTCGGTGCAATGTCTAAAAGATATCGAGCATCAGAACAATCTGGACACTATAAGGAAATTCTGCTCATGGTATGATCATTTTCCATCTTCCCATTTTTATTCTCTGGCTCCATACCTGAACAAACTAGCTATCCCAAAATACAGACGTGCTTTCACACTCACAAGACTGAACCTTTTGCCATCTGCTTTACTTTAGGGCCGATTCCAAAAGATCCCGCATGAGAAACGCCTTTGCTCCTGTGGAGACGGTAGCACCAAAACAGCGGCACACATCCTCCTGTCTTGCACTCTCTACAAAGACCTGAGGAACAAATCACCCCACTCGTACTGACCACCCCACTCGTACTGACCATCCCAGGGTGCACAACCACTGCCACAGTGTCCTTTCTCCTGTCAGACCAAAAGGAGCAGATAACAGCAAAGGTTGCTAGGTTCTTAGCAGGGGCAATCAGAATAAGGGCCACTATCTGACTGTTGATTCAGGATCCTAAACTGTGTTTTTATACTAATTTTCATTTTTTCTGTGTATATTGTAATGTTTTATTGTTGCTATTGTTGCTAATGCAATAAAGTTTCTATCATGGAACTGCCTCAGGCATCAGGATCCAAAGGGAGAACAGAGCTTTATTCCTCCATTGTTCCTGATGTAGATCTTCACCCCTTCCTTCTTGTCAGAGAGGGAACACCATGTTGTGGTATTCCTCAGGTGCCGAAATGTCTTGGCCTGGCCTTGCTCAGCCACTATAGGCAATGGTCAGGGCTTATGAGAGATGTAGTCCAATAGACCAGAGATTCCCTATCCCGGTAACTGGTCAGCTCATGCTTGGAACAGAAATGCTAGAATCATTAATGCATTTCCTCTGCTCTCATGCAAAGCATTGCAATTGTGTACATGTATATATTGTTCACTGCCTAGATATTTTATATAAGTGGGTCCAGTTGCTTATTGGATTATGGTCCATGCAATGTTAACAGAAGTCATGGAAATGTAAGCAAAGAAGTTGAGTGTAAACAGCCTGTTATAAGGCACAGAGGCTTTGAAACACCGTTTAACTTTTCTTGATGGCCTATCTTCTTAATTATTTTAATCTTTTTACATTTCTAGTTGTCTCCCTCACAATTTTTGTTCCTATCTTGATAGCCACCAACTTGCATAGCTTTAAAAGAGGAATAGACAAATTTAAATATATGGCTATGAATGGCTTCTAACTTTAAGGGCTATGATTTACCACCATTTATATGTTTCTCAAGGCAGTAGCTTGATGTTGTAATTGGGGATAATGCTGTTGCACTCAGTTCCTGTATGTGTGCTTCCCACAAGCATTTGGTGTTGCTGGACTAGATGGGTTATTGGCCCAATCCCCATAGGTTGCACCCATGAGGAGTTGCAGATATCATTTCAGAAATCAACATTTTTTGTACTGCAGCCAAGAATTCAGTAAACATGTCTAGCTTGTTGGTCTTGCAGTAACATGATCAGCTTTGGTGTTGGACATCTGGGTTCAATTCCCAGAAAATTTTATGGAAATGGGGTTATAGATTAAAAGATGATACCAAGCTTGCAAGCAAAAGATACCAGCTTCAGTCCTCTGTACCGCTGCAAAGGATAGTAAAGATTCCTGGTTGTGAGGCTGAGGAGTCTCTTCCAATCAGTGGATACAATCAATGGATACAAACCAATTCTTCTGATTCAAATGGATTTTTATATGTATTAAAAATCACTTTTACCTCACTGTTTAGCCAAAATGGATTGCAGAGCACTTTACAAAAATCAGTAGTGAAATGGTTGTAGTCTTCAAGCTTATAATCTTAATGGACATGACACACGAAGCAAGAAGATGTGAGGTATGATGAATAAATCAAACTCAGGCACTATTTCTTAATAATTTAAGTTGTCATTGAACCATTCATTGGACCAATGAAACAAAGAACTGGCATCACACAAAGGTAAGGTAAAGGTAAAGGTAAAGGTACCCCTGCCCGTACGGGCCAGTCGTGTCCGACTCTAGGGTTGCGTGCTCATCTCGCTCTAGAGGCCGTGAGCTGGTGCCGTCCGAAGACACTTCCGGGTCCCGTGGCCAGCATGACGAAGCTGCAGCTGGCAAGCCAGCACCAGCACAGCACACGGAAACGCCATTTACCTTCCCGCTATAAAGCGATACCTATTTATCTACTTGCACTTAAGAGTGCTTTCGAACTGCTAGGTGGGCAGGAGCTGGGACCGAACGATGGGAGCTCACCCCGCCGCGGGGATTTGAACAGCCAACCATACGATCGGCAAGTCCTAGGCACTGAGGTTTTACCCACAGTGCCACCCGCGTCCCACCTCACACAAAGGTAGTCTGCCAATATTATACATGAGGCCATCTCTGACTATTTGAAGCAAATGTATGCTCATCTCTTTTTCACCATTTTATTTCCAACAATCAAATGACATCATAAAGGCAACAACAGTGAAGAACACTATCTAAGTTTTGAATCCTTAGTTATTTCTCCTTGTTATATGTTCCTTGCAGTTTAGCTCAGGCCTCAGGGCAATTATATAACATTTTGGGGCAAATATACAACCCAGTAAACCAGCACTAGAGGCTAAGATAGAGAAGATCTCCACAGCCACCGTGTATTTTCCCTTTGTGCTCAGGTAAGTTGGCACAAAAGAGACCCACACACTGCAAAACACCAACATGCTGAAAGTGATGAACTTGGCTTCATTAAAAGTACTGGGCAATTCCCTAGCAAGAAAAGCTACAACAAAGCTGAAAAGAGCCAGAAATCCCAGGTACCCAAGAACAGAATAAAACATAGGGACAGACCCTTCATTACATTCAACCACAATTTCTTCGACCAAAGAGTCCATGTCCAAATGTGGGAATGGAGGAGCAGTAAGGAGCCACACAGTGCAAAGAGCTCCTTGAATGGCAGTGCAGGAGAAAACAATTGAAGCTGCCATTCTTTTCCCCACCCAGTTCCTCATCCTGGATCCTGGTCGTGTGAACGCCAAAATCACTGTGATGGTTTTTGCCAACACGGAAGAAACAGCCACGGTGAAGATGAGACTGAAAACAGTTTGTCGTAGAAGGCAAGTTATTTTTTGAGGCTGGCCAATGAAGAGCAAGGAACAGAGGAAGCACAGCAGGAGGGCAATAAGCAGAGTGTAGGTTAGACCCCGATTATTGGCTTTGACAATGGGACTGTTGTGGTGTTTAATGAATATCCCTAATACCAAAGCAGTGATGACAGAAAATGAAAGTGCCATGAAAATTAAATTGATGCTTAAAGCATCATCATATGACAGAAAATGCAAAACCTTGGGAAGGCATCCATCTTGGTCTCCATTTGGATACTGATCTTCTGGACATTTGATACAATTGTCCATTTCTGGAGCAGAAAGGAACAGTGATTTATCCATCTCCCAAACAAATACGTATGAATCTGACTTTCCTCGCTGGAATTATGGGAAAGCAATTTGCACAATCCCACAGAAAGAGTTTTGCTAATTTTACAAACATCAAATAAGAAAAAAGAAAACAAGGCAAAACACATATCCCGTTGACCCCCCCCCCTTCCCCTTTGTGGATGCTTATGTTATAACTATTCCCCCCGCATCTCCTTTATAATTCCAGTTTTTACTAATCCTTGATTATTTCTTATTTCATTTTTTAAACTACAAGTTTTACATCAATCCTACTAATGAATTTAGTTGTTTACAATAATTTTTCAAATAACTTATATACTTTCCCCATTCTTTATTAAAAGTTAGCTCTTCCTTGTTTCTAATTCTTCCTGTGAGTTTTGCCATTTCGGCATAGTCTATTAGTTTTATCTGCCACTCTTTCTTGGTTGGAACTGTATTTTCTTTCCATCTCTGGGCTAGCAGCATCCTGGCAGCAGTTGTTGAATACACAAAAAGTTTTTTTCTGATCCGCTGGTATCTCCACACCAATTGAATAGTTTATGACAATATGTCCTTTTATGCATATAATAGTCCCATTTTTAAACTCAACGGTTAATATTACCATATAGGAAACTTTCTACTCTACAAACTTAGTTAAGTCAATCTGATGGTAGACACCTACCTGTTTGTTTAGAAATCTTTCCTTTGGGACATGCGTCGCAATCATAGCAACAGAATGGCTCCCCCTCCTTCTTTTTCCTAACAGAACCTGGACGGCAGTTGTCATTACACACAGAGCGGGGATGCATCTGTTCACAAATGCAAGGCAGGAAATGTTTACTCCATGCTTTGTAAATGCTATTCCCACAAAAACTAATGGCATCAGAAAAAAGGAACATTCTGTATATAAAATATTGTCATATTTCTATGTGTCAGTTTGCATACTTTCTATCTGTCAGTTTGCATTTTTTTAATGCAAAAAGTCTTGATCTAATGTTTAAAGATCTTTTCTATTCTAATTAATTCAAGAGGGTTCTGGAAGCTTCTCTGTGTGATACAAGCTGGTGCAAGCTGGAAGTTTCTAGCTAACAAGCAAGTTTCTATTCTGCCTAGAAACAAGCAGAAGGTTCCTGATATTTGGGTTATTCCTTCAGAGAAGCTGAACAGCTGGTTTAAACTGGTTCTGTTATCTCGTTCACTCAAGGTCATGCTGACTATAATAATAGGCCAGGAGGAGCCTGGTTTCCACTTTCTGCCTCTCTTTCCTTCTGGTGTGGTGTTCTGTACATAGTATGTTTAAGTGCTAAGGTTTTAGATATATTGTGAGTTATTGTGAGTTCAAGCTAATTTTGTGGTTTTTTTTACTATAACTGGATTTCCTATGGACTGTGCCGATCCTGAAGATATCGGATTTGTGACCTTTTTTAATAAAAAAATTTAAAAAAATTATTCAGTACAAATTAAAATACATACATATTCACAACAAAAGAAAATACAAAAGAAAAAGAAAATACATCTATCCAAGGAAAAGGAATTAGAGAATATTTTGTCTCTTTTCATATTTACAGTTATTTATACCTCTATAAAATGCTATTCATGATAACACAGTGAAATGAAATGTAAGATGTCGGGGGAAAAGAAAAAAGGAACAAAGAAAGAATAAAGAAGTAAAAGAAAAAAATCATATGTGAAAATTTTTAAAAGTAGATAAGTACTCACAATACATAGCCGTTTCCTATCTATATTTATATTCAGTTGTATAATTTCATCTTGTCCTTATCTACCTTAAATAAATTGTTTCTTTTGAAAGAAAAGAAAAAACAGAAAAAAGGGGGGAAGAAAAAAAAAGGGGGGAAGAAAAAAAAGACTTCCACCGTTTACCTCACGCGTTTTTAATAATCTGTTCTTCAGAGCCTCTATTCTTCATATTTTCCCTTTGGATTTCCTTAATGTCTCACTTTATATTTTTTATATTATGCACAAGATTATTCTAAACCCAACCAGATTTTTGTAGTTGAGCCCTGGTTTTGTAAATAATGATTTAAGCACACCCATTGCTTCATAACCATAGTTTTGGATTTTCTCCTTATTATATCTGTCAATTTTGCTAATTCCAGGTACTCGCAAAGTTTCCCCAACCAATTCTCTTTTTGTTGGGATGCTTTCCTCTTTCCAATAGCTAGCAATCAAAATTCTTGCCGCTGTTGTCGCGTATAGACCATTTGTGACCATTATGCTCATTTGCCTTCAGTAGTAGTAAAGTTCTACTGGAGGAAGCTAATTGCCTCTGGTCTATTTTTGAGGAATCCTGCAACATGTTTAAGATTTTACTCTGCTAACTGTATGTTGGGGACTGCTCTGGATCAATATGAATAGAATCAATGACACTGGGGCATAGGAACAGAAGAAGAACCTTGCTGGATCAAATCCAACATCTTGTTCTCACACTGGCCAACCAGGTGTCCATGAGAATCCTGCAAGCAGGATCCAGAGGCATACTGCACTGTAACTCTTCAACCAGTGGTGTGGCATGGCATGGCAGTGGGGGCAGGGACATTTTTTGGAGGGGGTGTGACCAGGCACCCCCATGACAGACGCCTTCATTGAAGCCTGGCTCTGGCCCACAAGGGAGCTGCCCACTCCTAGTCGCAGCTCTGCTCCCATTCTCAAGCCCCACTGGGCCGGGTGCAGTGGGTTCCCAGATCCAAACTCCATTCAAGAGCAGACCTGTTGCTGGATGAGTCAGCCTGAGCTTGGCAGAGGAGAGGAAAAAATTACAATATATTTGAGTCACATGACCCTTTTGATTGACTAATCAGATTGTCTGTCACATTCTCATATTAAAATGAGTATTCTTACAATTTCCTTCTTGTCTCCAGTGACTCAGTAAACCTCCCACCTCAGTTAACCTCCACTGTATCATAACTCCAGTAATCCTAGAAGATTTTGCTATAGTATTGTGTCCATATGAGTAGCTTTCTGTCTCTGAGAGTGAACTCTGAGGCAGGAGCTTTCTTTGTTCTAAGATCTGGAGATTTAATATGTGGAATACCTGTTTAAAAAAGATTTGTCAACTGCCTTGAAGACAAAGATCTATCAACTAAAGAAATAATCTAGCATTCATACTGGAACCACCATGACCGATGTTTTTGTACGTAGATCCAACATGCACAATCCCAATCAAAATCTACCTGATTAAACATGCTGTGCCATGTGATGACATCTTCATTGATAGTGAACTCTCTGTCAGTTAAGGTCCATGGATCCATCCTTCCCACTTTTACCCTTGAAAAGGATTTGTTAGGGAAAGTAACCCAATTTATAATATCAAGTCCACTTTCCAGTTCACCTTTCTCATTCAAAGACACCAGGTCCCCAGCACTGTTGTTAAATGAGATTCTCCTCAAGAAATGGTGAAGCTATAATCAAAGAGATAAAAGCTCTTTTTTTCTTTACAAAACATCACTGTCCTGATGACACCAAGGTCTATTTTTCCTTTCCACCTAAATGCAATAAAGCTGATTTTGAAAAGTGCTCAGAAACTTTAACTAGTACAAAGAGCTGCAGCCAGATTGCTGACCGGGACTGGATATAGGGAGCATATTTTATAAGACTGGTGTGGGAACTGCCCTAAGCCCTAGAAAATAACAAATGATAGGATATTGATCATTTGGGATATGAAGGGAATACAAGCTGCAGAGGAATTCCTGGGCAAGCCTATGCAAAATGACCTGGCCAATATTGGTGGGTGCTAAGACTTCTGCTAAACACTATTGAGTGAGCTGAAAACACCTCATCCCTAAGGAGTTGGTGTCTATGACCCCTAGTCTCCAGAATTAAGAAAAGTTTGGCTAGGTAGAAATTGGTGTAGATACAGTATTGAACTCCTTGACAAGAAGGAAAGTGGATAAATTTCTAAGGAAGAGAAAACTAGCTGTGAAATTTGCACTAGAGGTGTAAAATGTTCTCTACAATGGTTACTTCTCACATAGTTGAACATACTGTTAGTAGAAACATTATGTTCATGTCTGTAGAGACGTTTGGATTCTGAAGTTGTACCTGGTATGGATGTGGATTTCGAACAGCTGTCACTGCTGTGTGCACTTGATTCCAGGAGTCCATGGCATCTAAAGCATGAGCTATGGCATAGACAGCATTGTATATACTGTAGCTTTGCGGAGTCATGCTCATTTCAAAAAATGGCCCAGGAAGGCTCTCCAGCTTCTCCTTCCCAGTGCAGGCACCAGTGCTCTCTCCAACCACAGATGGATCTATAAATAAACAGCTGAAAGCCTGCTCCCAAAAGTCCCTGATAAAATTGTCGCCATGCTGTGAGTAAGGATTTACTGTCAGAAGGAAACTGTCAAATTCCTGCACCACATTGGTGTGAACTGCAAAAGACAGAGCTCCCTGGAAGACTTCTCTGTCAAATCTTTTGTGAAACTCTATGGCTGGGAAATCCCATTGGGCTGTCATAATCCACACTTTGCCTATAGTCACATTTGTCTTATCATCTGTCTCTACTTGGTACATCAAGAATATAAAAAACAATGAGAACTGCGTCTCTGCAAATAGAATAAGTGTTTTTACTGTGTTGTCGTTAACAAGTTGTAGTTTATTTACTGTCTTTTCATGCTCAGGAATTATTTCAGAGAAGTCTGTCAGCAATGGCATTCTGTCAATGAATGCAATACAGATGCCACTCTCTGAAAGCTTTGGCATCAAGTTCTGCAGAAAATTCTCTCCTCTATCATCCTCCAGCATGACAATCCCAACCCATGTCCACTGGAAATGCAAAAGGAGGTGAACGATTCCTTGGTACTGATTCTCTTCATTTGGAACAATTCGGTATAGGAACGGGAAGTGGGTTTCAGCACTTGAAGGACCAAACAAGTAATAAGAGATCTAAGCATAAGCAAATGCATTACTGAAATTAAGTGTACTTTGAGAGATAATATAATGCAGAAATACTTATTAAGAACTTTATTTTAGAACTGGTTTATCACCATTACTTGATGTTATTCCAAAACATGATATGATGGGTACTCACACTTGACTCCGTATGTTACATCATAGGGACTGAGCAAGCATAGGCATGGTTGCTCCTATTCCCCACTCTCTCCACTTGCAGTTTCTAGCTCATCAGAATGCACAACAGATGCATCTCACCTTTTCTCTAAAGCACTTTTTCTTTATGCAATTTCTGTAAAAATCCACCTGCCTCACATGCATATGCTACCTGAGGAATCTTGTAGATGCTTAAGCTGGTGGCCATGTAAAGAGTGGTTTTAGAGTCAAGTCCCCCAATGACTGCTATCAGATTCTTCTGTGTGCCACACTTGTAGTTGGGGATTGTCCTTTTCTGGCTAAAAAGAAGGTTCAGAGTTGTTTGAAATGTCAACTTTTCATTGAAGTAGCTGTCATAGATATGAAATCCCAATGTAACATTTGGCAAAATCCTGGGATTCTCATTGATCTCCTTCATTGCAAATACCAAGGCCAGGACATGCTGGTAGTTTTTTGTCACTACACTGCAATCAGAACATACTGGTAAGCTATGTTACATCAATATTCTAGACCTCATAAACTACTTGTTCAGTCCACTTGCTTTTGTCCTGACATCCAGTACATCATGCTCACTCGGCTTCAAAAATGTGAAGACACTGAGCCAGAAATAGCTAGAAGATTTTAATTATCGCTGAATACTGTGAGCTGCTTGGATGAAAGGAAGCAAACAGAGAGCAACAGTGGTTGCTTCTATGGGCAGTAAAGAGCAATGTGTGTCTTCTTGAGTAAATACCTTGTAAACTCTAGGGTTTTTAAAAGAAATATTATGGATAATTGCATTATTTTCTATGTGAAAATGAAATCACTACATAGACAAACAGGGGACTGTGATGCTGGTTAGGTATAAGAGACCTGTTTTCTAACTCCAGAATTTCTGATTGAAATAACAGAATCTGTGTTTCTATCCTATACTTTATAGACGCCTTTCTTTTGCCTAGGGATGTCAGCGAATTTATGGTATGTGGACAATATTGAAATTCTCTCAACTCACATGGGCAGCAAAACAAAAATCTGGGTGATATTCAAAATTAGTCATACTCAGAGCAGACCTTTTGAAATAATTAGATCTCACCAAATGTCATCATTTTCATTATCTACCTATAATATTATTTTACCCTGCCCCATAGACATTTAATAAGTAACATGCAAAGAAGTTCCTTACACAGGATCCCCAATAAACATTAAATTGGGGTGTTGCTTGAAGTCTATAAAGTCAAAGAAGGAGAAGAACTGAGAAGAGATGCCACCAATGGTGAGGTCACCTTGCTGGTAATACTCATGTGGGATCTGGACGGGATCACTCATGCTGCAAGGAATGGAGTGTGCTTTGCACTCATGAAAGGAAAGATGAACCAACCACAACCACAGTAGCGCCAGAAACAGAAACAGCATTGCAACTGTACAATTGAACCCTTTCAGACTGAATCAAAATCCACTGTTCCAATCTAATTCATCACTATACGACATCAGCCCATTTAGAGCAACCCAGTCCCAGTCTTTTCTGACTCTGCTGGTCAATGGTGATGCTTATGACCTTTAAAATGCACCTGTTCTGCTTCAACACAGTCTTTCCCCCCCAAGCCCTGAATGCCACAAGAACATTTTATATCCATTTTTTATTTTGATTACTTATTGTAATGGCGGTCACTGAAAACCCATGTTATCTTTGGCAAGAAACAGGCTCACCATAATTTAAGATAATTATAGAGTTCACAATTAACTCCTGAGAGTATTCTGCTCTCAGGCAGAACACCTAAGAAAACATGTTTATCAAGTGGCATCTCTCACCGGATCCTTAGTATCAGGAGTCAGGAGCAACACCTGGGCTTAGTATAATACTGAACAAGAAGATATATCCAAAAGAGCTAGGCCTTGGGATGAGGCCACAGGGCAGTTGTGGAGAACCTGTGGCCCTCCTGGTGTTATTGGACTCCCATCAACCTCAGCCACCATGGCCAATATTTGGGATGATGAGATCTACAATTCTGCAACATTTGTCCAACTGGTCCATGTATGAATGTAGAACTGTGTACAGTGTTCTATGATAGGCTGATAGCTGTATTTGTTCAGAATTTTCTTCTGGTAATGTGAACCTTCTCAGAGAGTTTATATTGTATGAGAATTTAATATATCAAATCTTATACTCTGTGGATTACATTAGCATTCCCTGTTACATATGGAGGCTTCTGTGCAGAAGCAGTATAGCTAGGGCATACACTGAAGCATCCTTCCACCATTGTTAGACATCATCACAACTGCATCACTGTGGCTGTATGTGTGGTTGTGAAAAAATCCCCATGGTGCAAGCTGTCAATAAAGAAAACCTGAATCAGATCAGTACTCCCACAAAGTTTCATGTTGCTCTTTCCTTCTAATGTTTCTGAACTATTGTCTATGGCTTGTTATTTTCCTGTAGGTTTCTCCGGTCTATGGGTGTATGCTAGCCAGTGAGAGGAAGTAATCCAATTGCTATAATGGTAACAAAAAATATCAATAAGTGGTGCCACTACTCTCCAAGTCCTTGGAACCACCCCTTGACCATAACCCACCATAATTCCTGTTCCAAGTTGGCTATCTTGACACTGTCTTGATATAAAGCATGCACAGCCTTATGCAAAAAGTTAGACTTAACTGGAATATATGTGCAACATTCCTGCTTTAGAAGAGTGCAACCCCCTCCCTGAACAGCTGTAATCATATCTAATGCAAGCCTATTCTACAAAACAGATGCTCTCATGGCCGAGGTTTACTTATTCAGGGCAGCCACTGAAGACTCCTGTCCCCACGCCCCCTTCCCTGGCACAGCTCAGAACTTTCTTTTCCTTGCCACCTTTCTCTATGTCAATCTGATCTGTGTCAGAAAGGCTAACCCTACTTCTCCCCCCAGCAATCACAAGTTTGATAGCAAAGGACCCTTCCACTGGGGCCCTTGCAAAAATGCCAATCTCCATCACAGCTATCCCCCATCCCCAAGCATCATGGCAAGCATTAACCAATCAAGCAATGAATGATTCCCTTGCCTTCCTCAGCTCCATATAGTCTCTGCTGTAAAGCTAAATGCATTGCCACACTCCTCATATTCTCCACCTCCTCGAGCCATCATCACCCCCATCCCACAAACACAGCATCCAAGCCAATAGAGATTCACATGGCTGCTGGCAAAACTTTTTAAGCAGCTCCATCGATTCACTTGCTATGTGAATGCTGTTCACCGGCACTGGCTGTGCTGATGGAGCACCCTCAATGGGCTGTGCCTTCAGGATTGAGCCTAAGGGCTATTATGTAGTGTTTGGGCATGATGGATGTTCCTACGCTCTAAGTCACCCCCATCTGAGTCCCACAAAGCTCCTCAGTCTCTCAGCATGGAACAGCTTTTTCAGAGCATCAGAGTTTTATCCCTAGTTCCCTGTTTTTCCAGAGTGAATGTGATAACCAAGATTTGTGAGTTGGCTATATCACTGGTCACCACATAATTATCTCTTTCGATAGAGTGTCAACAAGAGAGGTTTAGTCCGCCATCTTCCTCCCCAGAAATCCATGACAGTGCTCAGGTATCAAAAGAGACTCCCACATTGCAAAAAGCATCCTGGCTAAGGCAAAGCTGACAGCCTGGAATCCCATATGTGTCAGTACAGAATAAAACATAGGGACAGATGCTTCATTACATCAATCCACAATTTTGTCAGCCAAAGACTACATGTAAAAGCATGGCACAGCTTATTCTTCCCAGTGCTAGTTGCATTGCTCTCCCAATCACAGAGGAATCTGAAGATAAACAGCTGAAAGCCTGCTTCTGAGAGCCATCTCTGTCATATCAACTGTTTCTACTTCATGCAGCAACAATATGAAATCCAATGAAGACAGTGTTTCTGCATATACAATAGCTACAGCGACCCATGCTCTGGTAACTGAACTATTATAATGCCCTATACAGGAAGCTGCCCTTGAAGATAGTCCAGAAACAGCAACTAATGCAGAAAGCAGTGATCAGAGTGGTGATGATCATGGCTGATTGAGAACATAAAAAGGAGAGTCAAGGAGTAGCACTGTTTGTCAGCCCACTTATGGACCTATTCCAAGGTACTGAAGTGTATATACGGCCCTAAAAACCTTGAGAGCAACTATCTGAAAGAGTACTTCATCCCAACTTGCTTGTGAGTTATGATCTGCAGAGGAGGCCTTGCTGGTGATGCCACCTCCTGGAAAAGTTTGGGACACCCATCTCTGTGGTTACAACCTGCCTCTGAAGTGACCTTCCCTCAGAGGTGCATCAAGTGTCAACATAATTAAGTTTTCAGGAGCAGCTGACAATGCACCTCTTTATCCAGGTCTTTGGGAGGTGTTGGTATTCAGAACTACAGTCATACCTCAGGTTAAATATGCTTCAGGTTGAGGGCTTTCGGGTTGCACTCCGCGGCGACCCGGAAGTAACAGAACGCGTTACTTCTGGGTTTCACCACTCACGCATGTGCAGACGGTCAAAATGAGGTCACGAGAATGCGTGGAAGCTGTGAATCACGACCCGCACACGCGTAGACATGCAGGTGCGGGTTACATTTGCTTCAGGATGCGAACAGGGATCTGGAACAGATCCCGTTCGTATCCAGAGGTACCACTATAATAAGAAAAAAATTATCACCTGCTCTTTTATTATTTTGATTTTTTAAAGGTAACTTTTATGTCAATTATATTGAAATGTTATGTATTTTTTTATTCTATTATTTTTATGCCATGCATTTCAACCCTAGAACCTTATGTAAAAGGATGACTACAATATGGTTAATCACTGTCACCACCACCACCATAGTATCATTAAATGTTTATATTAATGTACTAAAGCAGCCCGGTGTAGAATGCATTCAACCACTGTAATCCTATGCAAGGTTGCAGAGGGATGACATCAATACTATTCTCCTTTATATCCACTTAACAAGCTAGAATAGGAAACTTGAAATTCTCCAGTTGTTGTAGGACTCCAATTCCCTTCAGTCCTAGCAGGCATGGTCAGTAATCAGGGAAGATGGAGGCTGGAGTCCAGCAACATATGGACAGGCACAAGTTCCCTATTCCTATGTCTTTGTCCCAAGACTTTGGTTTTCTGTATGTATTTTCTTGCTCAGTGTCATAGTATGTCCAGGTGTTGATCTTGAACCCAGAAAGGAACAGCCCTGAGATAACAACTAACCAACATGTTTTCTTCTGCTGTTCTGTTCTCTATGAGGAGAACATTTAAGGAGCTGATTTATAATTACCTTATAATTATGTCAAATTACAGTAATCCTTTCTGGCTGACGACAACATGGATTTTCATTGACTACACTCATAAAAAGTAATCAATATGAAAATACATATAAAAACTTATGTCTGTGCTTTTCAGAGTTTGGGGGTGTGGATTGTGGACAGGAAGAGCTATTTCACAGGCCACATAGTATCACTATCGACTTGCAGCATCAAGAGAGTGCAGAAACAAATCTGTTCTGAACCAGCTGCTATTATATAATAATGAATTAGCTTGGAAGAGTGGGTTTGCTTTGGTAGAAAAGAATTCACCCTTATGTGCAATGCTGTTATTGTTGCTGTGGCTACTGATGTTAACACTGGCGTTTCTTCCCCAAATTGAGAGCAAGTCACAACCTGCTACTTGCAGTGTGAACGATCCCCTACAGATCCCGCATGAGTATTATGAGCAAGGTGACCTCATCATTGGCAGTATTTTTTCTCAGTTCTTCTCTTTCTTTAATACTATAACCTTTGATGAACACCCCAATGCCATGTTTGTTGGAGAATCTCTGTAAGTATCTTTTTCCATGAGATGTCCATAAGCAGGTCATAATGAATTTTTTAAAATTTACAATTCCTAACGGTAACAATGGGTTGTATCCAATGCTAGTCCTTCTTGAAACAGACCCACTGAAATCAATGAACCTAAGTCATATTCCTTAATTTCGGTGGGACTAGCCCTGGATAGAGCTCAATGTATGCCATTATTCTTTGATGTTAATAGAAAATGTATTTGCACACCCTTGATCTACCCTACATTTTGCCTTTCCCTCTTCTCCTAGATCTCCAGTCCCCTGATCTGTCACTTGAATACCTCCCCATGCAAGATTGTGTGTCTGATTTTTTCCGTATGATTTTGAAGCATTTAATGATGTGATAATGTACAGTAAGTGCCATTTCAGACATTACGGCCTTGAAGTGGCAGTGCAAGCAGACGGGACCCACACATTTAGTCCCTCAGGGGGCTGCAAATTATCTTGCTCCTACATGTGATGACAATGAACTTCTGCAGCAGGAAGCCTTTTGTATACACTGAGGTTCCATGGGTGATTCAGATCCCTAGAAGATCTGGGTTCTCAATCACATGGTATTTGCAAAGATACAACTGGCTGCCCACCACAGAAATTCACTAGCATCATTTTCTTCAGTGGAACATTTGGGACAAGACAAAACAGACTGCCCTACAGGCTTCTTCCTTGCCATGCTTCCTGTTCAAGTCATTAATGCCTGCAGACTTCTCTATAAGAACAATGTGAACTTGACAAGTAGTTCATGAGGTCTAGAAAATTTATGGGTTATATAACCTGCACTCTTATTTCAGTGTAGTGACGAAATACTACCAGTATTTACAGGCCTTCGTGTATGCAGTTAAGGAGATCAACGAGAATCCCAGGATTTTACCAAATGCTACATTGGGATTCCACATCTATGACAGCTACTTCAACGAAAAGTTGACATATCAAACCACTCTGAACCTTCTTTTTAGCCAGAAAAGGACAGTCCCCAACTATAAGTGTGGCACAAAGAACAATCTGATAGCTGCCATTGGGGGACTCGATGCTGAAACCTCCTTTTACATGGCTACCATCTTAGGCATCTATAAGATCCCACAGGTAGGATGTTTCTATGAGACATGTGGGTTTCAAACACCTGACATGCATCCCTTTCTTGTATCCTTAGAACTGGAACAAACATATTTGAGTATGTGAAGGAGAAAGGTAGAGAAGCTGTGAATGCTTCTTTGTGGAGAAAAACCTGCTTTTTAAAAATAATATTAACAATCGCTCTTGTCCTCATGAATGTTCAATCAATCTCCTTTATTGGCATAAAAAAGTGCATCATATACATGGATCAGAGCACAACACAGTTAACAAAACATAACAGGAGATACTTTCAGATAAAAATGTCCAGACATCATGAGATACAAAGATGGATCTAAAGACAAGTGTAATTTCATAGAGTCACTCAAAAATCTTGCTACATTCTCCACAACATCATCACTACAATTGCTTAGCAGATAAGACACCCTGGAAGAGTGGGTGCAATAAATTCCTTCCTTCAATAAGGGGGGGGGCAAATATTTATCATATATTTTTGCATAAAATGGGAAATAAAATAAAACGTGTGTGATGGATTCAACCTGTTTTGTGCCACAAGGTCAGTATGAGTATGGGATTTTCAAGGATCGACCTTGCAAAACTGCAGACAGTAAGATGTTAAATCTTGTGAGGGAAAGAGCTCTGCATACCTGGGGATTGTAAAGCTGGTGTAAAAATGGAGTGTCCTGGCAAAACGAGGGTGGAATTCCCAACCCCAGTGGGGAACAGGTTTTGCTGGCTGCACTGCAAAGGGTTTGGAATTCAATCTCTAGGATTCTGCATAAGCAGTGACTCAAGCGATAGGCAACAGGTTCTGATTTTGCTCTCACTGCAAGCTAGGCATTTGGAGTGGTAGGATTCTGCCAGCATGTGGAAAGTTGAAAAAGACAGATAGGACATGAAATGTAGATGGAGCCAGAATTTTATAGTGGTGAGCCGCGCTTTGGTTTCCAGCAGCCTTTGTCCAGTTTCCAGACACATGGCTGCATATGACACACAATTTGGCAGCACCTGGATTTTGCAGATAAATTTAGATTGGTTAACTGCACCAATGCATAATGGAATGCCATTCAGGAGTTTTGGGACTACTTTGGCATTAAAGACCTTTAGTGCAGGTGGGACGAACTGATTCTCTCTGTTAAAGAAGAAACAGGTCATAGAGCTGGAGTATCCACTCTGTTAAGTGCAAGCTTACAATGGTATTTCCAGGAAGTATTATATTGGAAGTGGATGCCTAGTTATTTAAAGTTTTTAACCTGTTCTAATGGGTTTTTGCTGATCTCCCATCTATGAGGCTTCCAAGTTCTTGAGAACAAAAGCGCTTTAGATTTTGCGAAGTTCAGTTCCAGTCTGTTGGCTGTACAATATTCCTAGCAGCAGCACAGGAGCTGCTTCAAGCCAACACTTGTGGGAGACAAAGTGACTGTGCCATTGGCATATAATAAGATGGGAATGTGGATGGAACTGAGCTTCGGGCAATGGCCATCCATTATAAGAAACCTGCACATTCATATACTTTGTCTCCTGCAAAAGAATTTGTTTTCCTCTAATTTTTGGCATAATAAATTCTAGTCTTTACCACTACATACATAACCATGTCTTGAAATGTTAAAGGCAAATCTCTTGCATGAGTACTTTTGACTGCATATCTTGTACTGTAAATCTCTGTTCAACGTTTGACAAACTCTTTACTCTTGCATAGGTCTCTTATTATTTATTTGGTCCTTCTATGAGTTCTAAGACCCAGTTCCCTTTCATGTACCGCGTGGTCCCCAATGAAGAGTATCAGTACATTGGAATTGTTCGATTACTTCTGCATTTTGAGTGGACGTGGGTTGGGATCATAACAGAGGATAATGATAAAGGAGAAAATTTTGTGGGAAGCTTGATGCCAAGACTTTCACAAAGCGGCATCTGTGCGGCATTCACTGACAAGATGCCTGCTCTGTCGGACTTCTCTGAAATATTTGAAGGGTACATGAAGGCAGAGAGCATGCTTCATCTTTTCAAGAACAACACAGTCAAAGCACTTGTTGTATTTGCAGAAACTCATTCTACAATGATTTTGAAATATTTTCTAGTACAAGCAGGAGATATGGCAAATGCTCAAGGAAGAATGTGGATTCTGACAGCCCAATGGGACTTCCCAGCAGTGCAGTTTCAAAGGAATTGGGATATACAAGTCTTCCAGGGAGCCTTGTCTTTTGCAGTCCATTCCACTGAGGTACAGGAATTCAAAAATTTCCTTCTGACCATAAATCCCTACTCAGCCAATGGAGACAAGTTCATCCAAGAATTCTGGGCACAAGCTTTTGACTGTGTATTTTTAGATTCCCCTATGGATGGAGAGAACGATGGGACCTGCACGGGGAAAGAGAAGCTGGAGAGTCTTTCTGGACCATTTTTTGAAATGAGCATGACTCCCCAAAGCTACAGTATATACAATGCTGTTTACATCATAGCACATGCTTTAAACACCATGTACTCATTGAAGTCCAAGCCCAGAGTGGTTGCAACACTTCCAAACCTTCAACCATGGCAGGTACTAGCTCTTTAACCAAATCATCTTGACGGACGTGAATAGAAAATCCAGATCATACCCTCATGTTTAAAGATTGTGATACCTGACTATCTGCTATCCAGTAATGAGCATTTCTACTTCTACCTTGTCAGCTTTTTACACTGCTAACTATAGGAGTCCATCTTTTCCCCATCTTGTCAGACATTAGGGATATTTACACCATGTATGATAGGACTCTTTCTTCATTTTCACATGACCAATCTTATGCTGCTTCTGAAAATAAAATGGATTCTCACATTTCTTTTATCATGTTGCAACTTCCTGCTCCCCTCACTTGGATCTGGTGCTGATATAATGTTTGAGCCCCCAAAAGCATCATTTGCAAGTTAGGAACCAGCATTTGGAACCTTTGGTCTCCATTTCCCCTCTCTGCATCCTTCTGCATCCCACGTAAACATTCACTTCCCTTCTATATCTCAGTCATAATTAACTGCTGTGTCTACATGTTTCACACTAACCAGGAGCTCCTTCCTGCTCAACTATTCAAGCGATTACACCAGAGCCAGTACTAACAACAAAACTGATCACCAACCATAACAAGACACAAACAAGATAGAGGGAGCACAATAATTTAAATCCCCGCCATTCATTATGGAATGTAGAGAAGAGGAGAATCACATTTACTAGCAGCCACTGTAAGCAGATGCAGCTTGCATGGCTGCCTCATCTTGCTTTCTCAAAGAGAATGAAGAGAGCAATGAAGAAAAGTAACCCATATTCATCGTCAGCTGCAGAAGCTGAAGCATCTAGCATTTTAAAAGGAAAAACGTCCTGTACCTCCAGTGCCTGCCCTACCATTAGACAAGGAATGGGGGACTATGGATTTCTAGATTATGCTACATAAGCATGGCTTTTCTGTCCCACCCCCTCACTGCTAGCTTCCTTAGGAAGAGAACACTACCCCATGACCCATCAACCTCCAGTCTAGTCTAGTGGAATGGGGAATATGTCATTGTGTCCTTTGCTTCATGCAGGGAAATGTATTGTACTGGAGCTATGCATTGACCAGAGCTTATAATACTCAAAAGATTTATGTTGATGCATTGAGTCTCCTGTTTCAGGAACAGTTGGTTTCTGGGTCTAATCAAAGAGCTGGTTTTGACTTGAAAAGTTTTCTATGGTCTGGCAGGGCCAGTCAGCACAAGAGGCAAGGTGAGGCAACCACCTCAGGAGGGAACAGATCTTTGTTTCTCTCCACTCCTTTTACTAATGTAGACCTTCCCTGATCCCCTCCTTCCCAAGTGGGGAAAAGACCCATTTTGGGGTCTGCCACAGGTTACCAAAATGTTTTGGGTGGCCCTGCAGTCTAGAACCATGATGCCTCAAAGACTCCCTTCTCCAATACAAACTTATTTGTTCATGCATGTCAACAATGGCGTCCTTCCTCTCTGTGTCCCCAAACTGTGCCATGTCCCTGCACCAAGCACCATCAGCTGCTATACGGTCACGATCAACATATTAAGTCCACTGAGTGACTTCACAGAACGGGCCCTTGGCTGTGGAACTCTCATCTGCTTCCCTCACTTCTGTGGTTCTGTTGACAATTTAAAATGATGCTACTTCTGATGGCAGTTAGGATGACTTATTGCCTTTGAGACTCCTGCTGTTTTCTGGCTATTTTTGTTTAAAATTGACTTTCATGTTAATTATGTTTTATCCAAGGCAGGATTGAAGTATTGTTTAAAAAAGGGTAAACCAACCAAACTCAGATGCCCTTTTAGGGGTGAGTTTCTGTCATGTAATTATGGAGAATCAGGATGCCCTATTTAGTCCTGCCCCCTCTGTCACATGACCATGACCATCACTGTCACACTTAATGCATGAAGTGGGTAGCTTCTGAAACATGCACCTTGATGTATTCACATAGATTGCTATGCAATTTAGAACCCTAAACAAATAGGACTGTAATTCAGGCAGGGGGTGAAAGAACTCAGGTTCTAGATCACAGAGGTGGTAGAACCAGCAAGCACTTCCTTGCTCTCTCACACACATTTCTAATCTAATACTAAAAAAAGACTAGAGTGAAATTTGTAAAATGATATACTGCTCTACCTCCTATAATTTTGTAAAGGTGTTTTTGCCTCTTCAACTGTAGATTCATCCTTTCCTGAAGAGAATCTCATTTAACAACAGTGCTGGGGACCAGTTGTCTTTAGATGGGAAAGGTGAATTAGAAAGCGGATTTGATATTATAAATTGGGTTACTTTCCCTAACAAATCCTTTTCAAGGGTGAAAGTGGGAAAGATGGATCCATGGGCTTTTTCAGGCAGAGAGTTCATGATTAGTGAGGAGATCATCACATGGCACAGCAAGTTTAAGCAGGTATGCTCTGATTAATGGTTATCAGTGGTTGAATGTTGTGATATCAGTTGTAGATGGACCATTTTTACCAAAATAAAGGGACACGGGTGGCACTGTGGTCTAAACCATTGAGCCTCTTGGGTTTGCCAATCAGAAGGTTGGTGGTTTGAATCCATGCAATGGTGGTGAGCTCCCATTGCTCTATCACATGTTCTGCCAACCTAGCAGTTCAAAAGCATAACAGTGCATGTATATAAATAGGTACCACTGCAATGGGAACATAAACGGCATTTCCATGCACTCTGGCACCAATCACATGTCCCTTTGGGCCAGAAGCAGTTTAGCCATGCTCGCCAAATGACCTGGAAAGCTGTCTGCAGACAAATGCCGTCTCCCTCAGCCTGAAAAGTGAGATGGGTGCCACACCCCATAGTTGCCTTTGACTGGACTTAACTGCCCAGGGGTCCTTTACCTTTACCTTGCCATAATAAGGTAAATCTCCTTAGAAAGTACAAAGCTGCCAATATTGTGACCCTGTCACAAGAGCTTTTGTTAATATATTCTAAAGGAGCATTTTGGACAATGATCTACCCCTTAGAAACATGGAAATCTGTCATACTGAGTCAGGCCCCTAGGTCATCTAACTCATGGTTGTCTACATGATTGACTGGGGATTCAGAAAGAAGCCTTTTCTCAGCGTTGCCTGGAGATGCCAAGGACTGAAGTTTGGGCCTTTTGCATGCAAATCACGTGCTACAACTTTTCTACTCCAGCAAAATTATACAGTAGAGTAAATGGAATAAGCCAGTGGTATAGTGATCTTTCCTCCCCTTAACCACTCATGTACATCAATGAAGTTAATAATGATGATGATGATGATGATGATAATAATAATAATAATAATAATAATAATAATAATAATAATAATATCATCTGCATATTATATTTTGATTGCCTTTAAAAAGACATGGGTGGAATTAATACCAGGGCTGTGAAGGCCTGTGAAATCATTTCCTAGAAAAATATTAGCAGTGTTCTCTCCCAGGTCTGTGATGCCATTCAGTTATATTTGAATCATTCATTGAGAGCAGCATGCATTAAGCTTTTCTTCCCTTGTCTTTATGAATAGATGTCACCCTCTTCAGTGTGCAATGATAAATGCAGCCCAGGATCTATTAGGAAAAAGAAAGATGGTGAACCATTCTGTTGCTACGACTGTGATGCATGTCCAGAAGAAATGATTTCTGTTGCCATGGGTAGGTGACCTCGCACATGATCATCTTAAAACATTAACACATGAGTAGGCATGGTTCCGACTACATCATCCCTTCCAAAGAAATCTAACTTATTTCAGAGATTCTTTGCAAGAAAACCAAGAGGAATTAGCATTTATTTCTTGTGCTTTAAGGATAGCAAAGCAGCATCTACAGTTCCATCTTAGGGCCTTATACTAGGATGGATTATTTGTCCCTTTACTAGCTGGTATTATTCATTCTGGTAAGTGGTGGCTCCCACGCAGACGTAATTCAAGGGGACATATTTCTGAGCAGGCATGCTAAGAATTGCAATCATAAGGAGAGATTTCTGATATCACCTTCTACCTGATATTTTCAGCAGGTGATACCAAGGAATGAAGTTACGTCCTTCTGCATGAAGAATAAAGCTTGACCAATGAACACATCCATTTTGAAGCTAATCACCAAACCTTAGCCTAGATATAACAATCCCTTTCAGCATTAAGCATCTCCAATTATGTATAGATCCTAAAACAAGAAATTGCTTATTAGCTGTTGAAACAACAGGAGTTTATATTGAACCATTGTGCCTGATAGCTCCCTGCAGGCTTCTGTTCTCCCAATGTTTACATGCTACACACAGCAATCCTAAAACCACCTACTGATAAATATACTCTATTGAATTTAATGGGACTTACTTCTGAGTAGAAATATATATGATGGCACTATATGTTTTTGTCCCTCACTTGTTTGGAATATGGAGTTATCATCATTTTCTTTCTTTTTTCAGACATGGACAAGTGCATCAGATGCCCAGCAGATCAGTATCCAAATAAACACCAAGATGGATGCCTTCCCAAGATTTTAAACTTTCTGTCTTACGAGGAAGCTTTGAGCATCATTTTAGTTTTCTTGGCACTTTCGTTTTCTGTGGTCGCAGCTTTGGTACTCGGGATATTCATTAAATACAAAAACACCCCCATCGTCAAAGCCAACAATCGAAGTCTCACCTACACTCTGCTGGTCGCTCTCCTGCTCTGCTTCCTCTGTTCATTGCTGTTCATTGGGAGACCTCAGATAGCAACCTGCCTGCTACGACAAACAACCTTTGGCATCATCTTCTCTGTGGCTGTTTCTTCTGTGTTGGCAAAAACGACCACTGTGGTTTTGGCATTCATGGCTACAAGGCCAGGGTCCAGAGTAAGGAACTGGGTGGGGAAAAAACTGGCAACTTCAATTGTTCTCTCCTGTTCTCTCATGCAAGGAGCTCTTTGTATTGTATGGCTCTGTACTGCTCCTCCTTTCCCAGATTTGGACATGGACTCCTTGTCTAAAGAAATTGTAGCTGAATGTAATGAAGGGTCTGCCTCTATGTTTTACTGTGTTCTGGGATACATGGGATTCCTGGCTCTTGTCAGCTTCATTGTGGCTTTCTTTGCTAGGACATTGCCCAGCACTTTTAATGAGGCCAAGTTCATCACTTTCAGCATGTTGGTGTTTTGCAGTGTGTGGGTCTCTTTTGTTCCAACTTACCTGAGCACAAAGGGAAAATACATGGTGGTGGTTGAGATCTTCTCCATCTTGGCCTCAAGTGTTGGATTGTTGGGTTGTATCTTCTTCCCCAAATGTTATATCATTGCTCTAAGGCCTGAGTTGAACAGCAAGGAGCAGTTAACAAGAAGAAATAACTAAGTCATTTGAGGGTCACATGTTCCTTCATAGGCTAAAATTTTGTGGAGTCATGGGATTCCTTTCACAAACACTAGAAACAGGTCAGCAATACAAAGGGCTTCAGGAATTGGCTTAAATTGCTGTTGTTATACACTTACTCTTATGGCGTAAGGCAGATTAGGAGCCATCATAGGCTTTGCAGTTGGTGGCACCAATCCTTTCTCCTTCTGTCTTTTGAAAAATCCTGATCTGCAGAAACACCTACTGATCTCTGCTGGCTATTAAAAGGTAGTGATGATTGGAATTACAAAGCGAGCTTTTAAACCAGAGCTAAACAGGGGATTCGGGAGCATTAGTATCCCAATTCCCAATATATTTCCAACACCAGATACTCCCTCTCATACTAGACACTCCAGTATTTCCAGTACGAACCAGTGTCCTTTCCCCATGTACATCCAGTAAGATTCTGGAAAGTGTCTTGGTTTGTTCAACTTCATTAATCAGCAACCTAAACCTGCAGTCCCAATCCCACTTACCTGAGACAAATATCCATGGAATTTAATTGAAGTTCCTTCTGAGTAGTCATAATTTGGTTTGTACTGAGAGCTATTTCTACCATGCTGGAAGTCTTAAAATGAAACTTCAAATATCCCTTGATAATATCATAGCTTCCGTTCCATTTCCAGGGGGATTGTACTGTGAATACACCTCATCTGGTATTAAGACCCTCTCTACTAGAAACACAATTGCACTCCCAGTTATTTAAAAATTTTAATATCAAGGGTAATGATAATAATTGAAGGGAGATGATTAATTGAAGGGAAATCCTTTTTGAACAGCATCTGCTTGGAAATTAATTGTTGGTAAATTTACTGCAGAGGGATTAACTGATTTGGGGTAATCTGGAAGTCATGTGAAATTTAATTGAATAAATTTGTGGGGATCTGTATGGGAATTTAATTGACTTCTGTAAAATTTAATTCTGAAAATTATTTCAAAGTTTGCACCAGTAAATATGAATGAAGATATACACCTTTTATACCATCGTGTGTCCTCTTTTGCATAGTGCATATACCCTTTTATGATGATGCCTGTGGTTACACAAGCAGCTACTATAGGAACTTTTCTTGGGATCATTTAGAAGTAAATTCTCAGTGTAGACCAGGAAATGACCTATCCAGATAATGATGTGGTTCCCTCTTCCTAATTAATTTATTTTTCCTCTGTCGGAGGAGTGAAGTGAATACGCAATATGGAGCCTAGGGCGATGGAGGAAGAGATATAATCCCCCACTCTCCTTATGCTCTCTGTGTCCTTTGCTTTTCTCTCCGCTAGTCTCTCTGGCCAGATAATCATGGTTTGTTTGGCAGCTATATAGCTATATTATGAGGTGCTGCACGGGACCTTCTTATCTCCAGTGCTATTTAATATCTACACAAAGCCACATGGAGTGGTCATTAGGAGATTTAGGGCAACGTGCCATCAGTATGATGATGATGATGACACCCAGGTCTACTTCTCCATATCATCTGAATCAGGAGTAGTTGTGCAATTACTGAGCCACTGCCTGCATGCAGTTGTAAGATGAATGAAGGAGAACAAGCTGAACAAATTTGAATCCTGGCAAGACACAAGGACTGTGGTTAAGCAGCTCCTGTGTCTGAGAAATTGGCCAATTCCCGACCCTAGATGGGGTTTTACTCCAAACTCTCTTCAGAACCAGGACTGTTGCTGGCTGAGTCAGTCTCAGTTTGGCAGAGGTAAAACAAGTGTTTAAAACAATGTTTCAGTCACATGACTCTTTTGACAGGCTGCCATGTCACGTGGCTGAGTAGATCAGGGTTAGGATACAACCTAAGTCCCCCTCTCTGATCCGTCTCTCACAACACCCCCAGAATTCCTCTTTTAGGGGGATTATGCTGTCTGAAGTTCCATTGGGCTCATCTCAGCCAGCTAGGTCCTGGCTCCATCAGGATGGGAAGATATGCTGATGTAGCACATCTGTACCAGTAACCTCCAAGTTCATCTAGAAGCCCACTGTTTCCTCACCCCACTAATCCCAGCAGATCTTGCTATAGGATTGTGTCATTATAAGAAGCTTTCTTTCTGTGAGGATGAACTATGAGGGGAGAATCATTCTTTAAAAAGGTTTGTCAACTGTACTGAACAGTTAGATATCTGCTCAGGTAACAAAAGATACCCCCCCACACACACACACAAACACAAACACACTGCACAACACCAAAATGCTGAAAATGATGAACTTGGCTTCATTAAAAATGTTGGGCGATGTTCTAGCAAAGAAAATGACAGCCAAGCTGACCAGAGCCAGGAATCTCTAATTATCTAAGCACAGAATAAAATGTAGGGATGGGTCTTTCATTACAGTCAACCACAATTTCTTCAGCTAAAGACTGTGTATAAAGTAGGGGGTATGGCATAGTTTCTCCTTCCCTGTGCAAGTTTCATTGCTCTTTCCAACCACAGAAGGGTCTGGAGATAAACAGCTGAAAGCCTGCTTCTGAGAGTTATCTCTTTTATATAAGCTGTTTCTACTTCACGCAGCAACACTATAAAATCCAATGAAGACAGTGTTTCTGCATATACAGTAGCTACAGTGACTTGTGCTCTAGCAATCTCCATACTGAACTATTGTAATACCCTTTACAAGAAGCTGCCCTTGAAGATGGTCTAGAGGTTGCAACTAATGCAGAATGCACCTCCCAGAGTACTGATTATCATAACTGATCATGCATATATAGCACTGATGTAATGGGAATGGCACTGCTTGTGAATCCATTTGTGAGCCCAGCTCAAGATACTTGATGCTGACATATAGCCCTACATGATTAGGAGTCAGGGATGATGGCAGCTGGTGTCCAATAACACCTGGACAAGCATAAATTCCCTATTCCTATGGCTTCATCCCAAGGACTGTAGTTTTCTGAATGTATTTTCTTACTCAGTGTCATTCTATGCCCAGTTATTGATCTTGATCCCAGAAAGAAACAGCCCTGAGATAATACCCAGCCAACATGTTTTCTTCTGCTGTTCTGCTCTCTATGAGCAGAGCACTCTGGGAAGCTGATTTATAATTACCTTATAATTATGTCAAATTACAGTAATTCTTTCTTCACAATGACAACATGGATTTTCAGAGACTAGACTCATAATAAATAATCAAGATGAAAATACATATAAAACCCTATTTATGTGCTTTTCAGAGCTTGGGGGTGTGGATTGTGGACAGGAAGAGCAATTTTACAGGTCACATAGCGGCTTCAGGAGAGCGTAGAAACAAATCTGTTCTGAACCAGCTGATACTAGATAATAATGAATTAGCCTGGAAGAGTGGGTTTGCTTCCGTAGAAAAGAGTTCGCTTTTATGTGCAATGCTGTTGTTGCTGCTGTGGCTACTGATGTTAACATTGACATTTCTTCCCCAGATTGAGAGCAAGGCACATCCACCTACTTGCAGTGTGAACAATCCCCTACAGATCCCACATGAGTATTATGAGCAGGGCGACCTCATCATTGGTGGTATCTCTTCTCAGTTCTTCTCTTTCTTTAACACTATAACCTTTGATGTACACCCCAATGCAATGTTTGTTGGAGATTCTCTGTAAGTATCTTTCTTCCATGAGATGTCCATAAGGAGATCGTTGGGAGTTTTTGTTATGATTCCAAATGATAGATAAATGGGTTGTATCCAAAGCAAGTCCTACCTGAAGTAGACCCTCTGAAATTAATGAACCTAATTCAGTAACGTTCATTAAGTTTGACTGGACTAGCATTGCATACAGCACAATGTTCAGAAATAAGTCACTGTGTTTTTAAAATACATTTTTATATTAACAAAATATGTTTTCCATGATTCGTGTGTGTATATGGGAGTTAGAAAATATATGTGCACACCCTTGTTCCCCTTTGCATTTTGCCTTTCCCTCCCCTGCTTCATCTATAGTCCCCTGATTTGAAACCTCACTGCCTGGGGTTGGGGGTGTGTAAATTTCATATGGTTTTGAAGCATTTAAAGATGTAATAATGATAATGTGCAGAACAGGCCTTTTCAAGCATTACAGCCTTGTAGTGGCAATGCAGGTACAGTGGGGTTTCACATTTAACCCAATCCTCAAGGCCCCTCAAATTCTCCTGGCCCCAGCAGGGAGCCTTTTAAGTCCATGGATGCTCTACTGGTGATTCTGAACCCTGGAATATCTGTGTTCTCAATTACATGAGGATTGCACAAATACAAAAGGCTCCCTGCTAAAGAAAATCACTCTCGTGATGAGAAGGGATGAAACAGTCATTACCTTGTGTTATTTCCTTAATTGGGTCATTGGGTACAAGTCAAAACAGACAGTCTTGCAGGTTCCCACAGTACCATGTTTCCTATGCCATTAATGCCTGCAGAGTTCTCTGTAACAACCATGTGAACTCGACAAGTAGATCATGAGGTCTAGCAAGTTTATGTTATAACCTGCACTCTCATTTCAGTGTAGTGATAAAATACTACCAGTATGTCCTGGCCTTCGTGTATGCAGTTAAGGAGATCAATGAGGATCCCAGGATTTTACCAAATGTTACATTGGGATTCCACATCTATGACAGCTACTTCAATGAAAAGTTGACATTTCAAACCACTCTGAACCTTCTTTTTAGCCAGAAAAGTGTAGTCCCCAACTACAAGTGTGGCACACAGAAGAATCTGATAGCTGCCATCGGAGGACTTGATGCTGAAACCTCACTTTACATGGCTACCATCTTAGGCACCTATAAGATTCCTCAGGTAGGGTGTATATGTGAGGCACATAGGTTTCAAAACCTCCCTTGTATGCTCAGAACTGGCACACACATATATGAATATGTGAAGGAGAAAGATAGAGAAGACATGAATGTGATGACAATAGAACACCTTGCTTCATTTTGGAGCAAATCTGCTTTTTAATAAATCTCTTTAAAAAAAGAGAAAAGCATATATTCTCTTTAAGGGTTTAACTTGCTTAATGATCATGAACATCTCTGCAGCAGTTGTCTGTCTGGAAATGGGAGGAGGGGACCTCTTTAATCAACGTATAAATTATAATCAGAAAGTTGCACTGAAATATGTAATGGTATAAGCAGAAATGGTGCATAAAGTTAAAGGGGAGAGATGGAAGAGATGTCTTGTGGAGTATCTTGCCAAGTTCCAAATAGTACATAAAACAACACAGAAAGTTGTTATATACTGAATCAGTCTATCAACTCAATTTTGTCAACAATGACCAGAGGTTTTTCTGCAGTACTTCAGACAAGGATCTCTCCAAGCCCTACTGCAAGATTCCAGGAATTGAACCTGGAACGTTTCCCATGCCAAACATGTGTTCTACCATTCAACAATTGCCCTTCCACCTAAAAATGATAATAATAAAAATCAGTAGTATGCACTTGGAAGGAATGATTGGGGCCATAAGCAGCAACACTCAAGTCCTTCTCCAACAGCACACAATGGAGAATCTGGTGAAAATTCCCATTATATCATGTTAACATATAACTCAATGTATTATGCCAATAAAGGCTGAATGAATGAATGAATGAATGAATGAATGAATGAATACAGCTCCATGTATTGTGGACAAAACAGATAAAAAGCAAAGCAAAATTAATGAGAAAAGAGAAGAACAGAGGACGAATGGAGCATATCTTTACTACTCCATTCTAAAAGCACACTTGGGCTGCCTACAACCTCCTCATTTGTTCTTTGTTGCACTCAAGCAACATACAAAAAAAGAACCATCAATATGACAGAAAAGGACAAAATTAAACACCGTATCAGTAATATATAAAAAAACTTATATCCATTGATAGGAGTGTTTATAATATATCAAATAAATGTTGTACATGTGCCATTTTCTGGCAATATTCAAGAAATGGTACACAATCTATTATGAAATTGTTTCATTTTTTTTCCTCCACCATTCAAACAAAGTTATTTTCGACATAAATGCATAGTCATATACTTTGCCATCCGCAGCAGAAATTCACTCCTCCACTTTTTGGCATAACAGCGTCAAGTCTTTACCACTGCAACCATAATCATTCCTTGAAATTTCAAAGGCAAATCTTTTACATAACTGTTTTTCAGTATGCAGACTTTCACTGTTAGAATCTTTTCCAATTTTGAAAATAAATTTTCTCTTGCATAGGTCTCTTACTATTTATTTGGTCCTTCTCTGAGTTCTAAGATCCAGTTCCCTTTCATCTACCGGGTGGTCCCCAACGAAGAGTATCAGTACATTGGAATTGTTCAATTACTTCTGCATTTTGAGTGGACATGGGTTGGGATCATTACACTGGATGATGATAAAGGAGAAAATTTTGTGGGAAGGTTGATGCCAAGACTTTCACAGAGTGGTATCTGCACAGCATTCACTGACAAGATGCCTCCCTTGACAGACTTCTCTGAAATGCATGAAGTGTACATGAAGGCAGAGAATATTTCTCATTTTTTCAAGAACAACTCAGCCAATGCAATTGTTGTATATGCAGAAACTCACTCCACATTGGGTTTGAAATACATGCTAGTACAAGCGGACGATACGGCAGAGTCTCTAGGCAGAGTTTGGATTCTGACAGCGCAGTGGGACTTCCCAGCACTGCAGTTTCATAGGAACTGGGACTTAGAAGTCTTCCAAGGAGCGTTGTCTTTTGCGGTTCACTCCACTGAGATACGGGAATTCAAAAAATTCCTTCTGACCTTAAATCCCCACTCACCCACTGGAGATGATTTCATCCAAGATTTCTGGGAACAAGCTTTTGACTGTGTATTTTTAGATTCCCCTGTGGATGGGGAGAACGATGGAACCTGCACTGGGAAGGAGAAGCTGGAGAGTCTTTCTGGACCATTTTTTGAAATGAGCATGACTCCCCAAAGCTACAGTATATACAATGCTGTTTATGTCATAGCACATGCTTTACACACCATGTACTCAATGAAGTCCAAGCCCAGACCAAACCCGCAACCATGGCAGGTACTACCTCTTTAACCAAAATATTTTGAGGGACATGAGTAGAAAGAAAGGTGGTGTTCTAGATTATGCTACATAGGCATGGTTCTCCTGCCCCCACCCCCCTCACTGCTAGCTTCCTTAAGAGGACAATACCCCATCACCCATCAACTTCCAGTGTAGTCTAGTGGAAGTCATGATGTCCTCTGCCTCATGCAGCAAAATGTCTAAGGGCATGTCATGATGTCCTCTGCCTCATGCAGCAAAATGTCTTGGACTAGCACTTTGCACTGACTAGAGGTAATAATACAGGTGGTGACCCATATGAAATGGTTGTTACTTGTATTATAAGCTCAGTTCCTGGCCCCGCATGCATCCACAGAATGCATATAAGTGCACCCTGCATCATTCTGCCACATTCCACCTCACCCTGTTGAGCCCCTTTCCGCTCCTGTTCCACTTTCCATGCATCAGCAATTGCACATCAACTGAACATACCTGTACTCAAAAGTGATTAATGACAGACTCGCGTTAATATCTTGAGTTTCTGGGTCTAATCAAAGAGCTGGCTTTTTACTTGAAAACGTTTCTATGGCCATCCTGCACATGAGGTAAAGTGAGGCAACCGCATCAGGAGGAAGGGTCCACCCAGTGTAGCAGATCCTGATGTAGATCTTTCTATCTTCACCCTTGCTCCTAACGTAGATCTTCCATCTTCATCCTCTTCTCAAGTGGGGAGGGGCCCTATTCGGGGGTATGCCTCATGTGTCAAAATTTCTTGCCCAGCCCTATGGTCCAGAACCATGATGTCTCAAACACTCCCTTCTCCAATACAAACTTATTTGTTCATGCATGTCAACAATGGAGTCCTTCCTCTGTGTGTCCCCAAACTGTGCCATGTCTCATAACCATGCACCAACAGCAACTGAGTAACTTCATAGAACAAACCCTAGACTTTGGAATTCTCTTCTACCTCTCTCATTTCTGTGGTTCAGTTGACAATTTAAAATGATCCTGCTTCTGGTGGCATTTGGGATGACTTATTACATTTGAGACTCTTGCTGTTTTCTGGCTACTTTTGTTTAAAATTGACTTTCATGTTAATTATGTTTTATCTGTTGTTTTATGTTCGTATTAACACCATGCTCATAATTGTCAGACTTAGTGCATGGTATTTAGAATGCTGATCAAATAGGGTTGTCAATCCGACAGGGTTGAAAGCACTCAGGTTATAAATCACAGAGGTGGTGGAACCAGCAAGCACTTCCCTGCTCTCTTTCTCACATTTCTCATCTAATACTGAAATAGGCTAGAGTGAAATTTGTAAAATGATATCCTGCTCTACCTCCCATAATTTTGTAAAGGTGTTTTTGCCTCTTCAACTGTAGATTCATCCTTTCCTGAAGAGAATCTCATTTAACAACAGTGCTGGGGACCAGTTGTCTTTGGATGGGAAAGGTGAATTAGAAAGTGGATTTGATATTATAAATTGGGTTACTTTCCCTAACAAATCCTTTTCAAGGGTGAAAGTGGGAAAGATGGATCCATGGGCTTTTTCAGGCAGAGAGTTCATGATTAGTGAGGAGATCATCACATGGCACAGCAAGTTTAAGCAGGTATGCTCTGATTAATGGTTATCACTGGATAACCCCTAACTATTCATGTACATCTGAGAAGTTTATATTATTGTTGTTGTTATTATTATTATTATTATTATTATTATTATTATTATTATTATTACAATGTTATATTTTGATGGCCTATAAAAAGACATGAGTGGAATTAATATCAGGACTGTGAAGGCCTCCTCTCTGAGCCATGTAAATCAGAGAAGTCATTTCCCAGAAATTATGAACCTGTCCTGCATGCACAGTGCTCTTTCCCAGGTCTTTGATGTCATTCAGTTAAATCTGAATCTTCCCTTGGGAACAACATGTATTCAGCTTTTCCTCCCTTATCTTTATGAATAGATGTCACCCGCTTCAGTGTGCAATGACAAATGCAGCCCAGGTTCTATTAGGAAAAAGAAAGATGGGGAACCATTCTGTTGCTATGACTGTGATCCATGTCCAGAAGAGATGATTTCTGTGGCCTTGGGTAGGTGACACAGCACATGATCATGTTAAAACATTAACACATAAAGTAGGCATGGTTCAGACTGCATCATCACTTTCAAAGCAATATAAATTGTTTCAGAGATTCTTTGCAAGAAAACCAAGAGGAGTTAGCATTTATTTATTGTGCTTTCATGTTCATTCTTTCAGGATAGCAAACAGCACCTACATGCCCTTGCATTAGGTCACATTATATGTCCTCTAATGGCCAATAGATAGATGATGATGATAGATAGATAGATAGATAGATAGATAGATAGATAGATAGTCCCTCACTTGTTTGGGAGAGGGAGATATCATCATTTCCTTTTTCAGACAGCGACAAGTGCATCAGATGCCCAGCAGATCAGTATCCAAATAAACACCAAGATGGATGCCTTCCCAAGATTTTAAACTTTCTGTCTTATGAGGAAGCTTTGAGCATCATTTTAGTTTTCTTGGCACTTTCATTTTCTGTGATCGCAGCTCTGGTACTCGGGATATTCATTAAATACAAAAACACCCCCATCGTCAAAGCCAACAATCGAAGTCTCACCTACACTCTGCTGGTCGCTCTCCTGCTCTGCTTCCTCTGTTCATTGCTGTTCATTGGGAGACCTCAGATAGCAACCTGCCTGCTACGACAAACAACCTTTGGCATCATCTTCTCTGTGGCTGTTTCTTCTGTGTTGGCAAAAACGACCACTGTGGTTTTGGCATTCATGGCTACAAGGCCAGGGTCCAGAGTAAGGAACTGGGTGGGGAAAAAACTGGCAACTTCAATTGTTCTCTCCTGTTCTCTCATGCAAGGAGCTCTTTGTACTGTATGGCTCTGTACTGCTCCTCCTTTCCCAGATTTGGACATGGACTCCTTGTCTAAAGAAATTGTAGCTGAATGTAATGAAGGGTCTGCCTCTATGTTTTACTGTGTTCTGGGATACATGGGATTCCTGGCTCTTGTCAGCTTCATTGTGGCTTTCTTTGCTAGGACATTGCCCAGCACTTTTAATGAGGCCAAGTTCATCACTTTCAGCATGTTGGTGTTTTGCAGTGTGTGGGTCTCTTTTGTTCCAACTTACCTGAGCACAAAGGGAAAATACATGGTGGTGGTTGAGATCTTCTCCATCTTGGCCTCAAGTGTTGGATTGTTGGGTTGTATCTTCTTCCCCAAATGTTATATCATTGCTCTAAGGCCTGAATTGAACAGCAAGGAGCAGTTAACAAGAAGAAATAACTAAGTCATTTGAGGGTCACACGTTCCTTTATAGGCTAAAATTTTGTGGAGTCATGGGGTTCCTTTTACAAACACTAGAAACAAGTCAGCAATACAAAGGGCTTCAGGCATTGGATTAAACTGCTGTTGTTATACACTTACTCTTATGGAGTAAGGCAGATTAGGAGCCATCATAGGCTTGATAGATATAATATATAAACTATATATGAAAGATGCAAAGAAATCAGGAAATCCCTCCAAAGTCCAATCAGTGCAGTCCCTTCGATTCCCACCCCCATCCTAAAGCAGTGGATTACAGTACCACAAAAGTTATATGGAGATCACTATGTGATTTCTGATTCTAGCAACTCTTATGGCCTATTCCCAAATGACCCATGTCACCCTGTTTCCTGCAATAAATCAGAGCATATAGTTGCAGATGTGTTTTACTTCAGAAGTTGCCCATCTACTACTGTCTTTTAAGACAGTATTTCCAGTTCAAATTATCAGAAGTCATGTGTGCTCCTGACTATTGAAATTAAGCTATCTTTGTTGCACACAATTCCCCTTGGGCATGCTTCGCTGGAATATTTACCTAGCCTGGTGTACAAATGATTGGGGACTGTGACTTGAAGGAAGCAGAAGCAGAGTAGCCACGCAGGTCCGACTTTGTGAGCAATTTAACAATATTCCTCTGTATCAAGATCATTTTCCAGGATGGGGATTCAGAACAGATTACAGTCTGCAGTGAAATATAGCAAGCAACACTGAACAGTAAGATTACAATGAATGCATGGTGTGTAAAGAGCTTGATTCATTTTTTCTAGCACATAATGTTATTTCATACATTTCTCAGTTGTCAAAAAGACACAATTGAGTCACATTCCAGTTTTAAAGATGAGGCATCTGAGGTTGACAGATAGTGAGTTTCCCCATAGCCACTGTGTGAGTCTTTAAGCTCAAGACTGAATTTGGCTTCTCCTCAGTCCAAGTGAAATGTTTACTTCAGTCATGCATTTTTCTCTAAATGATTCCACTATCAAGCACTGACTTGCCATATTCTGATTTTTAAAAAACAAACAAACTTGTTTTAAAGCTTTGGTTTTTACTGACAGTTTCAATGTATTTTTTAAAATTATTCTTTGCAAGTGTTTAGAGGTTTTGTTTACAATTAAGCAGTGTGTGTGTGTGTGTGTGTGTGTGTGTGTGTCACGTGCATGTGTGTGCATTGTTAAAGAAATAAGTCACAGTTCAAACACTAGAAACAGAACAATTGAACCTCCAGATGTATGGGCAGTATACTGCTTAATAACAAATGCTGGTAGCATAGAGCACCAGCTGTATCAAATCCTGTTTATGAATATCTGGCTGGCTGGGAACTGTGGGAGACTTAATGTTGAATGAAAGCACAACTAACTCAACTTTTCGTCTTGCTGCTTTCAAAATCCAAGGAGACTTTGGAATGCTTGCCTGTGCTCCATTTTTGTAAAAAGGGATTCATTACTGCTATATATTGGTCTTTCACACAAAAGGTAATACCATTTACAATGTTACCCCCAAATTGTTTTCTATCGGCAGAAGGGGAGCTGTGAAACTGCAGATGTTGCTGAACTACAACTTTCAACATTCCTGAACTTTGACCATCATAACTGGGGCTGATGTAAGTTGGAGTCCATTAACATTTGCAGGGTCACAGATTCCCCACCCCTATTTTCAATTCAAGGATTTTAATTTAACTGAGTTGTGGATCATACTAGTCATGATCTATTGCAAGAAATTAGGCAGCAGCATACAGATAGACACCAAAATGATAGGTCTTCTTTCTTTCTTTTTCTTTCTTTTTTGTTTTTGTTTGTTTGTTTGTTAACTTGGGTATTCAGAGAAAGCTGCAGTTAATTTGCTTTTGACAAACATGCAGTAGCCTTAGCAGCAAACTTCGCAATGCTTCATTTTTAAATCAGAGAGAGGAGACAGACTGCATAATGAAGTCATCCTTGAAAAGTCAAGCTGCTCGGGAAAGTGGGATAAGAGGTCATGTTGCAACAGAATATTATACTAGTGCTGTTGGATAAAAAGGTAGTGCATGACACAAAAAGTGGTGTAGAATATTTAGAGAAATTCTGCAATGGAGCCTTCTAGGGGATGCAACAGGTCAGGTGTGGTGGGATGGGAACCATTGCAGAAAGTGGGAGAACATTCAACGAACATTTTCCAAAACATTTTTTGGGAAGAGAAAATGAAAAAGATTATTGTTCTCAGAAATTTTATCATTAAGAAATAGCTCTTCGGGGAGATGTGAGGCAAACTCTTCCATCTGTGCCTGTGCCTGTCCCCCTTCTGAACTTCTACTCCTTAAATGTCCTTTAATTCCCCAGGAACAAATATTGCCCCTTCCTTCCACAAACCCTCAGACTGGATCAGATATTCCTACGCTACTGAGATTTATTTGAGGCTTCTGGAAGGAAGTGTTCCATTTATTCATGGAACACTAAAGAAATAAAAGAGCTAAGAGTTTAGAATGGGGAGATGCGGCAGTTGGGAAAAGTGAAAGAGAATTGAAATCATACTCAAGGCTCCCGTGTATTAACTAATCAGAGCTGTAGTGCACTGAAAGTGCTTGTACTTGTACATGTAATTGTGTGGCTAAGTCTTACATTTCAGATCTCAAATTTGGAAGGAAAAACAAAATAGCTGAAAAATGCTACATCCATGTTTCTTCACAGATGACACTGCCACTACAGATGATCCTGAATGAAACAGCCATCACAGAATTTATCCTCCTAGGACTCTCTGACAATCCTGAGATCCAGGTCCTTCTCTTTGGTTTCTTTCTTGTAATTTATCTGGTGGCTCTTATTGGAAACATTTTAATTTTTCTCATAATCAGTTTGGACAACAGACTTCACAACCCCATGTATTTCTTTCTGGCCAATCTTTCTGTAGTGGACATTGGGTACACAACCTCCACAGTCCCTAAGATGCTGATAAATTACCTCTCTCAAGACAAGAGTATTTCCCTAGCTGGCTGCTTCTCTCAGATGTACTTCTTCATCTCCTTTGGTGGCATCGAGTGCCTTCTGCTGGGTGTCATGGCATATGACCGCTACGCAGCCATTTGCCACCCACTGCACTATAGTGTGCTCATGAGCCGAAAAGTGTGTGCCTGGCTCGCAGCAGCTGCTTGGATCCTTGGCTTGTCTAACTCAGGTGTGCACTCAGGCCTGATGTCCCATTTGTCCTTCTGTCGGGACAATGTCATCCAGCACTTTTTCTGTGACATCCCACCCCTATTCCAGCTCTCCTGTTCTGACACTCAGGTCAATCAGATTGCTACTTTTGTGGTGGGTGGAGGTGTGATCATGGGTTCCTTCCTGGTTACTCTGGTGTCTTATGTCTACATAGTCTTGACCATCCTAAGGATCCGCACCAAAGAAGGGCGGCTCAAGGCATTTTCCACCTGTGCTTCACACTTGACTGTAGTCAACATTTATTTTGGTACCATCATCTTCACATACATTCGTCCCAACTCCACTTACTCCCAGGAGCAGGACCGGGCATTGCCTGTGCTCTATGGGATCCTCACCCCAATGCTTAATCCAATCATCTACAGCTTAAGAAACAAGGATGTGCAAGGGGCTTTCCGAAAAGTCATGCAAAGGACTTGATAGAAGAAGGCGCTGAATATTCAGAACCCACATGAATGTCAGTTTCCCATGCTTTTTTCTTTAGACAGGCCTTGGTTACACCTCACGACAAAAAAACTGAGAAGCTCTGTTTTGCTTGGAATGCCAGTGAGTGGGCACATTAAAATATTAAGCAATATTTACAGTGTTCATATCTATTGTTGTCATTGACTAAAGCAGAGTAGCCACTTAAAAGTGGGAAAGTCTATTTTGCTCTTGGATCATTCCATACGAAATGCACACTAGCCTCCCTTTGTGAATAATGGCTAGTGTGTAGACAGGTATGTGCACCCATGCAATTTACATCGAGTATAAACAAAAGAGAAAGAGAATGTGGAAAGATGAATCATGCCATAAGGATTTTTTAAAAAGATAGTTTTACATTTTAAGCAGATGTGAATGGGTATGTCCAAGCCAAAGTTAGCTTTAACATCTCACGGCTGTGAATAGGAAACTCAGATCTCTTGCTTAACTTTTCCCCTTTGAAATCAATATAATTTGCATGCTCCTCCAAAATTCTAAATGTCTTTGTAAAGGGCCCCTGAACAGCTCCCTAGAGCATTCCTGAAATATTTTGCCAGCTTTCTTTTTTATATGTTCTCAGAATATAATGGGAAATCAAATGGATTTTCCACAACAAAAACATGCTTAGATTCAAGCTTTAATTTAAACAACTCTCTCATCCAGGCATAGTGAGAATGCTTGCTTTCAAATCCAAATGCCTTTTGCAAGTTTTCATCCCAGCAGCTGTATCACCTCTCTTAGTCAGTGGCGTAGTGTGGGGGGGTGCCAGGGGTGCTGGCCGCACCGGGCGCAACATCTGGGGGGGCGCGAGTCCAGAGGGAAGGGACAAGTTCCTTCCTCCGCCGGGCTCCCCGCCGCCACAGCCAGCCTTGCGCCCTAGCGCGTGCGCACGCCCTGCCGCCGCTGCAGCTGCGCTCCACTCACTGCTCGCAGGAGGAGCAGCCACTGCAGCAGCACCGACGCCTGGCCGGGCACGGGCAGCCTCCGCACCCCGACGCCGACGCCATTCCCTCAGCCCAGCCACAGGCGGCGGCTGCTTCTGCCGACTGGGAGGGAGGAGAGCTCCGGCGAGGGTCTCCCGGCAGAAGGGGGCGCCGCTGGCTCCGGTTCTCAGCGCAAGTCTCAGCCGCGGGGGGGGGGGCAAGGACGGAGCACGGCTGGAAGCCCCCGGACCCGGCCGGGAGGAGGAGAGGCGCTCGCCAAACCCGGATCTGGAGCTCCACCTACAGCCCAAGGAGAGGGAGGGGCGGGGAGGCACCCGAGGGGAGGGGGCTTCGGCTGCCTTGGCCCGCGGGGGCTCCGCAAATAATAAATTTAATAAATTCCTGCTGAGCCTTTGGGGGGGTCCTTGGCTCCTTCGCTTACCCCCAGCCCCAGTGGTGTAGCGTGGGGGGTGCAGGGGGCCGGGCGCAACATCTGGGGGGGGCGCGCTCGTATTCGAGTGCTAAAATCCACGGGTTAGGGGGCGCAAATTACTTGCCTTGCCCCGGGTGCTGACAAGCCACGCTACACCACTGCTCTTAGTGTTAACCACTTGAGTACAGTGGTACCTCGGGTTAAGAACTTAATTTGTTCTGGAGGTCCATTCTTAACCTGAAACTGATCTTAACCTGAGGTACCACTTTAGCTAATGGGGCCTCCTGCTATCGCCGTGCAACCACCGCATGATTTCTGTTCTCATCCTGAAGCAAAGTTCTTAACCCGGGGTACTATTTCTGGGTTAGTGGAGTCTGTAACCTGAAGCATCTGTAACCTGAAGCGTCTGTAACCCGAGGTACCACTGTACCTGAAATACTATCCAGAATAATAGACACTGCTAAATTATGCTTCAGTTGCCATTTCCTGGTGTGGAACCAGAGGGTTGGGGTCTGTTTTCTAAGCCCATGCAGCTCAGTTACATGACCTGACAAGCTGGCATAGGACACTATTTGAAAAGGTTGTTTCCCCCTCTGCCAACTTTTGGCAGAGCAGCAGCGACAACATCCCTGATGCTGAAAGGGGTTTAGCTCTGGTGTAACTTTATGCCAGCTCCATTACACTGACTTGCTTTATGCTAGTAAAACTGTTGGCTACTAATGCAGTGTTAAAATAATTTATTTTGATACAGTCATACCTTGGGATGAATACGCTTCGGGTTAGGCAAATTTGGGTTGCACTCCACGGTGACCCGGAAGTAATGGAGCGTGTTACTTCCGGGTTTCGCTGTGCACGCATGCGCAGACCGTCAAAATGACATCATGCACATGCGCAGAAGCACCGAAATGCGACCCGCGCACGCGCAGACACGCTGTCATGTCTTGCATTCCATTTGGGATGTGAACAGGGCTCCGGAACGGATCCTGTTCGCATCCCAAGGTACCACTGTATTTAATATCGGAATGTAAACTTTTAAGTTTATTTTAATGGTTTATTATTATATGGCTGTAAACTTATCCTGGGATCTTATGGTGAAGGGTGGATAATAAATCCATTAAATTCATAAGTGTAAACTGTGTTTTGATTTCTGGTAAAATAAAATAAAAATAGCCTTACAAGAATTTATAATGAAGGGGCAAGAATCTGTGATCTCCAAATGTCATTGGACTCCAACTCCCATCAGCCCTAATGATCAGGAAAGCAACACCTGGTGGACCGCAGGTCCTTGTCAGGGCCTTCACTGTATGGCTACTCCTGGTACTGTATCATAAAATCCATGTGACACCACTAAGTTTGGAGTTTCTCCAAAACTGTATGCCCCTCTCCTGTGCACAAGCTGTCACCAATACACGGAGATGGGATTGGGAGCCATTGAGCAAAATGACATCATAAGGCAGTGCTGATTTAAGTACATACTACTGTGACACCATGGGATAAATCAGTGAGCAGCAGCCACACTTTTAAAGGAAGATGTAGTCCTCTTTGATTCACAGTATCCCCCGGGAGCAATTATTGACAAACTCGGCAGCCCCAAGTCTACTCTACTTCCAAGGCCACAAGCATTATTTATTATTATTTCTGGATCAACTTATTTCTCCCTCTCCCAAGAGGCAGTGCTAATGATCATCCATGTGCTCTCTTTTTCTTCATGCCCATTATACCTTGCAGCCCCAGAGGAAATAGTCTTGGTTTTAAAAAAGAAAAACAGCAAAAGGATGGCTGTAGTAGATATTCAATGAAGAGATGAAGGTTCTCAGATAATAGATAAAAGCCACCCCAGAACAACTGGGGCCTAGGGCAGGAAGAATTTTGACTTCTCAAGGTGATGAGAATTTTATTGTTATTCATGTTTTTAGACTGTATTTGATCCTGCTTTTACAATTAAGTGTTTTAAATTTGTTGTTAGCCACCCTAAGCCCGGTTTTCTGAACCAGGAAGGGTGGGGTATAAATAAAAATTATGATGATGATGAGATAATTCCAGTGCCAAGAAAGAAGCACCCATTGGCAATGGCTGGTAACAGTAGTATCTCTTATACATTCTGAAGCAGCATACATAGTAACAGGTAAGAAATGAGGCTCTTACCTGTTCAACTATGGCTCTTTCTCATGTTTTCTGGACTGTGAAAACAGCTCAGTGGGCAGCTTCAGGGATTGTTCTGAGATACAAAATGTGATCCTGTTTAAGGTGTCTCTTTCTATTTTCACTCTTCTACAAATGCCACCTTTTGTTTTATTAATAAACATACTTCTTCTTTAACTAATGGCCAATATAACAGATGTTTTAATAGTTGGAGACAGACTTCTTGTAGTGTTTACAGTCCTTTGTGGGCAAAGGAAATAAAGGTCTACTCCAGAGATGGGAAACCTGTGGCCCTCTGGAGACTGCTGGACCACAACTCCCATCACCCTGACTAGGGCAGCAGATATAGGCTATAGCCTGAGTCCAGTGCCCTGTGGAGGTCCCTGGGCAGTCAAAATCTCAGGGGCCCCTCACAAATTATCTCCTATTATGTTTTTGATTTTACCAACCAACAATTTTAATAAACCAATTTCAAGATCAAATCAATATTATTTTGATCTGTTGTTGCTGAGCCCCTAACAGGCATGGCACCCATAGGCCGGCACCTACTCTGCCTATTTGGTAATCCAGCACTGCCTGCACCATGAAAAGGAAAGGGAGAGGCAAGCTAACTAACCCTTCCTTCTTCTTAACTTCAGTGTTGTCACCAAGTAGACATACCCACCTGTCAGGGACTGGGCAGAGGAGGAATGGTGGAGACTACCTCCCCTTCCTGACCCTTCCAGGGAGGAGGAAGAGAAAGACAGTATAGATTTACAACAGTGGTTTGCGGGAGGTCACAGCTCAGAGGCAGATGAGGGGGAAAGTTGGGAAATAATGGGAGAGGAGGAGGAGGAGGAGGCAGAAGGGGAACAGTGGCTGGCTGACACTGTGTCATTAGAAAGCATCCTGGACCATCCATCTCCCAGAACCCAGTGAGCCTTGAAAGTAAGAGAGCAAAGAGCTCAAAGACAGAAGGCACATAGCAACACCCGTAGAAGTGCCGAATGGTGAAGTGAGAGAGACGGGGGGTGGAGATTCACTCAGGACAATGCCATTATCCAAGAGGCTGGGTTCTATAGCCTCTCTCTGTGAATACTGAAATAAGAAAGGATGGTAAGAAACCTTTCCTTGTCTTGGGCAACCAGCCGGGAGCCGCTGACAGCATCCAGACACCACACCACCCATTAACATTGGAGGGAGGGAGGTAGCATTGTGCTCCAAATAAAAGTTTTGGAGTTCATACCAGAATGGCTTATAGGTCTCATATGCACTTATCCAGGGAACTGCTCCTCTCCAGTCCTGTCCCCCTCCCCAAACCCTGTTCATGACAGCATATTCATGTAATTGTGGAAGTGTCTTTGGGTTCCTGGAGAGAGACATAGGGCATCTGTGTCAGAAATATGGAATGCCTTTTTGTTCTTGGTAATAACCAGTTGTGCATTTGTAGAAGTGGGTAGGAACCATGCAGAACTTGTTCTGAACATTTTAGCTGCATACCAACCCATGACTAGGAATGAAACCTGCCTCTACAAGTGCCCTTTTAGCATCCTATGTAGCAGAGAAAGGGGAGTTGTTCAAATATGGCTTTCTGGCACTTAAGATTTTCTTAATAGCCTTGGAATCATGAATTGTTTATTGATTATTTTTTACATTTTAAATGTTTCCTTGTATTTCTTGTTTAAAGATTTGTAAATGTTTTAGGTTTGCTTTATAATGTGCATAGATTTCTAAAGTAATTTTACAGAATTATCCTGTAATCATGTTTCCTGATTTATTTAGCATTAATACTTTTTATCCTATGGGGAAACTGCATTTTAATGCTCCCATCAGTACATTGCCATAGGCATACCCATCAGTACATAGGCATACCCAGAATAGATCCATTAAGATCAAGGGACTGAAGTTACTTAATGTCATTGATTTCAAGTAGTCTACTCTACATTGATACAGCAGTTTATTTTATTTTCCCATTGCTTCACTGCCACATTGTATTGGACATTTCATACAACATAACAGCCGCTTCTGGAAATATGGTGGAATATATTGCAGATTTAACACATATTTGCATGTTATTTGCAAACATATTTTTTTCTGGAAGCAAATAACACCAGAATAGTATACAAAAATAGTGAAATAGTTCTAAGCACATGGTCTGAGTTTTTAGAGAGCAAGTTCAATCACATCCTATCTTGATGAATTCACATGGTGAAAGCAAGTGAAGAAGGAAGTTTCACTTCACCAGAGGTGAGGGGGTGTGACCTAACTGAGTCTAAGAATACAATTCTATGGTCTTAGCCCATTCATGCATTAACTAGCCCTAAGCTAGCTAGTTATATTTGACTGCAGTTACCCACAGGATGCCTTCTGCCCTGGCCTAGACATTCTGTGAAATTACAATGACAACTGTAGGTGAACAATAAAAGCTTATTTGCAAACAACCTAACTGACTCACTGCTTCTTATTTACAGAACTACCAGCATTAACAGATCAAACTGCTGTGACCTCCCCTCCCACTTAGGAAGGCTCACTATCCTGACCAAAGATGGACTCCCTCAAATCTATGGGAAGACAGAATACAACAAGTGTCACAGAGTTTATCCTCATGGGATTCTCTATTGATGTGAAGAATCAGATGCTTCTCTTTGCCTTAGGACTTTCAGCCTATCTATTGACTTTGTCGGGGAATCTGGCCATCATTGTATTAATTCGGGTGGACCAGAGCCTCCACACACCCATGTACTTCCTCCTGGGAAACCTCTCTTTTATTGAGATCTGCTACACTTCCACCACAGTCCCCAAGATGCTGTGGGATCTCTTGTTGGGAGACAAGAAAATCTCCTTTGTAGGATGTGCACTGCAGATGTATTTCTTTGTCACGTTGGGGGGCACAGAGTGTGTGCTCCTCTCAGCCATGGCATATGACCGCTATGCAGCTATCTGCCACCCATTGCACTACACTCTGCTCATGAGCCCACCAGTACGTAGGAGTCTGCTGGCAGTTTCATGGGCTGTTGGCAACTTCAATTCCATGGTCAACACAGCAATGGTCTTTTCCTTAAATTTCTGCCACTCCCATGAGATTGACCACTTCTTCTGTGACATACCTCCCCTTCTGCACATCTCTTGTTCTGACACATTTGTCAGCCAGCTCATAACCTTCACCATCTCTGGGTGTGTTATCATTGTGCCATTCTGCCTGACCCTTCTCTCCTATGCCTTGATTGTCTCCTCGGTGCTCAAAATCCGCACAGCTCATGGTAGAATCAAGGCATTCTCCACCTGTGCTTCCCACCTCACTGTGGTGAGCATCTTCTTTGGTACTATCATTTACACCTACATACGGCCCTCCTCCACTCATTCTATGGAACAGGACCGCCTAGTTTCTGTGCTGTATGCCATCATCACTCCCATGCTCAACCCCCTGATCTATAGCTTCAGGAACAAGGAAGTGCAGGGAGCACTTCAGAGAGCACTAGGGAAGAATAGATAATAGATATGGGACCAGTAAATTGAAAAGTTAATTTCCACCACAAAATTCATCAGATTAGTTTAAAAGACATTGGGTGATATCCTAAGTCAGGAGTGGCCAACATGGTGCTCTCCAGATATTGTTGGAGTACAAGTCTCATCTCTGGCTGTTGACCATGATGACTGTGGATTTTGGGAGTTGGATTCCAACAACACCATGATGACAACACTTTGACTACTCCAGTACCAAGTCCTACTGAAATCAAGGAACAAGATATTTTTATTAGATATGCCAAGTGTGACATATAGAATAGTTAATAACATTCACAAATCAGAAGGTAGATCTAAAAATTCAACGCAGTGTACAGAATTCCTTTTGCCATGAGCCTTATTGGACAAATTAGCCTAATGCTGCTGAAGTTATATGTACAGGATATCCAGCTATATATCTTCCAGTTGTTTCTACAACAACAAAGTTGTCATGACAATACAGGCTGATGGAAAATCCCAATGTCAATTTTGTGTTTCAGTGGTTAGCAAAAGGTCTGATAAGATCCTCAGTGCTGATTGTACAGTATATTAAGCTGTCCTTAGAGAAAACCTTCCATGAGTAACTACTAATTCTGTCTGTAGAGATCAAGTAGTAGACATTCACACAATCCCCTAGGAACACCTTGCTGCATTATTTACTACACTTGATGTAATGTAGTTTGCAGCTGCATCGTGGAGGAGGCAGAAGTAGACCAGCAAGCTACTGAAACTGGTATGTGAGATTTAAGAAAATACTATCTTTATCAACATCTTTTTTCTGGAATGAGATTATGGTGTCACGGGTCTCTCTGTGCTAAGTGCTTTAAGTACCTAACAATGTGCCTGCCGGCTACAATCAGTTCCATAATTCTCCAGAAATTTATTTGGTGAAACCTAGAAAATTCTAAATTAACTTCTCGATGTTGTTTCTCACTAATAGTGTACATTTATGACATCTGTTGTTGTGCTTCAGGTACAAGGAGTCTTATAGCCCTATCATAAAAGATGGTCAAAGATGAGCAGAATGAAGGTGAACCACACAGTTGTCACAGAGTTCATCCTCCTGGGCTTATCCAGTGATCCAGCCCAACAGAAACTTCTTTTTTCCTTAGTACTTTTAATCTATCTGCTAACTTTAGTAGGAAATCTAGCCATCATGACTTTGATTTGTGTGGACCGGTGCCTCCAGACACCAATGTACTTCCTCCTTGGCAACCTTTCATTCATTGAGATCTGCTACACCTCTTCCACTGTCCCAAAGATGCTCTGGAACCTCATGTCAGGAGACAGGACCATCTCCTTCACTGGCTGTGCTCTCCAGATGTATTTCTTTGTCACTTTAGGAGGCACAGAGTGTGTACTCCTCTCAGCCATGGCGTATGACCGTTACGCAGCCATCTGCCACCCGTTGCGCTACACCGTGCTGATGAGCCAGCCAACCTGTAAAGGATTGCTAACAGTTTCATGGACTGTTGGCAACTTCAACTCTATCATCAACACAGCCTTGGTTTTCTCACTTGACTTCTGTAATTCAAACCAAATAGAGCACTTTTTCTGTGACATTCCTCCCCTTTTGCACCTCTCCTGCTCTGACACAAGACTGAGCAAGCTGGTGACCTTTACAGTCTCTGGATGTGGCATTACCATGTCCTTCTTCCTAACTCTACTCTCCTACATCTTCATTGTCTTCACTGTGCTCAAAATACGTACATCTCGGGGTCGGATCAAAGCTTTCTCCACCTGTGCATCCCACCTCACTGTGGTGAGCATCTTCTATGGAACCATCATCTTCACTTACCTAACTCCATCCTCCAGCCATTCCACTGAACAGGAGCAGCTGGTCTCTGTGCTCTATGCAATCATCACCCCTCTGCTGAACCCTCTAATCTACAGCTTCAGGAACAAGGATGTGCAAAGTGCTCTCCGTAGACTGTTTGGAACACACACATAGAGAAAATGGGCCTGGAATCTTGAACAATTCAGCAAAAGAAAATCAGTAACACAAGTTGAAAAATATTTGAAATGTTTTATCCATGTGAACGTTTACACATTTTGTTATATTTATTTGTCACCATTAATGCTCTTTTTTATTCCGATCAGTAGCAAAAATAGATAACCCAACCCAGCAGAAGTGGGCAACCCTACAGTTGTTTCTGGACTACAAATCCTATAGCCCTTTGATCATTCTATCTGGGACTGATGGAAGTTGGAGTCCAGTAACATCTGGAGGGTCGTAGGCTCCCCACCCCTGCAATACAGCCTTAAGGATCATTGTCCATGGAAACATGAGGTAGTTTTCCTTTTCTGTGTTTCATGGGTTCTCCCACTCCTCCAACAACACTCCCAACAAGTCCAACAACCTTCTCATTTTTTGAGGAGGAAAACCAGATAATAGAGTGCTTTGCATGTATAATCAGTGGCTTTGTGAATTGGGAGTCAGCCCACCATCCTCTATGGTTGAAAAAGCTGGAGAGCTATTAGCATGTGGACAGGTTTGAACATTGGCTTTGGTATGTAGACCCAACAGAATCCACCCTGAACCACTAAATACAGGCATTGAAGAGTTGCTGGTTATCACTCCGAAATTGGAATGGATGTTTCAGAAGAATTAAATGAGCTTCCCCTACCATCTCAAAAGGAAGGATTTTGCTGAAACGTTTCAGTTTAGACCTACAAATGAAGAGGTGCATCCAATGTTCGTCATATGTGGAACTGAGCCTTTGGGCTTAATTGATTTCAATGGGTCTGTGCTGACTGAGACCTGGCTGGATATCCTCAAAGATTGTGGACAAGCTCTCAAAACACCAAGAAAATAATATATTCAGCTCTTGAGATGCTTATTTTTATGGGGCATTTGAATTGTGAATTCCTTTGTAGCAGCTAAAATTGTATTAGCTCGTGGATAGAAATCTTCTTTTTCACCTACACTGATGAAATGGTAGTTGAAAGCATTAGATATTGGAGATTAGAAATTGATAAAATTTCTAATTTCTTTCAGAAATCTCTCTTGTTTATTACACACCTTAATGTACAATGCACTAAAGAAATTTGTTTTGTTACATATTTCTCTATATATAATAAAAATGTAAGGCTGTCATCATTCACCCCTATTGGAGGATTTGTAGTACCTCTTCACAGTCCTGAATTTTCATGAAGGCAGAGTAGGATAGGGGAGCAAAAATGAAGGCAGATTGTACAACAGCAGTGGCTGTGGTACAGGAGCGAGAATGGAAAATCACTGAGAGGGGGGAAGTTGTGGTTTAAAACAGCAGAAGAATTTAAAGCAGGAATGTAGAGAACTTAGAGCAAAGTGTCAGTTTTAAGCAATGGCAGAGGTTTGAGTAAAGTACTATGGAATATTTGAGGGCTCCACATCCTTTATCTATCTCACATGAGGCAGCTGATAAATGGAAGAAGGAGATGTTTGAGTACAGCAAGAAGGAAGGGACTCTGAAAGGAAAAAAGTAGCCATTTTAAATAATGGCAGAGGTTTGTGTGGAGTTTGCAGGGGATGACATTGAGAGGGGAAGTGATTGTTTAAAACAACATTTCAGTACAGTAAGAAGGGTGTTTGGAAAGGCTCAGATGTTTTCACTTTTTGGTGTTATCATCTGTGTTATACTTCTCATTGTTAAAAACTGTTATGTTTGGGTTTTTTCTTTTTTAAACAAATACAACCTCTCAATGTCCCTTCATCTCTCCTTTATTCATATCTTTTGCAGTTGTTTAAAACCACAATTTTCTTCTCAGTGTCCTCCACCCAAACTTCTGCCATGGCAATAAATGGCAGGAGGGAGAAAGCATTGTTGCTACTCCACTTACATTACAGCATTCCAATTCCGCTTTATAAAAACAATTCCGCTTTTTAAAAACAAAAACAATTTAGGGACAAAAAGTATAAAAATACATGGCATGACATATTTGCTCTTCAAACATATCATTAAGGATTTCTGAACTGGTCATAAACCACATTTTTGTATGTTTCTATTAGAATTTTGGAATGCTTTAAATTAAGATTAGGAAATGTAAAAACACAAAATTGTCTCATGGCCTTTCCAATAGATATCCACTGTACTTATTTTCTCAGCTCTTTGAGCTGCTCCCACTTGAGAATATTTTAATGACTCAAGTAGATTCTTTACATTCCTCAATGGGACTAATTTCAACAGCCCCATGGTGAAATAATCTGAAGTTAGCATGACACAAGCATCTTACTATGCAGTTGTCAACAAGAAGAGATGCTGGACAGCAAATAAAAAGGCACCCAAAATGAAATGTTGATTCATTTACTGTATGTCTTCGGAATTGACATCTTAGCAATGGAATGAGGTTTGTTTCTCTTTCTCTTTTAACTCTCACAATTGGACTTCCTTCCCCTGCTTCATATGATTTTAGACAGACCCTCCCCCCACTGAAAGGGATGGATCTGGTGCCTTCATGTCTAGTTTGAGCCTGAAGAGTTTATGGCTAGGGTCCAACAGGGTTATTTAGGCATGTTCAAGAACTTGGGCACACTAAAGGAAATGCTGGCTTCTCCTCCCCCTCCCCCTTTGAACAGTAGATTCATTGCTTTATCCCAATATGTGCTTGGTGTGTAGTAAGGGCTCCTGGGATGCTCATGAAACTGGAATGAGTGTGGATTAACTTGATCTGAGATGCTGTAGCTGCAAAATGTGTAGCTTTCAAATATGTGTAGGAGTTGCCACTGCCATAATTTGAAGTACATCAGTGTAACTGGTAAATCAAGAATATTACAACACATGGAATAGTAGGCTCATTAATAACTCAATATAGTGTTGAGTGAATCCCTGATAACTGTAAAATAACATGGATTTTAACAATAATGGCTGGCTTGTGTAGCTGCAAAGTCCTTTGCTTTCATTCAGTAGCAGTTGTTAGACCAAAGACAAACTAACAAAGGGGTCATTGGAGGAATTTATATGATATATGGGAAAATAGAATACAGAAGGGATAACCAATATATCAATACACATTTGTTCTATTTAATCCAAACATAGAGAGGTAGTGCTGAGGCAAATGGTCTGCTTCTTTTTAAATCTTGGTCTCAACTGGTCAGTCAGGATAGACCAGGAGTTGGAGGCCATGACATGGTAGAAGAGAGGGAAGGAACAAGAGGAGACTAGGAGAAGCAGAGCTGGTAGCCATTGCAATGGAGGGAAAGTAAGAAGACCGAGAAAAAGTTGGAGAAGGTCTGAGGCCAATTACCTCAGTGGTGACTTACAGGGAGAAGGGATAAATGCATAGTGCTAGGCTGGATGTAACAGTACAGCAAATAAACAAAACAGGATGAGATCTAATGACAGCAAAAGTCTGAAGCTCAAAGAGTAAGGGCTCACCAGGAGGTCTCTGACACTAAATTTTTGAATCCATAGGTCTTCTCAGTTGGAAGGAGGGAAGTGTCCTTTTGTGTTATACGCACACTAACCCTGATTTAGCTCCAGTAGCATAGTAGTTTGTCTCCACATAATTGACAGGTATAGAGGAAATGAACTTAATCAGAGAGATTTGGCTTCCTATTTCCTTCTTTCAGAATCTCATAGATCAACACATAATGATGGAACACAAAGATAGAGAGACACAGGTGCAAGACAACACAATGCCTGGAGAACAAATTGTTCACATGACACAAACAATTAAGCCACGCCACTTGTTACAGGACAAGGATGTTTGAGAAGTTGTTATCCATTCTGCTTTGGAGGGAAATATATCTAGCCCCCACAATCAATCACTCAGCATGATTGAAAACCATCCATGGAGTCTTCCCAATAGCCATTTTTATGAAGTGCAATCAGTGCTACCTAACATTTTATCAGTAGCTGTGTCAGACTTTAAAGTCCCATTAAACAGTTGTCAATACTTAACCCCTCTTATTATGCCCCCCCCCCACTCTCCTGAATGTGCAGCTCTTTGTACAGTGAAGGAAGCCCTCTGAGGAGTCCTGATGCCTTCTGGAGATAGAAATCCATGGCAAAATGGAAAGGAAAAACCAAACCACTCTGAAAGAATTCATCTTTTTGGGACTGTCAGATGACCCTAAACTCCAGAGCCTCCTCTTTGCTATTGGACTGATGATCTACGTAATCACCTTAACAGGGAATCTAACCATCATTATTTTAATACAGGCTGACCAGCACCTCCACACACCTATGTACTTCTTGCTGAGCAACCTGTCATTTACAGAAATCTGCTACATCACCACCACTGTGCCAAAGATGTTGTGGGACCTTCTGTCCAAGGACAAGACCATCTCCTTTGCAGGCTGTGTGATCCAGATGTATTTTTTTCTAACCACAGCTGCCACGGAAGGCGCCCTCCTTTCTGTCATGGCATATGATCGCTATGCTGCCATCTGCCACCCACTGCACTACACTTCGCTCATGAGCCAGCCGATCCTCAGGTGGCTTTTGGCTGCTTCATGGACCATTGGAAATATCAATGCCATTGTCAACACATCTTTTATATTCTCCCTGGACTTCTGTGGCTCCAATAAGATTGTGCATTTCTTTTGTGATATCCCACCTCTCCTGCACCTCTCCTGCTCGGATACCTCCCTTGCTGAGTTGGTGACTTTCATAATCTCCGGAAGCATAATGATAACAACAGTCTCCTTGATTGTACTCTCCTACATCCTCATTGTCTCAGCTGTACTCAAAATTCATTCAGCACAGGGTAGGATCAAGACATTCTCAACCTGTGCTTCCCATCTTACTGTGGTGAGCATCTTCTACAGCACAGCCATCTTCACCTACATGTCTCCTTCCTCCAGCCGCTCCATGGAACAGGAGCGCGTGATCTCTGTGTTATACACCATCATCACTCCTTTTCTGAATCCCCTCATCTACAGCTTCAGAAACAGGGAAATGCAAGTTGCATTTCTGAATGTTCTTGGAAAGAAATAACACATTGCATTCTGGAAGCTCAGATTTTTCTCTCCACAGACAAGCTGGGGATTGTGCTAAATTGTGAAACATCAAATAATCAGTTAATGAAGAAGATTTTTCATCTATTATTTAGCTTACTTTCCAAAGAAAAAATGCTAAATTCTCCTGAACCACTATACAGTAGTGACTACAATATTAGTAACACCCCAAAACTGAGATCTGCAGATATTGTTAAATATTCAAAGAATGAGTGAAGACAGAGGGAGAGGAGCAATATTATTATATTCCTGTACTTCCATAACTCTTACCAAAGTGTCAACCATTCCTTGCTGTGGCTAGCAAGGGAAAGATGAAAAAATAAAAACTCAGCCAATAAATAACAAATTCCATCTTAGAGTTATCTTACTAAGGTCTGGGGAGTAGGGGAGTAGACAGCTAAGATCACTATCAGGGCCTATGTGTAACTTAAACATGTGATTTCACATCACATGCATCTATCTATATCTATATCTATATCATCCATATCTATATCTTTATCTATCTATATCCAGGAAAGGGTGGAGTAAATTTTCTTTTCCTTTTTTTAATTCTTTTTTCAGATTTTAAAATTTACAAACAATTATCAAACAACAAACACAGAAAAAGAATTCCAAAGAATCTCCTGGGTTTCCCTCCTCCCTTTTGTGGGTCCTTAGATTAACCTTTCCTCCCTCATCTTGCCTATTAATCCAAATCTATTAAATCTCCATTATAACCAAAATTCAACATTGAACTATAAGTGGTACTCCAATCCTACTAATAATTTGAACTGTTTACAATGGTTTTTAAGGTAAATTACATATTTTCCCCCATTCCTTATTAAAAATTTGGTCTTCCTGAATTTTGATTCTTCCAGTCATTTTTGCCATTTTGGCATAGTCCATCAACTTAATCTACCATTCTTCTCTGGTAGGGTCTTCTTTCCATCTCTGGGCTAGTAACGTCCGAGCAGCAATGGTCGCATACATAAATAGTCTTTTCTGATCCGTTGGAATTTCAGCACCTAGAATTCCTAAAAGAAAAGTTTCGGGTTTTTTAGAAAAAGTTATTTTAAACTTTTTTTTCAGTTCATTATATATCATCTCCTAGAATTCTTTTACTACTTTACATGTTACTTTACAAGGGTGAAGTAAATTTCCCCCTTGTGGTCTTAGCAGAACTTTGAAAGAGCAGCATTCAGAGGAGCAACACACAAGTTCATATTAGGCATAGGAACTTGTGACCATGGGTGTCTGCAATATTTTTCAAGTAGGGAGCAAGTTCTTCCAATTTTCAAATGATGCTCCCATCCCAAGTACCATTCCATGCTGCCTTCAACTCCCTTCACCTTAATATTTTGCATCTGAGTGACCCACTCTAAACATAAATCCCAAACATGGTGCATTACAAGTGATTTAACCCCCCCCCCCATTTTGCTATCATAGTGACTCTTATTTTAATTTTAATTTTTGCCCACCTGAGCCTTCCTGATAGGATATAGATAATTAATTTAAAAATCAATAACCACAATCCAAGACAAATGTGACAAAGGCTGTTGATCTCAGTGGGCTTAAACATGCTTAACTCTGCTTTGGACTGTGGCCACTGAAAAAATAATGGGTTGCATCCAGACTAAGCGTCCCTCCAGACTGGTCTTTTATTGCAGGTGTATTCTGCAACATATTCTTAACACAATAATTGTGCATTAGTGGTAGAGCTATTCTGCTTTAGTTGGTTCTGCAATGCTCCCCCAGTACTACCATATTAAGATTAGTTAGGCTGTCTCTTTATGATGATATTTCAGTTGCATAGAATAAATGGATATGAAGTGCAATAAATACTAGGTGGGATTATATGGTAGACATGAGGACCTACAACTTAGGTTAAAAGGAGGTCCATGCTGCAGAAATATGTATAAATGAATAGAATCTATCTAACAGGCTTGGTCATTCATTTCTTTAATTCAAATTGTTTTTTACTCTATACCACTAGATAAGAATATTCAGTCTTAGGGACATTCACATCCAACCACATGCATTTTATTAATTTGATTTTCTTATAGGTAATAAGATACATTTACATTTATGTAACTAGTTTTTCTCCAGTCATTAGTTTTGGGTTTAGTCAATCAGCTAGCTACAAATCCACCTAACAGTTATGAGAATGTGGCACTTCAAGTCACCACCTTTGTAGAATGTGGTCAAAGCAAGGAGCTGTGTAAAACTGAGCTTTAGAAGGGAAAAGTTGAAACAATATTTTATGCATTATTTTGGATGCCTAAAGGGGTTTACAAATGTTATTCTTTTCCTTCACAATAAACCCCATTTTACAGCTGCTACAAATTAGAATTGGTCAAGGTCACAGTATGGGCCCTTGACAGTGATGGGTTTGAACCCAAGTCAAAGTCCAACATCCTAACCCTATCCACTTCACTGTATCAGATCCAAAATAGCAGTTTGGGGTGTGTGTCTGCTATTGTTGTTCTTTCCCCCCCAGAAAGTTGGGAGATACCTATGTTTAATGAGTCTCAAGTGGGTTTTTCCCATAGGGCCATGATGCCAGTGTACAAGTTTCCTGATCTCCCAACTTTAATTGGAATTGCTTCTGTAAACTAAATGAGGGTACTAACATACCAGGATGACTGCTAAATAAAATACATAGCACATTAGGTGCATATAGTCCTACATATTTCACAGGATATATATTTGCTCAGGTTGCTTTCAATTTAATGTCCATTTAGCTTCACCAATTACAAGCCTGAGGGAGCATGTCATGGGAAGATGGCTGAAGAGAGATTGCAACCAGTGACTTCCAATTATTATTGAAGTTAAACAGAGGGGGACTGGTTCTTCTGTAAAAGTTATGTGATCCATCTACATCATTTAGCACAGCAGCTGACCTGACTGATTGACTGAAATTTCTCCAGCATTGACAAAAAGATGGGATCCATTTCAGGGATAAAAAATCAGCTGTCCCATGTCTGGCAAAGCATGTAACCACAGAAACACAGCATCTGCCTTTGACCTGGGACTCACCATAATGAAGGAAAAGTGTAAGTAGAATAGGAAATGCTACCATGGACACTCAATATGGCATTGGGGAGAATCCTTTGGAAGGCAAAAGGGGCATTGCAGAATTAAGACTTTAATGAGCGAGGATTATGATATGGTGAGGGGAAAACATGACTGTAATGGGTATGAGTGTTGTGAAAATATGTTAAAAGAACGAATAAAAATAAGGATGAACTATTAAAGCTAAAGAATAACCACAAATTTATTATGATCACAAAGTATAAGGTTATCAGGGGCTACTAGTTGTGATTGCTATGATCTAGCTCCAGCGTTAGAGGCTTTTTTTAAAGCTGGAACGCACCGGAACTCAGTTCTAGTACTTCTCAGGCGGGTGCCATTGCCACTATAAGAGAACAAAGGAGGCATTCATGGTGAGTTCTGGCACCTCTTTTTCTAGAAAAAATAGCACTGAGTTTGCCTCTGGATACCAGTTGCTAGGGTTCAAAAGCGGAGAGAGCAATGTTGCACTCAGGTTCTGTTTGAGAGAACATAGTAGAAAAGGATGGTGGACTAGGTGAGCCTTTGGCCTTGGCCTGATTCACCAGGGCTAATCTATTGTTCTTATATTATTCAGAGTGCACTATTAATATATTGTACAAATCTGAAAAATAATAATAACCAATGATTGAATAAAAGTGTGTTTTGAAATAGAAAGTATATCATTGCCCTCTGATTACCTGTGCCTGCAACTATCTATTTAAAAATAATAAAACCATGAGGCATTACTCCACGAAGACTAACTCAATTAAGATCATCTGCATGAGTAATGCATACTTCCAAAAATTAAGAGTGCTTTGAAAATTCTTAATTACTTATTGTTGGGAGTGTACACATTTAAAATGGTACATTTTTCACCCATCAATTTTTCCATCAAAATCAAATACTGACCTTGTTGATTGCACTGCAGTCTGTGACAAGGAGAATAGGGCCATCTACCTTTGGGAGCTGAGCTCAGAAATTCTATTGTAAGTAACGGCTGGTGTGCTGATATGTATAAGCAATGATCTGGTGAGAGTTGGAAGGAAGAGGGCTCTGTTAAAAAGGGGACATTTTGATTTCATCAAATCAGATAAAAGATCACAATAATGTTTCTGGAGAATGTCCCAACAGACCAACTTGGAAGCCATAATTGGAGTAGATGTAGTAAAATAAACCATTTGAAAACAACTGAAAAGCTTCCCATTTCCATCTAGCTCCTGAATGAATATTTCAAGATTTGGAAATGTTTCAGCTGTTCTAGCAGCACATGTGTTTAGCAGTCTGACACCACAGACAGTCATTGCTACTGTTCTAAAAGCCAATGTGGTGTCATAGTTAGACAGACATAGTTAGTGTTGGACTGATCCTTGGATAGCAGGATTAAAATCTCCACTCACCCGGGAAGCTGACTGAGTGACTTTAAGCCACCCACAGTCTCTTAGCCTCACCTGTCTCATGTGGTTGTTGTGTGGATAAAATGGGAACAATGTATGCCACCTGGAGTTCCCTAGAGGAAAGGTGAGATATAATTGCAGTAATAATATAAAATATAATGAGTAAAAGGAAAATTAACTAAACTAGTATATTTTGCTGTGGACTTATCATGATTAAACTCTTTCCCCAAACTGCAACTCTTTCTTCATGCTATAAAGGAAAACTGAAATTAGGGAGTTTATAGCATTAGTTATATGCTTAGGAGTATAGGAAGGATGTGAGAAGTTGCCTTATTTTGAGTCAAAGTATCAGGAAGAGTGGAATAAATTTAATGATTATCTAGTTAAATTTGTTAAGTTAAATTAACTGAAAATAGCTTGCAGATACTTAATTGGCTTAGGATTTTATTTATGTTAAGTGATGAATTAATATGTTTAATTCCATAAGGTGAAGATTTAAGGATGTTAATGTTTAAGTTAAATTTCATAAGAATTGGGATTTGGAAAACTGTTAAAAGGACATGCAATGAAATTGAACCAAGGGGAAGCGAGGAAGTCACTTAACAAAGTTAATAAGTGTAATTTTCAGTAAGGCTATGATTTATGTTTGTTTGTCTTGTTTGTTTGTTTATAATATTGTGAAAACTAATAAAAAATATTTGAAGGGGGAAAAATATTTTGAGTCAAACCACTAGTTCATCTAGCTCAGTGTTATATACATTTACTGTCAGTGGTTGTCCAGGATTTTTTTGGTGGGAAGACCTCCCCAGCCCTACTTGGTGATGCCAGGGACTGAATCTAGGAGCTTTTGCATGGAAAACAGTTATTCCACTACTGAGCTTTGACTTTTCCTAGAAACCTAGGTCTTTACCTACATGAGCTCTTTCCAAAATGAACAAATTAGTCACTAAGGAAATAATATCACTGATTTTTCTAGAATGATTTTTCTTAATTTATTTTAATTATATACTAAATATTCCACTTTCAGAAGGAACATATGTTGGTAAGATGACCTTCAGAAACATCTCTAAAACCATGGTCACTGAGGTTGTCCTACTTGGCTTCTCTAATCTCCACCAGTTTCAAAAACCACTCTTCTTCCTCTTCCTTGTCATGTACATACTGACTTTGATTGGGAACACTTTAGTCATCGTCATGATCCATGTGGACCACCGTTTGCATACACCAATGTACTATTTACTCAAGAACCTCTCCTGGTTGGAGATCATCATCACCACAACTGTCACTCCAAAGATGCTCACCCTACTTATCTCAAAGGAAAACACTATATCTTTTGTTGCCTGTGCCTTGCAAGGATATATCTACTTTGTTGCTGGTTCCACTGAAGTCCTCCTTTTGGCTGCTATGTCAGTGGATCGCTATGTGGCTATCTGCAACCCTCTGCGGTATACTGCTATCATGAACTCCCGTGTCTGCGTGCTAATGGTCCTGTCTTGTTGGTTGTGCAGCTTCTTTTCCATCTCTGCCTCCATGGTACTGAAGGCAGGACTGCCTTTCTGTGGCTCCAATGTTATTGACCACTTTTTCTGTGACAGTGGCCCTCTTTTGGAAATGATCTGTGCTGATGTTCGCTTTCTCCAGGCCTTAGATTTGGCAGTTTCCTGCTTCATGCTTCTCAGCTCTGTATCTGTAACAACAATCTCTTATATCTGCATCATTGTCACTGTGATTAGGATACCCTCTGCTAAAGGCAGAAAGAAAGCCTTTAGCACATGCACTTCGCATATCACTGTGGCATCACTTTATTATGGCAGCTCCATCTTCATCTATATCAAGCCAGCTGGCAGCTCTTCAATGGAATTCAACAAAATAGCCACAGTATTCAACACAGTAGTGACCCCATTGCTAAACCCTATTATTTACAGCTTCAGGAACAAGACCGTGAAGGAAACACTGAGAGATGCATTGAGAAGACTGCAGGCCATTTTGCAAAGTGAGGCCTGAGATTGTTGAAGCACACTTGGAGAGATGGAATCTTGATTCATTTTTCCAAATTGCCCCTATATAGAAGAAGAAGAAGAAGAGGAGGAGGAGGAGGAGGAGGAGGAGGAGGAGGAGGAGGAGGAGGAGTTTGGATTTGATATCCCACTTTATCACTACCCTAAGGAGTCTCAAAGTGGCTAATAATCTCCTTTCCCTTCCTCCCCCACAACAAACACTCTGTGAGGTGAGTGAGGCTGAGAAACTTCAGAGAAGTGTGACTGGCCCAAGGTCACCCAGCAGCTGCATGAGAAGGAGCGGGAAATCAAACCTGATTCACCAGATTACGAGTCCACCACTCTTAACCACTACACCACACTGGCTCCTACATGGGGAGAAGGAGCGAGAGAGAAGCAGAGCTGTTCTGCTTGTCCCCCACTTCCAAACAAAGTATGCAACAGACGGGAGAGGCATATAATGGGTATGGGAATGAACAAAGGTTGAGTGGAAATAAGGAGGTCATTAATTAAACTAGTTTTCCTCATTATATTTCAGAAAGCAAAACCTGTGTGACATTGTGTGGGAATCCTGAATTCTTGCCTAATATCACATTGAGGTTCTATATCTAAGCTTTATGCAAGGAGCATATGTGAATCTATCCCTGACAATCCCTTTACACATAAAAGGAAAATGCCTAATTACAAATGTGTCAGGAAAAAGCAAATCTGTCTGTTTTTAGAGGTTTGTAGACCCTTATGTGTTCTGCAAAAGGTCGAGGAATGACCCGTCAGGAAAGACATTAAGCAAGTTGCAGTCAAAAACTTCTGCCACCACCACAGAGGAAGAAGAGACATTGGAGGAGGATGTGCCTGGTGCCTATCGTTGGGGCCATGCCCTCTGCAGCAGCCCTTGAGGACTCTGGGGCAGCTTGTGCCTAAGTTTCCTACCTGCTCACTGCCTGCTTAGTGCCTGTAGTCATGTGCAACTTATAGGGTACATTCAATAAACTATCTTTATGATTTCTCTGTGTGTGCTGTGCATTCTTGTAGAGTGGGATTGCAATGCTGGATAAGGTGGGTGTTTGGGGTCTGTGCAGTGGGTGCAATGTGGGTGCAACATGGGTGTTCTGGTGTGCTCCTATGTGCTTGCTTACCTGGCCACACTGTCCCATGCTGTTGGTGCACATACCTGTGTGATAAGAGATGTGCTGATGTGTGGCACACACATTGTGCTGATTGCCTGCCCCAATGAGCACTGCTAGAGACTCTGTGTGCACTCTGTGCCCAGTTTGTTTGTATTCCTGTGCTGGCAATTATGAGCCATTTTCGGTGAGCTATCTCTACAGTTCATACACACCTGATCAGGGGACTTGGAAACTCTCTTTGTGTGTCACAAGTGCACCCCATTCCCTAGTAGGTAATGCCAGGTGAGCTAGCTCTCTGTGTTGTGGTGCTTTCTTTTAGCTCGACTAGGCTAGTGCTGGACATTTACAGGGTGTGAATTTATACAGGCTTAAGTTCCACCAACCTGCTGCATTCAAGAATGCTCAGTACGTCTCATGTGCCACATATGTGACAAATAATAATGTATGGAATGAATAACAAACAACATTCACTGAGATATATCCACTATCACACTGCACAAAACAAAACAAATTGAAGCAAGCGCTCATCCATACATCTGCTTGTCTCCTGCCTCATAAGTGCAGGTCAGAGTGGATTTCCACTTGTCCGATGCTTTCGAGGTACAGGTCCAAGCAATTTTGCCATGGCGTGTTGTTTCCCCCAGAAAACCCTTTCTTTAACAATAGACAAGAACAAAAACAAGAACAAACAGCCATCTGCAGAATGCACAGTTTCTGTTTGTTCCAATTCAGCTCTAAAGATTGGATTTTCCTGGGAGAATGTGACAGGGCAAACAGAGGTGTGGCTGAGACCTGAAAGTATGTGCCTGTGTTGATGGAAGGAAGGTGAAATATTCTGAATATTCTGAATAAACAAAATCTTTATTTATTTCTTCTTATGTTTGTATTCTAACTTTCCACCAAATATAAATTAAGTAGATGTCATCAATAATGCAAATACAGTAAAATATAATAAAAGATGGCAGAACAGTAATAAAATACAAAGCAAAATAAAGCCATAAAGCAAGTTAGTTAAAATATTGGTAAGCATCTAATTAAAATGCTTTAAGATGCCAAGAAGGTCATCAGAGATTAAAATAGCTAGGCCTCCCTGGACAAGGAATGCCTAAACTATTGTAAACTAAACTATTGTAAAAAGGTAGCAAAGTTTATTGTTACAGAAAACTATTATTACAGGAAAAAGCTATGTAAGGTGAGCTCAGTGCTTTTTAAAAAAAAGCTGTATTGCAAGAAGAGATGAAACGAAAACAGGCTTATAGGTGAACGGGAGGCCTCTTTTTATTATTCCTACCAAAAATAAAACCCAGCAATTTCCACAAGGCAGTTTTGACATCTTTGTTTCTCATGCTATAGATTATTGGGTTCATCAGTGGAGGCACCACAGTATATAGCACAGCAAGCACTTCATCCAGATGGTATGGAGAATTAGAGGTTGGCATTAAGTAGGTGAAGACAGAAGTGATGAATAATATGGAGACAACTGTGATGTGGGGAATGCAAGTGGAGAAGGCTTTCTGCCTGTTTGCCATGGAGGGCATTCTCAACACTGCAGTAAAGATCTGAACATAGGACATGACAATGAACACAAAGCAACCAAGACTTAACACAGCAGTAAATAGAAGAGCCCAAATTTCACTGAGGTATGAATCAGAGCAGGAGATTTCCACCAGGCGTGGGATTTCACAGAAGAACTGGTGGATGACATTGGAGCAGAAAGGAAGTGAAAAGACAGTACCAGTGTGCAAAGCAGCATTGAACAAACCAAACACCCATGCTCCACCTGCCATTTGAATGCAGCTACTCCATTTCATCATAGATGCATAGTGCAAAGGGTGACAGATGGCTACATATCGGTCATAGGCCATGGCAGTGAGGAGGAAGAAGTCTGATGATGCAAAAAGGATGAAGAGAAACGTTTGAGTAACGCACTGTGAATATGAAATCAGTCTTATGTTCATGAGAGAATTTGCCATGGATTTGGGAATGATGACGGAGATTGAGCCAACATCAAGGATTGATAAATTGACAAGAAAAAAATACATTGGGGTGTGCAGATGACTGTTGACAGCAACCAGGGTAATGATCAGAAGATTTCCCACCAGGGCAGTCAGGTACATTGCAAAGAAGATCACAAAGTGTAAAATCTGCAGATCTCGACCCCCAGAAAAACCTAGAAGTACGAAATTTTCAATCATTGTTATGTTGAGAATGGCATGAATCATATTTTGACTGTTGGAAGAAGAGAAACAGTATTGATTAATTCATTTGCACATAGAAGGTGTCTTTATTATAAGTTCTGAAATATCTCCCTGTAATTTGCTACTTACCCCACCCCACCCCCATTTCCTGGTTGTAGTTTGTTTTTGTTCATTTGTTTGTATTTTGCACCAGCAAAAAGGCACTTCCAACGAACACTCAGATTCTAGTGATTTCTTCAAACAGCTGTAGCACGCTTGTTCCCCATCCCACCCAATGTCATTTCCTAATTGTCCTTCATCCTGAGATGTCAGGAGTTTGCCATGGGGAGAAGAAGCCCCACTATGCAACCAGTGTTTCATTCCCAATTCTCTGGGTCAATACTCTTTAAGGCAAAACTCACAGTCCAGATTTGTGTAATTCTAACTCTGTGTTCTTGTGCTTAGAAAATAGCCTAAATGTGTGTAATACTGCTCCATGCCTGAGGCTAAGCAGGTTTGGTCATGAATGTTATCATGATGGAAGAGTGTCAAGGAACCATAACCACTCTGAGATCTTGGGGGGGGGGAATCTGGGGCATACAGGTCAGAAATAAAATTATAATGCCTTGGATCCTATGATAACTTTATTTTGCCAGAGGAATTTTCCCATCCCTACCTCTCCCTAGCAGCCATTGATTTGTTAGCAGCCTCCTCCCCAAACTTCCAGAGAGGCATTTCAGGGGTTGCAAGTGTATATATTGGGGAGGATAGAAGGATAGATGCTGCTTCTCTGAACTTCAATTTATTTATCCATCTCAGAAGAAATAGATTGAAAATAAGAGAAGGTGCATGATTAAGACACTATTCTAGTGGGATAGAGCAGGATTGGGGATACTGAACATACAAATGAGGGGATAATAACCTAGAAAAAGAAAACAACAACATAATAATAACAGTATAATAGCAATGATATTTAAAAAAATAAAGATGGAAAAAAGCAAAGAAATTGGAATAGAATTAAGTGGAAGGAATTAAAGGAATATCAAGAAAGGAGATCTGAGGACACAAGATTGAAGGACACAGATGGGTACTATATTTTTCTATATATTTCTTTGGCAATTCTGCTTCAAATGATTTATCAGCAAAATGGTTTCTATTTACCTTCGGTCTAGGTGTCTCTCCCTTTTTCTGACACCTCTTAATCTTTCACTCAGTAAAGTGTGAACAAATCAGGTGTATATTTTCCATTTTTCCCTCAGATTTGCCATAATTCTTTCACATCCCATGCAATTGCAAGTGATTCCTCTCTTTTTCTTCTATCAGATCACAGCAACTCATCTTGGGTTGACAGGTGTGTCTTGGAGAAAGAACTTGTTTCAAACAGCAGTAAAAGAGGCAGGCTTATGTGATAGGAGACATATCTACCTGAATCATTTTGTTCTCTAAAGATTTACTCCCTGTTTACCGGAATAGCTCAGCATTAATGGCACAGAGTGGCTACAATGCTGACTTTTCTGACTACAACAGCCTACTTTCAAAGTTTGCAATCTAAGGCTATGTTGCATTGCATTTTCCAGTTGTCAATATTCAGTGAGACCCAGAGAGCTCCTCTTTTGAATTTCCAAACATCCCCACATGGAATAGGGAGGCAATGTTTAAGTCATCCACCCAAGGGAACAAATGTAATAGCTGAATTGTAGCAGAGGCTGAGACAATGCCAGCTCTTTAGCATCATTCTAAGGAATGGAAGATTTTCCTTCATCATTAGGTAAATTGTTGTACACCCACAAATAATCAAAGATACTATGGAACACCAAGAAAAATTCTGATAACCATTTAGCTTAAGGTTAGCAGATGTCCCCGTTTCCCGGGGACAGTCCCCGGATTTACAAATCAGTCCCCTGACAAAAGTCTATCATTCCTACTGAAGTTGAAAAGTGTCCCCAGATTCATTGAAAAAAATCTGGTAACCTTAATTTAGTTGCAATACAGACACACATGCATTAAAGTAACTTGGGGTAATAGCATCAGAAATATCCTTCCCCTCAAGAGAATATGAGAGCAAAAGAAGATTTTATGGGGATGCAACCAGAAGTCTATTTAGGCCAGCATCCTATTTTCCAAAGCAGACAACCAGATGTTTTTGGAAACCCATAAGCAGAACCCATTCATGCAACTGGTACTTGAAAGTATCTGAACTTGCAACTTGTGATGGACATCATTACTAGTAGCTATTGAGAGATCATTTATTCTCTGAATTGCCTAATCATTTATAAAACTGTGTTAAATTCACCACATCTCATGGCAACAAAATTATGTTTAGATATAGTAGTAAGGAGGGTTACATCATGAAACACAGCCCTCTATGAATGAAAGGTTTATATTCCAGAGAAGTGCAGCAGCAGATATGCTGGGTAGATGCACTGGACAGAGCAAGCTTGCCTCAGAAGGCTGAAAAGTGGGGTGCCTAGCAAGCAAAAAACCATGAGAAGATAAGGAATAAGAAGGGACAGCTTCTTCATCCAGAAAGACTAAAAAGGGGTGTGAGTAAGCCCTGTTATAATCAGTTGGCCTGCTCTGAGGTAAATGAGGTTATGATTGCAGGCATAGTCATGTATAGAGTAGATACCATATTTTTCCGTGTATTGCACGGTGCTTTTTTGACACAAAAATCATGTCAAAAAACGGGGGTTGTCTACATATGGAGGTAGATAAAACATGTATAAGTCATAATGCTTTCCAGGACACAAAATACAGAAAGAATGATCTCTCTCAGGTTTCTGTTTGCAAAATGGCAATATAATTTATTACTGCAGAAAACTGTTGTTACAGAGATAAGCTTCTATATTAATAATATTGTATTATTATTATTATTATTATTATTATTAATCTGCATTACAAGATAAGATCAAAGAGGAACAGGATTAAAGGCAAATGGGAGGCATCTTTTTAGTTTTCTTACCAAAATTAAAACTCAGCAACTTCCACAAGGCAGTTTTGACATCTTTGTTCCTCATGCTGTAGATTATTGGGTTCATCAGTGGAGGCACCACAGTATATAACACAGCAAGCACTTCATCCAGATGGTATGGAGAATTAGAGGTAGGCATTAAGTAGGTGAAGACAGAAGTGAATAATAATATGCAGACAACTGTGATGTGGGGAATGCAAGTGGAGAAGGCTTTCTGCCTGTTTGCCATGGAGGGCATTCTAAACACTGCAGTAAAGATCTGAACATAGGACATGACAATGAACACAAAGCAACCAAGACAAATTGATGTACTAAAAAGAAGGGCCCATATTTCACTGAGGTATGAATCAGAGCAGGAGATCTTAAGTAGGCGTGGTATCTCACAGAAGAACTGGTGGATGACATTGGAGCAGAAGGGCATTGAAAAAACAGTACCAGTGTGCAAAGCAGCATTGAGCAAACCACACATTAATGTTCCACCTGCCATCTGGATGCAACTACTCCATTTCATCATGGATGCATAGTGCAAAGGGTGGCAGATGGCCACATATCGGTCATAGGCCATGACAGTGAGGAGGAGGAGGTCTGATGACACAAAAAACACGAAGAAAAACACTTGTGCGACACACTGTGAATATGAAATCAGCCTTATGTTCATGATGGAATTAGCCAGAGATTTGGGAATGATGGTAGAGGTTGATCCAAGGTCCAGAATTGATAAGTTGAGAAGAAAGAAATACATTGGTGTGTGCAGGTGCCTGTTGACAGCTATCAGGATAATGATCAGAATATTTCCCAACAGGATAGCCAGGTACATTGCTAAGAAGATCAAAGATTGCAAAATTTGCCATTCTCGGTCCCCCAAAAATCCCAGAAGTAGAAAATTTTCAATGACAGTTATGTTGGGCACAGCCTCCATCATATTTTGACTGTTGGAGAGCAGAAAAAATTATCAATTCATTGCACATAAAAGAATCTATATTCTTGATTTTTTTTCCACCAATTTCAGAATTCTATAAATTTCATGTAGGATTTCTTTCTATTACTTTTTTGTTAAATATATGATACCACCATTTTAGCTTTCCCATTGAATTGTTTTCCTTCCTTGGCTTGGAGCCATACACATGTTACAGCAGCAAAAACAAAACAAACAAAAACATTCCACTTAACCACACCCTCAAATTCTAGTGAGTTCCACCACCTGCTGCACTCGCCTTATGCCAGGCTTCCGCAACCTCAGCCCTCCAGATGTTTTGAGACTACAATTGCCATCATCCCTGACCACTGGTCCTGCTAGCTAGGGATCATGGGAGTTGTAAGCCAAAAACATCTTCACGGCTGAGGTTGAGGTAGCCTGCCTTATGCCAATGAAGGAAGACGCACCTAGCATTCTCCTGTGTCTCAGTCTCTTTGTTATTTGAACCCAATTTGATTTCTTTTGACATTATATTTTGGATCCCCTTTGAAGACAGCCCTGATCCGTATAACAATTCTGTTCTGTGTTAATGTCGTAGTTGTTTATTTATACTATCTTCCATTTTATACTCTTCTCTCTGTGATGGAAAACTAATGCAAATGTATGGGGGGGGAGAGAATAAAACTATAATGTTGTCAGGAAAGAAGTGGAAATAACAGAGCATACATCATTAAGCCACAGTTTTTGTGGGATAGAGAATACTGGGAAAGCAGATTGTATACCTGAAGGAATAATAAGTTAGAAAAAGTAATAACTAATAGATAATAACAATAGTAATATTTTAACAGGGGGGAGAATGAATGAATGGAATTAAGCTGAGTGATTTAAATGGTGTCAATGAAGGAGAAATGGGGGGTTGAAGAAAAAATCTCCAAAAAAAATAGAGGTCAAAGATATAAGACCTACAGTGGTGCCCCGCAAGATGAATGCCTTGCAAGACGGAAAACCCACTAGACGAAAGGGTTTTCCGTTTTGGAGGTGCTTCGCAAAACGAATTTCCTATGGGCTTGCTTCGGAAGACGACAATGCCTTGCGAGTTCCTGCGGGGGTTCCCCCCCCCTTTTTCTAAGCTGCTAAGCTGCTTATCAGCTGATCCAATCATCCGATAAGCCGCTAAAAGCCGCTAATAGCGCTAATAGCTAATCCGCTAATCCGTCAATGGGCTTGCTTCGCAAGACGAAAAAACCGCTAGACGAAGAGAATCACAGAACGGATTCTTTTCATCTTGCGAGGCACCACTGTACTTTATTTTCTCATAGGTTTTATCAAGTTGATATTTGCAATTCTGCTCCAGATCCTTTATTAGCAAAATTGCTTCTATTTACCTTGATTCTAGATGTCTCTATTCTTTTGTTCCCCCTCAATGAAGTACAAGCAAGTCAATTATATATCTCCCCTTTTTCTTTCCTCAGATTTATATTTCTTTCACATTTCATGCAATTGTGGGAGATTCCTCTCACTCTCTCCTCTGTCAGGTTCAAAATCTCCTCAGGCTACACAGGAGGAAAGGCTTATTTCAAACAGCAGCAAAAGAGACAGACTTATGTGGTGGTGGAAATATAAATCTGACTCCTATTGGTCTCTAAAGCTTAACTCCCACTTTCCCTGAATAGCACAGCACTAATGGCCCAGTGCCAGTGTCAATTAAATGTTCTATTCCCGGTAATGATTCTTAAGAGTTCTCACTGCATCAGCCTCTGCAACCATTTCACTATTGCATTCATTCTCTTGGGTCGATGACTTAAACATTACCTTCCTGTTGCATGTGAGAATGATTAGAAACAGAAGAGGAAGGTCTCTCTGGGTCTCATTGAGTATACAGAAGAAGAAAGTTAGACAATTGGGATACCTGTTTGCAGCTCGGAGGGCGGTCAATTGTAGACTGAAAAGCGAATTTCCCTTCAACATTAGGGAAGTAAATATACAGCCATGAAACATCAAACATCGTAGGCAGGATCCAGCAAGGTACTCATACCCTTATAGCTGCAATGTGCACACACTCATGACAGTTATTCAGGAGTGCAATGAAGGCTCCAACACCATTTTCTACTGTGGCCATCATCAATTTCTCCATCCCCCCCCCCCACTTTCCCCCCAGTGTTTTCTGCTTTATTAAATTTAGTTGATAACATAACATATATGTAGTATTTCAGAAGTTACAAATAGAAGTCAGTTCATTCCTATACGATACAAATCACCATACCTTCTTGCTTGACTACATAAGACTGCTCGTCACCTCCCAATGTATTTACAAATTCTACTTATTCAGTTATACAAATAATTATTACTTTGTTCTATTTATGTAATCCTATAATTTCTTACACCTTTTACAACCATTTGCTTTTTTGTTGTTGTTGATAAACACAGAAACCATTCAAATGCTACCATTGATGCCACACCGCTGTTGTATTTCTTTAAATATTTCTTGAACATGTCCCATTTTTGAATAAAGCTTTGATTTGTATTGCCTCTCAGCCTGTTAGTCATATGTGACATTATGGCAAATTCTAGTAATTTATTCTGCCAATCAATTTTTGTAGCCATCATCAATTTCACCATAGCTTTCCTAGTTGACTTCATCATCTTCAGTACGCTGATGTTTTTCAGTGTCTGGGTCTCTTATACCAGTGTACCTAGGTGCCAAGGAAACATATTACCTGTTGTGGATATGTTTGCCATCTTTGCTTCTTGTACTGGGCTATTGTCAAAGGCTTTAAAGTTCCTTCAGTCCATTCCTAAATGTATCTTAAAGAGTTCTGGGTAGTGCAGTGAAGCTGTAGGTGGTGTGTTGAAGGAGTAGTGCTCTCCTAACATTCCAGTGAAGGAGAATCTCATAATTTCAGGTATTTCTGCCCTTGTCAACCTCATCATCTCCTCACCTTTCCTCCTCTCCTTCCTGGTAAACAGCAGGAACTCAGTTGCTGGGAGGTCAGCTGAGAGCTATGTCCCACCACACTTTCCACAAATGGTGTAGTGGGTATACAGTTCACTGGTGACAGCTAGATGTCAGACAGAGCTATCTAGCATAGGGATGTGGATATAATATTGGGTTCAGGAACATTGAATGCGGTACATTCTATTCTGGGATACAAATTTCAAATCAACGGCATAATTGTAGAACAAATGTTACTTTACAAAGGTCATCTCCCAAGACTGGTGGTTTATTAAGTGTGTATTCTGCAAATATATTGACACAATAATAGTGCAGAAGTGGTAATTTGTTCAGTTTTCGTTTGCTCTGCAATGCTTTTCCAATGCTGCCACATTATTGTTGTCCAGAGGGGTCACAGTAAAACAAAAATAAACCAGAAAATGTGTGATATGAAAAATTATGGTGTTTCAGCAGAAGCACTAAGAAGAAATGAAGCAGCATAATCATTCCAAAGCATTTTCAGCTACAAACAGTATTGAATGAGAAATCACACATGATCCTCTCAATAGCAACGTGAGCAGATATGATCAGGAATGTGCAATAAAAAGGATATTAGGTGGGGGGGGCAAGCAAGGATACTACATTACGTGACAAAATAGTCTAAGCTCATCAGGGAAACAAACAAATTTCAGCCTATAGATATGTTACTTCTCACTTTTAAGGCTTTCTTGTAAACCGGGGGGGGGGGGGTCCCAGACCACTTGCACATTCCTTTAAGCACCAGGACAGCTAATGAAATGAAGAATGCATATGGATAAAGAAGCTCTCTGTTTTCATATAGAGTCCAGCATACACTTTCAACATCACGTTCAATTTTCTTCACTACAGAAGGAAAGTAAATACTATATAGTATTTATTTGTTATTTACTTATTATACAAGTTTCTCATTCCATTCACTTCTTTAGACTATGGAAGGGAAAGATATACATACATAGGAAGCACAATGTATTTTTGCATAACAAAACAAATGTTACAAGACAATAATCTTAAGCTGCATCACAAGACAAGTTGGAAGAAGAAAACTCATAGGAGAATCAGAGCCATATTTTTATTCTTTTTAGCAAGAATAAAACCCAACAAATTCCACAAGGCAGTTTTGACATCTTTGTTCCTCATACTGTAAATTATTTGGGTTCAGCAGTGGAGGCACCATAGTATACAACAAAGCAAGCACTTGATCTAAATTATATTCTGAGTCAGAGGTTGGAATAAGATGGGTAAAAATGGCAGTACTGACTAATATGGAGATAACAGTGATGTGGGGAATGCAAGTGGAGAAGGCTTTCTGCCTGTTTGCCATGGTGGGCATTCTCAACACTGCAGTAAATATCTGAACATAGGACATGATAATGAACACAAAGCAGCAAGACCTATTGTGAAACTCAAAAGAAGAGCCCAAATCTCAGTGAGGTATGAATCAGAACAGGAGATCTTCAGTAGGTGTGGAATTTCACAGAAGAACTGGTGGATGACATTGGAGCAGAAAGGAAGTGAAAAAACAGTACCAGTGTTCAAAGCAGCATAAAGGAAGCCTGCCATCCAAGCTCCACTTGCCATCCAGATACAGCTACTCCATGTCATCATAGACGAATAGTGTAAAGGGTTGCAAATGGCTACGTATCGGTCATATGCCATGACAGTGAGGAAGAAGAAGTCCGATGACAGGAAATGGATGAACAAAAACAGTTGTGTGACACACTGTGAACATGAAATCAGCTTTATGTTCATGAGAGAATTGGCCATGGATTTTGGAATAATGACAGTGGTTGACCCAACATCAAGCACTGATAGGTTGACAAGAAAGAAATACATGGGGGTGTGCAGGTGACTGTTGATGGCTACGAGGATAATGATAAGAAGATTTCCCATCAGAATAGCCAGGTATATTGCTAAGAAGATCACAAAGTGCAAAAATTGCCGTTCTTGGTCCCCTGAAAATCCCATGAGTAGAAAGTTGTCAATGATTGTTATGTTGGAAATGTCATCTATAAGATTTTGGCTGCTGAAGGAAGAGCAAAAAAATAATGATCCCGTGCACATAAAACAATGTGTGTTCATTCTAAAGTCTTATCCCCCCCATTAATTTACTGCCATGTATGATACTTTTTATTACTTTATTGTTAAATGAATGATCTCATAATTTCAGTTTTCCCAATATAGTATTTTACTGGACCCAAACAAATTTTGTGCCAACAGAAAGGCATTTCCACTAATAAGTCCCCAACCACCTGCAGCCTACTTGAGTCTCTTCAAATTGCATTTCTAAGGGTCCTTCAGTACATAGAGTGTGGTGTTAGCAGTGTGGAAAAAGGCATAGGAAAGCCCTATTGCACAGACACAGATCTCCTCGCACCTCAGAAAGCTGAACTGGTTTCGCTAGGAACACTACCTGGATGGAAGAGTGTCATTGAATCATGTGTTGGCCACCCAGAGTTCTTTCACAAAGACAAAAGTGTCATAAATAAATAAAATTACAAAGGTGTGGGACCCATGTTGTTAGGAGCCCCTTCTACAAAATGGCACAGAGGCTTCTCAGGGGTCACAGACAGATGCAAGGACAGCCATATATTTCTTATGAAAACGTATTAATTTTATCTATCTTGAGGATCCAAGTCAATATGATTCTTGTGAGTTTACTTTACCATAAGGTCCTATGCTGCAGGTGATTCCTTAACCTCCTGACTCACAAGCCATTATCTCTGTCCCCAATCTTGCCTCATCTTCCTAACAGGGGTTATACAGTGGTACCTCAGGTTACAGACATTTCAGGCTACAGACGCTTCAGGTTACAGACTCCACTAATCCAGAAATAGTACCTCGGGTTAAGAACTTTGCTTCAGGATGAGAACAGAAATTGTGCGGCGGCGGCGGCAGCGGGAGACCCCATTAGCTAAAGTGGTACCTCAGGTTAAGAACAGTTTCAGGTTAAGAACGGACCTCCAGAATGAATTAAGTACTTAACCCAAGGTACCACTGTATCACATTTGGAAAGAAATAGTAGAAATTCCATACTATGTACAGGGTTTAAAACAAAAGTAGTAGAAGTCGTGTGGTGTGTATGGGGTGTTTGGAGAGGGAGAGTGTGTCTGGTGGGGGACACGTCATGCTCCTTTCTGGGGTAGTTTATCCTCCTTTGGTCCCCACCATGCACTCAGCTCTCACCTGTGGCTCCTTGATGCTGTCTCCTCACATTTCATGCCAGTATGAGAGATCCATCGCAGTCTCTTCTCTGTTGGATTCACAGCTCCTTTTGTTTCACAGGTGCATGTTAGAGGAAAAGCGTCTTTTAAAAGCACTAAGAGGGAAGACTTACGTGATGGTGGAAGTATGTTGCTGACTTCTGTTGGTCGCTAAAGATTACCTCCTTCTTCCCCCGAATTGCACAGCACTAACAGCCCAGAGCCACTGCCAAAATAGGTCACTTTTCTAAGAGCAATAGACCACCTTCAAAGTTTTCAGTCTTAGGCTATCTCTCATCATGAATTGCTGCTGTCTACCTTTCTCAGGCTATCTTTCTCATGCTGCACACACAGTGAGACCCAGGCAAGGATTCCTCTTCTGTTTCTTATCATACCCATATGGAATTGGGGAGGGGAAACTGCAATGCTTAAGTAATCAATGCAACAGTAACATTGTTGCAGAGGCTGATGCAATGGCAGCTCTTCAGCATCCCTGCTAGGCATTGGGGAAATCCCTTCATCATTAGGGAAGCAATCATAGGCCTGCAAAACACCACCGTTGTAGGCAGGATCCCTCAAATTGCAGATAACCATAGAATTGCAACATGCATACACTACATGTCCAGCATATGGAAGAGTACCGCTTAAAAGCAGTTTCCACCCATCCTACAGTATGTATCTCCCCACAGACATATATGCCACAATAAATTTCTGAATGTTAAAAGTACCAAGAGATTTTTGTAGGTGTGTGGGTGAATGAGATGTTCTTTGACAATGAAAATTATACACCATTATACGGGTGTGGGACTTGATATTAATGGGGGGGAATCACTCACAACGTTGAAAACCCAGGAAAGTACACAAAATCAGAAAAGTTTTGTAAAACATGCTTCAGCTTTATTTCCAATTCAACTTCAAGAGAACATGGCTATAGTCCACCAGTCATGATAACATTTTGAAAGGTATTTGTATTTGAAAGAGAAATATTCATATATATTTTTAATTAGAGATTTCTTGGTTTGCAAAGGTATGTGCAATGTCTCTTTTTCAAGTTACATTTTCTACAGATCAGTTTCATTTGTTGAGACATTAGTGTTATTTAAAAAGCACTGGGACTGTGCTCAGTGGAAGGCTCTTTTTTTCCCTTTCTTGTGTTTATTATGTAAATGATAGATGAACCTCTTTAAAAAGACAATAAAAAAATTCACACTAACTCTGTTTTGGTTCAGCTTTAGGCACTGCACATGTCTGTCAATGTTCCTTCCTTCAGCAGAGCATTGTGATTTTTTTTTAAGATATAGGGGCACATCTTGACCTCACACAGGTACACTGTAATCCTTGGTTCTAGATTCAGGTAGGTAGCCGTGTTGGTCTGACACAGTAGAAATGTCTATTTTTAAAAAATTAAAAATTGTCCAGTAGCACCTTAGAGACCAACTAAGTTTGTTCTTGGTATGAGCTTTCATGTGCATGCACACTTATACAGAAGTGCAATCCTGTTACAGATGCAGCCAAAGGCAGCCCTGAACCCCCCCCCCCCCGACAAATCCAGCCAACTAGCCATATGTTGTGTCATGCTATGTCATTCCCCACCATTGTCTAAGATCCATGATAAAATGGAGGTTCCTCACATCCCTGGCTGGTGGGCAGAGTTCAGTTTCATAGGCCACAAATTGTGTGCAGAGCAGGTCTGATATAAGAAAGTCATGCAGCTAGATTTCTAGCACACCAGAAGACAGAAGAGGATATAGCTGGTTTTAAAACTACATTTTGACTATATAAAGGTACTATTTTGTAAATATATATAGCATAAACCACACTAATAAAGATAAAATGAGGCCCAAGTAAACAATGTTAGAAAATAGAAATATAAACCTGAAGGTCGAACACCAGTTGAAAAAAATCTGTTTCAATGGCACAGTCTTTTTCAATTCTGTCAAACAGGAGACTGCATGCCAATAAGAACCACTATATGTATGTATGAATGAATGAGGCACTGAGGTGGTACATTAGAAAAATATGCTTTGGACAGCATGCAGGTGAAATGTGGATGCAAGCAGGGGATGGTCACTACCATTACACTTAAATGTTGTCACGTAGGGTTGCCACACTTACTATAATAGGTGGGATGTGCTGGAATCAGGGTGCCTTGTATGGATGTTAAAGGCAGAAATTCATCATCTACATCTGTAGCAAGGGATTGGGAAAGTGGCTAACCTGTAGAATTCTTGCCTGGAGATTTTATACAATTGTGATTGCGGCAGGAAAGCAAAGTGCCTTAAACAGATATGTTCAGTCAGCAATTCATCATGGCTATACGAAGCATGTGACTGAGGAAGCTGCTGCACCTGTGGATTTTTTTTTTCTGGATACATGTTTCCTCCCCCATCCCCAAAGCCAGGACAAAGCATGGATGCATGGTACCAAGTTTGTAAGCAAGCATAATAGGCTACCCTTGAGAAAGTGTTCCCTGTTTAAGGGGTGTGAACAATAAAGTGCCTTAACCACCCATTTCCTTGATATTTTAAGCAGCTGTAGAAATGACATACACCTCAAATCACATGTGGTGGTGGCAGCAGTAGTTTTTAAACTATGGAACTGATTTATTGTTTGGAAGTGTCTGGTAAAACAGCTTCCACAGGGCAGTTTTGACATCCTTATTCCTCATGCTGTAAATCAACGGATTCATCATTGGAGGAACCACTGAGTATATCACAGCAAGCACTTCATCCAGATTATATGAAGGGCTGGAGGTTGGCATGACATAGGAGAAGATACCTGTACTAAGTAAGAGAGAGACAACAGTGAGGTGAGGAATGCAAGTAGAGAAGGCTTTCTGCCTGCTTGCCTTGGAGGACATTCTCAGCACTGCTGTAAAGATCTGCACGTAGGATGTGACAATGAGCACAAAGCAGCCAAGACCTAAGGCTGAACTAAAGAGAAGGGCCCACATTTCACTGAAGTATGGATCAGAGCAGGATATCTTCATCAGGTGTGGGATTTCACAGAAGAACTGAGTGATGATGTTGGAGCAGAAGGGCAGTGAAAAAATGGTACCTGTGTGCAAAGCAGCATTAAGGAAGCCTGCTGCCCATGCCCCACCTGCCAGCTGAACACACCTTCCCCACTTCATCACAGAGGTATAGTGCAGTGGGTGACAGATGGCCACATACCGGTCATAGGCCATGACAGCGAGGAGGAAAATATCTGATGACATGAAGAAGAGGAACAATAGCATTTGTGCAACACATTCAGAATAAGAAATATGTGTTGTGTTCATCAGGGCATTAGCTATTGATCTGGGAATGGTGACGGTTGTGGATCCAAGGTCAACAACTGATAAGTTGACAAGGAAGAAATACATTGGGGTCTGAAGGTGGGTAGTTCTAGCTACCAGAATGATGATGAGGAAGTTTCCAATGAGAATTGCCATGTACATTGCTGTGAAGACTGCAAGGTGTAAGATCTGGAGTTCCCTTTGCTCTGAAAATCCCAGAAGCAGGAAATCTCTTATGATGGTTACATTAGACATGTCTTCTCAGTCTATTGGGGGAATAAGAGAGACCATTATAAATGTTGCTTGTGCAAGAATATGGTTCCATCCAGTATCTAGCAATGGCCAACTCAATACCTATTGGAAATCAAAAGCACCATAACATTCTACCACTCATGTTCTTCCACAACTGGTATTCAGAGACACATATCTTCCAACATTTTCCATTGAAAATAGTGACTTCTATTATTATTATTATTATTATTATTATTATTATTATTATTATTATTATTTTGTTATGTATACTCCGCGCCTCTGACTGCGGTGCCCCAACCACTCTGGGCAGCTTCCCACATATATAAAAACATAATAAACCAGTAAACATAAAAATGACTTCCCTTTACAGGACTGCCTTCAGATCTCTTCTAAAAGTTGTATAGTTCATTATCTCCATGATTTGGTGGGCACATAATTCCATACCCCACAACATTTCTCCAATGAAAATAGGGACATCCTAAGGAAAAGCAGGAGGGACGTGGGTGGCGCTGTGGGTTAAACCACAAAGCCTAGGACTTCTCCAGAAGCAGCTTAGTCATGCTGGCCACGTGACCCGGAAGCTTTACACCAGCTCCCTCGGCCAATAAAGCAAGATGAGCGCCGCAACCCCAGAGTCGGTCACGACTGGACCTAATGGTAAGGGGTCCCTTTCCCTTTACCTAAGGAAAAGCAGGACATTTCAGGATCAAATCAGAAACTGGGACAGCTTCTCTAAATCCAGGACTGTCGCTGGAAAATATGGGCACATGGAGGGTCTAGAGACATATTCTAACTTAGTGATATTTTTAGGGACAACTGTAAGGCAGAGGTTGCAGCATGCTCACCATTTGTGTAAAAAATAAATAAAAATCCCTAAACTGAACAGCACAGCTAAATAACAAACAGTTTGACCACCAATTTTCACATACAGCCTCTTCCTGAAATCTCCACTTTCTGTAGAGCAGTTTGAAAAACCTCACCACATCTACTCAGAATTAAGACAATAGGGCTTATTCCCTGCTAAGTGGGGTTATTTCCTGAAAGCTAGGAATGATTTGCTTTATATTCAGAAGCAGTATAGATCTGACTGTCAGAGTGAAACAAGAGGGAATATCCATGCCTTTCATAGTGTCTGTGTGCATTTCTCATCTGCATCAAGCTCGTTTGGGGCAGAGGAGAGACACTATGCTGAGCTGCAGCCATCACTGCTCTAACCCACCATCATTGTTCATATGCACCTGCAGTCTATCTCTCTTTCCTACTATCTGCCTCTGATTTAATGCTAATATATATATACTGCCTTAGATGAACCTTAGATGAACCACTGCCTTAGATGAACCAAAATTTCACAACATAATTGCACTCAAGTTTCACTGTAATCAACAGTCCTGTTTAACTGTGTTTTAAACCTTGTGATTTCAATAGACGTAAATGACTGGTTCTTGCTGTATCAGAACTCTCACCTATAGTCAATTGGCAAGTAACGTACCATAGAGAGCTGGACAGAAATAGCTCAGGATGCCTAACAAAGGAAAACATGCTTAGCAGAAGTATGTACAGTGGTGCCCCGCAAGACGAAATTAATTCGTTCCGCAATTTTTGTCGTCTAGCGAATTTTTCGTCTTGCAAAGCACGAAATCCCATAGGAATGCATTGAAAATCAATTAATGCGTTCCTATGGTCAAAAAAAGTCCAAACAAAGCCAAATTTGGTACAACAACAGTTTATTAACTGCTCTTTAAAGTCACACATACTGTAAAGAGCAGTTCAAAAATTTAAGAGAAAATAAATTAACTTTATAAACAAAACATGTCTTTGTTTTTAATCAAAGAAAAAAAAGTCGCGAGACGTTTTCGTCTTGCGAAGCAAGCCCATAGGGGAAATTCGTCTTGCGAGGCAAATCGCGAACAGAAAAACCTTTCGTCTAGCGAGTTTTTTGCCTTGCGAGGCATTCGTCTTGCGGGGCACCACTGTATTGCTATCCACAACTATCCCCACAATATTTACACAATACATGAGGCCATGCTGAGGCATGAAAGGAAATTGCATGGTAAATGTCACATGGAGCATGATGTCTGCTTGGCTGCCATTTGCAAACCCCACAAATAACATGCCTTCTGAGAACAGGCACTCACAAAGGAGTGAAAATACAATGTCAGCTAAATGCACTTATGTCAGAAGAAGATCAAAGTGCATGACAGGGGATCACTAAGGGATTAGATTCACACAATACATTGATGTATAGAGTGGATCTGGATTGATTAGAAGTGAAGGAGGTTTGAGGGGGGTCAGAAATAGACATGTACAGAAATGCAAAAGTAAAATTAAATACTGAGGCAAAGGAAACCATAGAGAAAGAAAGAGAGAGGTTTGATAACAGCTTTAAATCTGTCTTTCCCTACAAATATTTTCCAGCTGGATGCTGGAAATTCTCCCTGAATCTTAACTTGCCATATAACATGATATTTATCATTTTTTCCATCCATCCACTCCTTCAATCATCCTTTCATCTACCGTTCATCATTCAGGGCAGCAAACAGAATGTCCATATTTACTTCATGTACTTACATTAAATTCCTATTTCTTTGACGTTTGAAGGAAGCAACCTGTCATTGTTCAAGCATAAGCTGTGTGCCTTGCTAGGTACAAGCAAAACTAGTAGTGCTAAGGAGTGTGAGCAAAGGGATAAGAAGTGTAAGAATAGTTCCTAGGGATTAACTACCTGAAGGTTCTGTGCAACTCTGCAGCAAAGCCCTAGAGACAAAACAGTGTCACTCTTACATGCTCTCCTTTGAAGCATTTTTCATCATACAAGGCCCTTATTCTTGCATTGTGCTGAAGGAGCAGAACCACTGTATAACGGTGCCCCCAGCTCCCAGCTCCCCTAGATGGTCCAGAAGGATGTTATGATTAATGGTATCAAAGGCTGCTGAGAGAGACATGCAGAATTAGGAAACAGCTTTCGCCTTTGTCCCTAGGCTGCCAGAGATTATCAACCAGTGCGACCAAGGCAGTTTCAGTCCACTGATGAGGCCTGAATCCCGATTGGAATGGATCCAAATGGTCGGCATCCTCCAGGCATGCCTGGAGTTGTTCAGCAACCACCTGCTTAATCACCTTGCCCAAGAATGGAAGATATGAGACTGGGCGATAGTTGGCCATATTGGCCAGGTCCAAAGATGTTTTTTAAAGAAGTGGTTTAATGACCGCCTCTTTCAGCGGGTCTGGGAAGTCTCCCTCACAGAGGAGAGGCAAGCATTCCCCACCCCATGGAGCCTATCACCCAGCCCTTCCTGGCTCGCTTTTAAGAGCCAGGATGGGCAAGGATCAAGGAGACAGGTGGTCAGCTTCACTCATCCAAGCAGCCTGTCCACATTCTTGGAGGCAACAGACTGGAATTGATCCCATGCAACTTGACTAGACAAAACTCTAGGACTCTTCCACCCTGGCCCTGTTCCCATGGTGGGGTGTACCTCTTTCCAAATCTAAGTGACTTTATTTGCAAAAATCATTGCAAAATCATTGCAGGAGATCTTGGGGTCCTTACCAGGCCCCGGTGGCAAAGATGGTTGTGAACCTCCTGAAAGAGTCTCCTGCTGCTGTTTTCTGCAGATACAATAGTGAAGAAGATCCTCTTCGCCGTTGCTATCGCCACTTGGTAGGCTTAACGTTGAGCTCTAACCTGTGTCCGGTCAGATTCAGAATGAGTTTTCTGCCACCGGCGCTCTAGCCGTCTCAGCAATTGTTTCATTGCCCTCAGCTCTGGGGAAAACCATGGAGCTGTCTGGGCTCCATGCAGCAGAGAGGGCGCTTCAGAGCCAGACAGTCGATAGCCCTGGTTAACTCCACATTCCAGCGGGCCACCAGGGAATCAGCTGAAAGGCTATTAACATGGGATAAAACATCTCCTACCACTCTCTGGAAAGCATTTGGATCCATTAAGTGGCAGAGGCAGACCATCTGAATCGGGCCCACCTCCCTGCAGAGGGGAAGGGTCATGGAGAAGTCCAGGTGCACCAGGAAGTGATCCAACCATGACACTTCTTTTGTTTTGCTTTTATTTAGTGTCAGATCACCCACATCCATAGAGGTGAACACCAGGTCTAAGGCATGTCTGTGACTGAGTTGGGCCAAACATATCCAGGGACAGCCCCTTGGAGGCCATGCTTTCCACGTAGTCCCGAGGTACCCCTTGTAAGGTCATGTTGGCATGGATGTTGAAATCCCCTAGGACAACCAAACTAGGTGACTCCAGGAGAACATCCGCCACAACCTGAAGCAGCTCGGGCAAGGAATCCTTGGTGCAGTGGGGAGCTTGGTACACCAAAAGGAATCCTGTACTGCCCCTATTGCCCAACTTCCAGAACATGCACTCAGAAAACTGGGTCTTCCCAATAGGATGTCTGGTGCAAACTAATGACTTCCTAAAAATCACAGCAACCCCACCCCCACCCCGTCCATATGATCTGGGTTTCTGTGTGTAATAGAAACTTGGTTGACAAGCAGTGGCAAGAACAGGCCCATCTGCTTCATTCAACCAAGTCTCTGTTACACATGCCAGGTCAAGTCCTCCATCCCCAATCAAGTCATTGATTCTGGTATCTTTCCGGTCAAGCCCAGACCTGGAGGCAGGGATAATCTTCAAACAATGACTAAACCCGCCTCCTCGGTAATGACATGGTCTGGTCTTAGCATAGCTCCTCCTCCTAACCATGATCACTGAGATCGGGTGTCCCAGTGCATCCCCCCGTGGAACCTGCCCCAGCCATTCTGTTGGCTGGGGCCCACTCCCAGGCAGCCCTGACCCTCTCCCCTTAAAAGCAAAACACGAACTATACTGAAGAAGAAGAAGAAGAAGAAGAAGAAGAAGAAGAAGAAGAAGAAATAGAAACTAATAATAAGAAAAACAATTTACAATTACATTAAAACTAAACCTATTCCCAGTCCCACCCAAATGTCCATCCCACCCCCAACAAAGAAAAACACACACACAAAAACCCCATAATTTAAAATGCCACAGATAAAAATAAATTTAAAGGAGGAGCCCTCTCTGCTGAGCTACAGTCCTCTACAGCAGCTACAGTCCTTGTGAAGCCCATCCTTTTGTTGTTGTTGTTGATGATGATGATAATGATGATGTCACCATAAATTTGTTCTTCTGTGAACTTTCTGAAAACAATTTGAAAACTATATAACTAGGTAGAGCAACAAGGATACCTACCCCAGGGGCAGCATAGACTCAAAGGTTATGTATTATATTTCCATTTTTTAAAATAATATTGAAATTCCCCCCCACACACAAAAATCAGAAAACAATAACAAGTGGCTTTTGCATGGAAGTGTTGTCCCAGGAACAAATGCTTGTCCAATATGGAAATATTTATTCCACTTTAAGTGATTAAGGGGGGGAGCTACACTGAAGCAGAGTTAGGGTTGTGTTCAGTTCAGTTTTATTTGGAGTAGCGCATTAAAATCAATCACCCCAATTTATGTTTATTACTTTTAAGGTGTCACTTCTAAGTAGGACTTACCGTGCATACAATACAAAAAATTTACGTTCCCTGTGATATTAATAACTCACAATTTGAATTCGATATATTATGCAATGCTAAAATGCAATACAGTGAAAATAAAGTGGGAAATGATATAAGTTTTATGTTAAATTATTCCATAATTTAACATGAGTAAGCAGCAGGGTTATCAGTGAAAAGGAAGCATGGTGTTCTTGCTTGAAATCTTCCAGTAAAACAGCTTCCCCAGGGCAGCTTTGACATCCTTATTCCTCATGCTGTAGATTACTGGGTTCATCATTGGAGGAACCACAGAATATATCACAGCAAGCATCTGGTCCAGCTTGTATGACGAGATGGAGGCTGGCATGAGATAAGTAAAAAGAATGGTGCCAACTAAGACAGAGAGAACAATGAGGTGGGGAATGCAAGTGGAGAAGGCTTTTTGCCTGTTTGCCATGGACTGCATGCTCAACACTGTGCTGAAGATCTGCACATAGGTCAAGACGATGAACACAAAGCAGCCAATACCTAATGCGCAACTGAAGAGCAGTGTCCAAATTTCATTGAGGTATGAATCAGCGCATGAGATCTTCATTAGGTGTGGGATTTCACAAAAGAACTGATTGATAACGTTGGAACAGAAGGGCAGTGAAAAAATTGTGCCAGTATGCACAGCAGCATTAAGCAAACCTGCCATCCACGATCCGCCTGCCAGTTGGATGCATCTTCCCCACTTCATCACAGACGCATAATGCAGTGGGTGGCAGATGGCCACATATCGGTCATAGGCCATGACCGTGAGGAGGAACACATCCGATGACAGGAAAAAAACAAAGGAAAGCATTTGTGTCACGCATTCAGAATATGAAATCAGTGTTGAGTTCATGAGCGCATTGGCCATTGATTTGGGAATAATGACAGAGGTGGAGCCAAGTTCTCCTATCGATAAATTGACAAGGAAGAAATACATTGGGGTCTGAAGGTTGCTGTTGAGGGCTACTAGAATTATGAGAATCAGATTTCCTGTAAGTATAACCAGATACATTGCTAAGAAGATTGCAAACTGCAAAAGTTGAAACTCTCGTTGGTTAGAAAATCCCAGAAGCAGGAAATCATTGATTATTGTTATATTAGACATTACTTCTCCCTCATGCTCAAGAGGTACAGTAACACAGATTACCAGTCATCAGAAGCCAGGAATTGAAACCTATAGAATGGGGGGGGGGGAAATACCATTAATCTTCATAGATATTAACTTATATTGTCTGAACATTCAATACAGCATTTCTTTAAAGTGTGTTCTCACTACAAAATAGCAACATCAGAATAGTCAGGTATACTCCTAAGAAGATCACAAAGTGCAAAATTTGCCATTCTTGGTCCCTCAAAATTTCCAGTAGTAGAAAATTGTTAATGTTCATTCTAAAGTCTTATTTTTTCATTAATGTTAGAATTATATTTACTGCCATGTATGATATTTTTTATTACTTTATTGTTAAATGAATGATATCACAATTTCAGTTTTCCTAGTGTAGCTTTTTACTGGATCCAAACACATTTTGCGTCAACAGAAAGGCACATCCACTAATAAGTCCCCAACCACCTGCAGCCAACTTGAGTCTCTTCACATTGCATTTCTAAGGGTCCTTCAGTACAGAGAGTTCAGTGGTTTGCAGTGAGGAAAGCAACCTAGGAAAGTCCTACTGTACAGGCACAGATCTCCTCACACTTCCCTGGTTTCAGACTTTAGTCTTTGAAACAATATTCAGACATTAGGTTGATAGAATGCCTGTTGTGTTTTGGTGCTCAGAAAATACCCTGAAGCTAAACTGGTTTCGCTATGAACACTACCTGGAAGGCAGAGTGTCACTGAACCATATGTTGGCCACCCTGAGATCTTTTCAAAGGCAAAAGGTTCATAAATAAATAAAATAGCAAAGGCATGGGGCCCATGTTGTGAGGAGCCCCTTCCACAAAGTGGCTTCTCAAGGGTCACAGAAAAGGAGAATGGAAGGAGTTGAAACACTTCTTCTGGAAACCTATTCATTTTATTTCTCGAGGATCCAAGTCAATACGATTCTTGTGAGTTTACTTTACCATATTGTCCTAAGCTGCAAGTGATTCCTCAAACTCCTGACTCACTAGCTATTATCTCCGTTCCCATTCTTGCCTCATCAGTCTAACATGCAATGTATCAGCTTCGGAAAGAAATAGCATAAATCTTATATTGTGTACAGGGTTTAAAAGAACAGTAGAAGAAGTTGTTCGGAGAGGGGGAGTATATCTGGTGAGGGACACATCATGCTCCTTTCTAGAGTAGTTTCTCCACCTTTGGTCCCCACCATGCACTCAGCTCTCACCTGTGGCTCCTAGAAGCTGTCTCCTCACATTTCATGCCAGTATGAGAGATCCATCACAGTCTCTTCTCTGTTGGATTCACAGCTCCTTTTGCTTCACAGGTGCATGTTAGAAGAAAAGGTTATTTAAAGAAGCACTGAGAGAGGCAGATGAATGTGATAGTGGAAGTATATTCGTTGCTAAAGATTAGCTCCCTCTTTCTCTTAATAGCATGGCACTAACAGCCCACAGCCACTGCCAAAAACACAGAAGCAAAAGACCAAAGTTTACAATCTAAGGCTCTCTCTCATCATGAATTGCTGATACTGTCTACTTTTCTCATACTGTCTTTCTCATGCTGCATGTACAGTGAGACCCAGGCAAGGATTCCACTTCTATTTCTTATCATACCCATATGGAATGGGGGCAGGGGAACTGCAGTGTTTAAGTAATTAAGGGAATTAATTCAACAGTGACATTGTTGCAGAGGCTGATGCAATGGCAGCTCCTAAGAATCCTTGCTAGGCATTGAGGAAATCCCTTCACCATTAGGGAAGCATTGATAGGCAAAACACCACCGTTAGTAGACAGGATCCCTCAAATTGTGGATAACCATATAATTGCAGCATGCATACACTACATGTCCAGCATATGGAAGAGTCCTACTTAAAAGCAGTTCCCACCCATCCTATATATCTCCCCACGGAGGTTGACACTTCATGCAAGCTTATGCCACAATAAATTTCTGAATGTTAAAAGTGCCAAGAGGTTTTTGTGGGTGTGTGGGCAGACGAGATGCTCCTTGACCATGAAAATTATACACCATTATACCGGTGTGGGACTTGATATTAATGGAAAAGATTCACTCACAAGTTTGAAAACCAAAGAAATAACACAAATCAGAAAAGTTTTTTAAAACATGTTTCTGCTTTATTTTCTATTCGACTTCAAAAGAACATGGCTATAGCCCACCAGTCATGAAAACATTTTGGAAAGTATTTGTATTTGAAAGAGAAATATTCATATCTGAAAAGCACTGGGACTGTTCTCAGTAGAAGGCTCTTTTTTTCCCTTTCTTGTGTTTATTATGTAAATGATAGATGAACCTCTTTAAAAAGACAATGAAAAACTCACACTAACTCTGCTTTGGTTCAACTTTAGGCACTGCAAGTGTCTACCAATGTTCTTTCTTCAGCAGAGCACTGTGATCTTTTTTTAAGCTATGGGGGCACATCATGACCTCACACAGGTGCACTACAATCCTGTTACAGATGCAGCCAAAGGCAGCTCTGAAACCCCCCAGACAAATCCAGCCAACTAGCCATATCTCATGTCATGCTATGTCATTCCCCACCATTGTCTAAGACCCAGAATAAAATGGAGGTTCCTCACACCCCTGGCTGGTGAGCAGAGTTCAGTTTCATAGGCCACAAATTGTGTGCAGAGCAGGTATGATATATGTATGTCATGCAGCCAGATTTCTAGCACACCAGAAGATAGAAGAGTATACAGCTGGTTTAAAAGCTATATTTTGATTATATAAAGGTATTACATTGTACTCTATATAGCATAAACTACACCAATAAAGATAAAAAGAGGTGCACTACAATCCTGTTGCAGATACAGCCAAAGGCAGCTCTGAAACCCCCAAGCAAGCAATGTTAGAGAATAGAAATATAAATCTGAAAGCAGAACACCAGTTGGGGAAAAAATCTGTTTCAACGGCACAGTCTTTTTCAATTCTGTCAAACAGGAGACTGTCCCCTCTGGGGCACCATAGCTTTGCGTCTAGCTCAATACTTCATTTTGCTACAAGGCTCTGTCTGGCATACTGCCCTGAATGGCAACCAACTTGTGTCCAGCCTGATGTTTTCTTTATTCACAAGAGACTGTTGTGTGTGCCACCCCATACTAATATTAGCTATGTGAAAAATAGTCTCCTGATTAGTGTCATTTGCATTAGTCCGAAGGTTTAAAATCCCCAGTTCATCCATGCAGACTATCTTTCTTCACCTCCTTCCCAGATGGCTTCAACTGTTCCTGTTTGTTTGTTTTTGCTTGCTTGCTTACTTGCTTGCAGTATGGACATTTTCAGGATAAACCTATTGACTGTCTGCCCAGACACTTACTATAGTAGCTGGTATTTGATGGAAGAAATGTGCCTTGTACGGATGTCTCAGACAGAAATTCATCATCTACATCTGTAGCAAGGGATTGGGAAACTGGCTAACCTGTAGAATTCTTGCCTGGAGATTCTCTACAAATTGTGATTGTGGCAGGGAAGCAGAGTGCCTTAAACAGATGTGTTCAGGCAAAAATTCATCATGGCTACATGAAGCATGTGACTGAGGAAGCTGCTGCACCTGTTGAATGCCTGCTCCACCATCCCAAAAGCCAGGGCAAAGTATGGATGCATGGAACCAAGTTTGCAAGCAAGCATAATAGACAACCCTTGACAAAGTATTCCCTGCTTAAATAGTGTGAACATTAAGGTACTTTAAATTTCCATTTCCTTGATATTTTAAGCAGGTGTAGAAATGGCAAACACCTCAAATCACATGTGGCAGTGGTGGTTTTTAAACTATGAAACTGATTTATTGTTTGGAAGTTTCTGGTAAAACAGCTTCCGCAGGGCAGTTTTGACATCCTTATTCCTCATGCTGTAAATTAACAGGTTATCATTGGAGGAAACACTGAGTATATCACAGCAAGCACTTCATCCAGATTATATGAAGGGCTGGAGGTTGGCATGACATAGGAGAAGATACCTGTACTAAGTAAGAGAGAGACAACAGTGAGGTGAGGAATGCAAGTAGAAAAGGCTTTCTGCCTGCTTGCCTTGGAGGACATTCTCAGCACTGCTGTAAAGATCTGCACGTAGGATGTGACAATGAGCACAAAGCAGCCAAGACCTAAGGCTGAACTAAAGAGAAGGGCCCACATTTCACTGAAGTATGGATCAGAGCAGGATATCTTCATCAGGTGTGGGATTTCACAGAAGAACTGAGTGATGATGTTGGAGCAGAAGGGCAGTGAAAAAATGGTACCTGTGTGCAAAGCAGCATTAAGGAAGCCTGCTGCCCATGCCCCACCTGCCAGCTGAATACACCTTCCCCACTTCATCACAGAGGTATAGTGCAGTGGGTGACAGATGGCCACATACCAGTCATAGGCCATGACAGTGAGGAGGAAAATATCTGATGACATGAAGAGGACGAACAAAAGCATTTGTACAGCACATTCAGAATAAGAAATACGTGTTGTGTTCATCAGGGCATTAGCTATTGATCTGGGAATGGTGACGGTTGTGGATCCAAGGTCAACAACTGATAAGTTGACAAGGAAGAAATACATTGGGGTCTGAAGGTGGGTAGTTCTAGCTACCAGAATGATGATGAGGAATGATGATGATGTGAATACTGCAAGGTGTAAGATCTGGAGTTCCCTTTGCTCTGAAAATCCCAGAAGCAGGAAATCTCTTTAAATGGTTACATTAGACATGTCTTTGCAATCTGTTGGGGGAATAAGAGAGCCTATTATAAAAATTTTACTATTGCAAGAAAATGTTTCCATCCAGTACTTAAAAGAACAGGCTTGTTGGAGCAGAACAAAGGCATATCTAGCAATGACCAACCCAATACCTATTGGAAGTCCACATGCAGGTCACAAGCACAATACCATTGTACCACTCAAGTTCTTCAGCAACTGGTATTCAGAGACACATATGTTCCATCATTTCTCTGATGAAAATAGTGACATCCTATTTAATAATAGTAATAATATTTATACTACGCCCAACTGACTGGGTTGCCCCAGCCACTCTGGACTGCTTCCCTCATATATAAAAACATATATAAAAATATAATAGAACAGTAAACATTTTTTTAAAAACTTCCCTATACAGGGCTTCCTTCAGATGTCTTCTAAAGGTTGTATAGTTCCTTATCTCCTTGATTGGTGGTCGCATAACTCCAAGCCCTCCAACATTTCTCCAATAAAAAAAGGGACGTCTTAAGGGAAATTGGGACATTCCAGGATCAAATTAGAAACTGGGACAGCTTCTGTAAATCCAGGACTATCTCTGGAAAATAGGGACACTTGGAAGGTCTGGAGACATATTCCAACTTAATGATATTTTTAGGGACAACTGTAACGTAGAGAGTGCAGCATGCTGACCGTTTGTGTAAAATAAAAATAAAAATAAAAATCCCTACACTTAACATCACAGCTACATAACAAACAGTTCGACCCTCAATTTTCACATATCCCTTCCTTCTGAAATCTCCACTTTGTGTAGAGCAGCCTGAAAACCCTTACCACATCTACTCAGAAGTATGTCAATAGGCCTTATTCCCTGGTAAGTTGCTCCATTAATCCCTCAAATGAGTATTTTCCTTAAAACTAGGAATGATTTGCTTTATATTCAGAAGCAGTATAGATCTGACTGCCAGAATGAAACAAGAAGAAATAGCCATGCCTTTCATAGTGTCTGTGTGCATTTCTCATCTGCATCAAGCTTGTTTGGGGCAGAGGAGAGACACTATGCTGAGCTGCAGGCATCACTGCTCTGACACACCATCACTGTTCATATGCACCCACTCTCTGTCTCTCTTTCCAACTACCTGCCTCTTATCTTAAGGATGATATATCTATATTTTCTATTAAACACTGGTTCTATCTAATATGTTGTTAAATCAATGAGATCAATGACAGGCTGCATATCAACATTAGTTGGACTCCACATGGGATATAAGGTTTACTCAAAGCAGACTCACTGAACTCAATTCACCTAATTTAGTCATCCCATTCATTTCAACAGGCCATCTTAGAGCAGGACTAATTTAGGCTTGCCATATTTCCAGAGGTAAAAATCTGAACACCTGATAGCCCATCCGCCGCCGCCAAAGCCAGTGTCACCCACACCAGAGCCAAAGCCCGGATTGCCTGCACCAGAGCCCCAGCTGGAACCATAGCTGCCTGAGCACAAAAAAACCCAAATCAAATACATTTTAAAGTGTAAGATTACCCCAGATGGGCATGTAAGACACCATAGCCAGGATCCAACTAAGGTTATTCAGTAAGCAAAGGTAGCCTTAGTGACCCATGAGAAAAATCCACATTATGGCAAAAACTAAGATGAACAAAAATTTCACAAAATAGTTGCATTCAAGTCTCACTGTAACCACAGTCCCATTTAGCTGTGAGTGTTTTAAACCTTGTGATTTCAATAGATTTAAATGACTGGTTTCTGCTGGATCAGAAATCTCACCAATAGTCGTTTGGCAAATATCGCACCATGGAGAGCTGGACAGAAACAGCTTAGGATGCCTAAGAAAGGAAAACATGCTTAGCAGAAGTATGTCTTGCTAACCATTACTATCCCCACAATATTTACACAATACATGAGGCCATGCTGAGGCATGAAAGGAAATTGCATGGTAGATGTCACATGGAGCATGATGTCTGTTTGGCTGCCGTTTGCAAACCCCACAAATAACATGCCTTCTGAGAACAGGTACTCACTAAGGGAAAAAGAGTAAAAATACAATGTCGGCTTAGTGCACTTAGGTCAGAAGAAGATCAAAGTGCATGATGGGGGGGGGGATAACAAAGGGATTAGATCCACACCCTACCTTTTTGTATAGTGTGGATCTGGTTTGATTTAGAAGTGAGGGAGTTTCTTTTGGGGAGGGGGAATCAGAAACAGACGCAAACAGAAATACAAAAATAAAATACTGGGGCAAAGGAAACCAGAGAATGAGGAGGGAGGGGGAGGGAGAGAGGGAGAGAGAGGGGGGGAGAGAGAGAGATTTGATAAGTTTAAAATGTTTTTCCTTACAAATATTTTCCAGCTGGATGCTGAAAATTCTCCCCTGAATCTTAAATTGCCATATAACATGGTATTTATCACTTTTTCCACCCACCCACTCCTTCAATTGTCCTTTCATCTACCATTCATCATTCAGGGAAGCAACCAAAATGTCCATATTTACTTCATGTACTTACATTAAATTCCTATTTCTTTGAGGTTTGAAGGAAGCAACCTGTCATTCTTCAAGCATAAGCTGTGTGCCCTGCTGGGTACAAGCAGAACTAGAAGTGCTAAGGGGATGTGAGCAAGGGGATATAAAGTGTAGGAATGGTTCCTAGGGATTAATCAACTGAAAGTTCTGTGCATCTCTGCAGCAAAGCCCCAGAGACAAAACAGTGTCACTCTTACATGCCCCTTTCAAAGTATTTTTTATCACACATGGTTCTTTCTTTTTTTAAAAAAAAGAATCATTTATGATTTTCAGGTTTATACATTTCAATAATTTTACAATCATTTTAACATTTCATTTTTTTATTTTTATATGAATATTTATTGAATGTTATAACAAATAATGATACAAATCTCATTCATCATGTTATATACAATTATTCTCCCTCCCCTCCTCTGGGCTTCCCTCAACTCCCCCTCTGCTGAATTATTTAATTTTATTTATTGTATTCTGCTTTTCCTGCACAAAAATAAAATCCCTTATCATTTCTCTAAAATATCTGTTACTCAAATGAAATTGTGAAGCTTTATTCAAATCCTGCCAGTGAATCTAGTCCATTCTTTTGTTTCTGCAAATAAACTGTGAGTGGTTCCCAGAGTTTTTGGAAGTCTTTTTGTCTTTCTCTCATAATTTGTCTGTTAGTTTAGCCAATTCTGCATAGTTCATCAGCTTTTCTTGCCATTGTTCCTTTGATGGTATTTCTTCCATCTTCCTATATTGTGCAATCAAGATTCTTGCCACTGTTGTAGCATACATAAATAATGTCCATTTTTCTTTTGGTAGCTCTTGATTTGAGATACCTAACAAAAAGGCGTCTGGATGTTTAACAAAATTCATTAACATTTCAAAACTTGACTTCCTTCCCCCTCTTTCTGCAGTTCCTTAATTTTTAAAAAATATCTTCTGCATATCCATATTAACTTAATTTGTTCATTTATTCATCTGCTACAAATATTTACTCTTACGAAACTCTAGGTTATTACAATAATCCTGCCAATGTTCTTATCTGTTTACAATTTTTCTGTAAATATTCAATAAACCATTTCCATTCTTTTATAAAATAATTTATTTCTTATTTTTCTGGTAAGTTTCACTATTTCTGCATATTCCATAAGTTTTTGTATCCATTCTTCCTTTGCTGGGACTTCTACCTCTTTCCATTTTTCGGCAAGTAAAATTATTGCCGCTGTAGTAGCATACATGAATCAGTTTCCATACAGTTTGGTTTGTTCTGTCCCTATACTTTTCATAAGGAAACTTCTGGTTTTTGTACAAACATTATTTTAAACATCCTTTTCAATTCATTATATATCATTTCCTAGTAAGCTTTAACCTTACTATAAGACCACCACATATGATAAAAAGAACCTTCTTTCTTTTTACATTTCCAACACTTATTTGATTTAGATTTATTCATTTTTGCCAATTTACTCAGTGTTAGATACAATCGAGATATCATTTTCTTATAATTTTCTCTTAGACCGTAACATGCTGTAAATTTTATGTCCATTTTCCACAATTGTTCCCATGCTTCCATGTCTGTATTATGACCAACATCTATTGCCCAATGTATCATTGAGGATTTTACTTGCTCATCCTTTGTCTCCCATTCCAATAATATTTTATACATTTTAGACAGCACTTTTACATTACAGTACATTCCAACAGGTCTCTCTCAGTTGTGATATTTGTTCCCCAAACCCTCGTATCCTTCTTAAATATTTCATTCAAATAATGATACTGTATCCATGTTGTTAATTTTTCTGATAATTCCGTAAATTCTTTTAAATTATTCTCTCCTCCCTCTTGTTTTAATAAATTTCTATAAGTTGGCCCCCTTCTATAATATTATTTTGCTTTACCACTATACAGTGAAGAAAAAAAGTATTTGATCCCCTGCTAACTTTGCCCTTTTGCACTCTGACGAAAAAATGACCAGTCCATAATTTTAACGGTAGGTTTATTGTAGCTGTGAGAGACAGAATAACAACAGGAAAAACCCCAGAAACCCAGAATTGTCCGACACTCATTGCACTCATTTAAGTTGCAACCAAAGAGACCCACATATCCAAAATACCAACATGCTTAAAGTGATTGATAATTTAAATGTGCAGGTAAATTTCCCAGCAAACAAAGCCAGAACAAAGCTGACAACAGAAATTTTATTTTATTCCAAAAGACAGCGGATAAATTATTTAAATAAATAAATAGCAATGAATCCTATATTACAAATGCATTTTAGAGTTGAACCATCTAGCTCAACTCTTTTGCTGGCCAAAGATAACAATGGTCTATTGCAGTGTTTCCCAACCTTTTTTGGGCAAAGGCACACTTGTTTCATGAAAAAAATCTTGAGGTACACCACCATGCCAGATGGGAAAAGGTCACTTTTTACTTATGTAAAAAAAAAAAAAAAAAATAGTAACAGCATAGAAGGTAATGGTTAGGCTAGCATCCCTCTTCCAAATATGCTAGGTTTTTATTTGCAGGGACTGTTCTACATGGGAAAGCATTCAGCACTGTCATTCTCCCATCTGCCATCTGAATTGGTACTATTCTGGGTCAACTTACTCTGCTGCATGTGTAGATGAAAATGGCACCAAGTGTGGGGGAGGGGGCAGAACAGGTTTCAGATACAGGATATTAAGCATACACGTACTTCAGATTGAACTGGTTGCTTGCTTTGCAAGTTTTCATTTCCCAAATGACTGCCTTGGCAAGCGCAATACCTACCAGGCTCAACGCCGGTCTCGCGCTGCCGCTTTCCGCGCTCTCAAGGACCCGGGAGGAGGAAGGCGTGAAGGGAATCCCGAAGGCGCGAAAACCTCGCGCATGCGCAGGCCTTCCGCCTGCGACAGCCCAGTAGGCCGGCCGAAGCGAGCGGCGATGGGATGTGGGAGGGAGCTCGCTCGCCGCCCCGCGTGTGCCTATGTGGGGCACGTTACAGCCCCGTGGCGTCAGCGCCACGCAGGCAGCCAGGCAGGCAGACGGCCAGAGCCCCGCGCTGGGCGGCCTCTCCTCGCCGCCGCCGCCCCGCCTCTCGCTGCCCGACTCACCCGCCTCCCTCCCACGGCACACCAGGCAACGTCTTGCGGCACACTAGTGTGCCACGGAACACCGGTTGGGGAACACTGGTCTATTGAACAGTTTCCCTGCAAAAAAGGTATGAAATTTTATTATCGACATTTTTGCATTATGTTTTTTAAAACCAGAAATAAGCATACATATACAGCTTTTAAAAATGAGCATGCCACTGAAACAATTTTCTAAAAACCTTTCCTCAGTGACATTGTCATGATAGAAATACATCAAATTATAGGGTTGTCAAACCCATTTACCTGGATATAAGCATTGTGCTCCCTCGAATTTATATTTGAGTAGACAATCATAGGACTGCACACTAAATAATAAGTTTTCAACTCGGGCATTGTTTTCAGTTTTCTGCAGTTGCTACCTCTGTCACAATTAAAATATCGTTTATAAATGCAGCATCATTCTGCTCCACTATTGGGGCTTAAAACAATAAACAGCAGGACTTCTGCTTAGACCATTATAGACATGCTTACTTATTTCTTACTAACATTTGATCCTTGCTATTCAGCTTGGGCCTCAGAATAATTATATAGCATTTTGGAAAGAAAATACAACCCAGTAATCCTGCACTGGAAGCCAGGATAGAAAAGATCTCCACAGACACCATATATTTTCCCTTGGTGCTCAGGTAGGTTGGCACAAAGGTCACCCAAACACTGCAAAATAACAGCATGCTAAAAGTGATGAATTTGGCTTCATTGAATGTGTTAGGCAACTTCCTTGCAAAGAAAGCCACAACAAATGTTACTAGTGCCATTAATCCCAAGTAGCCCAGAACACAGTAAAACATAGTCACAGACCCTTCATTGCATTCCACTACAATTTCTTCAAACAGAGAGTGCATGTCCAAATATGTAGACGGAGGAGCTGTGACTAACCACAGCATACAAACCCCCGCTTGAAAAATAGAACAAGAAAGAACAACTGAGTTCGCCAGTTTTTTCCCTAGCCATTTCCTCGTTCTGCCTCCTGGCTTACTAGCCATGAATGCGAGAACCACAGTGATGGTTTTGGCCAACACAGAAGAAACTGCCACAGAGAAAATGAGGCCAAAAGCTGTTTGCCGTAGGAGGCAGGTCAGTGTCTGAGGTTGGCCTATGAACAGTAAGGAGCAGAGAAAACAGAGCAGGAGAGAAATGAGCAGAGAGTAGGTGAGATTCCTATTGTTGGCTTTGACAATAGGGGTGTTCTGGAACCTAATGAAGATTCCAAGCACCACTGTCGTGATCAGAGACAAAAACAGTGCCAAGAAAGCTAAAATAATCCCCAAAGGTTCATCATAAGACAGAAAGTTTAGAATCTTAGGAAGGCATTGAGTCCTGTCCCTCTTTGGATACAGATGTTCTGGACATGCGACACAGTCATTCATATCTGCAAGAAGGGGGGAAATCATTTTTCACTCTTTTAAACATACTGGATGGTAATCAGAGTTGCATGGGCAGAGTTCCTCTGCTGCATATTTTTTTATGTATAGTGCTTACGTAAAAGGAACACGTTTCAGTAGTGTTAGTCCTCTCTGGCTGAAAATTTACTTTCACTGTCAAGTGCCCTCTTAGTCCAATTACATTCTGAAGTGATGTCAATGAAGCAGAATTTTTAAGTATTTCATAGTACAAATATACCAAAATTTGTAATGTCAAATCAAGGCAAAATAATCACAAAAAGGGATTCATAGAAGAAATATCTCCCTTGCATGAGAGAATAGTGGCAGCAGAGATTAAGAGGAACCTTTTCAAGTATGTTTTCTCTTGGTCTTTCCCAAGCCCCACTCCACTTTCTCATATGTATAATCAACCTTTTTGTCTCCTACCACTCTGGTCTGAAATCTTCCCTTCTGGACATGGAGCACAATCATAGCAGCAAAACGGCTTGTCCTCCTTCCTTTTTCTGCTGTAGCCTGGATAGCAGTTGTCATTACACACAGCAAGTGGCAGGGCCTAGCCATATAAAATGAAAGTAATATCACTCAGTTTTCTTCTAACTGGCTCTATTCATCTTTGAGTAACAGGATGCTGACTTCAAATGGCTGCATAACCGAAGAAGAGAATTTTGTAGGCAGAAAGCAGTGACATGGTTCATAAATATGAATAGGGGGAAATTAGATTCAATACGCATTTAAAGCCAAATTTATCAACTTTGCACTTTCTGAAAGAATATGTGAACAGATTCACAGCTATCCTTCGAAATTTGCACTTAGCACTGCCCTCCAGGAAGAACGTAGGTAATTATTTTTGCTGTGTGCATACTCCCATTTGCTTTGCATCCAGGGTACTCCTAAAGCTGGTTTGGAAAACAGTGTACACATGTTAGCTACAATCCATATTTATCATGTCATTTCTTACAAAATACTGCATTTTGATGTTTTCCTCCAAACCAGCTTCTAGCTAAATTAAGAAGATTGACCTAGCTGTGCCTTAAGATGGCAACATGTGCACAGCCTATCATAATTGGGTGTAAGATAAAGAAAACAAAAGGAAAATTCACTGCAGGGTTGGTAACACATCCTAGAATCAGAAGAGAGATTAGGGGCAGGGGACGCATGCTGTGGAGGCACAAATTCCCCAACCACAATACTCCCAACCATTTAGAAACATCTAAGAATAGCCATAAACCCCCACAGCTGACAATTTCAAGCTTGCTGAAAACCAGCAAATGCCTGGGTGAACTGGACTGTTGGTTGGTTGGTTGGTTGGTTGGTTGGTTGGTTGGAGAAGCCCAGCCAGATGGGTGGGGTATAAGTAATAAATTGTTGTTGTTGTTTCAATTCTTCCTGGATGCCACTAAATGAGGGAGACAGATACAACACACCAGGAAGGATATTCCACAAATGGGAAACCACTAGCAAGAAAGCTCTTTCACGGGTCAACACCCAGCGGTTGAACCACCAATAGAGCTTCCCCTGCTAATCATAGGTTCCAAGATGGTCTGAATGGTTTGATAAGGAGCTCACTGAAGGATTCACTGACTAGATCACCTCTGCTTCTGTCACACCCAGCGTTACTTGTGTGTGTTTGTGTGAGGTGGTTTGGAAGGTGGAAAGGGAAATGATGAGAGAAGCACACCACAGTGCTTTCAGGACCAGGTAGCTTGGCAGGCCCCAACAAAGAAGAAGAAGAAGGGAGAAACTGAAGGGGAGAAACTGGGGTTGGAGGGGCTTTCCTCAGTATGCCTTTTGATTCTGTTACATGCAAGCAGATCCCACCTGATTAAAATTCTTGTGCCATGTGATGATGCTTTCATTAATGGTGAACTCGGTGCCTGGTGAAGCGTGTGGATCCATCCTTCCCAATTTCACTCTTATGAAGGATTTGTTTGGGAAAGTAATCCAGTTGGTAATATCAAATCCAGCAGCTAGTTCGTTTTTCTCATTAAAATAAATGGTGTCCCCAGCACTGTTGTTGAATGAGATGCTCCTCAGAAAAGGGTGAAGCTGGATTGAAAGAGGCAAATCTCAGAAAACGAGACTAATAAATATAATAAATAAATAATAGTCTCCTGTGTGCAAGATGAGGTTAATTCTAGTAAAGGTAAAGGGACCCCTGACCGCTAAGTCCAGTCGCGAACGACTCTGGGGTTGCGGCGCTCATCTCGTTCTATAGGCCAAGGGAGCCGGCGTTTGGCCACAGATAGCTTCTGGGTCATGTGGCCAGCATAACTAAGCCACTTCTGGTGAACCAGAGTAGTGCACGGAAACACAGTTTACCTTCCCACCAGAACGGTACCTATTTATCTACTTGCACTTCGACATGCTTTCGAACTGCTAGTTGGGTAGGAGCTGGGACCGAGCAACAGGAGCTCGCCCCGTCGCGGGGATTCAAACTGCCAACCTTCTGATCGGCAAGCCCTAGGCTCTGTGGTTTAGACCACAGTGCCACCCGCGTCCCCTAGGTTAATTCTAGTCTACCTTAAAAGGTGAGATGATCAAATGAAGGTCATAAACATTACAAAGGTTTAAGAAAGAAGCAATGTCCTCCCTAGGCAAACCCTCAGACCTTTGAGCTTTATAACATTCACCGGCTCATGATAATGCAAGCTGTTACCTGCCAAGGTTGCTGGTGGAGAGGCTCCAGACTGTCTCTATCCCCTGTCACTGTCCTATGATTCTCTATGGCCGAGTACCTGGCATGTAGAGCTTGTGCTATGGCATGGACAGCATTGTAGATACTGTAGCTTTGGGCAGTCATACTCATTTCAAAAAATATCCCAGGAAGGCTCTCCAGTTTCTCCTCCCCAGTACATATGTCAATGAGCTCCTTACCCAGTTTGGTACCTGGCCACAAACAGCCAAATGCCTGTTCCCAGAAGACCCTAATGAAGCCATCTCCTTTCGGCCAATGAAAATTTAGAACTTGAAGGAAATTTTGGAAGCCAAACACTTCATTGGAGTTCAATGTAAATGACAAAGCTCCATGGAAAAAGTTGATATCCAAATTCCTGTAATATATATGTGATGAGAATTCCCACTGGGCTGTCATAACCCATACCTTACCCATTACTGCTTCTGTCAAGTCTTCTGTTTGTGCCAGGTATAGAAACCATTTCAGCATTAATATGGTAAAAGTATCAGCATTTAAGACAAATACATTGACTTTGGTGTTGGTTAGGAAAAGGGCCATGCTCTCTCTAGGTCTCGACAAATAAAAAATTTCTATCATGTTATCCGTGGAGGTGATGAATGGAAGTCTATCAATGAAGGCAGAACACATGCCATTCTGTGAAAGCAGTGGCAGTAGGTTCTGCACAAATCTGTCTCCTTTGTCATCATCCAATGCAATGATCCCAATCCATTTCCACTGGAAATGCAGAAATAGATGGACAATTCCATTGTATTGCTGCGCTTCATTGGGAACCATCTGATAGACAAAAGGGAACTCGGTTTTATCATTCATCAATGGAGCAAAAAAGCAGTAGGTGACCTAAGAAAATGAAGAACATTATAAATCAAATGGGATAATAATTAATAATAAAAAAAATTATTTATACCCCTCCCTCCCTGGCCAAAACCGGGCTCAGTTACATTCCCCAGAATGTATCCCTCCTAAAACAGCCCAGTTAGGACACAATGTGTTCATTGACTGTGGAATGCTGATTGTTGGGGAAGGGGTATAGAAATTGAATGGAATGCCTGGAGTTTAAGCAGCTGTTTCTCTCTCTCTCTCTCTCTCTCTCTCTCTCTCTGTGTGTGTGTGTGTGTGAGAGAGAGAGAGAGAGAGAGAGAGAGAGAGAGAGAGAGAGAGATGCAGTGCTCGTTTTACATTTTAAAGCACTAAATCATAGGAACCCTACTTAGCTGAAGGAACCTAAAGCCTTTAATTGTTTAAACCCTTCTCCGGAGCACAATGGGGAACTTTTTTCCACACAGAATATCATAGGATCAACTCCTCCTGTACTTTTAAAAGGTTAGCAAATTTTCAGGGGGCATTTTCTATAAAGTGTTAGAACTGATCCGTATACTGAAATTGAGGAGTTTCTGCATGCTGTATAGATGTCCTTTTTAAATATGTATTTTTCTTGGAAAACAAACAAGGCTTGTATATTTTTTGCCATTCAGATTTCTATCTGTGTCTCTCTACCCAAAAACAATAATTTGCACATGGAAATGATAACATGTGTGCTAATTTTGTGACACAGTTACTCTTCCCGCCATGACACTAACAAGTGTATCCTACCTGTGGAATCTTGTAGATGCTTAAGAAGTTGGCTATATGGAGAGAGGTTTCAGAATCAAGTCCCCCAATAACAGCTATCAAATTCTTCTCAGTGTCACAGCTGTAGTTAGGTATGGTCTTTTTCAAATTAAAGAGAACATTCAAGGTGTTCTGATAAGTCATTTTTGCATTGAAGTAGCTGTCATAAATATGGAATCCCAGGCTGACATTTGGTAAAACTTTGGGGTCATCATTTACCTCCTTCACGGCAAATAGGAAAGCCAAGACGTGTTGATAGTTTTTTGGCACTGCTCTAACATAAGCAAGAGGAGGAGAAGAAGAATAATTTATATGAAGCATTAAATACCTATTATGAACTTCCCAAACAATTTGCAAGTCTTTATGACGACTTTTTGAAAACCAGTTTCATGGTATGACACTGTATAGCATCATCACAGTTAAGATATTTATGTAGCAGAGCTACCTGGAGCTATCCCCACACCTATCATCTGTCACATTCACACATCACTAGCATTATTTTTTTTAAGTTAAACACACACAGGAACCATATACAATTCTGGATGTATATGGGTTGTTGTTCGTTTGAATACCTTTCTGTGTCCATTCGCATATATGCACACGTTTTCATAACTCGCACACATTAAAACTTTGCACACACGCCATCCACATAATACTTTCAAAAATACACAACTGACCAACTGTTCGACAGTGTTCTTTTATTGCTGCATCCTCAGTTACGCTAGCCCTTTTGTGTTGACCAGGTTCTTTGTCAACATTTAGAAAATTAGAAGGTTAATAAATATTCCACATCAGCAACAAACTAATGACTAGGAACATGTGATGCCATTCAAATGAAGCAAGAGCTCCTGTGGTCAACAGTACAGAGGTTTCAAAAGACAGCAGTTGTGGATGCTTTCATCTTTTGTTTTAATTTGGTTCGACTTTGACCAGAAGTTATATACTGTAAAACAAACCACAATTCTCTGCCATCCTGTATTTTCTTTGCTGTAATTTTAATACCTCATACATTCTCCACAACTTCAGCATGGTCAAGAGCTGGCTTTGACCTGAAACCAGTATATAGAGATCACAAGGACAAACTTGTTACTACATTGCCTAATTTTATGCCGTAGAAATAAAAGTATTTCCTTACAGGATTTGATCAATAAGCTTTGTCCTTGGGTGCTCCATGAAGAAAATGGGTTCAAACAATAAGAAGAACTGAGAAGTAATCTCTCCAATGATGAAATCGCCTCCCTGATTATACTCATGTGGAACATAGAGAGGTTCTCTCATGCTGCACATAATATGTGCCTTGCATTCAATTTGAAGCAGCAGCAACAATAAGAGCAAAGAAAAACCATCCATTTCAATTTTGAAGGCAAATCCTATTGCCATGAAACAGAAGCCCCTGTTTCCATCTTCTTTGTGATCCAGCACCCTCCCTTCAGAGAACATTCATTGTTTAGATACTTCGACCCTGCCCTGCATTCTCCTCAAGGGAGAATTTGCTAGACTGGACCATTGTAGCTCTGCCTACCCCTACTTCTCCACTGCACTGAATAGTACTATGGTCTTTTATGTAAGCTTTGAATCACTTGTTTACTAATTGTGCAAAAGGCCCCTGGAAATCCACATTGCTCACAGTGATTTGAAATAATTACAGGGTACACAATCACTCTACAATTCTATTATTTCTTCCTCCCCACAGGACTACTCATTGTGGCACCATGTGCAAGAGAGTCAGAAACAACCTGTTTGCCTGATCTGACCATGACTCTTTGCTGCTCCTTAGTGGAAGAGGGTATAGTTATCATATGCAGGCTCAATGATATAGATTAATGCAACACCAAGGGGAGGAAATAGAATCTAGGCAACAGTAGAGTTAGAAGCAAGGAAGTAGTAGTAGTGGAAATGTTTTGTATTGAAATGCTAATGCCCTGGACTCCTATGACATATTCTATGTAGCGTGATATGGCTGCAGTCACATGAAGTATTCTGTATAGGCATGCTTTACAATAAGTATTCGGTTTTTGTAGGGGTATAACTCAATAGTTATATAACTCTGCAGCTGAATTCTGCTTAATCATGTGATGATGCATAGTAGTCAATGCACTAAGGCTGCAAACCTGGAAGTAAGCATTATTGAACTTAATAGGATTTACTTCTGAGTAGATGCATAAAAGCACGTACTGCCATACCACCAAATCTTCATCTGCTCCTGCCATCACTTTAGGCCAGATGTGGAGATCTTTGCCCCTCCAGATGTTGCTGAATTGTAACTCACATCATACCTGGCCATTGGTCATGTTTGTTGGGCCTGATGGAAGTTTACCAGCAACATCTGGAGGGCCAAAGGTACCCCACACCTGCTTTAAGCACTTAAACTGGAACAAATTTTAAAACATTTTCCCTGCGTACTTTGGGGTCAAAAGCATATTGGCATAATTAACATGCTTTTTTTAAAAAAAGACACCATGGACTGGTTTTTAGTGCAAGCCAGTGGGAAAGAGTGCTTAGTATGGAGTTTCAAGGCTCCATCCAAGACAGAAAGTATGAAAGGAGACAACAGAGTTGAGAAAGTGGATCCTCAATGTTGAAACTACTATGATAAAGTATTGGTACATTTGCTCAAATCCTGATTTGTGGGTTTCCCACAAGCATCTGGTTGGCCTCTGTGAGAACACGATGCTAGACTAGGTGGCCCATTGGCCTGATCCAGCAGCCTCTTATGTTCTTACTAAAATTCTTCTATCGCATCTTCTATTAGGGGCCATCCAGAAGCACTTTTCCTAAACAGAAGCTGTATAAGAGTTAGTGTGCCTACTTACTAGCTCCCCTTCTTTCCTTGCCTGAAGCTTCTGTGCCCATGCTCTGCTGCCCAGACCTGGCACATTGATGAGGCAGGGTGAGGAGCCTGCCTTGGGTGGCAGAAGTACAAGAGGCAGCACCCACCTTGCCTCTTCTGCCTTCCCTGTGCTGGAAGTGTCAGCAAGATCTCGCCTCAATCTTATGAGATCTCACCTGCTTTGCAGGTGCCACCGCCACTGCCAAGCAAACAACACAGGTAAGAGAGACACAGTGCCATCAGCAGAGGGGTGGCAGCACATTCCTGTGCCAAAACAGGATGTGACACCCCCTGCTGCTTCCCATTTCAATAAGACACTGGTGGCCGCACACTGTTTACTGCCCAGCATAATAACAGAAAGTAGGTCTGTCCTCAAGCTCCAGCATTTGCTCAGCTCTATGAGAAAAAAGTTGGGTTCACACACTTCTTACCTTTGCCTTCCGCACTGTTTGGGATGGTATGGGAGACATCACTGCTGCCTTCTTCAATGATAAAGTGGTCAAGGTACTGCAGATTCCTGCCTTAAGAGAGGCTGGGCATTGTGACCTCACAATGAGTCTCCCTCCCCAGCCAAGTTGACCACTGAGAGTTGTTGACTCAAAACATTGCTTAGCAACTTGGTGAGTAGGGGCTGGAATCACTTTACTTCTACGTGGAAGAAGTTGGCCCACCAGTGCCCCAGCTTTTCGGCTTTGCAAAGCTTGCCTAGCCTCCACTTTCCCAACATTATCCCCCCCCCCCCCCCCACTGAAGGGGCAATATTTTTTATTCCACTTCCCTAGAATCTGTTTTTTAAAAAGCTAGTTTTTAATCAAAGGCTTTATTTCCACGTTACCTGAGACCACAAGAGCTTGATTTCTTCAGCTCTCCTTTGTATTGGGAGCTATGAATTCCTCTTTTACTAAATGCTACTCTATTTGCATTAAATTCAAGAGAAGCTAAGGCAAAAGAGTTGCAGGAAACATGCTCAAGGTGCAAAATTGGATGTATTAAGCTCTGCTGAGAAACTTAAAGCTGCAATCCTGTGTGCATTTGGATACAAATGGGTCTCAATTCAATTACTCTGAATGATTTTAAGCCAGTATGAGCTGGAAAAGGTTTCTAGGAGGGTTAAAATCAGGGGTTAGTAATATACATTAATTATTGCCTCAGTCACTAAGGTAACCTGTGACATCTTCTTCCACGTTTCTTGGGGGTGTATGGGGTTAGGGGAGGGGCAGTATCTCGTCTCCCTTGGAGAGGGAGCTGAGGCGCCAATACTTTGGCCACCTCATGAGAAGACCCTGATGCTGGGAAGAATTGAGGGCACAAGAAGGATACGCCAGAGGACGAGATGGTTAGTGTGTGTTCTCAAAGCTACTAACATGAGTTTGACCAAACTGTGGGAGGCCGTGGAAGACAGGAGTGCCTGGCGTGCTCTGGTCCATGGGGTCACGAAGAGTCAGACACAACTAAACAACAAAAGTATCTCTAGTGGGGGACACACCATGCTCCTTCTGAGGTAATTTGTCCACCTTTATTCCTCATCCTGCACTTGGCTCTCACCTGCAGCTCCGAGAAGCTGTCACCATGTGACAGCATCTACACCTTGGGAAAAAAGCTTCGACTGGCCAGCTAAACCAGGTGAGGGTAGCCAATGGGTCTCCAACCCTCAGCAGCTTTCTCCTGATTGAAGTGGAGTGTTTGAGGACCGGAACATTCACAGGGAAACCAAAATGCTTTTTTACAAAGCTACTGTACAATACTACCAACCTTACTGTATGTTTGTGAAACGTTGACCACTTTCTCCAACTCCTCGAAAGATTCCGATAGTGTCTCCAAAAAATTTCACACATCACCTGGGAAGGCAGGCGAACTAATGCCAGTGACTGGAAGAAGCAAAGATCACCCATGTCCAAGCAATGATTCTTCAACATCAAATTTGTTAGACGGGTCATGCTGTGCAGATGCCCAATTATCATCTTCCAAAGCAACTACTCTACTCCGAACTTAAAAATGGAAAGCATAATGCTGGTAGTCAACAAAACAGGTTTAAAAACTCTCAAGGCAAATCTTTAAAAAATGTAGCATAAACACTGACAACTGGGAAACACTGGCCTGCGAGCGCTCCAATTGGAGTACAGCCTTTACCAAAGGTGTCATGGGCTTGGAAGATGCTCAAACTCAGGACGCAAGGGAGAAACGTTCTAAGAGGAAGGCACACTTCACAAACCCTCACCATGATCAACTCCTACCCAGAAACCTATGTCCCCACTGTGGAAGGACGTGAGGGTCCAGAATTGGCCTCCAGAGTCACTTATGGACTCACTGTTAAAACCATATGCATGGAAGACAATCTTACTCGGCTACAAGTGATCGCCAAAGAAGAAACCCTCAGTGAGTTAGGAGCTTCTCTTGCACACTAAGACAGGCTCCAATGGATTGAGTAGAGGAGACCAATAGTGGGTCCAATGATCAAGGAGGTGGTTACTCCACATGCAGAAGGAAATGATGGGCAAATGGGGCTCACCAACCTGGGAAGGTAGGTCATTCAGGAGAAGGAAAACTGATCCTAAACCTCTGCTGCCTTGCAGCTATACTCATTCATGAGAAAGACTTCCCGAGTAAATCCTGAGAAAGAATCTGTACCTGCTGCATTGCAGGACATCTTTGGGTGAGGAAAAGGCTAAGGAGTAAACCCTACACAAATCTGGAGTCCCTAAAAAGATTGGATGGGGCCTTGCATGCCTCCTTCAGGCAACTCCTGCAGCCAAGCTGGTGCCAAATGCATTGCTCTGCTTTTCTTTGGACCAAATCAGTGAAGTAGAGGGGTATGTCTTGTGGTCTGGGCATCCCAGGACCTCCATACACAGCAGCAAAAACATGGGAGCAGCAGTTACAAGCTACTGGTCTCTGTAGCCACAGCAGGAGCTGCAATTCTCCAGGAGTTTGACTTCATCCCCAGCAGCACACTCCATTGTCCCTTGAGACAAGACGGTGGCCAACAATTGGTAACTACTTGGTTTCTTTGTGTCAGTTATGGTACGTTTCCTTTTATAGCATGCTCCATTTCATTTATATATTTTAATTTTGTTCTTAGCTATCACTGAGTCTGCATACTTCCATCATTTCTTTAGTAATTGTAATTAAGCTTTCCAATTTATTTTACTCCTGGTCTGTTCCTAGTTCTTTCTGGTTAGCATTAGCTCAATGGAGTAAGTTTCATAGACCTAAAAGCTACAGCCTATTTTCAGAGTGTAGATGAAATTGTTGGCCCTAATGATGGGAGTGTGCTAGTATTAATATTGCATTAAATTTGTGATCACAAGAGGGGGGAGGGGCTAATAAGCTAAACTGATCCTCATAATTTCATGCATAATAGTGGTTTATCTGGAGTGAGTTCAAGTCTTTCTAAATATTTCCTGTATACGCACATCTTACCCCACCAATCTTTTATGAGGCAGTTTCTCAAGGTTTACTAAGTAGTAAACCTTGACTCAGAAGAGGATCACTTAATAACCAGAACAGCCCGTTTCAGTTAACAAATAAATAGCAGTATCTCTTATACCTAATGAAGACATTGCTTTCAAAGTTGTTTAAAGTACCACTTAATTCTCAGCAATATTTCACTCTTTTATTCTTTCCCATCTCCATTCAAAGATATTCTTTATTTATGGTTGATACAAGTATTTCAAATTATTTCAGTTATTAAAATAAGCATCAATGATACACCACTGCCACCACTTCTTCCAGTGATTAGAACAGTTAATTGATGCTGCAATCTCTTTGTTTCCAGTAATAGGGTTTGAAGACGACCTAGTTTGAAGACGACCTGGCCTTTCAGCCAGGTTGTACATTGAAGACAGCATTTCATACCCTAAAAATCTAAAGTGGTGGCGTTGTTGTTTTTTAAAAAAGAGAAGTTTGTAGTCCATATTGCTGTAAAAATAATATTGGAGATGTGCAGGCGATGCCAGATAAAATCTCAGAAGCCTAAAGGGAGCTGACAGGGGTTTCAAGGGATCAGTACTCCGTTTCTTGTCCTTCCCTATCAACTGAGAAATTATGCAATATAAGCAACTCTGTGTTGTTTGCTTCATCTGCATAATGTATATTCATGGGATTGAAATTCAGAGAACATTATTAAAAAACTTTTCTTATTTAATTTTTACCTTACCTTTCCTCCAAGCTCAGGGCAGCACAGATATTCCCATTTTTAAAAAATCCTCACAACCATACTGTGAGGAGGAATGACTGGCCCAAGAGATTGTAACAACCTACATAGCTGAATGGCAACTTGAACCTCGGTCTTTGTAGTTTAGTGGCAATTTGAACCTAGTCTGAAACTTTGAACATTGCATTATGTTGGTCAAGAAAGGAATACACACTGGCCTATCTATAAGACATTGTTTGTAAAAGAAGCCTGTGTCAGCCTTTCATCATTTTGGGGTTCAAGGTCACTCTGTCCCCATAGGCTCTTCCTGCACTCCCATTTTATGCTTGAGCACAGGATGCAGATAGGAAAAGCTGTGCCACAGAATGGCATTTCAGGAATTGAAATTGCAATTCCCTGGGAACAAATTGCCAACATCCAGGCACAAGCCAAGATTCCCTACACCTGGCATTTACTAGGTAGGCAAACAGGGCACAAGAGGTTTTTGCTTGCGGGTTCTGAATGCACTCAGCCCACCTGGTATGACATTCCTACCCTCCACCCTGGGGAAGGAGGGGGAGAAAAACACCTCTGGGTGTGAATGATTCCACAGAACACTTCCTTAATGCTTGCTGTTACAGGAGAATGCATTTATCAAAGTTTTTGGGAGGAGGACTGCTTGGGGGAGTAAATGAATAAGTTGTTGGTTTTCCTACCAAAGAGGCACGAGTACTGCCCTGCTTCTGCTCAGTTTCTTTGGAAACCATGGGCAGATTTTGGCTAGGAGAACCATAATCCATGCTGGCATGAAGAGCATAGGAGGGCTGCAGGGATGGGGTGCTGGTTTCTCGAGGGGAAGGTGGTGATTTCGCCGATTGTGGGCTTGCAGTGGTCACGGAGTTCACACTAGCATGCTGGTGCTGTCGCATGAGGGCCTGAGGCTTAGAAGCATCCAAATTTCTGTTCGTTCCAGGTGAAGTATATGATGAGGGCTGCCAGGATAGGGTGGTCATAGTTTCCAGAGGGGAAGGGGATGGGTGTGCTGATCTTGTGCTTGAGGTCACACTAACATACCGTTGCTGGCTAATGAGGGCCCAAGACTCGGAGCACAGAGCATCAGAATTACCGTTGATCCAAGAAGAGGTGCCCAGTGGCTGCAGAGGTGGCGTGGCGGTGGTTTCTCGAGGGGAAGGTGGTGAGCTTGCAGGTCCTGTGCTTGAGGAGCTTACGGCATAGTTCTTGCTAACAATTTTTTGCTGATGCACCAAGGGCCAAGAGTCAGAAGGCAGAGAGTCAGAATTACTGCTGGGACTAACAGCAGCATAAGATCCAGAGGACCGCTGAGTTGCGTTGGTAGAAGCAGACTGCGAACTGAGCGGCTGCATGCTTGAGATTACAGGAGAGTCCACACCATCATACTTCCCCCAATGTGTGGATGTTGGAGACTTAGAAGGTACTTTGTCTGAGGGCACAGCCACAAGATTTTGATCTGCCACAGGGACAGAACTGTGCTGCAGACCATCTAGCCATGTATGGTGGTGGCATTCTGATTGGTAGACAGTCCGAGATTTGGGCGAGTGGAGGCTAGCTGTGTTTTGAGAAGGTAAGGAAGTAGGAAACGTCCCTGCGGGAGTCAAACTGTGGGGGAGTCCTGCGGTTCTGGGTGGTACCTGCTCCTGAGAAATGGAATCTTGTCCCGAAACTGTCGAAGAATAGGACCTCTGCTGCTGAATTTGGGTGGGAGGCTGAGTCTGTCTGGCTGGAGGCACAGGTTGGACAGGCAGCGTCTGTGGTGGAGTCTTCTGAAACTGTATCCCAGAGGGTTTTACAGAAACTGGTATGAATGGTGCTGGGTAGAGAGGAGGCATCTCTGGAATAAATGTGAAAGGCGGGTATACAACTGGCTGAGCACATGCTCCAGGACCCGTAGAGAGAGGGTTAAAGGTGGAGGGGGGTGGTGTAGTATTGTTAAAAAACCAATGGTTACCCAGATGTGCAGGCCTGGAGCCAACGCTGTCAGATTTCAAATTCTCATCCCTTCTGGTGGCTTGGGAATCCACTGGGTAAACTACAGGAGAGTTGGGAGTGTCTATCAGCTTGAGTGTCATCTCTCCCACAGGAGCTACTGGTTTGGGAGTCCCAGGTAAAGTATTATTTTCCTTGTTGGCTGGTGGTCCAAGACATTCAGAAGGCTGGAGGAGAGACAGATGGGGCTGAGGCTTGCGAAGTGCAGTATTTAGAGAGAACTTGGGAACAACCAAAGGCTTGTTTTTAGGTGGGGAGTGGTCAGGAGTCACTGCAGAGTCTTTCACTTTGGACAAATCAGGATGGCCTGAAAGGTCTCTCGAATTGGCTGTGGCCCTCTCATGCTCTTGCAAAGGAGATACTGTTTTTGGTATCTCCTTGAGATGGCCCTTGGGTAGAATGCAGAACTCCTTATCACCTTGCTTTTTGAGGGGGTCTGAAGCCCGGAGGAGAGTGGAGTGGGGCTGTGGTACCCCTGGAGCCTTAGGAAGAGACTTTCTGGGACTTACTACAGGTTCAGCTGCTGCCATCGTTTGGGGCAGCGACTGACAAGGAGCCACTGCAGCATTTTCCACTTCAGATGGGACAGGCTGATCTGAAACAACAACAATATTTACTGTTAAGAGAGAAGGGTCACAACTGCAGTTAGAAACAGGAGGGGGGAAACAGAAAGGTCAAGTGGTGCTTTCTTGAAGCCACATATGGAAAACCTGGAATAAGCTAGATCTAGATGCTGTTAGCAGGGGAACTGTTTGTTCATTTTTAAACTAAATATTTCTTTCTCTTTGGTGATCACTCCTAGCCAAGCAAGAGTGTCTTCCATGAATGTGGTCTTAACGGTGTATCAGTAAGTGACTGTGGAGGCCAATTCACTCACGGGATCATCACCTTGTCATGCTGAGTGGGCTTGCACGTTCCCATGATCCTTGTGAGCAATGCCATTGGGAGTCGCACTCCCAGTTGGGTCACCCAACATGGTCAAAGGGGAGAAGCTAGACAAAGCATGATCCAAGAAGTCTTCGGCAGCAGAACAGGCAGAAGATAACAAGCAGTATGTTCCAATGGCTGTGAAGGCGGATGAAGGCTGCAGCAGATAATAAGAATCTGCCAGTCGTCATGATACTCATGCCATCGGAATAGAGCCTTACTGCGAAGACAGTGCGTTGATCAGCGGGAACTGATCTCCACACACCAAACAAATTCACACACAGATGTCTTCCGAAAACCCATCCCAAACCCACCCCCCAAAAGTCTCATGGCGATTGGCAAAAATTAGATCTATATTGCAAACAATATGAAAATCATAATAAAGGGAGCAAAAGACGCTGCAAATGAAAAGCACTTACTGGATTTGACAGGTGACGCTTTAGCAGACACAGGTAGTAGCAATGTTTGGACTCCACAGCCCTCCAGGCGAACAATATCAGGCATCTCCAGCAGGCACTGTTTGGCAGAGGAAGCATTGCCAAGCGGCAGATGCTGCTGATAGGCAGTGCTGTAGGCAGCACGGAACTGGAAGAGCGACATGCCCTCGGGGTGCATGGCCAGGATGTGGGCCACCCGCTGTTTCAGTTCTTCCAGGTCCTTAGAAGGCTGTGAGTTCCTCAAGTTGGATTCTCTGGGCAGCTGGTTATCCCGTGAGTGTACCTCTTTGGCTAGTGGTGATGGCCCACCAGACTGCCATGCACTTGGCTGATGGAGAAGAATGCGGGAGGGAGGTGGCTGATGTGGAAGTATGCCGGAGGGAGGGGGCTGATGTGGAAGAAAGCTGGAGGGAGCCTGGAAGGAACTGTTGGCCTTGCTTGACAAAGCACTACGAGGCTCCTGGGAGGGTGGAAAAAATGGAAAAGTGGCAGATGGGACATGCATGCTGCTGTTGTTGAGCCAGTTCTGCACTCCTGGAGACACAAAAGCAGCTGGAACAGGTGGGCTCCAATTCTGTGATTTATTTCCAGAGGGATTGCAGACGTTGAACGAAGGCTTAAAGATGCCACCAAAGTCTAAGAAAAAAGAGAAGGAGGCCATTACTGCTGGGTCAGTTGACAGACGATGTTTATTTGTTAAAAAATATTTGTAACTCATGTCTCTGCCGCAAGTCCCCAAGGTAGTACGACATATATCTATCTATATGGTTTTAAAGACACCCTGCTGGTATCAGCAACACCGCCAATCAGAACACAAGGCGCAAGAGCAGACAACTGCTGTGACTTGGGATCAAAAAGTCAATAAAGAGAAAGGTGAACTTCTGAAGGGGAGAAAATTCTACAGCTTTGATGCCGCTCCAAAGAAGCTTGTTGGTACCAACGATGCTTCATAGGATGGGAGCACACAAAGAAGAGCCTTCGCAGGTAGGTTACAAGAGAGTTGGCAGCCCTGAAGGGATTCAGTGCTTTCCAGATGTTGTGGATTACAATTCCCGTCAGATCCAGCCAGTTTTGCTGCTGGCCAGGGATGATGGGAGCTGTAGCTCAAAACATATGCATGGCACCACATTGGGTACTCCTGAATTTGTGTTTTTATATTGTAACCCACCCTGTGATCCTTGGATGAAGGGCAGTATAATAATAATAATCCCCAGCATATTCAGGAAGCCTGGAAAAATACTCCTGCCTGAAATCCTGGAGAACTGATGGATCGGTAGACAATACTGAACGAGATGGTCCAAATGATCAATCTTGGTAGAGGACAGCTTCCAATGTTTCTATGTAACCTTGCCAAAAAATCATTGACGTGAAGAAATTTGAACAAACCACTGAACTGTGCGCATCTTAGTCCTCCTGTGTTAACTATCTATTTCCTAGTTTTCCCCTTGGTCTTCTGTCATCTCTCTGTTATTTGCCTCCATGTTTCAAGGTCAGCTAAGACTCTGAGAAGGACAGTTTGACCACAAAGGAATCCATGAGCAAAAACACTGTATTTGTTCTAGCCAGACAAATGGAGAGAACAAACAAGAATGTTTTGTTCTGGCAACCTTTTAATGAGTTACCAGCTACAACAGAATCCTGCCCTGTACCTCGATTAATGCCAATATATTACAAAACCCTTTCAATACCCGAATGGCAGCTGCAACCATCCTTAAAAGAAAGTCCACTGTAAGTTTAAATGGCATAGAGACAGCTGCATAGAGACAGTGGTTTTACTCAAAGCTGACTCGCTGAAATTAATGGATGTAACTTAGTCGTGATCATTAATTTCCATGGCTCTACCCTGAATAAAACTTGCCTGAATACCACTCTGAGATAGTATCCCATTGATCTCCTTGCATTGACTGGATCCAATTATAAGTTATGTTGTATCCTGCCTAGATTTTCCTACTATGTGTGGTCACATTAATGACCACCATAATAATGTGAATTATGGTGTCCTTTGGTCGTTAAGGAACCATTCTTTAAGCATTATAGAATGATGCTAGTGCTGTGTCTAAGGATGACCAAGACTTATTAGGAAGCGGCAACTGTTTCATCTTTTGAAGACCTCGTAACAGTCAACAAATGACCTAGCAAGCAAGATGGATTTCCAGATTACTTACCATCTACAGAAAATAAATCATCTCTGTAAACCATCTTAGGAAGTTAGCTCAATTTGTCTGTCAGTACAAACTGTGCTCTCTGTGACTTAAACTATTGTTCTCCTGCATCACCATCCCTGCATGGGTGAGAACAGAAAGGAGTCACCTTGGAGATTTACCTGGTGCACAGTTTGCTTGCTGGACCACTTTTGCTGGATGCAAGAGAGGCACAGGGGCAACAAGCAGAGGAGGGGCAGTCTTAACACCAGGACCTAAACAAGAAGAGAGGAAAAGAAATAGTCATATTAACCAGGAGGGATGTTCACATAGTCCAAGCAGTAATATTTCTCTTTCTCTAATGAAGCAGAGGCTTGATGGCCACATTATCAGGACTACTGTAGTTGATTTCCTGCACTGACAAGCGGTTGGTTTCCTTCCAACCCAAAAGATTCCATGACCAGTGAAGGGCTCAGCAAAGTTGTGTGTCTAAAGTCAGGTACAGGCCACAACCGGTTTACGCCTATCCAATAAGTGTGCGACCGCACACACATGCAATGGACCAAACCCAGAAGTTACCCAAAAACAACCCAAAAAGAAAAAAATGTCCAGGTTTGAGGCGAAACACAGAACAGAACAGATACTTAAGTGGTTGTTCCATGAACTAGCCATTACTGGGAGGCAAGCAAAAATTATGCTGAATTGGACAGTAGCATTGCAGACTTTTCTGACTTCGACTTACATTTTGCCGTTTTCTTTTTCTGCTTCTTTTTCGTTTTGCTTTTTCCTAAGTTGGAGAAAGGGAAGGGGGAGGAAGCCAGTGTTGATTCTGGAGCCTTTTTAACAACCTGAGGTTAGGCTTACTCATGCCTGATTTCAGACAAACAGGACTTTTCCAATGCAACTGAGAGCTAACGATTATTGGTTCAATTTGAAGGGAGTTTACTTCACCAATGACCAAAGCTGACAAATTAAATCAACTCTATGAATAGATGAGCAAAAGTAAGTTGCTGGTGGTGATAATGACTGAATCGGATATTGGAATAATATATCTGCTTATGGAATAATATATCATTTGGCAATTTGTTGGTTTTTAAAAAATAAACCCCATGGCTGCAATGGTATATAATTCTTGTGACTTACATCTGAGTCATTTGAATTGCATTGCGAAGTCCCACTATATTCAGTAAGTCCCAGGAAAGCATGCAACTTTAGAGCAAAGGAGCACTGAGTCCCATCTCCTGTTTGGTTCTGGCTCAGGAAAGAATTCAGATTTGGTGGTTACGAGACCAGGAACCAAAATGCAATCTAGCTTTGCTGGCTATCCCAGACAACATGGGAGTGGAATGTTGCAGTCAATCTTTCCCCCTCCAAAATTCACCTGATCCAATCGAAACAACACATTTAAGTCTGTCCTCTCGGTATCTGATGTTCAAGTTAGGCATTTGACGCTCCAAAAACTCCAGTGTGTCCTTGTGGCCTTGGTCGATGCTGAACGTCTCCAGGTCAATTTTTTGCTTGGCCAGCAGGAGCTCCTGCACTTTCTCAACCCTCAGACCTTCGCTGTATGTGCTTATGAGGTTGGTGAGTAATGCCAAGACATCTGTCAGTGAAGCTAGAGGAGGGAAAAAGCATATTAACATGAAGACTAGGGTGAGGTAGCAGCAGCAAGCAAAGATGGGGCAAAGAAAGGAAAAGCAACTGGGAAGAAATATATGGTGCTGCTCCTGCTCCAGCCAAGCTTGCTGTTTTGTTTCACTTTAGTTCTTAGGATTCCTGGCATATTGGTTGTATTTTATAAAATGTCACAAACTACTTTGAGAAATCTAATCCTGTTAAATAAACCTCAGAAAAAATCTGCGCACCGAGTCAAATATTAACACAATGTTTTCTTTAAAATGTCAATAGACTTTGGGAGTGTTACCGATCAGGAAGAGGCCAATATTCTTCTACAATTGAAGGACTAAGCCATCATCAGACCTGTGCCATTGATTTCAGGGAGAAGAAAAGGCTAAGGAGTAAACCCTACACAAATCTGGAGTCGCTAAGATGGTTGGATGGCGTCTTTTATGCTTCATTCTGGCAACTCCTGCAACCAAGCTGGTGTCAAACGTTTTGCTCTGCTTTCCTATGGACCATATCAGCAAGGCCAAGGGGGTGGGGGTCTTGTCATCTGGGTATCCCAGGTGCACTCTGTTGTCTCTCGAGACAGATGGATGCCAACAACTCCAAGAATAACTAAATCTCCAAGGATCTCTCACCATTTTCAACCTTACAGGAACCTTGTGAGGTCACAGTTACTGTAAGGCTGAGAAACTGACCAAAGTCACACAGTGAGTTTCATGACTGGGTGGGGAAATGAACCTGGGACTCCCCAATCCTACTCTGACATTCTGACTACAATGGTACCTCGGTTCTCGAACTTAATCCATTTTGGGAGTCTGTTCAACTCCTGAAACTGTTCAAAAACCAAAGTGCAGCTTCCAATTGGTTGCAGAAGCTTCCTGCACTCAAATGGAAGCCACGTCGGACGTTCGGTTTCCAAAAAATGTTCGCAAACTGGAAAACTTACTACCAGGTTTGCGGCATTGAGGAGCCAGTTTGTTTGGCAACAAAGCCGTTTGGGAACCAAGGTTTGACCGTACTCTACTTCACCAGTAAATCAAGCCAGAACAGTGTGTACCATGGATTCTATGATTCTATAAAGCATGAGGAATCTTACAACTAAAAACGCAAAATGTTTCTAGTCTTTACGGTTGCAAGAGTAAGTAGAAATGTCTATTTCTGAATAAACATGCCTGGGACTGTACTCACAATTGTGTTCCTCCACAAACACCAATATGCACAGAACACAGAAGCAAGTCCCACGACTGCAAAGAGATACTTCACCCAATGCCAAGGCATACAAATCAATGGTGAATGTGATACAAATACTCTAGCTGGCCTTTACACTCCCACTCCCTCTGTCAGGCCTCTGTGCTCCTTCTGCACCTGGACCCAGAATCCTCCAGAGTTAAATGCAGTCTTACCAGGCTTTTTTTTAAGCACATTTTGGTTCACGGGTTTTGATTTCCCAGCAGGCCGTTGCACGTTTAAGGGGACAGAAGCACAGGACTGGGGCACAGTGGAAAGGCAGGAAGCTGGAAGAGAAAGGAAGATGGAAATCCAATTTTTCTGCTTTTTTAAAATTTCAAAAAAACCCTACACCATTTGATAGAAATATGCCAGTTTGGTCCCATGCCCTGTCTCCTTCTGCACCTGGACCCAGGGTGTTGGACCTGGGAGACCTGGGTTCAAATCCCTCTCAGCCTAACCTACTTCACAGGGTTGTTGTGATGATACAAGTGAGAAGGAAGAGAACCACAACACCTTAAGCTCCCTGGAGGAAAGGTGTGATATCAACTTAGTAAGATATATAGTGGGATATAAAGTAAGTTAGTCACAGTTTGGCCAGAAAGAAAAAAAGCAAAGAAACCCTTGGGATCAGTATAACGGCAATTTACAGAAAGGTAAGAGCATGACTACAATATACTTCAGTGCGTAAGCTCCAAAGAACTACGGTTGCCATATCTTGAAGAGCAAAAAAAGAGGACAGCCCAAGCCGGGGAAATAGGCTCTTTTCCTGCTCAGGCTGGCAGCAGCTGCGGCATGCGGAGCAGCCTGTGCCCAAGCCACACAACCCCAAAAATAAAATAAAAATACCCCCACCAAAAAAAACTATACATTTCCTTTGAAATGTAAAAAATCCCCCCAGATAGGCATGTTGGTCCCCCAAAAGAGGGCAAGTCCAGGATTTCCCGGACGTATGGCAACCATACCACAAACTTTAAAATGTCTATGGTTTGAGGGGTTTTTAAAGGAATGTGTTATTAGGCCTCACCGTCACAGAGACATCTCACCTGGCTTTGTTTCCTTTAAGTCTTGAGACAGGGTGTTTGATCCTTTGGAAGATGGAGATTTATCCAAAGAGGGACCAGCACCGAATGAGACAGGGGGGAGGCCAAGACTACCGGAGAGAAGTTGAACCACACAGTTGTGGGGCCACTTGCCATTTGTGAAAGAGTAGCGAAGGCCCGGCACATCCAGGAGGAAAGACATTACGTCTTTATACCCCAAATCTTGGCTGAAAGTCTCTAGGTCAAACCCATGCTTCTTCTCTAGGTTTTCCTTCAGTGTCTTTATATTCAGACCAGCAGGATGGTTTCCGAGAACATCGAGGATTGGCACCAAGGCAGCAGCCAGGTCTGAAAAGGAACGATGTACTATTTCAACCTGGTGAAAGTCATGTCGATACTACTTATCTCCACATTGGAGAATTGGGGCTCAGGCTGCAAGAAACTTAGGCTGCAGGACACTTAGTTAACACATGGCCAGGGTGAGATTTGCTTAGGCTGCCAATTGTCATCCTACACAAGTTCTCTATAGCTACTACATAGCTGTACTCAGTATAGAGAATGGAGAATGCAGTCCCCCTTCTCACCAAGTGGACAGAAGTGGAAGACTCCTCCCAGTTGCCCCAACAGATATCGTATACAGACTAGCCTCTTAATCCTCACCTCTAGCAACTGGAAAAATAACAGCCCTCCTATTCTATGCTACCTGCTCTGCAGCATCAGTGCTTTTGAGGAGCTCTGGCTGATACTTGGGCTTTTCAGGGGCGGAGATGGAATGGGTGGGGCACCTTTTTCTCCCTAACTGAAGCTTAGTTAGGTAGCCTGGGTGGGAAAGGCACCATAGACCCATCAGAGTGTGGAGTTCCCCACTGCTGAAAGTGCTTCATCTGTTGCCTCGGGTTTTCAAAAATGGCCCAGGGTCGCATCTCTGAGAGGTAATTTGACTGAAAGTTGCAATGGGCTAGAAAAGGCAGAGCCCTAGAGACATACCTGAAATGGGAGACTTGTTACATCTCTAACATGGAGGTGTTTACCCCCAGGTGGGTATATCTGTATGTCTCCTCTGATAGAAAAAACTCCCAAGTGCTTGACTATTGGTGCCAAGTCTTCCCCCAACAGGGTGGCCATTTTGAGACGCCATGTTTCAGGTTGCTGCAATTTCTGGAATTCCCTCTGTAAACTAGGAGTTCCATGAAGAGAAGCAAAGTACCTATCCACACTTAGAGTGCTTAAGATCTACATTAAATAGACATGGGATTGAAGTAGTGGAGATAAGATTAAGCATAGGTGGGGTGGTGGTTGGGGTTGAGTGGAGTCACAATTCAAAATGAAGAGGACAAGCACCCGTGTACCACATTCCAGATGCTACCTGCAGTACCAAAGAAACCTCAGGGTTCAAAACAAAAACTTACCAGATTTCTTTCCCATCAGCGTCTGGGGCACAGAATTTAAGTTGAAGGCAGAGAAACCAGCATCAAGCGAGGGAACAGGGCTAGGGGAACCTACCAGAGGAGAAAACAAAGGTATTGCTGAGGTGGGTCTTGAAGAAAAGAATAGGGACCCAACAGATTTAAACATGGCAGAAGGCCATGGGACAGAGTGAGGGTGAAAGTGGTCACACGTAGGCCTACAGTTTAGCTCCCCTTGATAAACCATGAGCAATAAGCCACTGTACAAACCTTAACTGAACTGAGAGACTGAAAAGGAAGTCTCTGATCACATTTGGCAGAAAGGGTCACATCAACAACAACTCTTGTCATTGAAAAGGTGGGATACTCCTGTCAGGCCAGGATGCTGCAGCCTTGAATATTGTTCCCCAACCACCTCCCAGGGGTGAACTAGGCTACTTTGTAGGTCAGGCATTTTTCTGTTACATTTTATTGAGACCGCCATATATTAATGCAATCTATGGCAGGCTATCTAGCATCCCGCTTTTGGAAAATCTTCAAGCAAAGATTTGAAGTGTCTGTGTATGGGGGAGGGGGGGAGAGAGTCCTCCCTGCATAGGTCAGCTGCATGCCTCCCTCCCCCCCCATTCAAACCCAGCCCTTTCAAACTAACTGCTTTTGAAGGGCACCAGAGTCTATCTTTGGCCCCATATGGGGCTTTAGTACCCATAGAGCAATTAATGGATCAAGTGAAGATACAGCTCTCCATCCAGAATTCCTAGGCAGCCTTACCGGAGTTATTTCTCATTAGCCCATCAGTTGTGGTATGTGAGCTGCATACAGAGAAATCCGAGTCCAAGGAAGGAGCTGAGCTAGAGGGACCTGGGACGTGATATAAAAAGACAGGTTATGAAACATACCTTCTTTGTTCAGAGTAACATGACATAAGCCAATCACGTGTCACGGCCTGCACACTTTCTGCAGCCTTTATAAGTAGTTCTTTGCTTATCAAGAGAGAAATCCAGCTTGCACATAACCAGCGAGCCCAGGTTAAAAGATGGGAATTGCAGAAAGAAGAAGGCACATGAGACAGCCAAAATACCAGGCAGACTGGAGAGCCTCATGTGACAAAACCTACCTGATTGCTGTTACTTCTGAAGACTATCTTACCGAGCCCAGCCTTTGCCCTCGTACTCTCCCTGAAGCCAATTCATACAACCTTACCCAGGCCAACAATGAGGCTGGCACTCTAAAACAGTCACAGAATGGGGGAGGGGGGTGTTGAACTCACAAGTGATAACATTTCAATCTTTGCCTTACGCGATTCGAGCTGGATGACACAATTCCGGGTCCTATTGCTGTTTCTGAGAATCAGACCAGGAATATCCTGCAGGCAGGACACTGTGTCATTGTAGCCCAGATCACGGCGGAACATCTCCAGGTCAAATCCACAATTCTCTAGCAGGGCCTTTTTCAGGTTCTTCACCTTCAGACCCTTAGGGTGGCATTCAAGGACAGCCCGGATTGGCACCAAGGCAGCTGACAGATCTGAAATGAAAGCAGTGGATTCACTTCTCATGTCTATTGTACCCTGCACTATGACAACGCTCTCAGGATTATGCAGGTGTGGTAAGCAGAAAGGCTTGGCTAGAAAGAAACCTATAATGGATACCCCATGAACAACAATGAGTTCAGGAACTTGCTTTTAGCAAGGAGTTTGACGGAACTACTGCAGAATCAGAGATTGAAGCCATGGCCTAGGAACCACAGGACATACGATCCAGTCTCCTGCCAAGTGTAAGTCATTTGTCGCTTACACACACAGCAACATTACTCAAAGCAGCTCACTGTTTTACCTGGTGTCTGGCTTGCTGGTTCTTCCACAAGGTTCTCGGTACTGACAGAAGAAAAAGTAGCACAGGGATCTATAGGAGAAAAATCAAATCAGTCAGGAATCAGTTTCAGAATCAGTTTCTCAGCATGTGCATAACTGGAAATGGGGAAGCAAATTTTGAGCCACAGGAATTTGTTCTCAGTGGAGAAAAGATTACTCAATATAACGCTCAGAGAACTCTTTTAATCATGCTGAACGATCAAGGCCTAGTATTCAGCGTCTCAGTTCTAAGACTCCTTAGTTCTACTTTTGAGTTTCCTTCACATTTCACTCTGTTAGTCTGGCCTCTTCCCTCTCCACCCCCTCTTTGTCTCTTGTCCTTAACAAAAATTTAACCTGTGAACTCTCTGGGACAGGGAGCTGTAATTATTGCTTAAGAAACTCTGTAAAGTGTACTTTGACTCGTCTACAAATAACAGCAACAACTCTTCATAATATGGCTTCACTCCACTTAATAAATCTTAGGAGTGGGGATGAATTCTGTATCAATAAGTGCTGTAATCTTGGACAATAACAACATGGATGGGGAAATCCAACACAGCAACAGCTGGAACCACCCCTCAGATTTTAAATTGTTTGTCTGTGTTGTGGTTAACACACAGCTCTCAAGGAAGCAGGATGATGATAGTTAAAGGTAAGGGTAATACAAATTCAAGTCGACAACTATTAACTATGAAAACTAAACCGAACCTAAAGGTTTAGAAGTGCTATACCTCTAAATACCAGTTGTGGGTGAGGGAGGGGAACTGTCAACATCTGTAAAGGGCTACTGCCTTCATAACCTGTTCATGGGCTTCCTAAAAACACCTGGTAGGCCAAGATGTGAAACAGGGCATTATACTAAATTGAGGGTAGAAAAATCTGTGGGCTTCCAGGTGTCGCTGGACTACAATTCTCATTATTTTATGGCCATTAGTCCTGCTGGCTGGGTTGCTGAGAGCTGGAAGTCCAACCATATCTAGAGGGCCACAGCTTCCTTAACCCGGCTTACTGAGCTTATGCTGGATCCAGTGTTAGAAAGTGGGCTAGGAAAGCTAGGAGCCAAATGGCTTCTGGGGCCTGGATTGTGGGCGACCAAAACAGAATGTCTAGTCACAACAGGGAGGGGGGGGTCGGCAACACTTTTTATTTATTAATTTGATATGCATGAATTAATACGCAATTCACATAAGTGATACATTGTTAATATCATATTTTTAGCATAAATGGTTAATACTGTACATGTTTAATTTGCTGTTTACAATATTGGTACCATACTTTAGTTTTCAAAACACTCTACTCTTTATTGTTAACATATTGTCTCTTTAAACATATACTTCCAAGGCTTTAAAGCACATTTATTTTAATAATCCTTGAGTGTCAGCCAGGCACAAGAAATTTTACCCAGACTTTTTGAGCTGTTTGCAAACGGAGAACCTTTAGGTGCAAAATGTGCCTGGTGCCCTGCTAATATCGAACCTGGCTGGATCTTACATGAAGTGGGCAGTCAAAACTTTCAACTGCGACCCCCCTCAAGTTGCTTTTTTAACGTAATTATGATCGAGAAGATCAGAAGCAACCCCATCTCTCCCCACCAAAAAAAATTCAAATTCAGCTTCTTGCCTTGTACCTTCAAAGAGCTGAACCACGCAGTTGAGTCTGTTCTGTTGGTATGTGATGTTTAAATTCAGCATTCGCTGTTCCAAAAATTCCAGTGTGTCTGTGTAGCCTCGACGAACGCTGAGCTTCTCTAGGTCAATTCCAGCACTAGCAAGAAACAATTTCTGTAGTTTCTTAATCCTCAAACCCGAGTGGTACTTCTTTAGAAGACTGAAGAGCAACCCCAAGACTCCTGCCAGAGCTGCCAAACAATGCAGATTACAAATCAAAATTCCTTCAGACAGTGATATGATGCAGAGCAATCCAGATCTCAACTCAGTTATTTTTAGAAAGACATCTTTAAGAACCCAGAATGCTCAACCTTAAAATGAGCTAAGCACTATAACCATTCCCCCCTCTGGCTCCAGTCTATTCCATGCCCCCCTCCCATTCACTTACCTATCTGCTGCTGCTACACCCTTCCACACCCATTCACATATAATCCCCCAAACTCCATTACCTCACGAAAGTGGTAACTGTTGCCACTGGCAAAAAGGCTAGACAGAAAGCTTCTCCCCAGCCCCCTCTTCCCCCTCTATGCCACCTCCCTGATGCTTGGAATGCTGCTATGGCAGTACCTGGGCTCAGGACCCCTATCCTGAAAGCTAAGAACAGATTGCCCACATCCTTATATGAGTCTCAGCATTAAGGCTCCTCAGAACCACCTTGAAAGCCTCCTGGACATTGCCAATTCTCATCCAGCAACGTTGTACTGTATTTGGTTGTCTGAATCTATCTTTCATGGAAGATTTTGCAGGACAGCCCAAGTTTGGATGATACTGAGCTTCCCATGTTCCTCTATGGATGAGTTTTAGTGCAGATGTGAGTCCTAGGGCCAACCAGAATTGTATTTACTTATTAACTCAGAAAGACAGCTAATATTTGTATTGGAGAATTAAATTTGGCTGCCAGTCTCCAACAACATAGACTTGGATTTTTCTGTTTTGTTTGGAGCTGGTTTTAATGTGCATGCTATTTATTGCCGTAAGCCGCTTTGAGTTACTTTTGTGTTGTTAAAGAAGTGACTAATAAGCTTAATAAATAATGGTTTTAATACGTAAGGTATACATTTACCCGTTTCTCCTCCAGGGTCTTCTTCATCTGTTGACCTCAAAGCGGGCCCTTCAGAGATGTCCACCCCATTCTCTCTTCCTTCAGCCCAGTGGCCAAGATGGAATCCATTCGCTAGCTTTACGAATGGGACCTGTGAGTCACCATCTTCCACAACCACAAAGTCCTTCATTTCAGCCAGAAACTGCTTGAGCGAGCTGTACCCATAACGAGTGATTTGAAGCTGGTAGCCATGCAGCCGGTGAAAGGCCCCAGCAAAGTCCCCAAAATTGAGCCCCAGGGGGTTCCTGAGCAGTAGGTGCAGCACATTGCGCTTCAGGGCATCGGGGTCCCCCTCTTCCAAGGCCATGAGCCCTGAAGTCTGGTGGAAACATCAAAGAAAAAATAGTACCAGGTGATTCACTTCCCCGGAGATCCTCCCTGCCTTACATCATTTGTTTTCTGTGGCTCTGAAAGAGTTACGACACCATCAGTGTGCTTCCTCTGCATGATGGAAAAACTCATGAGACACTGCAGCTTGGGCATTTCCGGAAGAGCTTTAGGCCAGACTGGCTTTTGGTGGCATTATTTTGATATAAGTGAGGTTCGCACACTCTTTGTAGTAAAATGGGGGAGGGGGAGAGACCTGGGCTATCCCTGCCCCCGACAATAAACACCACAGCCATTCTTCCTGCCTGCAGTGCATGTTCAGACAGCATGGAAAAGGATTACAGTTCCTCCATTACCTGAGGAATAGCTCAGTTGGTAGAGCATGAGACTTTTAATCTCAGGGTTGTGGGTTCAAGCCCCACATTGGGTGAAAGATTCCTCCATTTCCGGGGGTTGGACTCTAGATGATCATCATGGTCCTTTCCAACTCTGTGTGGGGAGGGACTCCAGTTGCACGTTGGAGCTCTTTTCACATGCAGCAGCCCTACTGGCTGTTATTTACTCTGAGCTTCAATGGGGCTTACCCTCAGGCAAGTATACAGTACTGCAGCCTTAAATCGCAGCCCTAACCCTGCCTAAATCCCATTTAATTAAATAAGGCCTTCCTCCAAGTGAGGTTAGCATTGCAGCTTTAGCCTAGATCCAGCCAACTTTGGTTACTGAATGGAGTAGGCTCAGGGCAGGAGGGATCTCTCAGCAGTGTAAGCAGCTTCTGTCAGAATCTGGGGCTAAACTTATCAGCTCCGGCACAGATTAACCACCCAGCCTACCCTTCGTTTACTCAAGATAAGCGTCTCCCAAGTCGGTCGTGGTAACTTCTTAGTAAACACTGTGAACAGTCCTATGCGATGTTTCTTGGGGATGAGACTGAATTCGTGTACCCATCGAACCGACGGGGATTCGATTCTGAGTAGGCACTACCACAGATCGCTTCGGATTTCATTTTTAAATTTTAGTTTTAATTACACGGTTAAGGGGAAGAGCCGAGCACCGCTAACGCGCTGATCGCAACCCTGCAGCAAACTGCTGATTCAGAGGGGGCGTGGAGCGGGGCTGCGGGGGAGGAGGACAAAAGCCCACGTGAGTTAAAATGCAACAACAGTCCTCTCCCACCCGCCAGGAACAGGACATTTATTCAGAGTGTAAGTCCTCACCTAGATCGCGTTCTTCCTCCTGCAGCTGAATTGGGGAAATGAGGCAGAAACAGGAAGCGTTCAGCAACTCTGCAGGAAACAATAAGAGCCAGCTGCTTTAGTTTCTATTTCTCTTCGTCACATGATCGCGCCTCTTGCCGCATGGGATTTGAGTCACAGCATCCTCCCTAGTTTGGGAGGGTAGGAAAGATGCCTTGGGAGACCGGCGTCTCCCTTTTCTATCAGCCAGGGTCTCGTTTCGTTTCTATAGTACAGTAGAAGCCTAGACATTGTCTACTCAGAAGTCAAAACCACTGGGTTTTACTCCCAGGTAAAGTAAGTTTCAGCCCCAGTTGCTTTGGGGGAGGGGAGAAAGGAAATGTGGGGGATGCAAGTGATTTGAGCACATGCTGTGATGTGGGAACTGAATGCCTGCGGATGTGGGTTGAACTTTCAGCTCGCATGACAACCTTATTGTAGCTCGAGGTGAGGACTTAAAAGGAGAGGGTTAAGCATGCAAACGCCATCAAACATCCCCTCGCACATGGACTGCTCTTCAGATCTTGAGCCTCCCTTTGGCCACACATTCATTTAAAAAGCATATGACTTCCTCCAACGGATTCTGGGAACTGTAGTTTACCCCTCACAGAGCTACAATTCCCGGGATTCTCTGGGGAAAGTTGTCTGCTTTAAATGCGTGGTGGGTAGGCTTTGCATGTTCAGCAGAACGTGCGTAGAAACCCCCTCCCTCCCTTTGTCTAAACATGCATCAGTTTAAAGATACGCAAGGATATTGGAAGTTGCATTTGCATGCACAACCCCCCCTCCCATCTTCCTTTAAGTCGGGGTTTCCCAAACGCGGGTCTCCTGCTGATTTTTTGGACTACAGTTCCCATCACTCCTGACCACTGGTCCTGCTAGTTAGGGATGGTGGGAGTTGTGGTCCCCCCCCCCCCCGCAAAAAAAGAAAACCAACAACACACAGCTGGAGACCTAAGTTTGGAAAACACTGCTGTAGACCGGGCTTCCTCATCCTCGGCCCGCCAGGTGTTTTTTGGCCTACAACTCCCATGATCCCTAGCTAGCAGGGCCAGTAGTCAGGGATGATGGGAACTGTAGTCTCAAAACATCTGGAGGGTCGAGTTTGAGGAAGCCTGCTGTAGACAAAAGTATCTGACAGTTGTTTCATAATTCCCAAGTTTCCCCACCACTGCTTCTTTTTGTATCCAAGCCCCACAAATTCTAAGCCTAGCTCTGGCTTCAGATTCAGGATGCTCACCTCTTTAAAATGACTGATCTTTAGGGCTCCTCCGTGACAAGTATTTCATAGTGCAAGAAATGGCAGTTCTATTTCCACCACGCCAGGGCACACAGAGGACAGCAGTTCCTTATCTGCTCAGACCAGAGGTGCCACAAAGGCAACTGACTTGTTGGAATTTGCCCTGCATATCAGAATTTCATCTTCTGGTTGGTGAATGGCATAGAGAGTTACGCTGAACTTTGGGTTATTGTTTCCATTCTTCAGATCCCAAAAATGAAACTTATCCAGATCAGTGATGATCAAGGAAAGGGAATTTGACTGACTGAGTTCTTCTTGGCTAATCTAACCTACTCACTCTACCCTTCCCTTTAAGCTGGAGCAGGTAGACCAGGAGAATCAAAACTCCCAAGTCCCTTTGGGGTGCCACCATTTTATTTAGACCTGAGCTGAAAATTCTATAAAACACAATTTCCTGACAAATTTTTGAATTTCTTTTCTGAGATCTTCAAAAACTCACAAATAATTTCAAATAATGTTTAGCAAAACAGCATCACCAATATCACCAGTTATGTGAATTTTGGATGCAATTTTGGATCCAGTTTTAATACCGGTCCTGAAAGACCTACATTGGCTCCCAGTACGTTTCTGAGCACAAGTCAAAGCATTGGTGCTGACCTTTAAAGCCCTAAACAGCCTCGGCCCAGTATACCTGAAGGAGCGTCTCCACCCCTGTTGTTCAGCCAGGACACTGAGGTCCAGCTCCGAGGGCCTTCTGGCGGTTCCCTCACTGTGAGGTTACAAGGAACCAGGCAGAGGGCCTTCTTGGTGGTGGCGCCTGCCCTGTGGAATGCCCCCTCCCCCATCAGATGTCAAGGAAATAAACAACTATCTGACTTTTAGAAGACATCTGAAGGCAGCCCTGTTCAGGGAAGTTTTTAATGTGTGATGTTTTATTCTGTTTTTAATCTGTTGGCAGCCGCCCAGAGTAGCTGGGGATACCCAGCCAGATGGACGGGGTATAAATAAATGATGATGATGATTACTGTTTAATTATAAAATTAATATTTTTGAAGGAAGTAATGGACTTTACTCCTACTTCTTCCAGTCTTCCTCTCTTAGCCAGTTGGTTCCAAAAGTCTGTTTAAAAACACCATCTATAATATTTGGCAAAATACACTCCCAATTTGCTGTGCACAGAAAGTGTAGAGAATTTTAGGAGGCCCTTTAAAATCAGGGTGGAATTAATTGTTTCTGCTTCTGTGGCTTGTAAGAGCAGCCAACTGAAACACATTCTCTTAGCAAGTAACTTTTTATTTGGCATGGAGGTAAGTGATGAGAAAAGCTTCACCATCCAATTTCCTTGATATGAGATGGCTGCTAGGAGTGCAAAAGCAACACCACCCCTGGTAGCCCAAATTTATTTCTTAAGAAAATTGTGGATTGGGAAGAAATTGCTACTGTGAATAAATGAGACTGAAATAACTGCTTTTTCATGAGTTGGCCACTGGCTGGCAGCAGAGAGAGTTATATGGAAATAAAACCTGATTTTGCATAGAGGAGTTTTATAGTGTATGACCACATCTGTTGAAACTGATTTTAAAATGTTTAGCAATAGTTACTCCTAAGGTATGAGGGCCTTCTGAAATAGAAAATCAGAAACAAGGTTATATAAATAAAGAGTCTTGGAGTACCATAAAGACTAACAATTTTATTTAGCCTCCCTTGGCTAGTGTTTATTTATTTTATTGATTTATTTATAGAAATATTTATATACCACTGTGTCCTAAAAATAATGACAATGAAACACCGAAAGTGCACACTGAAAATCTCAATTTAAGTTTAAGTGTATGTGAAATAAGCACAGTGACTATTTATAACACAATCATCCTGGCATTGCTAAGTTAATGAACAACAGTTGGGCATATAAATTTAATTGTTCTTGAATTTATAAAGATCAAAAGCAGCACACACCAAACTCTGCATGTCCAAGAGGACTTTGATAGGATTGCCAACTTTTCATCCAGCTTCTTCTATAGCCTTCCTTTAACAGCAACTTGATATGGAGGAATAATGACCGTAATCACCTGCCAATTGATGCAACTCAAACCACTGTTAGAAGACAACTGAAAATTTTATAACCCTCTGTTTTGACATAGTGGTCAACCTGTGGTCCTCCAGATTGCAGAGTTGGAAGGGACCCCAAGGGTTATCTAGCCCAACCTCCTGCAGTGCAGGAATCCTGCTCACAGCCGTCCCTGGGTGGGCTCAAACCACCAGCCTTCTGGTTAACAGCCAGATGCACTGACCCATGGCACCACAGATGTTGCTGGACTCCAGCTCCCATCAGACCCAGCCACCATGGCCAATAGTCAGAGATAAGGGAGGGTTGTAAGCAGCATCTGGAGAACTATAGGCTCCTTGCCTCAGTCCATTTGTTTCTTAAACAGCTAGTTTCCATTTGGGTGTAAGCAAGCACCTTTTATGCATTCCCTTATAAGATAGCATTACTGGTTATTCAGCACATAACATCCAGCGCCCACCATCTGTCACCGTGCAATACAGCTAACCAATTCTGAAGGAGAGAGAGTTATTTCTAAAAGCAGGTGTGCCTCATGGTCTGCAATGAAAATGAAGTAAGGGTCATAAATTCCAGTAGGCGTACAAAAAGCCAATAGACATGCCTGATGTAGCTGTCTGGCTCCTGGACATATGCATTTGTATGTAGAAGTATATATAAGCATGCAGGGGCTGTTATATTTCATCTGTAAGCTACAGTCTCCAGCCATTGGCTGAATTGCTGTGATGTCATAGAATGTTTATCTTTTACTGCTGGGGGGGGGGAGCCGGGCACAGAATATTTGACCAAAAGTGCAGCTGCTGTGCAAGGAAGCAAGTGACAGGGGAGGTGGGGGTGAGGCTTATAGGAGCACAGGGACTGCAGGAGCTGCTGTTGTGGGGAAGCTTGACAAGAGGATAAAGTGGGCATCATATTGAGAAAAGGAAAGAATAAGGAAGCCTTCCTAAGGGCAGGAGGAGCTGCGTCTTCTGGCCAAGAAAGGAGGTGGAATGGCTGAAGAAGGCCCATGGATAGATAGGCTTGCCAATTCTTCACCTGGCCTCTCTATAGCTATATTGTTATGGTTAATAAGCTATATTGTAGCTTATTATTATGGTAGCTATATTGTTATGGTTAACAGGCAGGTGTTAGCAGGTAAAACTTCACAGCCTAGAACTGAATATTATGCACTCACCGAGTGTATGGAGGAGTAGCTTGTCTGCTAGCTAGGAGTCAAGGCTCTCCCTCCCATTAGAATTACCTTCTTTTTAATGAATTGAGTGACAAGAGAGTGCATAGTGCAGACTGGGTATGCCTGAGCAGGGCAAAAGCAGAATCATCACGTTAATCAGCAGTGCTGCGCATACTAATAGGATATTGAGTACCTAGATTTAGTAACTGTATTCTGATTTCTGAAAGGGAAACTCGCAGTAACATGATGACAACTGGCATTTAACATGTCAGAGTAAATGAAGCCTTCAGAGATTCACTCTGGCGTGGTCAGTCACAGCTCCTTGCAGTATGAAGACATATTCAGACAAACTGCACAGTCGCCATTTACAGTGATTTAAGCACGGCTGAGGCAGGAGGCAGACAGATGGTTTTTAAGAGCATGGGTTAAGAGAGGTACTTCTTCCTATGTGCATTTCTTTTTGTCTTACAATCCTTTCTGATTAAAAAAAAGGTTTTTGAAATAAAACCAAAGCAAAAAAAACCTCATTTATTTATTTTTACCAGTGAATGTGGGATAGGTGCATAATACCATTAGATTGATCCTAATGAGTTAAGAACCTATGAAAAACCCTACCGGATCAGATTAGGAGCATCTAGACCAGCGTTTTTGCAGCCAGATGTCTCCAAAAAGACCAAGCGTAGTTCATGAAGGCATCAGTCCTTCCGTTCTTTGTCCCCGGCATCTGAGGCTCAGAGATACACTTTCCCTGAACGCAGAGGTTCCATTTAGCTATTGTGCCTTATCATTGTGAGTTGCCATTCAGTAGCTTGCACTGAATGGGTTCCTCCAAGACCTGCAACAAGTTCCTTGCCATTTATTTATAAGGAAGTATAAAGGGCATAAATAATAAAATCAACCAGAGTTCATACTCTGTGGTGTTAATTGCACCAGGGTTATATGGTCTTGTATATGGGGCTTTGGTATGACAGGCAGGTGTTTACAGGGCTGCAAATCATTTCTGACACCTGCTGTTAAAACAAATATACGCCTTTGAAGAATACCAAAAACAAACACAAGCGTTTCTTGAGAAAAGTTGGGGGAGCACCGATTATTTATTTTCTATAATTTTTATATTCTTGCCCGATAATATTCTCTGGGCAGCCTGCAATTTCAATACAGTATAAAAATACAGCTAAGCATAAGAGAGAGAGAAGGTTTCAACTTAAGCATGAAACCGTTGGTGGTGGAAACAGAATAAAATTATGTTTATGGAAATAGTCTCAATTATATATATAATTGGGATTTGCTTTTTAAAAAGGCCATTATGCAGGATCATCCAGGAAAAACACCTTAACCCCTATTTACTTCAGTTATAGACCACAAATTCCACACTTTTTTGCCTAATTTCTTGCTTTATAGCAGGTGATTGTGCTTCTCTCCATGGCATCTAAAGCTTCCAATTTCTGCAGATCAAGCTGCTATTAAAAGGCACAAGAAAAGGCCAGGCTGTTTTCCCGATCAGTTGGCAACCCTATGAGAAACAGGCCACAAGGGAAAAGAGAACTGTGCATGTTAATACACGGTCGAGGAAAAGTCTGAAAAGCCAATTGGAGAGAGAGAGTGGCGGAGCCAAGCTCAGAGTGAAAAGCAGCATGTATATACTGTGGTAGAGATGAGGTAAGAAAGAAGAGACTGCTGTGGCCTCTCATCTCGGGTGTCAGAGCTCTCCTCAGGATATGGACTTGCAATGTCCCCGGGAAGGCTTAGCACTACCCAGGCGGGTAACACGGCTGCAGGGCTATTTTGGATCCTGGGATATGTCATGGTAATTATTAAAGCACCTTCTGTCACCACTTTTGGGGCTGTCGGTCTCTTTCTGCAAGCTTGTGTCCCCCCAACCCTTGACACAGATGGCCAAGTTGTCTTGGAAATATGACGAGTGTTGAACACAGTCTCTGCCTGCAAGATAGCAACATACACAGGAGGTGGGGTAATGCCAGCAAAATCTTAAGAGCTACAAAGTCCAATTCTCTCTCTCTTGGGTGTTCTGAGCTTGGGTGTTCTAGGGACTGATGAGAACGAGAAGAATAGTTCCCACAATCTCTGTGGACACCTGGAAGTTCCTTTGCCACTACTGTCAGAACCATAAAGCACACCATGGTGGCAGAGAGAGATACAGTTGTGCCTTGGTTCCCGAACGAAATCCATTCTGGTAGTCAGTTTGACTTCTGAAAACGTTTGAAAACCAAGGCACGGCTTCTGATTACCTGCAGGAGCTTCCTGTACTCAACTGGAAGCCGCTTTGGACGTCTGGGTTCCAAAGAACGTTGGCAAACCAGAACACTCATATCCGAGTTTGCAGCATTTGGGAGCCAAAACATTCGAGTTGCAAGGCATTCGAGAACCAAGGTATGACTGTATATATATTGTGGTGTTTTGAAACCTTTCAAACATACCCATGGACTGCCTGATCTACAGGGGCTCTGGGTTTTCTGGTGCTCCTTAGTAGAAGCTGCCAATGTGTCCCATTCCTCTCTCTATTACCCTCAGGCCTCACTTGCTTCTTTATAAAGTTGGTCTTTGTTCCAGTTGCTGGTTGTCCGGACGTTGGTTGCTGTTTATGTGGCCTTTCCGCCGTGAGCCTTCGCTGTGCATTTGTCATTGGCCTTGTATGGTCAAGTCTCAGGATGTGTGCCTGTACCCTTATCCTTCGGCCAACCACTCAAGTATCAGTGTCCAGAAATAGCCACGGGAAATTTTGGGGTCGAAATAAAGAGAGCATGAAACATATAGGACTTGCTGAATCCTTGTTTCAGTTTAACCTGGTCAGGAAAGCATGGTGCTGGCATCCTGGGTAGGACAAGATCGACTAGCTGATGGCAGCTTTCTGTGGGATAAAAGAAACCCCCAAAAGTAACTACACACAATTTGTAAGTCCATCACAATGGATCTAAAATATGGTCTCCCAAGTCCTAGCACTGTACCCTAACTCAGGGTTTGCCAACCGATGGGGGCCAGTGGGCAAATTTGGAATTTTAAGGAACTTGTGGGAGCCAGTCGTAATATGGCTGCCACATTTGAAAGAGCAGTGATAGAGGAGTGTGCCAAATTGAATAAAATGGGGGGGGGGGGAGTAAACAACGCCCTGCATAATCAATCACAAGATGTGGCACATGCACATTTGAATGACAATGTCCATCAACTCGCAGGGGGCTAGTCCCCTCAAATATTTTAGGGGGGGCGAAGGGACCTTCGCCTCTGGGAGTTGGCGCCTAATCACAGTTCTTTCCGTGAGGCAAAAGGCACCTACATCAGCCACCACAACGCCCACTCACAGAAAGAACTTCTTTGCATTTCTCCTCTTTTCCGAACAGATGGCGTCCAGTTCTGGCATCCTATGAAATGTGGGCATGCTTAAGGAACGGGGGAGGGGGCTCTCCATTTACTTGGATGTCAATAAAGCTAAGAATATGAGGTGGAGCCAAGATTCGTACATTGATTTGAAATGCAGTAAGCCCACAACTTACACGGGGGTTATGTTCCAGGGGTCGTGCCAAAAGCCAAAATCACAGGTAGTCAAAGCATACTGGGTTCACTGGGGCTGGGATTGCCAAAGTCCCCTCCCCCCCAACACCCACCCCCTATCTTATTTCTAAATTTTTGGCCAAGCACGTAAACCTGGATGTGCATGAGTTTAATGTGTGTACAGACGATGACGGTAGGTTTCTAGACTGTTGAGGCCTCTGTTGTCAGTCCTGGGCCATTATCACACTGCCCTAGCAATCCACATTACAGCTGTCTACAATTATCACCCTGGCCACTTGCTCTCAACCCAGCAGCTTTTTCTGCTGCCACCAAACATTCTTAGCACTTCTGCACACAGTGCTGCACATGCCATCATTTGTGGAGTGCCGTTGCAGAGGGAGTTTTCTTCCAGGAGAAGCTAACCCCCAGTTCAAGACGTCAACTTTTTCTGGCCCCCAATACTCAGTGCTGTGAGTTTGGGGGTGGCAGGTGGCTAAACCATAGAAATTAATAAACGGGATTTTTATTATTTGTAGTAATGAAGGGAAAATTGCAGGCTAGTGGAAAATTACAGGCAAAGCTTCATTTCCTAGCCAGGGCCTCACCTGGGATACAGGTGTTAACATGACAAAAGGTGTTGGTGGCCCACCTGAGAGGAATCGAGCCTGGGCAGGCATAAGGTTGCCATTCTGATGGGGGAGTGTTTGAGGGGACAGGAAAAGACAGTCTGGAAAGCAACGTGTGCTGGGAAGAAGACGGGACGGGGAGGACACACATATCCATCTTGGGCTGGCTGGCTGAGAGAGATGCCTTTGACCAGGGTTGCCAACTTGCCCCCCACATTAAGAGGGCCCAGTGACACATTATGCATCCTGCCCCCACCCGGGATGGGGAACACAGAGGGTGATCGCCCCCTATAGTTGGTGCCCCTGCCTTTGACTCCAGTTCTGCACTGCTGTGGGGAACTAGCCCCTCTTGAAGTGACCATGTTGTAAGATCTATACTCCTTCTACACAGACGGAAGGTGTAAATATGTGAATAAAACATATTTCTTAAAAGCTATGAAAGTCTCTGCCACATCTTCCATTCTCCCAAGGAGCACAGTCCCTGGGTGAGTGCCTGGAACCCCCTGGAATCTGGCTACCATCCAAGAGAGAGCGAGGGTGGCACCCAACTTTTGTAACCATACTTTAAAGTAGATACAGTGTTGGGGTGGGCAAAGCAAATTGCTCCCTCCACAGTAATCGAGTCAATCATTTTAAAAGAGAGAGAGAGAGAGCACCATACAGAGGAAGGTACAAAAATCCAATTAAAATTATCTGTTCCATCTTCCTTATGAATTTCTAAAGGTGTAGCCATGTTAGCCTCTTGTAGTGAAAATGACACAGAGACTTGTGACACCTTAAAAAGAAACAAATTTATGTCATGAGCTTTTGCTGGGGTGTGGAGAGGTGACACTCAAGCATGCTAGACTGAAAATGTTCCCCACTCTTAGATTATTTTCTGTTCTGTGGGTGTGCAGGAAACCAACAATTCTACCAGTTGCTGTGGAACACAAGTGGGGGAAAGATATTGCCGTCAAATCCTGCTTACAGGCTTCTCATAGTCATTGTGGGAAGTGAATATTGGACTGACCTTTGACATGATCCAGCAGGTCTCTTCTTATGTTAATATGTACAAAGGCTAGTTTGCGAAACTCAGAGGCCAAAGAGTAAACATCCAGCAATCGGATTTGATTTTGCATTTTGGTTTACTGACAAATCAAATGGTTTGTTTGCAATCCCCTAAGGCTTAGAAATCCTGACAAAATCCCATGACTTGAAGCTCGTTTATGACTAAAAGAGACTGAGGGGCTTGATCATCCCAGCAGACTAGTAGTCTCGGTTAAGTGAAACAGGAGTTGTCAGCGGCCCCTGGAATCTGTTGCATTTATGGAAATAATGCTAACTATGTGCAATGAGAACATGCAAATAAACTCTGGCTCCCAGCGCATCTCCCAGCGAGTCCATCAATGCCAGAGAAGCAGTCTTTCCCCTGGGGTTGAGTTCTTTCTATACAGCAACATCCTTTTGGGCTGATTAAGAGTGCAAGGGACTCTGGACACATTGGCAGTGCTTTGTTCTTAATCGGATGGGAGCCAGTGTGGTGTAGTGGTGAGCGTGTTGGACTAGGACCTGAGAGACTAAGGTTCAAATCCCTGCTCATCCATGAAGCCCACAGGGTAATTATGCATCAGTCACTATTTCTTAGCCTAACAGGGTTGTCGAGAAGGCAAAATGGAGAAAGAGGTGTTTGCCACCTTTTGAACTCCTTGGGGGAAAGCCAAAGTATATAAGTAATCTTAAAATGATTAAATGAATCTGGGTGGAATCTTTGCTCTCTCAAGCAGAGAGGACCTGGTATAGAACTGGCAGTGTCGCCTAGGGGTGGGAAAACATCCCGACAGCCGACAATCCTTGGCATTAAAATATAAATTATTGGTTTGTTTTGCCTTTTGTGCTCTTCATCTGACTGACGTATATGATGGTGGCCAGTATTAAATTCACTTGATGTTCTGTTTGTTGATTTTAGTGTTACAATGTTATCTGCTTCATAGCATGCCATTTTTGTTTTAAATTGCTTAGTGTTCATTTCGTAGAGAACTTGGGTTATGAGACAATTAAAATATACAATAAATACTGAGTGTTCAATGCACTTCTCATTTATTATCTCAGTGATCCTTTCAGTTGCCTATAAGGTAGGCCAGTATCATTGTCCCCATACTGCACATTAGAAATGGAAATACATTAACTTGCCTAAGGCCTCTAGGACATTCACATGGTGGAGATAATATATGAACTGAGGTATTCCCAGCTCACTGAACAAAACTTATATTTACTTATTGCATTTATACCCCACCTTTTTCTAGGATTGCCATACATCCAGAATTTCCCTTACATACCCAGAATATTGCAGTCTAAAGCAGTGTAGCAACCAATGTTGGCAGTGTCATTTTTCCTCAAAAATAGCTCAACAACTTTGGGCAAAAAAAAAGAAAGCTCAACAACTTCTTTTTTCACTTTTTGAAATATGGTAACCCTACTTTTTTCCTCTATAGCTCAAGGTGGTTTACATGTTCACCCTCTCCTCATTTACTCCTCACAGCAACCTTGTGAGGTAGCTTAGACTGAGAGTGAGTGACAGGCCCACCATCACCCGGTGAGCTTTGTGGCCAAGTGAGGATCGAAACCTGGTCTCCCAGGTCCTAGTCTGATACTCTAAGCATCACACCTCACTGGCTCTCATGTCCCACACAGACACGATATAGTTCCCTCTTCTGTCAGTCTAGAGAGGGTAAAATAGCAGAGGTTTTTGAGGGCAGGGTGAAGGGATGGGACAAGGAACTAAGAGTTTCCCTAAACATCTGTAGGAGCTTTGTTTGTACATGGGCTGGATTAGGCTCAGTTACCAGAGCTCTTGCTCCTTTTGCTCTTTTTCACTTCCCTTTCTTCACAGCCCCCTTTTCAGATAAATAAATGACACATAGTCTACACAGCTATGCAACAGTTCCCTAATACTAAAATAGCATAAACACAATGGCTCCTTTACATCCATGGGGAGAAGGGCCCACATTACAACCTTAGGAATAGCCCCCATTGAAAATACTGGGACTCTCACCTCTGAGTAATTAGGCATAGGATTGGGCTATAAAGATTAACATCAGTAGCTTTCCCCAGGGAACTCCAGAATGGTAGTTCTGTAAAGGGCTCGGGTTTTACCACAGATGTTGCTGCTTCCTTTCAAAATGACGTTTCCCAGGATTACTTGGTGGAAGGGAACCAGGGTATAAATTATGTCTGGTTTACATATAAGCGTAGGCACGCCCATAGCCTATTCTGCCTTTCAGTTACACGCACTTTGAAAGGGAAGAAATAGGATCCATTACAAAACAAAGACCATCTCTGAAGACACCAGCAGCATCAAAGGCAGCTCCGCCTAGAGTGCATTGCAGTAATCTTGTCTTATCAGAGCATGGTGTACTGTGACCAAGTAATGTCCATCCAAAAATGGCATAGTTGGCAAACCAACTCTAGTTGGAAATAGGCACCAAGGCCACCTGGGCCTCAAGCGACAATGTTGGCCCCAGGACTACTCCCAAACTATGAACCTGCTCCTTCCAGGAGGGCACAACCCCACTCAGAACAGTCTGTCTTCACACCTCCTGGTCTCATGAACCTGGAACATGTAACACTTCTGTCTTTCAGGATTTGATTTTCATTTCCATGTCCAGCCCATCCCTGACTCCAAAAGCCTGTTTAGCACCTCACCCATCTCTCCTGATTTGGCCTCACAGTTTTTACAAACTAGCCAACCTAAAAAGAGTAGTGACAACTCCTTCACCTTGGTTAAGGAGATCTGGGCTCACATGTAACACTAAGGCTGTGTCACATTACAGTTTACTCAGACTTCGCTGGTGTTTGAAGCTGCGTATGCATGATGTTAGCCACAATTCATGTGTATCCTGTAGTTTCTTGGGAAATGGTGCTGTTTGTTCTATTGTTGTATTGTTTTCCCTCAAAGCAGTTTCTGCCCAATTTGAAAACGTAAGCTGTGGTGTTTACATTGGAGGTAACCATTGCACATGTGCAGATGACAACTTCATTGGAGTTCACAGGGGTTGTAAACACAGCAAAACCAAACAGTTAAAGCACTTTCAGTGAATACATCCCCACCCAATTTCTGGTGTGTTCAACAGTGTGCATATAATGAATCATAAGTGGCTTGAAACAGCAGACAACCTTGCATTTCAAGCCACTAATGAATACACAGCCTTAGCTACAACACTAGGTAAGGTTTATAAACCAACTAAAAAGCTTGGTTAATGAGCAACCTTTCAGAAACCTTTGTTAACCTGCTGAGATGGGTTCATACATGGCACTTATCCATGGTTTAATAAACACATGTTTTTATGTGTGAACCAGGCCAATGAAGAAAGCAGGCACCTCGTTTTGCATGCTCAAAGCAGGACCTGCCTTCAGATGGTATGTAGTATCACCCTTGACAGTGGCGTAGCGTGGGTTGTCAGCACCCGGGGCAAGGCAAGTAATTTGCGCCCCCTAACCCATGGATTTGTGCCCCCTAACCCATGGATTTGCGCCCCCTAACCCGTGGATTTGCGCCCCCTAATCCCCAGATGTTGCGCCCGGTGCGGCTGGCCCCCCTGCACCCCCCACGCTACGCCACTGACCCTTGATGCTACAACTACTAGTTACAAGATGTGGGGACTCTGGGATACCCACTTATTTGTCCTTTCAAAACCACTATGCATTGAAAAAGCAGCATTAAAAAAGCCAGATGGGGGCTAGAATGAAATAGGGAACTAGGAAGTAAAAAAAGGAACTATGAAGAAACTTCACCCTCCCTTGGGTACTTGCTTCCTGTTTCTAACTTCTTCCCCTTAAAGGAATATGCTGAGATTGTGCAGTCAGAATCATTTGCTTCTTTTTTTTTATGTCGGGGTGCACCGCTTTGAGAACGACAGAGCTGGAAAAATGGCATACAGATGGAAATAATAAATTAAAAAGAGAAAGCTCTTCTCACCCAGGCTTGAGTTCCCACCTGCTTTCTGCTTCGCCCTCCTTGTTATCTCTTTATTCTGTCCTCAAGAGGCACAGATTCCTGACCCTTCCCTCCCCCTTAACAGCCACTCGATGCCTCTTTCAGGACATAACTGAATCCGCCCCACTGCATTAGCCGAAGTGTTGCCCTTTCACGGATCCAGGCACAAGGCCAGTGGCCTCCCACCCTGCAGGCGGCAAGGCTGCGAACAGATCGGTATATTTACAAACACCTCTCTGCTCTGCTTTGCAGCCACAGCAGCTGCTACTATGACAGGCTGACAAGGGTGGAAAGATCCATTTCTAGACCCCTAACATTCATTGCCAAACCACCAACATTTTCCCCTCCCGCTCCCCTTCTTTGGTGAATGGATTTCAGCAGGCCTTACTGCGTTGGTTTCAGCAGTCCAATTGTCAGCGCTGAGCGGTCCCCAAGGAACACAGAGACAAGGCAGAGCTGATGGATGTGTTACTGATCAGGGCAACACCTGTGCAGGAAGGCACGCACCTTAAGCTCGACTTTCCCTTTAAGAAAGGAATAATTCTAAGCAAGGAGTTTCTACATGCTACTGAAGTTGAAGAGGAAGGAAATGAACATGCTGATTTCCCTAATTCAAATTTTCAATTGCAAAATTGTACATTTATAATCCAGCATTGTTGGGTTTTTTAAGATTATTGTTTAAAAAGTATCTTCTTACATTTTGGGATATTGATGAATTTAGTGTGTTTAGGTAGTGAGAGGGGAGAGTCATAAGTTGTCGAGTTTGCCATTATTACCTTAGAGTTTATCACCTTTTAATTCTGTTGTGGTTTTTTTAAGCATCCTCCCCCAAAATCATTTTTTAAACAAAATTTCAGTTCTGAACTCCCAAAACTTGTGAATATATGTATCACGTTGTTTCAGTTCATGAAGCCATCAATCATCCAGAGATTCCCAGAATGTTTTAACAAGCACTTCCTCTTCTGAGGGAACACTGGGGATTGTAGCTCTGGGAGTGGAACAGAGGTCTCCTCACAACTCTCAGTACCCTTAACAAACTACACTTCCCAGGATTCTTCGGAGGAAGCCATGGTTGTTTAAAGTAGTGCCATAGTGCTTTAAATGTATGGTGTGAATTTGACCTTTGGCTAATAATGCCCAGGAATGACCTGCCCCCCTTCAAATAGGCTGGCCCTATTTGGAATTGGATGAGGACCAAACTTGCTATTGCCCTAAACTCATTAATTTCAAACCATGTCAATGTTGTTTTTAATAGAAGCGGGAGGTTACTTTGGTCACATGGGGAAGGGAGGCTTTTTTTAAAAAAGCTAATGTGGCTTAAATTTTGCTTTTGGATTGATGCTGTTTTGAGGGAAAGTACATCAAAGAAACTACAGCATATACGTGGATTGTGGCTAACGGCTTCAAACACCAGCAGTGGGAGTGCACCACAACCAGGGTAAATGATAATGTGTACACAACCTATGCCTGAGTTCTGCCTTTGAGTCCTCAAGTCAAGTACCTGATAAACCTTGATGTGGTTTTCAAGCTTTCAGTTTGCTCAAACAGTCCAATTGAGTACTCAGTATCCATCATCTTCCCCAAAGGGAAAAAGAAGTCTTCTTTTGAATTTCCACAGACCCTCCAAGTGCCCCTATTTTCCAGGGACAGTCCTGGATTTACAGAAGCAGCCCCGGTTTCTGGTTTGATGCCAAAATGCCCCACTTTTCTTTAGGACATTCCTATTTTCACTGGAGAGATGTTGAAGGTTACAAAGTTATGTGAACCACACACCCCTCAAGCCAAGGAGATAAGTAACTATACAACTTTTAAAAGGCATCTGAAGGCAGACCTGTATGGGGAAGTTTCTAATGTTTGATGTTTTATTATGTTCGTATATATGTTGGAAGTGGCTGGGGCAACCCAGTGAGATGGGTGAGGTATAAATAATAACATTATTGTTATTCATCATAGAATTGCAGAGTTGGAAGTGACCTCCTCCTATTTTCATTGGAGAAATGTTGGAGGGTATGCTTCCAGTGTTAAAAGGACCTTCCCCAACTCTTACCCTGCTGCTCCCCTCATGGTACTATTTGCGGGGGGGGGGGTGACAGGTAGGGAGAGGAGAGGCCAAGTGTGAACCACATTCTGAGGCATATCCAGCTCAAAGTGGTTTTGGCCCAACTCCCAATAGGGCCAACCTATTTAAAGATAGCTCATACTTTGAGCTTCCACCATTCAAAGTCTCATCCCAAAGTTCCTGCTTCCATGTTGGAAATGTCACATATGAGTAAGACAGCCCTTTTGGATTAAAACTGGTCAACCATTGGCCAAGGAGTGGGTACCCATTGAGTGCTGAGTTGTCAAGTGGGTGGGGCTCAGATTCTGTGTTCTATCACTTGCCTTTCTGCATGTTCATATTGAAGACTTGATGTGAACTGGACTTCCACCTGCCTGTACACTCCCTGTGGTTACCTGACCAATCAGGGCTCCCTGACAGGAGTACCTATATAACAAATTAACTTGTGGGCAGCCATGTCAGTCCACTAGAAAAAATTCAAACAGCAGCAGTATCATCATACTTTTATTAGGACTAGCTAAGAAGTCACAAAGAAGTGTACAAACTTTTGTGTTCATCATAATTCTTCTTGTGCATACATGTTAAGCAAAATAATTTAAAACAAGAGGAGGGAAGATTTATTTAGGCAATATGTAGTTGTTGTAGTTGGGGGCATACAGGGGACATACATCATACAGATTTGATTATGTTAGACGGTGCCTGATATGGATTCTAGTTTCTGTGAATTGCCACACAGAGTACATCTAAACTATCTAGCCTTCTGTACTCAGACGATGAGCCTTGCAGGCCTGAAGTAGTAAGATCTCAGATGCAGAAGGGCATGCTGGGGTGAAAGAGGTCTTAAAACACTTTAATAAAAACCAACAATTATTCTAATCTGTTTCTAGCAGTGTTTCTGGTTGTTGTTGTTTAGTTGTTTAGTCGTGTCCGACTCTTCGTGACCCCATGGACCAGAGCACACCAGGCACTCCTGTCTTCCACCACCTCCCGCAGTTTGGTCAGGCTCATGTTTGTAGCTTTGAGTGTTTCTGGTAGAGTCCCTTATAAGGTATAAATAAATACAATGGATATGCATTTTAGATGGGCACTTAAATTCCCAGCACCCATCTAAGATTAATCACCAGCTTTGCTAATGTAAAGGACCATCACCACTGGCATCCAGTTGCCCACTGTGAGAAATGGGATGCTGGGCTAGAAAGGTGTTTTGTCTGATCCTGCAAGACTCTTTTTATTTCGGGTTTTTAGTTGGTCTTAATAAATACATTTGGTTATCGTTGCTGTTTGCACCATAAATGTGTTTACAAATGTATTTGTCCTCTAGAATTTAGATAATTTGAGGAGCGCACAAAATATTTTAAATGTACCCATCGGGGCGTGGAGGGAGGACAGTAGTGAGTGAAGATTTGCAATATGGTGATTATTCCATTAGAACAACAGAACTTCATCACAGCACAGAAATTGATGGGACAAAGAAATTTGCTGATATTTCTAGGAATGCATTCTATGTGCACTAGTGATGAGAAATTAGCTGAATGCTGGAACATAATTGGCATCAACACCAGTGCTTTTTTTCCCCCAGGGGGTACTCAAGGGTACGCAATACCAACACCTCTTTTTTGTTGTTAAAAAGTGTGGCACTTACTGTAACAACTTCATGGTGAGTACTGGCACCTTTTTTTTTTAATAGAAAAAAGCACAGCTCATCACCTTTTGATTCCATCCCAATAGTCTATTTTAAAATTTTCCATCATCTCTTTCTTTCTCTATACAGTGGTACCTCGGGTTAAGTACTTAATTCGTTCCAGAGGTCCGTTCTTAACCTGAAACTGTTCTTAACCTGAAGCACCACTTTAGCTAATGGGGCCTCCCACTGCCGCCACGCCGCTGGAGCACGATTTCTGTTCTCATCCTGAAGCAAAGTTCTTAACCCGAGGTACTATTTCTGGGTTAGCGGAGTCTGTAACCTGAAGTGTATGTATCCTGAAACGTATGTAACCCGAGGTACCACTGTATGTTGTGTAATTGTGTCTTTCTTCCTTGCAAATGAGCTGCTGGGTATGTTATATATCTTTTTTTAAAAAAAGAAAGAAAGAAATAGAAAAGTGCACACAAATGGAATCCACATCACTTACTACAGTAGGTGATCCAGATCTCTTTATACAAAGTGGGGAACACATATCGGGGATATAAAATAGTCAGGGAAGATGTCTACTTAATGTTGGAGAAGGTTGGCAGGCAGTGGACGGTGGTGGAGGCAATGGAAATGAGGTACCTGAGCAACTGGTCGATTTGTGGATGCCTTCTGCTTTCAAACTTTAAAAATGCTATCTGTGATAAACGGAAAGAGGAAGAGAGTTGCGAAACATTTCCCCAAAGGTCATTCGCAGCAGTAAGGGACATTGTGGTAAAATTAGTACCTCTTTTATGAGGTACTAACTGCAGTGTGAAATATAGAGCATGAATCAAGACAGAGCACCACTGTCTTAAATGCAGGCTGCATAGCTTACTATGACTATTTACTGGAAAAAACATTTTGTTGTAAGGAATCTTTAAAAGAAGTAGGGAGAGGAACAGTAGAACCAGTATCTTGAGGAAAGTGCGTTCAACTGAGTTTTGCTCTTAGGCCTTTTCCTTCTTTCTTTAAAAGAAGTTATGCATATCACTGAAATCAGCAAGACTTAAGTGAAACCATGACTTAATTTTCCACATTGATTTCAATGGAGCCTGAGTGCAACTAAGTTAGTCTGGATCCAACCCAGTATTTCAACAATCTCTACAGCAGCCTGTCAAAGATAGACTAGTACTGTATTAGATTCCTATATTGTAGACACTAAAAGCTTTCTTAAGGACACCTAGTGGACTCAGGTGAAATGTGAACCTGGCTGGCAGCCTATAACTTTTGCCACTGTACATTCAGGGCTCATCCACATTTCTGCTTCCCTGCGATGTTCCCTGGGGAAAACCCACTGTTTACTGCTGAATCGGAACAAACATCAATCGGGTTTTCTCTGGATTGACGTTTGCTCCAATTCAGTGCTAAAGAGCAGCTTTTCCTCAGGAAAGCAGTGGTACAAAACCACTCAGAGCTGTGCCTAGAAAACATGGGACAAGCGGGAAGCCGCTAGGACCCATGCTTTCCAACGTGCAGGATGAGTAGAAGTGTGAATGAGCCCTCAGAGAAAAGTGACTCTCAATTCAGAGCATGAAAACTATACAGATAATGAAATTAAAAATACCATGTATACATGATAAAGGTTTATGTATGGTTGCACTATGAAAGTTTGAAACTGTAAATGTCCTTAAAAGCCTTTAACACTCCTCACATCCAAGGAATGCCAAGCCTTTCCCAAATGATGTGACGAAGATGGGCAGAAGGTGGGCAATATCAGCTTCTGCAGCCTGTGGAAAAATGAGTTTACCTTTGGGGATATAACATGAGTCTGTTCTTAGCACAAGGATGCTTAGCCACTAAGTGCGCCAGAAGATCAGACACACGGCATACAGAATACACATTTTGTCTCCTCCTGAAATCTGAATGTCCAGTGTTACGTTCCTTGGGGAATGTTGTGAAATAACCCAGCCAAGAGCACATAACATTTGAATTCCTGCAAGTATCTTTGTATTTGGATGAGTTGCTTAGTGCTTTTCTCTCCCCAGCCTCATAAAACGGATTCCTGCTCTGCTTTATTGTGCTAGGGGTCTTTGGCCGCCACTTCTGCTCTCCATGGCCGGTCAAGGTAGCTGAGAACCCGGCGGATGGGACCGCGCTTTGTGGGCTCCAGAGCCAGAAGGCTCCGCAACATGGCGACGGCATCTGGCGACAGAGGGCGCCAGTGATATGGCAAGTCTTCATCTAGGCCGGACTGTTGCCATATCACAAAGTCATCAAAGAAGGAATCCTCAGGCAACGTCTTCTCCCAAGGGAAGTAGCCGGTGAGCAGGCAGAAGATCAGCACTCCAAGGGCCCAGGCATCCAGGCTGGCATCAATGGGCAGGCCTGGGGAGTCACCGGTGCCACGGCTCAGCTCAGGTGCAGTGTAAGGGATGATCCCAACCACCAGGCGCAGAAGGGTGCCCTGGGGCCGCGTCAGGCCGAAATCTGTCAGTTTGATGCAGTGGCAATGGCGATCGAAAAGGAGGATGTTCTCAGGCTTGACATCTCGATAGACAAGGCCCCGGCTGTGGATGAAGTCCAGTGCACTCACCAGCTGTTTGGCACAGAGCTTGGCTGCTGGCTCAGGGATACCAGCCTGGTCAGAGAAGAGAAAGGCATGTGTTTTTATCATGTCGGGTCTCCTCACTTCCTCATAAGCGTTTAGGCTCTGCCACTAAAACACAAGCCCTTTTCTGCTCTTGAATAAAGCCACAAAATCTCAACAGGCATTTAAAAATAAACATCACATTTCCTTTCTCTCTGTGATGCCACCATGACCGCATCAACCCATGTTAAAATATCTCGAGACACATTCAGCTGCAAGCTTCAAAAGGCTTTGCCCCACTGCTTTTGTTTAATCTATGGATTTTTTGTTTTGAAATCCTGCTGTAATTTGTTTAACTAACAGCCATTTCACGATTTCAGAAATAAAACCACGTATGTGTTGGTAGAATTCCTAGCTGAAGCCAATTATTCATTCCTTCATTATACAGTCATACATTGGAAGTCGAACAGAATCTGTTCCAGAAGTCTGTTCAACTTCCAAAAACATTCAGAAGCTCCTGCAGCCAATTGGAAGCCGCGGAAGCCCCATCAGACATTTGGGTTCCAAAGAACATTCGCAAACCAGAACACTCACTTCTGGGTTTACGACATTTGGGAGCCAAAACATCCGAGTACCAAGGCATTCGGATCCAAAGTATGACTGTATTTTTATCCTGCCCTTCCTTCCCAAGGAGACCCAGGCATGGGGTGCTGGGACCTAAGCTTTGCATTGGATGTGCGTGTGTACGCCTTACCTTGGGCTTGATAATGGAGATGAGGTCCTTGTGCAAGGCTGCCTCATAGAGAAAACCATAGTGCTGGCTGGACTCTATGGCGATGCCAAACATTCCAACGATGGCAGGGTGTGTGGAGAGTGAGAGGGCCACACAGTATTCATACAAGAAATTCTCCAGTTTAGTGCTCGCCTTTGGCAGCAACTTGAGAGCCATGGGGGTCCCTGAGGGAGGTTGAAAGATGCAAAAGTGAATGAGACATTGAGATAATACTACTTTAATAACAGTAAATGAATTTCCACAACAGACAACTAAAACATAGTGTTACTCCAATTGCATATATATATATATATATATATATATATATATATATATATATGGATAGTGGGAGGAGAGGGATTACATCTATCAATTAAATCAAGTAAGGTGAAGTCTCTTTAACATAACATGAGGGACGTGGGTGGCACTGTGGGTAAAACCTCAGCGCCTAGGACTTGCCGATCGCATGGTCGGCGGTTCGAATCCCCGCGGCGGGGTGCGCTCCCGTTGCTTGGTCCCAGCGCCTGCCAACCTAGCAGTTCGAAAGCACCCCCGGGTGCAAGTAGATAAATAGGGAGCACTTACTAGCGGAAATGTAAACGGCGTTTCCGTGTGTGCTGCGCTGGCTCGCCAGAGCAGCTTTGTCACGCTGGCCACGTGACCTGGAAGTGTCTGTGGACAGCGCTGGCTCCCGGCCTCTAGAGTGAGATGAGCGCACAACCCTAGAGTCTCTCAAGACTGGCCCGTACGGGCAGGGGTACCTTTACCTTTACCTTTAAGGTGAAGTCTCTTTAACATACAGCACTCATACATGTGAGATAATTAAGATACGAGTTCAACCATTATAGCTAAACATGGATTAGAAGAGGGGGAATTGCAGTAGCAACAAAATGAGGGGGCAGTGAGGAGATGAGGGTGTTCCCTTTCAAACACTTGAACAAGACTTGGATTTAGAAAGCAGGGATTTGCAGCAGCTCATCCTATCTATCTAGAGCCTGATGAGCTGCACCCAATCATACTAAAAGAGCTTGCGGGTGTAATCTCAGAACCTCTGTCTATAATCTCTGAGAATTCTTGGAGAACATCAGGGAAAACTTTCTGACAGTAAGCGCTGCTGGACAGTGGAATAGACTGCCTCGGAAGGTAATGGAATCTCCTTCATTGGCGGTTATTAAGCAGAGGTTGGATGGCCAACTGTCATGGATGCTTTAGATAAAATTCCTGCATTGAAGGGAGTTCTTAGCCCCATTGACCTGGGAGTAAGTCCCATTTGATGTGGGTTAAACCACAGAGCCTAGGACTTGCCAATCAGAAGGTCGGCAGTTTGAATCCCCACGACGGGGTGAGCTCCCGTTGTTCGGTCCATGCTCCTGCCAACCTAGCAGTTCGAAAGCACATCAAAGTGCAAGTAGATAAATAGGTACCGCTCCAGCGGGAAGGTAAACAGCGTTTCCGTGCTCTGCTCTGGTTCACCAGAAGCGGCTTAGTCATCTTGGCCACATGACCCGGAAGCTGTACTCCGGCTTCCTCGGCCAATAAAGCAAGATGAGTGCCGCTACCCCAGAGTCGGTCACGATTGGACATAATGGTCGGGGCCCCTTTACCTTTACCTAACTTACTTATGAATATAGGCGGGTAGGATTATGCTGTTAATTCTGAATTTCAAAATTGGGAAGAATCAGTCCCATTCATGCTTTTTGGGGCCCATAAATCTTTTAGGCGCAAGACAAGTTGTAAGGATTACATTCACAATGATATTTTCATTAAAATGGGCTTCAGTGAAACCACTAAGGACTGGGTCAAGAATGTTGCTTGATATGTGGAGTTTGTTTGAAATTGTTTGGGCACTCTTTCTACAGTCACGAGATGAAAGGTGAATGCTTCCACAGGCAATGATAAGTTGTTTCGCACCAAATGCCCACAGTAGAGGTCTTGTCACCCACTTGGGGACCTTCAGGTGACAAGTGATTCATAAGCTTAATAAATGAATGAAACGAGTGACTGAATAGAGTGGGGTTTTTTTTTAAAAAAAAAATGCCCAGTTCTGTCCATGACCACTGCTGTGCATGATTGGCTGACCACAGATCACACATAGTAATTTGAAATTGTTACCACACCCATTGGTTATGGCAAGTGGTCCAACCTTCTCCAACAGCAACAGTGGCACACCTGGCCACTGAAGTATTCTCATCTCTAGTTGCCCTTTCAACATAAACAGCCTGTTGGTGAGTGGAGTTGCCAGAGCACACAAGGTAATCCACCCTTACCTCTCTTCCTGTGAGTCACCAGCACCACCTGCCCATATTTCCCCTTGCCCAACTCCTTGATGATGTGGTAGTGCTCAGACACCTCCATGTGCACCAAACTCTGGGCCGTGATTTCCAACATGTCTTCTAGGAGAGCCTGGGCCTCCATGCCTGAGGACAGGTCCATGACCAACCTGCAAGAAACACAGGAAGAAATTGCTAAGTACAGCCTGAAATGAATTGCGTTGGGCAGGGGAGGACAGCAGAAAGCCAGTTCTCTACATATATACGAATATATAACATTTCAATTCTCCTAAGTCAAAAGTAATTGAAAACAACCAAACAGCACAAGAAATCCAAATGTAGCAAACAAAATTAGTCCTAACCAAGGTGATTTGGTTTTTTTAAGGCACCCTAGTCAGAAGAGTACAAATAAAAAAATGTTGTTGTTTTTGTTACTCAAAACAGCTCTTCACATGGTCCAAGCAGCAGGGCCAGCCCACCCATGAGGCAAAGTGAGGTGACCACCTCAGGCAGCAGGATCCACAGGAGCAGCAGATCCTGATGTAGATCTTTATTCCCCACTTGTTCCTGTTGCAGATCTTCACTCACTCCTTCTTTCCTGGTGGGGAGGGAGAGAGCATCTAATGGCACTCCTATGGAGGTATGGTCACTCATATTGCCCAAACATTTTTTTTTTACTTTTTGCTGGGTTCTCAAAAATTCCTCGTTTTTCCAAGGACTAGTTTCTCCTGCACTTAATGTCCCAGGAGTTTGTTTCAGATTGCAAGAAGCTTGGTAATGGTTCCCTACCATGCAGATGTGCCCTCACCACCCACCAATCTCAAGTCCCATTTGCAGAACGGGGAAGGAAGTCATTTACCTCCCCTCTTTCCCCTCAACATATGGTGATGACGCATTCTCCTCACTATTTGGTGTCTCTTGGGCCAAGGCAATAAACAGAGCCATCCTATAGCTGCAAAAGGTCTCTAGGATGAGCCTTTGCTTTTCTTTGCTTCCCCCGCAGCTCCCCAGGATGTTTAGATACCCTGGAAACCTCTCAGTGACCTTGAAACAGAAGAACACACATGCCTGGCACTCTTTATACACCATGAAAAGTATGAATTGGTCCAGATGGCCTTGGGGCAACCACGGAGCAGAAACCTACATACTGTGTAATTTCATCCTGAATTTGACTTCCCTGCCCCTGTCCCCCAATGTCCACATCTGAATGTTGCACATTATGAATTCCCAGTTCCATCCCACGTCTCCAGGGTCCAGTTGGGTTTTTTTAAGCATGCTTTAGTTCTCCACTTAGATGATATTTCTGGGCTGAATTCTTTCAAAAGGAATTACCTCTCAGAAGGAAAAGTAGAAAGAAGTCCTTTCAGTTGAAGGTGGTGTCAATCTTACAATTCATTCAGAAAACATCATCTTGAAAGGGCATCCTTCCTCTTCTCTTTCACACAGGAGGAGCCACCTCTTTCAAGATGTCATCTGCACTTAAGTACTTACATTTTTTTTATAAAAAAAAAAGTTTGCAAAATCTACTGCCTGAGTAATTCAGGACACCTTTTCATCAGTCAAAACTTTTTGATGGATTAATCTATTTGACTAGGCATTCTAGCCCTAACTGAAGGTAAATTCATTCACACATCCACATTGATGTGGCAGGCATGTGAGCTGAGTGGATTTGGACTGTTATTATTATGATGCTGAAGTAGTTATGCAGTTATGAGACCAGCAACATATCACACAATCTGTCTGAATGCACAGCGCGACCACTCAATCCAATTTCAGCAGTTTTGAGGGAAAATAGTAAATGTGGATTAAGTTGCAATGCGTTCCTCTTTATGGGTAGTTTAAAAGGTGCCTCTAGCTCCATGCCTTTGCTCATTTAGGACACCAGGAAGCAATTTTAGGCTTGCCAAACAGCCAGACTTTTAAAGTCCTCCTGACTAGTTGCCAGAACAGGAGCATATAGAACCAGGGGAAATAATGTCAATCCAAGTTACTTATAAACACCTCCTAATATAATTCATTCTGTGTTGTTGTTGTTGTTTTGTGTGTGTGAGAGAGAGAGGGGGGGGGGATTTATAGTTTTCACACAGATAAATAAAACCATATGTGTGTGTCATCATGCTCATCCACTAAATAGGAATGCATGTGATCATCCCATAAGAAACAGCTGCCATTGTTTTTCACAGTGCAGTGTTTGGATATGGATTCTAGTTTCTGTGCATTGCCACACAGAGTACATCTAAACTAGCTAGCCTTCTGTACTCAGACTAAGAGCCTTGCGGTCTTTGTCTGCTCTTAGCTCAGGGCAGTCCAGCCTCTCAGACGAAGAGGTCTGCAAGAGCACTTCAGCACAGAACCTGCAGGCCACACACGGAATTAAATTTCTATATTGTGAATTAAACTGTTTGCAATATAGTTTATATTATTTAATATACACAGATATGTTTATATATATATTGTATATAAATTAAGCACACAATTAATAGATTTAATATACCCAATTTTTCACTCTATAACACGCACCCGACCATAACACACACATAGTTTTTAGAGGAGGAAAATCCATAGGCATGCCACCCGTAGGCATTCCCTCCATAACACGCACAGACATTTCCCCTTACTTTCTAGGAGGAAAAAAGTGAGTGTTATGGTGCAAAAAATACGGTAATTATTTATCAATGAAATTTAATACAGAAACTCAAGGCGAGTCTCTGGCAGATAGATAGATGCACAACAGGAGCCCAAGTTTGCTCTTCCTCTCCAGGCAGGTTTTTCCACACAGCCAATGTCTACCTACCCTGATTGCCCCAAACATCCACTGCTCCTCCCCACCTGGGGCTGCCAAAAAAAGAGAGGTATTAGACCTCCCTCAGCTGAGCCAATCCAGCATCTGTGATGGAAGTCAAGCAAAGGTACTCTGTATATGCGTAGATGCAACTCTAACCCTAGAAAGGGCATATACTGTATCCTTTGCCCTCTTAATCCTTGCATGTCAACTGTGGGAAGTCTTGCATGTAGATGTATTGTAACAGCTTGTTGTTTCCATCTACGTAGTCTACATTATGAGTGGGCCAGGCCAAACACGCTGAAACAGTTTCATCTACAGCAGATTGGATGCACTGCCTCTGTAGTATTCCTGGGATTCTTTGAGCCACAATTTTTGATTCTAGTCCCTTCCCCCTCTCCCACTCCATACACACATATTCCAAATTTAGCAAGGCGTTAGCTAAAGTGTATCAATCTCCCTAACTAATTCCACTTATAGAACATTGTCCCGGTTGCAGAACTGTGTAGAACTCTAGAATGCTGGAAGGCAGAATGGAAAATCTCTTTGATGGTGACTTCTTTCTACACACTCTTTTTGCGGTCCAGTTCTAGCGGGTGAGCAGACTGGCTCTATGTCATGTTCTAAATTACATTTTTGGTGCCCCACGGAAGATGGACACAGTCGCCTGCAGCCCCCTTTGCTTAGCTGCTGCCAGAGTGCCTGCCTTCTGATTCCATGCCAAGCGTCCTCTCTTACAGGCTAGGAAAGTTCATGGGGATTTGGGCCTAAATGGGATTGACACGCTCTTAAAGCCACTGGAGATCCGTTTCCAAGCTTCTAGAGGCAGAGGGAAAGGGCATGGCAAGGTCCAACCACCCTCTCCTTTTCCCCTCTCCTGCCTAGTCTGCTCCTAGAGATAAGCCCAGTAAACAGAGGCAAATGTGAAAGGGAGAGAGAAAGATGCTTAAATAAATAAATAAATAAATAAGCTCAGGGCTCAAGGGTGCCTGGAAGTCTGGATGAGCTAGATCAGTGGTGTAGGGTCTGGTGTTGGCTATTCAGTGGTGGGAGCAGTAGTCATTTTGTACATGCTTGTAGGGCGTCTTGCTTTTATTAGCCCTAGCAAATGAAAAGGTACCACATCCATTTTATGACCCCTCTGATGCGATAACTTTCTGGTTTCTCTCATGCATAGGGGCAATTTCACACAAATAGATCACTGTGTGAAAAATAAAATAAAAACATGGTACAAGGACTCATCGTTTGTGGGCTTTCCCACCTCAAATGATTTTAAGCCCAAAGTAAAAACACAGGGCTGTGCAACAGCACTTCCCCCTCCTCTCCCCTGCAGCCCTCGCACACCCCACTTGCTCAGCACTGGATTATTATTATTATTTACAATAGTAAATAAAAGCACAGTGTGTTTTTATTGCTACTAACTATAAATCTCCTCTCCCTTAAGCTTCAGTGTGAAGTGAAGGAAGTCTCATCTCCCATCGCGGCTGTATCTCTTCCAAATGAGTGGCAGAGACACCAACCAAGACTTCACAGAATACTCTCCAGTTACAGGCAAAGCAACAAATATTTGGCCCGCCCATTCGCGGCTGCTGCTGCATGCCACTTGGCTGTGATCGATCATGTGGGCTTGGACACTTGCAAGGAACCCAATCTGCCTCTCAGGACAATCCTTGCACGCAAAGCAGGGTTGAAGGGGAGGCGGTTGCCCTGGTAACCGAGCAAATCTGAGGCCTGTTTCACTCAGGTACCATTCGTTTGCACAGGGCAAAAGAGACCATTTTTCACTAGTCGAAAGAGGAAAACTTTTCATTAAGTCCCCTCTTCATTCGCTCTACCTATAGATGCAGCCCACAGATAAACCTTGCTGCTACCCCACTACTAATAAAGGTAGACCCAGCTGGTCTGTTTGATGCTTTGCCACAATTTCTGTGAAATTCTGCTTCCTTGTTTAAAGGGCATGTGAGTTCTATGGTGAATTTTCTACTCATGTAAGTGAACAGAGTCTGTCTCTGACCTTAAGAAAGGTCAGAGAGATTCAGAAGATAAGGCCATTCTTCCATTTTTGAAGGAGACAACTCCTCTCACGTTTGTGCTTTTTGCTTCCCCTCCTGCTTTGAAATCTGACCTCCAAACCTTGCTTTGGATGGCCATATGATCTACTCTACAGAGGTCAATTCTTTCTTGGAAGGACAGCTCTCTATATGAAGGTGTGTTTCTGCAGTTTGAATGGCCATTTGGTTTAAAGATGAAGAAATATAAGAAGGAAAACCAAGTGCCTTGAAGCTGCCCATCAACAGTTAGCAACGCCTGGGAGCAGACTGAGCAAGTGCATAGGCCGCCTGTCCACAGCCTCACTCCATACAGGGAGGTGTATTTTGAAATTATAGAAAACATTTTCTAAATTTGCATCAATACATATAAATTAAGGTATCTTTTATGCAATTCTTTTTTGGTGATTTCCTTTCTTTTTTGCAATGCAAATTGGTTACCCCGCCTTGCCTTCATTCTCATTAGTTCCTCCTTGATTCTAACGAAATACTAGCAGTTAAGGAATAACTATTCAGGAGGAACTAAGCTTACTAGGTGAGAACAATCGGTTTTAGAAAACAACTCCTTTACAAGCTCAAACTCCTTGTGAAATACTCACTACATTCTTTATTTAAAGCACTGCTTATGCCCAAAGGAAGAAAATTACAAGTAGATAGGTATCCCTCTTTCCTGTTGTAATTTCTAAAGGACAAAGGTATTCTGTTTATCTGTGCAAGTTTAGACCAGGGCTTGTGAAGTTGCTAGACCTGTAAGGACTAGTAAGTGTCTAGTCCTTAATGTTCTGGGTAGGCTTGCAGATAGCTGGTGAAATTTCAGAAACAAGGGTAAGGGCTGAGCAGGATTCCCAGGGTTTCAGAGATTCAGTGCCTTGCATACATTCCCCCTTTCACCATGTTGGTGAGGTAGTTAATGAAAAATAAGAATAGATCTGCATACATTTATTTTATTTTATATAGAAGTTGACTAATTCGTTTTTTGCACGGAATTTAGTTGTGTGTTGTTTATAAAAAACAATGTTGGAATGTGCAGAGACCTTGTTTAGTGGTTCAGTTAAACACAGAGAACAATCACAGAAGGCTGTTAAGCCATAGCTGTCAATGTTTCCTTTTTTTAAGGGAAATTCCCTTATTCCGAATAGGATTCCTCACAAGAAAAGGGAAAAGTTGACAGCTATGTTTTAAGCACACATTCTCCCCATAGCAGTTAAAACTGTGCAGGCCAGTTCATACAACCATCATGTCTGGTGACATTTTTTGTGCTTTTTACTGATGCACAGGATAGGAGCTATCAGTTTTCTACACTGCTGCAAGCTGTAGCAGCAGGAGTGTGTTGTCGACAGCAGCCTGGTACTTTCCGCTCACAATGAAGGACTCTGGCCATCTGCTAACTGTGGACAAGAAGCTGCTGTGGGTTCAAGCAGGGAAAAGGCATCATCATAAGCATAGCAGTAGTTCTGAATTGCCTCTGTTATTTTGGAGGGCCTCAGCTCAGTGAAAGTGTTTTTTTGTCTGTGCAGGATCTCCAGTTAAAGCTTGGGAAGTAGGGCAAGGAATTATATTTGCCTGAGATCTTGGTAAAATGTTACCAGTTGTAGTAGATAATATTGGGCTACAGAGGCCCAATGGTCTGAAAGCATATAAGACAGCTACATGTGTTCATACATGCCGGTGCACAGACCTAGCTGATTAGAGTAGTCAGAACACTGTGCAAACACAGACCCTGTTTTGGTTGGATGCACAATCTTCCCGACAGGACTGAGCTAAAGAGAAAATTTGCTACTGTATATTGGTTAACCAACACAAACCAAATGTGTTCCATGCTAATTGACTGACCCTCGTACATCACAAAGCCACACACACTCCCCTAGGGCTTTTTTTTCTTTTCTTCCTTTTTAGAAACTGTTTTTTCAGGTGCTGGAAAATTTGAATAGGAAACTTCCAATACACTTTTGATAAAATGGAATGCAGCCTACCTGAAACAGGGATAAATAAGTGATCCCTGCAGAGGCGGTTTTAGGGTAGCACGACTGGTTTGGTCGCTCTGGGCACCGTGCAACAGGGGGCGCTGCAATAATGATGTAGAACAGAGCGTGCGAGGTGGGGGGAGTGAACTTTAGCGTCGCACAGGGCGCCGCTGAAATGTGAGAACCCAAAGTCTGCCACTGATCACTGCTGGATATGAAGGCAAGTATATGTTTCCTTTGAAAAACAAAGATTGAGGGGGACCACAGGGCACGGGGCGGGGGGGGGGTGCATTCACTCCTGTTGGTACATACACCTGTATATTACCATATTCTTATTGGGCATCATGGATCAGATAACTGCAAAGAAACCTTAATTGTGAGTATTGGATGAGAGAGAAAACCCCTCTGGGATTTATAGAGGTTTTTACTCAAATTCCCAATAACTTTGGCCAGTAAATGTAGTGTGGAACTAGACACAAGGGACACTGAGCTGCCCCTTTGTATTTGTTCTTCTCCCTTCCCGGGGGCATGTACTATAACATAATGTGCAATGTGACATCAATGTTCTGCACATTTCATCACCCCTGATACTGACAGCCACTTATGAGGTGGCAACATGAACATACACAGTACAAGACATAACTGGAAAGAGGTGGGAAAGAAGTATAAAACAGTAGCAGGCAAACGATGGACACTGCTAGAATTCCACATTGCACCAGCCCTTAACACCTGCCTCTTCCTGCACATTTCTGCTGCACTGCACTGCAATTCCTCACACATCAATCGCCCAGACAAAAACCAGGGACACTTTTTAGAATGAACACTCTGTACTGATTAGTCAGTGTAGATAATTATTTCTTGCCCTTTATTCTGGCTTTGGCTTACACAGTTGGACTGTTCTCTTGCATTCCGTACCCGAGAACACCTTTGCAAACTGTCTGAATGCACTAGGGTAGCAGGCAGACCCATGGTTATTTGAATGGAAGCCACCTGTCAGATTGTTCCATCAGGACTCTGCTGTCTGCAGCCCAGGTAACAGAGCACCAGGACCTAGTCCCCCACCCTGGCACCGCGGACTCCACCTGGTACTTACTTCCTGCTGTGCTGAAGGATCTCTGGAGTGCCCAGTCTCTCTCTCTCTCTCTCGCTCGCTTCCTTGCTTGCTTCTGCTGCTGTCTGGTGAAACTGTCCAGAGTGCAGCCGGGGTGTCTGCCAGGCATTACCGGGTCTAAGCGTGACGCTCCGCCTCTTCTCCTGTGCCACACACACCCTATGGAGCTGGAGTTTGAAGAGGGGGAGCGCAAGCGAGGGTGTCATCTATCTCTCTAGGACAGATGAAAGAGTTGAGCATACCAGGCAGGCTGCTCCACCCGGCAGCATTCAGCCCAGACCATGGCATCTGCCAGGATACCTAACCCGCAAGCAAGAGTTTGGGCTCCTGTTTCTGGGGGATTCAATGGCCTTTCACCTCTCTCCCATAGTCCTCTGCCATTCCCCATAATTCATTATGCTGCAGTTGTGATACAGTGACATCCTGTGTCCATGTCTCTTCACTGCATGGGGAGGGGGAGAGAGAGAGAGAGAAAGAGAGAGAGGAAGCAAGCAGACAAGCAGGGGGGACGGGGAAATCGTGATCTCCCTCCTTCTGCACCCCCCACGTGTCCATCTCCTCTCCACACTATTCATGCTAGCTGAAAAGTACAAGGGATCCTGCAAGAGTAAGTTGTGACAAATGTCTGTAGCATGTTCTGAGGTTGCCAACAGTTGGCTACCTCTTAAAGGTGGTTTCCATGGAAATCAGGGTGGTGCAGCTTATGTAACATGTACAGCAAGCCCAGGCTTGTAAGAAAGCCTGGACCTCCCCAAAAGCCAATATTTCACTTAGGGAAATGAATTGTCTTCCACACTAGAGAGGAAAAATTAAGCAGCGAGTACTTTTTTTGCGTTCAGTACAATAGTTGGTGGTATGCAAAAGAGATGTATATCATTTTGAATTGTACAGAAAGAGTAAATAGGGAGAAGTAAGTAACACTCTCATAAGTGAGAGGTACCTAGTTCAATCCAGTTCTCTGTGTTAGCAGCTCTGCCTCTTGCTGCTTTACCAAAGATAGCTGTGAAGAATACTCTGTGCATATGCAAAAGCAGCCTCTTCTATTTTGTCGCTTTACATAATCCTGTGCTGTCCTGCTGTACAAAACAGGAACAGTATAGCTCGGATTAAGCTCTGCAGCCAAGAGAAATGAGGATTTCGATCACATGCTTCTGGCTGGCTGGCTGGCTGCAACAGAATAAGCCCTGAAAACAACATCTGCTGAATTCTGAAATTTCAGCAAGTGCTTTGCACATTAATGGGACAGAACCTCAGCAGTTTGGGCAAAACGAGGGAACCCAGCGTTGCTGAGGGTGCTTCACGTGCCTGTGCTTTCTCCATGCTGCGATGGCCAATGAATTTGCAATATGCAAAACAACTCAAAGGTTAAAAGTGATTAGTCTCTCCTTCACTTGATCATGATTCATGTGATTTGATTTAACAATGAGAGTCCAACAGAGGGATATGACTGGACTGTTAGAAGGTATTGTGACCTACCTGACCCATCCTATTGGAAGGATTCAGGGTAGATTTGTCAAAGTGATGCTGGCAGCAGCATTGGCAAATGGAGTGGGTAGAGATTTGACTTGGATCTCTTGAGCTTGCTGTTCAAGCTCCAACTTAGCATTTGGCTCTTAGTTGGGGCCAAGCTATGTGGTGAACTGTAGATGTAAGTAATGTTGGTTTAATGACCATTTCTGTCTTGAAAGGTGTCCTTAGAAATAAAGATAGTTGGATATTTTGAAAATTCATGGTGATCAATGATTGGGAAATTATTAATGTATCAGCATCTCTCATCTTCTTTAAATTTCAGGGCCTAGTTTCTTTATCTAACAGGAAACAAACAAAAATAGCTCAGTGAACCAAAATACAGTATAATGAAATCAGAAGACAGTTCACCTGTGATTCAGTTTAGCTACTGAGCAAATCAGTCTAATTGATTGGGGGTTTTTAGCTTTAATGACATTCATTTACTGCAGCTGCACAGAACGTTCCTGATTAACAGCTCTTTAAAGGTAAAGGGACCCCTGACCGTTATGTCCAGTCGTGGATGACTCTGGTGTTGCGCGGTCATCTCGCTCTATAGGCCAAGGGAGCTGGCGTTTGTCCGCAGACAGCTTCCGGGTCATGTGGCCAGCATGACTAAGCCGCTTCTGGCGAACCAGAGAGGTGCATGGAAATGCTATTTACCTTCCCACCAGAGTGGTACCTATTTATCTACTTGCACTTTGACGTGCTTTCAAACTGCTAGGTTGGCAGGAGCAGGGATCAAGCAATGGGAGCTCACCCCGTTGCGAGGATTCAAACTGCCGACCTTCTGATCGGCAAGTCCTAGGCTCTGTGGTTTAACCCACAATGCCACCCACCTCCCCAACAGCTCTTTAGGACAATGCATTGAACCTATTTGAATATATCACATATTCTGTTGTATGAGACAGTATGGAGCCAGCATGGTGTAGTGTCAGGGTAGGACTTGGAAAAGTCAGGTTCAGAACCATGAACTTCTTTTAGGGCTTATCTACACCTACCTTTTGCCCTGCTTTTTCTAGCCAGAGGTCCTCAGTTTAATGTTTCATACCCAAGCGGTGTTTTTTCCCTCTCTCTCTTTTTGTCCTGTGAAAACCCACTCTTTAAAGCCGAATTGGAGCAAACATCAATTCGGGTTTTCCAAAGATTTATGTCTGCTTTCATTGAGCTTTAAAGAGCAGGTTTTAACAGGGAAAACTCTGGAGCAAGATTTTAAAAAGGGCTCAGACATGGTCCTTTAAATCATGGGTCATGCCTGGAAAGAGGGAAGGATAGCCCCTTGGTGACCATGAGCTAGTCCATGGATAGGCAAACTAAGGCCCGGGGGCCAGATCCGGCCCAATCACCTTCTAAATCTGGCCTGCAAATTTTTACATGAGTAGAATGTGTCCTTTTATTTAAAATGTGTCTCTGGGTTATTTGTGGGGCATAGGAATTCGTTCTTCTTCTTTCTTTCTTTTCACAATATAGTCTGGCCCCCCACAAGGTCTGAGGGACAGTGGACCAGGCCCCTGCTGAAAAAGTTTGCTGACCCCTGAGCTAGTCGCTATCTCTCAGCTTAGCCTACCACCCAGGGTTGCTAGGATGATAAATTGAGAGATAACCACAGTGGTACCTCGGGTTAAGTACTTAATTCATTCTGGAGGTCTGTTCTTAACCTGAAACTGTTCTTAACCTGAAGCACTACTTTAGCTAATGACGCCTCCCGCTGCCACTGCGCCACCGCCGCGCAATTACTGTTCTCATCCCAAAGCAAAGTTCTTAACCCAAGGTGCTACTTCTGGGTAAGCGGAGTCTGTAACCTGAAGCGTCTGTAACCCGAGGTACCACTATATATATATTATAAATAAACCCAGTGCATCTTATTTACTGTTGGAAGTGACATGCAATGTAGGGGAAAAATATTAGCTGTGAAGGTTGCCTGTGTTGAGTGTTTCAGATGAGTGGTAACTGGAATCACTAATAAGGAGATGGAAAATACATCTACCAGTCTATCTATAGCTCTTATTCTCTCTATAGCCTTGATAGTAAGGAGAAGGAAAAGATATCCACTAGTTTATCTATCTCTCTTATTCTTGCCTTGGCCTAGGCTCTTGATTATTTAGGATTTGGATGCACAGCTGATAATCTTAGCAACTAGGCCTTTTAGATATTCACTGCTCACCTTCCTCCCTCTCATTTGGCACTTATAGCTATCCTGTCACTATTTCCTCAGTCTGGAGGCAGCTGGAAAGCAGCATTCTGACATCTTACACAATGTGCTGCCAGCACGCTCTGCATCTGCCCAAATGGCAGGAGGCAGATGGAAAATGTAAGATGAAAGTGCAACAATATGAAGATCAAAGATGAGATAATGACAAAATATCCCACTTTCTGTATACTATTCGTTTATACAGATGACTGGTATTTTTGAGTGGAATATGCATACCAGCAAATTCAGGTTGTTGCTATTGTTTGTTGTTGACCATTGGGGAGGGGGGGGCAAAACCCTAAAAATTGATAAATGGTAGGATTTTGATTATTTGGGATGTGAAGGGAGAAATACAAGCTGCAGAGGAATTCCCATTGCAAAAAAAAACAACACAAAAAAACACGGCCTGGCTAAGCTAGGGCCATTAAGAAACAATATGGGGCCATTGAGAGGCATTGGAAATGCAAGAGAACTGTCTTTCCCCTTGCCCTGAGGTGTGAACAGAGACTGGGGGTTTAGAAGGTTGCCAGGGTAACTTGGTGTGAAAAAGAGAGTCTTTTAGCAAGGTGTTTAGGAAAGAAGAAGCAAGGAAAAAAGACTGGAATCCATCTTGGGCTGGCTGGCTGAAGGCTGGCTGTACTGCTGTGGGGGACAAACCCCTCTTGAAATGACCATGCTGTAAGATCTGGACTCCCTTCTTGCAGACTGAAGATGTAAATAGGTGAATAGACCATATTTCTTAAAGCTACAACAGTCTATGCCATGTCTCAGTTCTCCAAAGGAACACAGACCCTGGGTGAGTACCTGGAACCCCATGGATTGTTGTTACCACTCGACAGAGAGAGGGCGAGGCACCCAACTTTCATAACACTATTATTTTTACTATTTTTACTGTTACCCTCCCTTCACCCTAAGGTCCCATGGAGGGTGGCAACATTAAAACATGATATTAGAAACAACTTGAAACAACTTACAGCCATAAAATGAAGTGGGTCCTAAAAACATAACAAGTGTTAAAAGAGGTGCATCTTGAGCATTCTCTGAAAGCTGTATACATAAGTTACATAAAGTTGCTTAACTGAAGTGGATTTGTCATTCTTGTGCAACAAACTTGCTCCCTCCTATCAGACGTTTTGTGATAAGGAGAATGACGAGAAATGCACTGGAATCAGTGCTATTTTTCTAGGCAAAGAGGTGCCGGAACTCACTATGAACACCTCCCTTCTTTCTCTTATAATGGCAATGGCGTCCACCTGAGAGGTGCCGGAACTGAGTTCCGGTGAGTTCCAGCTGAAAAAAGCCCTGACTGGAATGCATGGGATAAAAAATGCTTGATGCCATGTCATATAACCTCCCTGAAAACAAGTCAGAATGAATGCTCAATAAGCAACCACTAAACTAACCTGCCTACAAACTGTGAGAACACACCAGAATGAATGCTCAATAAGCAGTTTATCCGGAGGCGAGCTACCTGGAAGTGGCCAGAGATAAAATGACTCTTTCAAGAATTTCACCGGAGCTTGAGTGTTACTAAGAAGGCATTAGCATTTGGTAAGGCAAATTGTTTCCTCATAAACTGGAAGCAGCTGTGTTTCACTTTCACCCACACCTCAAGAAGGGCAACCTTTTGTATCCTACCGCCGTAAGAGCCCAGGTTGCTGGCAGTCTTGCTGGTCCATCTTGGCTTCTTTCCCTTGCACCAGATCTCTTTTCGCCTTGCTATAAGGGAGGTCGAGCTCTTTCTCAGCAAGTGCTAATCTCATCATTCATCTGGTTAGCACAACAGCAGGTGGATGGAAATGTTCCCAAGGTGCAGAGTGCAAAGAGTCTATTCCATCAATGTTCAGGCACGAGACTTGGAAGAGCCAGCATTTTCCTTTATGAAATACGTGATCTGGCAGAAAAGATCAAACAGAAATCCAGGATGGAATTTGATTAGGCAAGCAGAACCTTTAGCTGCCTCTTCAGTTGTAAGTGTTCCTGCAATTCTTCACGGAGCAACCCATTTTTCATCCTGATGCAGTTCTAATTTGGGAAAGCATTTTTAAAATTGCATCCAAGGCTTGGAAACCTTCTGGTTGGATCATAATTTCTACCCAAAAGAGCAAAGCAGCTGAAAATGTTAAAAACAAAACAAAACAAAACAAACCAGAATAAGCTACCTTCATATTGAAACAGTATCTCTTGTTGTAAAAGACAACATCGAAAAGACAATTTACCCTCAACCTGCCCAAACTGAAATATGAATAAGTTTTGGAGCAGAGACAGTGTGTGCAATCCCACTGCCCCTACCACAAATTGAAAGAACTTCTACTAATGCTTATCATCTTTTTGTCATGAAGAGCTTTACCTGGTGATTCCTGGCTGCCAAATATTTGTTTGTTAATGTTGTGTCCTTCACATACACCCCGTCTGACCTTTGACAATCTTACTGTAGCATTGAGTTCTCCCTATCACAGAGAAGTTCTGCTACAATCATACTATAACTGGTTAATTACGTTGCCATTAATTGACTTAGAAAAATATTAATGGGCTTTTGCTTCATGAACATGCTGTGTTCAAAACAGAGTAGAATGCCAGGGTTGAAGACAGCAGTATGATCATGTTGGGTTTAGAAATGCACTGAATTTTACATTCAGTGAGGTACTCAGAGACAGGCAATGCTGTAGAGGCAAAGTTTTAGGACACACATCGTATACCTGGTTCTCTTTTTGTGAAGGTTATTTTAATTATGAGTCAAGTTGCATCTTCAAGGCTGATTTTAACAAAATATAATAAAATTTTCATAGGCCACTGTCTGAATCTTTTCTAGATTAGCACACATAATATTCTTCTTTTCTTGTTATGCTAAACTTGGGTTTGTGTACTTGCCTATTATCTATTGCCATGGCTCTCAAAGAGATGTCTTTGTTCATATCATTTTATAATTCTGCGCAGCTGGGCTTAGGAGCCCCAGTTTGAATCAATCCCTGAATGCCTTCCCTCTCTGGGGAAATTTATAATATCTATGAAACTGATGCTTCTCCCATTACTATAGTCATGCTATGCGTCTGCCTACACTGACTCTCAGAATGTCTTCCATAAACTTCACACTTCTTGTTTTCAAAGCTCCACAGCTCTGTGCTTGACACTGAGCACTTCTAAGCTGTTGCTATTTTCAGGTAGAAGACAGTCACATACTGGCGTATTCAAGTTGTGCAACTGAAGTAAATTTGGAGCACTTGCATAATAAATCTTCTCCCCACCCCAGTACCCAAATTTCACTTTTTGCAATGAGAAAGTGTGGGATAATGATTGCTTGATTCCACATTTCCTAACCTCTCCACAGACAAATCAGAATCAGTGCTCAATAAATGGCTGACGTTCTCTAATCTCCTTACAAACAAATCAGGATGAATGTTTGATAAACAGATCCTCTGGAAGTTCTTGGCAGCTTTAATGCCTTCTTTCATCCTCTGTTCAAAAGAAAGTTTTCTTATATTGGCTCTCTTTTTATCTTTCTTTGCACATGACAGGAGCCTGATCTGGCCAGTGGTCCATCTTGTTCAGAATCCTCTTCTCACATTGGCCAACAAGATGCCTGTTGGCAGGAGCGAAACTAGGTTTTATTTCACCCAGATCAAAGACCCAGTTTGGCACCACCAACACCATGCATATTTGCGTGCGCAAACACACACAGGCTTGGAGCCTCAGTGGCACCCCTTTAGAGTCTTCACCTGGGGCAAAAGAAAATGGCTACCCGCCCTGCCCCCACTGTATTTATGGCTCTGCCTGCAGGAAACAAACAAGGAGGGTCTGAGCACAACAGCACGCTTCCCTCCTGTGGTTTCCATCAACTGCTTTCTGACAGTGAAGATAGAAAACAGCCATCATGGCTAGCAGCCACTAAATGCCTTACCCTCAATGAATTGGTATAGTTCTCTTTTAAAGGCACCCAAGTTGGTAACCATCCCTGCCCTTTAGGGGAGAAAATTCCACAGTATAGCTATGTGCTGTGTGAAGAAGTAGTAATCTGAAGACTGGGCTATTAGTGTGTATTCAAAAGCAGGAATGGTTCTTCTACTTCTTAGCCATAAGCTTCTCATAAAGATCCAGAAAAGCACAAACATTTATTGTTTCCAGGCACCTTTAAAACATTTCTCTTTAGATTGGCACTCGGTTAAACAGACGCGGCGTAATTTTATGACAGGAAGTTTTTGTTTTATCTTGTTTTATTTTGTTTTATCTTGTTTCAGCAGCACGTTTTGCACCAAAGGTTACCCACCTTTGACCCCTTTCAGAATAAGAAGGGTGAAAATTGAACTACATAATCTGTTTTAGTATTTGGAAGTATGGCTGTGATTTTTTTCTTGATTTTATATTGTTTTATAAACCTGTTGAGGGGGTTTTTGGTTTGGTGTTTTTTTTTACAATCAAGTGGTATATAAATTTTATGAAATAAATAAAATAAAAATGAATAAATATTAAGAAACATCTCCAATGGTTTTCTGTGGTCTAGGGGAAACGTCCTCCTAGTCTTTACATTTTCTGTATTGCTCCCAGTGATCTCTTTGCATTGTGTCAACTCTTAATCGGACAGCATAGGTAGCACCACCACGATTGCCCCTTCCTCAAACTGCATCTAATGTGCAGAGACTCAGCAAAACCTTCAGTTTAGTTCAGGCAGCTTAACTCCATCACAGCAAGGAATGTGTAACAGTCCGGTGGCTGTTTGTTGATCCATCAGAAGCTGAGGTCATTGTTAAGCTTTTCAATTAGCCATTGAATGATCTGGATAGAGTGTCACCCCGACAGCTGCCCAGGCTTGGGGGTGGGGGATGATATAGTTCAAAGGGATGACTGGTGCTCTGTTCCTCCTGCTGTAATCACATCTAATGCAATGTTTCCCTACTAACGTCCAAAACATGCAAGCAGATAGGGAAACAAGCCAAGAAATGGTCAAAGAGGCACAGCATCCAACTGGGAAGTTCTCCTGCACACAATTCACCAAAATGAGCAGGAGATGGTAGCGTTCTGCACCCACTTCTTTTGCATCTTTATGGATCTCGTATGGTCAAACTTCCTGTTGGATGCTTTCCAACGTTACAACAGTTACACCAACGTAAAAGTCTTGAAAACACTGTAGAAAATATGGGGTAGTTTTGTGAGGCATGGAAGGCTTCTATTATTCTTTATAGCCTGTCATTTCTACAAGGGCAGGAGCTGTGACCTACCAGTGGAACACATACTGTGCATTTAGAAGGACCCAGGTTTGTGCCTTGGCATTTCAAGGTAGGACTCAGAAAGACTCCCATCTGAAACCCTGAAGATCTGCTGTAAGAGTAAGAGTAGGCAGCACTGAACTAGATGGGCCAGCATTTTTATTCAGTTTTAAGGCAGCTCTACATTTTCCAGCGAGCTCAAGGTGGCATACATGGTGTGCCCCATCTCCTCCCACCCATTCACAACAACCTTGTGAGATAGATGAGGCTAAGAGTTAGGGATTGGCCCTAGATCATCTAACAAGTTTCACGGCTGCAAGGAGGTTTCAAACCAGGTCTTTATGGTCCTATATAGGGCTCATCCACACTTTGCTTGTCTGAGTTCTAGAGAGGTTTTCTGCATGTCCAGTGCTTTCTACTAGGCCCAGGTCCAAGAGTGGTTTTCCATTTGCCCCAAATGGAAACTTGCTCTTTAACACAGAATCAGAGCAAACGTCAGTCTGTGGAAAACCCCATTGACATTTGCTCTGATTCAGCAACGAAGAGCAGGCTGTTATAACTATTTATTAATTAAATTTCTATACTGACCTTCATCCATTTGGTGGAGTGATGGTGTCTGCCAAATCCTAAAGCCCAACAGTGACATATAGGTGTGTGGGTCTATCTATAGAGAATTAAATTTACCTTCCAAAGTTTTGTTTTGTTGATAGGTTATATTAGAAGTAATTATGTGCGCTTTTGTTTAGTTTAGCTGTTTAAAATGGTGGTCGAATGAAAAAGACAAGAATGAGCTGAGGTGGCACGGGAATGTTATTTTATTTCTGTATAGGGGAAAGGGGTGGAGTTAATCTACATATTAACTGGATTTTGCTTCATTAGTGACAAGATTTATATCCTGTCATTTGGTTGAATGGTCCTCAAGGCAGCTTACAACAGGCTGCAGTATGCAAATCCTGAAATCGCACAATTCAAGCATCCCTTAGCTGACGGATGGGACCAGAATGCTTCCCTGCAGCTCCACAGGTGACTCGAGCTCAGGGTTCATTTTGCCACTGAAAGGGTAAGAGTTATGTAGATGTTTAACTATTAGTGTCATGTTTCAAACATGTAGTGGTAGGAGGCTCTAAAGAATGGCCTTCCATAGCTAGTATAGCCTTGTACTTAGGACCGGATTCCTAAGTTCACCTCAGAGAAGATGGAGCAGGGCATCCCCTTTCTGAAGCATTTCAAAGCATTCTTCCCACCTCCTGCTGGTGATAAATCTCCAACGGACAGTGAGGCCCTCTCCCCTCACCTACCCTTTTACCAGCTCCCCCTCCTAGCAGGTGGAGAGAAGATGAGAGAACTATGGGGGCAGACTAGCAACTCCCTTTAGGATCCTTTTTTCAATTGCCAGCTTGAGTATAGCCAGCTGCTGCCATTGCCGACTGACAGGGCCTCTTGTGCTCTGAGGTCATCTCTTCAGAGCTCATGGCTCCGGAATCTTTTGGCTTTACTCCCAGGCTATCAGCATCCAAAGCCACACCAACCATTAACAGTGGGAATGAACACCCCTGTGCATCCAAGCGCCCCTCTTAGTGGGAATGGTCTTCTACTAGATGGTGCCATGTACACACACCTCCTGGCCTTCCTTGTTGGAGAAGCCCTCAAAGACTTGACTAGCCTTATACTGAAGGGCCTTTACTAGTCATTATTAAATAAGCTTACTCTTTCCAGAACAACAGTTCTCTCTTTCTGTAACTTTGGTGTTACAGATGTTCTGAAGTGGTGAACACATACCCTCCAACATTTCTCTGATGAAAATAGGGACATCTTTTTCCATCATCATCACCACCACCACCACCACCACCATCATCATCGTAGTAGTAGTAGTAGTAGTAGTATCCTGCCCTTCTGACTGGGTTGCCCCATTGACTCTGGGTGGTTTCCAACATATATGAAAACATGATAAAACATTAAAAATCTTCCCTATACAGGGCTGCCTTCAGATGTCTTCTAAAGATTGTATAGTTGCATATCTCCTTGGCTCCAGGGTCACATAACTCCATACCCTCCCACATTTCTCTGATGAAAATAGGGGTATCCTAAGGAAAAGCAGAAAATTCCAGGATCAAATCAGAAACTGGGATGGCTTGGATTGTCAGACAAAGACACCAGCAGGTTGAGGTGAGAAAAGAAAGGGGGAGGAAAAGGAAACGACAGCTTTTCATGCCAGCTACTCCAAATGGTTGCCTGGCTTTGAGCAATGCACATATTTCATTTTATTTTTTTACTGTGGTTTTATGCAAACGTGGTATATTGGAAAACTTTGTATTTTTTCCTTTTTAAAAATTAAAGCCATGCACCCAGCTAAACAAATGCCCACAACTAGCCTCAGGTTTCTGGGACTTTGGGTGGGAAAGTACTAACCGAGGGCAGGAGGCAACAACATTCAGGATTAATATAGCCCATCAAGCACCACCCACTAGTGTGGATGGGAAACACCAAGAGGCATAAAATGGAAGGTGCTCATATGTGAAGGGACACTAACACACACATGGAATCCATGATCTACATCAACATGTATGTCTTTGTGGGGGCACAGCCCAAGGGATAGACCTGACAGAACTGCACTGGGATTATTCCAGCCTACCATTCAAACTAGTTCTGTGCCAAACCATTCTCCTGCAGTAGTGTGTGGTTTATTTTATACCATTCTCCATTGATCAATGAGAACAGAAACTTTTCAAAGGGGAAAAGAAACTTTAGTCAAATTCTCGTGGGTAGAGAGCAGGGTTGTTGTTGTTTCTGCCATGCCTACCCTTACTTTTGAGGTGGCCAATGTTGTAGGGAAATCCTTGGGCTCACTTGGATTGCCAAGCAAAGACACCAGCCAGGAATATAGGAGCAAAACAGCAGCCAGTAGGCCTGGTCTTTATTTTAAAGGACTGTTGCAACAGGACTTCCACCCACACGGGCGCCACATGGGTGAAGTAGGAAAAAGCCCAGAACAAAAGATGGCTCCCACTTTTATCAAAATAAATTAAAAAATTGTCCAGTAGAACCATAGAGACCAACTAAGTTTGTTCTGGGTACACTGGGTACATTTTTATCAAAATAAATTAAAAAATTAAAAAATTAAAAAATTGTCCAGTAGCACCATAGTGACCATCTAGTTTGTTCTGGGTACAGTAGTACCTCGGGTTACAAACACCTCGGGTTACAAACACTTCGGGTTACAGACTTCGCTAACATGGAAGTAGTACCTCGGGTTAAGAACTTTGCCCCAGGATGAGAACGGAAATCGTGCAGCAGCGGCACGGCGGCAGTGGGAGGCCCCATTAGCTAAAGTGGTAACTCAGGTTAAGAACAGTTTCAGGTTAAGAACGGACCTCCAGAACGAATTAAGTTTGTAAACAGAAGTACCACTGTATAAGCTTTCGTGTGCATACACAATTCTTCAGATACGGTATCTGAAGATATGTGCATGCACGTGAAAGCTTGTACCCAGAACAAACTTAGTTGGTCTCTAAGGTGCTACTGGACATTTTTTTAAAAAATTAATTTATTTCAACTGCATCAGACCAACACTGCTACCTACCCGAATCCCAGTTTTACAAAGATACCCACAACACCCCTAAAATTACATTGTACATACATCACAAATACATCACAAATTGGGAGAGTCTGGTGACAGAAACCTGAGTATCAGGTTTGCCCCCATCTTTCCCTTGACCTCCACCTCATACCCATCAAGTAAGACAAAAGAAATATTTACAAGCTCCTGGTTTTCCCAACCAAGTTAATCACACCTCTTTGTCCTGACCAAGAACCTAATCCATGGGTAGGCAAACTAAGGCCCAGGGGCCGGATCCGGCCCAATCGCCTTCTAAATCCGCCCTGCAGATGGTCTGGGAATCAGCGTGTTTTTACATGAGTAGAATGTGTGGGCTAATAGCCGTAAATAAATAAATAAAATTAAATTAAATACATGAGTAGAATGTGTGCTTTTATTTAAAATGCATTTCTGGGTTATTTGTGGGGCATAGGAATTCATTCATGTTTATTTTTTTCAAAATATAGTCCAGCCCCCCACAAGGTCTGAGGGACAGTGGACCAGCCCCCTGCTGAAAAGGTTTGCTGACCCCTGATCTAATCCATTCCTGGATGGGTTGCTATTGTCCACAGGATGACTACCTGTCTGGCACCCATTTGCCAGGATGCCAGTGATTATCTCTTATGCAAGAGGCTGCTGTGTACCTGATCCCAGGTTTCAGGAATTATGGTTGTCGTTTACCAGTTTCCCAAGTCCCCCCTTTGTAGCCATCTTTTCCCAGAGCAGAACAACGTTGGTCGTGTATTATGTGGTGCTTTGAGGAGACATTGTTTGTGAACAAAGGGGGGGGGTACACACTGCGTGCTGGAGGGGCAACCCCACCCCAAATCATTATAAAACTTCCTGTAACACCAAGGAGTCCTTTCTTTCCTTCCACAAATCATATCACCAGTGCACTGCATTCTGCATCCTTCCCAGGTTCCCATGGTATAGTTAAAGCCTGGAGGAAGACATGAGGTAACTCCTCTTGTGAGTCTTTTCCAGGTCAGGAAGCAGAGATAACCAGGGAGGTCGCAGAATGGTGAAGAAATACTGACTGGAAAGATGCCCCCACTCTCACGATCTTTAGTTGAGATGATAAGCTCAAAACCCCACACCCACCCAAATCCAAAGGTGCCCTGGCAAAGGGACAGAAATGGAAACTTCTTTCACAGGAGGTGGGAGGGGGCAATGGAGGGGAGATTTTGGCATAGCACAACTTCAGACAAGGCCTGGGGAGATTACCAAGTGTTCACTATGAACCAAAGAATTTAAGAATTGCACTGTGCAAGACAAACATTCCTCTTGCCCACTCTTTGCTAATAAAGACTTTATACTATTTTGTGCCAGAAGATGGCAGTAGGCCTTCTCATATGTGAGGTAAGACTCCCATATCTCCAGGAAACAAAGCAGTGAGTGTGTCACTTCAGGTTTTGTTGTCCACATTAAGCAACTCACATGAAGGGTTGCAGTAGAAGAGGTCTGGAAGTGGAAGATTTCTCTTTTCCTTTCTGCTTTTATTTTTACAAGGTTCTCTAGATCTGTGTTTGTCAGGTGCACTTCTGGAACACTGGCTGGGAGAGGGGAAACAGCTGTGGTTGTGTGTTTTCAGAGATGACAAGTGCATGACACTGTTTAAGAAATTAATTTTCTTCAGGGTTATCTCCAGTACAAATAACTGATTCCCTAGGGTACTTCGTATAGGAGAAAGGCTCATTGGTCCCTCTGAAGAGATCTCATCCAAGCCAAGCTTTACCACCGTGCTTCGCAAGATGAAAAATTCGCTAGACAAAAAAATTCGCGGAACGAATTAATTTCGTCTTGCGAGGCACCACTGTATTCTGTTTCAAAATCTAAGATTTTTTAATCCTTTTTTTAAAAAAAATAGTAAGCAAAGTTTCAACTACCTTTTTTTTCAGAGAAGAAGAGCTAAAAGACATCAGGAAAGAAAGGGGTAGGGGAAGTATTATTAAGTAATCATGGCATTATCCCAACTACGGTATATCTTCATTTGAAATATTGGAAACAAATATGGAGCAAACATTATATAGAAAATACTTTGAAGCTATTTCAGGGGGGGGGGGTGACAGACGACCCTGAATAGAATAAATGTCCTAATCTTGCAGATTTGGCAGTTATAACTACAGTTCAGAGATTTAAAGTAGCACTTTCTTCAGATTGCCCCTCTTCATCACCACAGGGCTGCTTAAGACTTTTCCTCAGCCTATCCCAAAAGACAAGCTGAGCTGTTGGCTTCTCAGGCCAGTCTATGTAGGTCTTCTTCTTTACCAGCTTGGCCAACCGATGGTAAGATGAAAGCTGATACCTGGACCTGCGTTCCAAGAACACCAGGATCAGTGTGTCATCTGGTTCTGCCAAGAGTCGGTACGTAGCCAGGCTCAACTCCAGAGAACACCAATGGTTGCACAGGGAGTGTGGGCTGATCACACAGATGGCCTTCCGGTTTCTGTAGAGGTTGTCCATAATATTGTCCACAATAGCCTTGCCCACCACAAAGTCCCTACTGTGTAGACAGAGCTTCAGGAAGGGAGGACCATTGCGCTTTAGGTTGGGTACCAGGTTCTGAAGGACCCAATTCTGGTCCTGCCTGCAGTAAGACACGAAGGCATCATATTCAAACCTCTTGCCTTTCTCTATTTCACCACACAGTCTATGCCACCAGCCTCGTAGTATGTAGATGAGGAAGAAGAGCTCTGAACCACAGGTGACATGAATCAATAGGAATGACATGAGGAAGAGGATCAGAGAGGAAGTGGCCATAAAGAGAATGAAGTCTATCTTCAGGATGCAATTGTGCTCAACAAATTGCAAGAACTCCTGAGATTTCAGTGCCATTGTCAGTTGCTGACACCTCAGTGGGTGTACAATAGATACAAAAAGGCAGTGGCGTAGCGTGGGGGGTGCAGGGGGGCTGGCCGCACCAGGCGCAACATCTGGGGGTTAGGGTTAGGGTTAGGGGGCGCAAATCCATGGGTTAGGGGGCGCAAATTACTTGCCTTGCCCCGGGTGCTGACAAACCACGCTATGCCACTGCAAAAAGGTCTTTCTTTCCTGATGCCCAGCTGACAAACCAGGCATTGGAACAGTAGCACCCAAAGTTGCCTGTGTTCAGGTAAAAGTACCTTAGTTGCCCCATTTGATCCTGAAAGCTAGCATCTAGGGTAAGGATTAATTCACTTTGCAACACAAGAAGCTGCAAACTCTTCATGTCCCAGAATAAAACAGGGGATACATATTCCAGGCCCGATTCCATCAAGTGCAATACCTCCAGGTGAGTGAGGTTCTGGAAGAGAAACTGGGCATCAGCTTTAGGAATATCTTTAATTGCATCTGCAAGCTTAAAAACCACCAAGACCCTTAGGTTTGATAAATGGGAAAAGTTGAAGTTTCCCCTGTAAGAACCCTGTACGATAACACTATGGTGAAGTTTTTCTAGGAGAGGGAAATCATGGAAAAAAGGCCTAGAGGTATTACAGGAAAAAATGAATCCTGACAAATAAAGTTCCTTTACTTTGGGGAAAAAGAGCGATTTGCATGAGTCCACTTCAAGCTGATTACACTTGAGTGTTAATTTCTCCAAAGTGGAAAACATCTCCATGCTTTGTCTTCTAAATCTAACTCTGGATTTGGATAGAAGTTCAAGATTTTCAAGGCCAGGGATTCAAAAGCCCACATCCAGGTCACCATAATTTATAAAACCAAATTGTAGTTCTCTCAGCATATTGAGACCTTGAGAGAAGTATGTTGTCAGCACTTCAATTGGGTCATGCCTTAGGTTCAAGAAGGCCAACCTGGAGAGGGAAGAAAAGGAATGATTTGTCAAATGAATAATGTAGTTGTTTTCCAGATTGAGTACCTTAAGTTGATGAAGTCCATAAAATGCCATTGAATCTATCCTTTCAATATTGCTGGCATAGAGTAAGAGCTCCTGTAAATATGGCAGGCAGGAAAAGGCGTAGGCTTGGAGGTTGCTGACATTATTTCCTGAGAAATTCATAATCTGCAGCTTAGAGGTGAAATTCATCCTCTTATACACTGGTGGGCATAGGCCCCAGTGGAGGTTATTTAGAGAAAGATCTAAAAGCTGGAGCTGGGGCATTTTGTATAGAATCAAAGTGCTAATTTCTCCAGAGAGCGACAGGCATCATACTTTACAGCATCAAAGGTTTTGAAAAATATCCGGGACAGTGACAGAGAACAGAGGGAGAAACGGGAAGCCAAATCACAGACTGGGAAGGTCTGGCTCTTGAACCTTGGGTTGGTGTTTTCCAGTGAAAGGGAGTCAAGTTTTTCTATTTCTAATGCTAATATTAGGATCTCACCCAGAGTCAGAGGGGAAAAGCTCCATCTTAGGTTCTGGAGAAAACATCTGTTTTGGCCTTCAGGACTCTTTCCCTCTTTCTGAGACCATGTGGTAGGGACAGCAGAAGCCAAGCTGTAGTCAGGATGTTGGCTTCCTCCTTTTTGTTTCAACCTCCTCGGTGCTGTTCCTCCTTATTTCACTCCCTATCCTGAAAGCCACTTGCGGCTCAGAGCTTCTTTTCCTGATCTACATCCTGAGAGCATGGTGGCATGGACTGTTGAATAACAGAAAAGGCCAGAGGTTTGAGTATGATGCTTTTGTGTCCTACAGCTGTCAGGACCAGGAGTGGGTGTTACAGCACTTGGTGCCCAATCTGGAGCAGAAGGGACCCCCCTTCCTGAAGCTCTGTCTCCACAACCAGGACTTTGTGGTGGGCAAGGCCATTGTGGACAATATCATGGAGAGTCTTTACAGCAGCTACAAGACCATCTGTGTTATCAGCCACCAGGCCCTCAACAGCTCCTGGTGTTCTCTGGAGATGACCCTGGCCACATACCGTCTTGTGGCTGAGCAAGAGGATACGTTGATCCTGTTGTTCATGGAGCACATCTCCAGATACCGTCTCTCAGCCTATCATCGCCTGGCAAAGCTGGTGAAGAGGCCTCAGGAGCCAGCTGCCCAGGCTGCCTCTTGGGATAGGTTGAGGAAGATACTGAAGCAACACTGTGGTGGGGAGGAACCAAAGCTTTAAGCATTCTGTGTTGTCCAACTTGGCTATGCAGTGAGCATCCAACAAACTTCTGCCCAACGAAATTTATTTCTTATCTTGCAAAATAATTAGTTGTGAAAAGATGTAGGCAAGCTTAATGGAGTCTTGACCAGAGAAACCAAGAGAGTTCACATACAGACATAAACACTGCTAAATCTTGTTCCCACATAACGTTTTTGTTTACTCGGATGTGTCCTATTTCTATGTAAATGAAAGAATGTTATATCATGGATAGCATTATTGTCAAATATTTTCCTGCTTGTGTGTAATGTACACAAACTCTGAGGTCTAACCTACACAAACACTGCATTACACTTGAGTGTGCAGAAGCATCATAGAATTAAGCCTTCTTTCTTGGCAACAATTTTATTACAGAAATTTCATCAACCATACAGTACAATAAATATACATATAATATCCTGTATAATTCATTATTTTAACAAGCCAAACCGTTTTTTCCTGCATTCATCATATTTTAAAAATCCATATATTTACTCTCAGGTCTTGGTCTGCTGGAAACATAAAGCATTCTGGTTTCTTTGCTTTTAAAGTCCTTTGGTACAGCTGACGTATTGCTTTTTCTCTAAATAGTTGAAAGGGTAATTAAAATGGAGTTTCCAGCATATTAATATAGCACTATATCATGCAGCAACACCCTTCCTTTGTGGCCAAGATCCTCATATAATATTCACCCCCAAGAAAGTCCCATTCAGTTAAAAGTTTGTTACTTGCAGTTCAGCTTGTTCAATTGCTTCCTATTAATTGCACCTGGGAGATGAATGATCACCCCGTGAATAGTCTCTCAGAATTGCTCCACTGACAATTTCTGTTTCTGAGGAAAGATGTTTTGATTACTGATCTCTTTTCTTTTCTTTACTGGTGAAACAGCACTATTTGGAGAGTGGGAATAAATATAACAGAAGGAAACTAGTAATTAAAGCAATAACAGAAACTGACATTTGGGTAATTCTGAATGGTAAATTAAAGAGGCAATTAATAGGTTATTTAGCACCAATCCCCTAATCAGGGGGCAAAACAAGATCTGAAAAGAGGAACTGCTGAAACTTTAAGCCTTAAATTTATAGGGATATGTTTCATCTCCCTGTAGCCTTCAGTTTAGTCTGCCATAAGTAAAAAAGCCAAGCTGTTCGCTGACACTGCTTTAAAGATCCTCTTGACAAAGAAGAACCTACAGCTGTTTTTGGACTATGTGAAGTTAAGGACAGCATTTCCATCCACACTACTCTAGTGCTGGAGCTCTAAATAGCAGCCGTGGGAATCTTGTGGGAGATAGCAGCAAAACCTAACAAACACATATTCTTGCTTAGTTAGCATGAGAAGGGGCTATGTCCACAGAGCTGTATTGCTGATAGATACTCAGACCACCAAATTAAAATTGGCAGCGAGGGCTCTGTGTTATGTCATTCCCCTCGCCCTCTCCTGTAGAGGAAGGAGCATGCAGTACTTCCTGTTCCTCTCTCTCCCTTTGACAGCCATGGATGCAGATATGCCTCTACTTACTCCAGCTTTAGGTGCATAACTGAAGATGTTTATACTACAAATGTATTTTGCTTGAATAGTTTTTATTGCTACCATTGCTTGAACCAATGCTAGATTATAAGTAAACAAGCTATAGTTTTTAACTTACTTTCCGAGTTGTTGCCCAATCTTTATTGAGCAGGGTAAGAAAGGAGAGCCAACTTACTTCATAGCTGGACTTGCTAAAAATAAGGTTTTACAGTCTAATTCCTATTCTTTTAATTGTTCAGTTTGGGGTGGGATTTTAAAACTCTGTTCACCCCATACACATGGCCTAGAGGGATAAGGTGCAATTAATATATCCTCTCCTACCCACTAAAACCTATCCTATACTTCTCTCTGATCTTAATGCTAGCCATCACAGTGCTAAGGCTGGATATGAGCCTTCTGCTTGCTCTTTAAGATTAAAACTCAGCATTTCCCCACCCTAGGACTGGACTGAGGGGTGGGCATGTTGCCTTTTACTCTTAAATATCAGGTAGAGGGATAATCTCCGGTCTCAGCACTGTGGTGTTGAGCATTAAGATCAGGGAGAAATGGTTCCTATGACTGCTCTCCAGATATCCCCTCTAAAGGGATGCCAGAGGGATCTTTTATCTCTCCATAGGTGGATCTAAAGAGAAGGAAGAGGAATTTTATGCCTCAATCTGGAGATTTAAGTGCCCCGTCTGCTCCTTAAAGAGCAGGCGAGATTTCCAAATCAGGTTGTGGACTTGAAGGCCTGGTGGTCCTGATCCGGCCTGTGAGTTAGCCATCCCTGTTTTAAAGGTACAGGAGCTGTGAGAAGCTGGAACAGAACTCTGCCTGTTCCTCACGGGCAGGCTGGTCCAGCGATCATATTTTATTTCTTTAAAATTGTCATAATTGTCTAAAAAAAATCATGGTGAGATGATACAGAAAATTCTGGACTGCAACACCTTAATAATGACATTGCCTAGATGCTCCACAAAAAGTAAGTGAACAAAGGAAGGCATCTCTGGCTAATCCAGCTAAAGAGGAAGCAACCGTTATCTTCTCTAGTGATGTTCCTGCTATTGAAATAAAGGTTGTTCTGCTGATACCATTGCTACCCAACTACACACTATCTCTCTGGCAGGGAGTAGATCACCCGTTACTGACTAGCTAGTTCTATCCAACCTGACCAATAGCAGAGATGGCATTATACTGAACAAACTACTGCTAAGTCTTATTTCCCTTACTTGGGTCTTTCAACTCATTTCAGCATGTTCATGGAAGAGGATTATCTAAAATCAGGGCTGGAGCCCAGGCTCAGTTAGCCATGAGGCTTCCTGTGGACTGGGATTGCTTCCGGGGCTATGACCATTCTGAATGGTGTGGGTTTTCTCACAGAGAATTAGCTCAGGCAGTATTTCCCCTGGACAATTCTCCTGAGATCTATTGCCCAGGTTAGTATTGCCCCCAATAGGGTCATTGAGGAAGGCACCTGAATCCATTGTATTCAGAGCTTCATCTTGAGGACTCTGTGTCCCTCCACAGCTGTCCACCCGCCAAGGCAGAGCTAAGTACTTGTGCACTTCAACAGCAGGACTGCGGCGGTTAGGGTCAATGGCCATTAGGCGGCGGAACAGACCCAAGAGATGGGTGGTAAAGCCTCTCCACAGGGCCGGAGCCTCCCCTGGCACCGTGCGGTTCTGCCAGATGCCAAATTCCTCAAACTGAGGGTCAGGGCTCATGGCCACATCCCAAGGGAAGCAACCTGTACAAATACAGAACAGTAGCACGCCAAAGGCCCAGACATCCAGGCTGGGGTCTAGAGCCAAAGTCTCGGTGCCTTCCAAAAGGCACAATTCAGGTGGAGAGTAGGGCAGAGTGCCAGACATAGCAGCCACTTGTGTGCCTTCCACTCGTGTGAGGCCGAAGTCTCCCAGTTTCACCTGACGACACTCTTTGTCAAAAAGCATCACATTGTCCAGCTTTATGTCCCGGTGCACCAAGCCTTTGCCATGCATGAAATCCAACGCCTCGGCCAGTTGGGCTGCACACCGTTTCACCTGTACCTCAGGAAGGCCCTCCTGTTGAGAAAGAGAAAAGAGAGCAGGGGGTAAAGATGAGCAGTACCTCTTGAAAAGGATTACCCTCCAGCCTCCATCTTTCAGAGGAATGGGACCAGTTTGGAAGCACCGTCGTTGAGTCAAGTGCAAATGGACCTTTCATTGAAAGAAGCTAACTGTAGATGTAATTGCCTGGCTAGTGGTACCTATGATGTCACCTAGACACCTCCCCCCTCCCCCCAATCCTTAGAACAGTTTTGCTATATTATCATCAGCTGCTTAACACTGGAGCACTGAAGGCAAAGGATAAACATAAAAATGGGGAAAGGTACTGTGGCACTTTAAAGAACAAAAAGGTGGCCAGTTGAACCAGCATTTAATTAGTATGCTAGGCTGCAATGTTTCCCAAACTTGTGTCTCCCTAGCTAACAGGACCAGTGGTCAGGGATGGTGAAAACAGCTGGAGATCCAAGTTTTGACAACAATGTGCTAGGGTGTGTTTCAGCCATTCATATTAGAGCCAGGAGGAAGCTGGAGCTACACTGCAGGCTCACTCTGAGTTTTAGATTACAATTGCTTGCATGTTTAATCTTTCCCTATACACAAAATAAATCCTACTTTCCCACCTGTGCTGAGACTCTCCCATTTGTAGGCCCCACAAAGTTTCCATCCCACTTCGTACCCCTGAATTCAGGATGGCACAAAGGTCACCAGCTGGTGCCAGCTCCTGTGCAAAGCCATAATGTGTAGATGTCTCAAAAGCAATGCCAGTGGTTCGGAGAAGGGCGCGGTGTGAGGAGAGGCAGAGAGCAATACAGTATTCCCGCAGGAACTCGTGCCTCCCTGTCCGCTCCTTGGACATCAGCTTCAGAGCCATCGATGTTCCTGAAAAAAACAACAAAATGTCAGCGGCTGGACATTTGAGGGTGCCTGGGTGCCACAGCACCAAAAGTAGTGCCCATGTCACACATAAATCTTCTGTTTAGTACTTGATACCTGCACGGTCCAGGCATTGTACCTCGAAAACACAGTTCACACAGCGGCTAACCTGTAAGCCCTTAGAAGCTGATCATCCTTGGATTGGGAGAAGGAACACTCAGGTCAGAAGCTCTGGAGGGCAATTCAAATTCTGGCAACACACTTGTTTTCAGAAATTAACTGCTGCATACCATTGTCTCCCCGGCAGGGGGCACTGCAAAGCTAGTTTCAAATGGTGAGGAAGATCTTTCATCTGGGTAACAGAAAAAATAATCTGTCCCTAACCTGGGTTTGGGACTCGGATTGAATCTGTTGTTCAGTGACATACTCTTCTACAGTTATGTGCAAATGGTTACCTCCTTCCTTCTTATTCTTACAGCTGTGAGGCTGGCTAGCTTGCTACTTGGACTGCTACAGGCACTTGGCATCGCCAACACAGCACCTGCTGGCTGGCAGCTGCCCACACTCCTGGGATGACACAGCTAATTAATTACAGGATTTAGTGAACTAGAAGAGGGCAGTGGGGCAGCTTGGGCTGAGCTGCAGCAGAGCCAGCTCCAGGCAGGTCTTAAGTCAAGCGTTAGCCCCAGGGCATGTCTGCAGTTCTAGAGAGTACCGTATTTTTCGCACTATAGGACGCACTTTTTCGCCTCCAAAAATGAAGGGGAAATGTGTGTGCGTCCTATGGTGCGAATGCAGGCTTTCGCTGAAGCCTGGAGAGCGAGAGGGGTCGGTGCGCACCGACCCCTCTCGCTCTCCAGGCTTCAGGAGAGCCCCACCGCCAGCCCCACAAGCTCGGGGGACAGCGGGAGAGGCGCAGCGCGCTCTTCCCGCTGTCCCCCGACTTGGCTAGAAGGCTGGCGGGGGGAGAAGCCTGCTCCTCCCCGTCGCCAGCCCCGCAAACTCGGGGGACAGCGGCAGGGGCGCAGCGCGCCCTTCCCGCTGTCCCCCAACTTGGCTAGAAGGCTGGCGGGGGGAGAAGCCTGCTCCTCCCCGTCGCCAGCCCCGCAAACTCGGGGGACAGCGGCAGGGGCGCAGCGCGCCTTTGCCGCTGTCCCCCGACTTGGCTAGAAGGCTGGCGGGGGGAGAAGCCTGCTCCTCCCCGTCGCCAGCCCCGCAAACTCGGGGGACAGCGGCAGGGGCGCAGCGCGCCTTTGCCGCTGTCCCCCGACTTGGCTAGAAGGCTGGCGGGGGGAGAAGCCTGCTCCTCCCCGTCGCCAGCCCCGCAAACTCGGGCGACAGCGGCAGGGGCGCAGCGCGCCTTTGCCGCTGTACCCCGACTTGGCTACAAGGCTGGCGGGGGGAGAAGCCTGCTCCTCCCCATCGCCAGCCCCGCAAACTCGGGGGACAGCGGCAGGGGCGCAGCGTGCCTTTGCCGCTGTCCCCCGACTTGGCTACAAGGCTGGCGGGAGGAGAAGCCTGCTCCTCCCCGTCGCCAGCCCCGCAAACTCGGGGGACAGCGGCAGGGGCGCAGCGCGCCCTTCCCGCTGTCCCCCGACTTGGTTAGAAGGCTGGCGGGGGGGAGCCTGGTTTTGCGGGAGGCGGGGGAATCCCCCCGCCTCCCAGGAAAGCCAGGAGAAGCCGTGCAGCCCTTTTAAAAGGCGCGCGGCTTCTGCCGGTTTTGCGGGAGGTGGGGGAATCCCCCCGCCTCCCAGGAAAGCCAGGAGAAGCCGTGCAGCCCTTTTAAAAGGCGCGCGGCTTCTGCCGGTTTTGCGGGAGGTGGGGGAATCCCCCCGCCTCCCAGGAAAGCCAGGAGAAGCCGTGCAGCCCTTTTAAAAGGCGTGCGGCTTCTGCCGGTTTTGCGGGAGGTGGGGGAATCCCCCCGCCTCCCAGGAAAGCCAGGAGAAGCTGTGCAGCCCTTTTAAAAGGCGCGCGGCTTCTGCCGGTTTTGCGGGAGGTGGGGGAATCCCCCCGCCTCCCAGGAAAGCCAGGAAAGCCCTGTGCAGCCCCTCCGCCAAGGAGAGGCTGCACGGGGCTAAAGGGGAAGCCAAAACAGCGAGCGGGATCCATCCCGCTCGCTGCCTTGGCTTGATCCATAGCTGCACGCAACCCCTCCGGCAGGGAGAGGTTGTGTGCAGCCTGTACGCTGCTCTTTGGGGCTGCGGGGGGGGGAAAAGATTTTTTTTCTTGAATTCCCCCCCTAAAAACTGGGTGCGCCCTATGGTCCGGTGCGCCCTATGGTGCGAAAAATACGGTAGGTTCTCTTCAAGACTAGGGTCAATCTCAAGACAAGACCACACTCTAATCTGGTTAACATCCCATTTCCCGCAGCAACTTTTACTTATCGTGTTCCTGCTTTCCTCCATAGCAGCCCATGGAATTCTGTCCTACTCCTTACCAACAAACCTTTAGCTTTCTAAAAGGACAAATTTTCCTGTGATACTACACCCCTCCCCTAATTCTCACTGGGAGTGAGGGGCAAAGAGAAGGACAGTTCTTTTGCATTGTCTGTGGCCCTTAATGGCTCAGTACTTCTTTCCACATTGTTCAGCCAATATGGTTTGCATAAACTTACCCATGTATTCCTTGTCTGGCACAGTTCTGCAGCTTGCATTTCCCCTTTGTATCCCAAATATTATCCAAATACTGCGGTTTATTAGCTTCTAATATTCACTAACAGACTTTGGTACTCTGGTCCCCAGCTGTAACAGCACATTGCCTCCTGTGGGCTGGCGTGGCCCTTATGAACATCAGAAGAACCTGCTGTATTTGTCCAAAGGTTCATCGAGTTCAGCACTCTGTTCTCACAGATGCAACCAGATGCTTATAGGAAGCCCATTCAATAACATTATTCCCACTTGTGATTCGCAGCAACTGATATTTAGAGGCATACTGACTCAGACAGTGGAGGCAGAAAATGGCTAGTAAACTAGATAAGCTTCTTCTCCAACAATTTTTCTAATCCTCTTTTAAAGCCATTGAAATTGGTGGCCATCTTGACATTCTGTGGGAGTGAATTCTACAAGTTAACTATGTGCTGTGTGGAGAACTCTCTTTTGTCTGTCCTGAATCTTCCAACACTCAGCTTCATTGGATATCCCCAAGTTACAACATAATGAGACAGGGACAAAAATGTCCTTCCTCCACCCAGTGCATGAACTGTATACAGTTGTACTTTGGATGCCAATTGCCTTGGTACTCGGACGTTTTGGCTCCCGAACACCGCAAACCTGGAATTGAGTGTTCCAGTTTGTGAATGTTCTTTGGTACCTGAATGTCCAATGGGGCTTCTGCAGCTTCCAATTGGCTACAGGAGCTTCCTGCTGCCAATCAGAAGCTGCACTTTGGTTTCCAAACATTTTGGAAATCAAATGGACTTCCAGAACGGATTCAGTTCGACTTCCAAGGTACATCTGTACACCTCTTATCATTTCCCCGCTTGTTCACTAAACGAAAAGGCCTCAAATGTTATAGTCATTTGTCATACGGGAGTTGTTCCATCCTCTTGATCATTTTGGTTACCCTTTTCTGAACCTTTTCCAGGTGAGATGAACAGAATAGTACACTGTATTTCAAGTGGTCATGCTACAGATCTGTGTAACAGCATTACGGTATTGGCTGTTTGGTTATCAGTCACTTTCCTAATGATCCCTAGCATGGAATTTGCCTTTTCACACTCTCACCTCTCTCACGATGCTGGATGTGCAGAACATGTCCATAGGAGCCACTGCCTAGCTCCTTGGCTATGTCGTATTTCTCCTCTACTTCTAGCTGAGGTAAGCTGTCTGAGGTGATGCACATGAGCTGTTCTATGAGCTCCTCATTGTCTTCAATATCTTCCAGAGCCTCAGTTGAGGTGGTGTTCTGCTCATGAATAGAGGCTGTGGAGAGAAAGGAGGAATGATAATTTTTTAAAATTATCTGTAATCCACATGTAGTCTTCTAATTCTCTGTAATCCACATGTAGTCTTCTAAATTCCATTGGAAGATGAAGAAAGTTTGTTTTCTCCTGCTCTGGAGGGTTGTAACCTGCACCAATGGCTGCAAGTTACAAGAAAGGAGAGTCAGACTAATCATTAGGAAGAACTTTCTAATAGTAAGAGCTGTTTGACAATGGAACAAATTCCCTTGGAGGGTGAACTCTCTACTGGAGGTTTTTAAGCAGAGGTTGGATGGCTACCTGTCATGGATGCTTTAGTTGAGATTCCTGCATCATGGGGTTGGACTTGATGACCCTCGGTGTTCCTTCCAGCTATACAATTCTATGACCCCATCCCATGATTCTATGAAGGCTGACCTCCAACATCAACAGCAGAGTAAGGGGAGAGGCCCCCTTTCCCCTCAGTTTGGCTGGGCTCATTTATTTATTTTTGCAAGAGCACAGAAGATGGGGAATCCTACACTTAATTACCGTATTTTTCGCTCTATAGGACGCACTGGACCATAGGAGGGGTAGAACAGGGGGGGGGGATTCTCCCCCTCTCTGCTCAGCGCCCCTTCAGCGAAGCGGCAGGAGAAACGGAGCCCCTTCCATTTCTCCTCCTGCTTCACTGAAGGGGCGCTGCGCAGAGAGGGAAAACTGTGCAGCACCTCTCCAGCGAAGCGAAGCCTGGAGAGCAAGAGGGATCGGTGTGCACCGACCCCTCTCGCTCTCCAGGCTTCAGACGGCTATCCACAAGCCTTTGGAGCGCAGCGGGAACTCCTGCTGCACTCCAAAGGCTTGTGGATAGCTGCCTGAAGACCCCGGAGCGCAGCCTTTGAAGCCTCTGCAGAGCAGCAGGGTGAAGGCACCCTGCTGCCCTGTGGAGGCTTTGCACAGCCATCCCCAAGCTGTGCAGCGCTCCGCCTCGCTGTTCTGGCTTCGGGGACAGCCTTTGAAGCCTCCACAGGGCAGCGGAGTGCCTTCACCCTGCTGCCCTGCGGAGGCTTTGTGCAGCTAACCCCAAGCTAGAACAGCAAGATGGAGCACTGCGCAGCGCTCCGTCTCCCTGTTCTGGCTTTGGTCTTAGCCGCGCATCCTGCATTCGCTCTATAGGAATATTCGCTCTTAATTTTTGGAGGGGAAAAAGTGCATCCTATAGAGCAAAAAATACGGTAACGTAGGTGAGAGACAACAGATGTCACAGTTGCCTGAGGTAAGAAACTGTTGAGGACTTTGACTTTGCTTTCTTTGGGGGGAAATGGCATCTGGTCTTGCTGTGAGATAAAACAGGCGGTGGAGCAGCAGCAAGCTATGCATGCCACTTACCCATCATCAAATAAGAGGAAATGAACCACATTTTCATAAGACGTGCATAAGTATGGCTGCAAATTTAGTGACAATCACTATTTATTTAAATAGACCGTAAAATACGTCTCACCACAGCGAGGGAGAATGTGAACTGTATGTCTGGCTCCCCATCTGCTGTCCAGTTAGTCTTGATGGATAACTTTAATGCTCATGCTCTCTTATTTTTCTTTTTTAAACACAACTTGGAATGAACAGCCCTTCAAATCCTCCCCTGTGCAGTGCAGGACACAGGGCTCTCTTAAAGCTTAGGCTGAGGTTCTTCCTCCTGCCTTCTGTTCAAAATCTGAACACTTTATCCTGCACAGCCCAATGAGGGAAGGTTTTGGTGCAGTTGCCCCTGATTTTAATGAGGCGCGATTCAGGTTTGCTTCCTGAATCTCTTATTATCGAAGGATGGCACTCAGGGAAGTATGCACTTAGGAGAAGAGGCAGCGGGCGGGGGGGGGGTTGTTAGATAACCAACGGGAGCAGGGAGCCAATATAGCAGCAGGCTGGGAACTGGAGCAGCGCCAGGCCAGAGGCATCCTTCCACCATCCCGCGCACCATGGGAGGACATTCCCTACATGCCGCTTGCCTGTGTGTTAGCAGATGACTCTGCAGTTTGAGATCCCAGAAAGACTTTCTCAGGGAGTCAGAGCAGTGCCTAGGGAAAACTGGCCGGGGTGGGGGTGCTGTGTGGAATGCAAAGCTCTGTTGCTCTGGGACCGCAATAAGAAAGGTAAAAGCAGTGCTAGGTAATCTGACCCTTGTGTTATGGTCTTAAGCCCCCACCTTCCTCTGTGCTTTTTAGACAGCCGTAGGTATTCATTCGATTATGAATACGAAGCACACACACATTTAACATTTCCCCTTCCCAGCTATTCTATACTTTACATCTGCTTTTGCATTCCTGATATGGTATAGAGCGAAAAAATAAACAAAAGGAGTATGACTTGAAGAAGGAGGAGGAGGAGGAGGAGGAGGAGGAGGGATGGGGAATATTCTGAGCACATGCAATTTCACATTTGAAATTTACTTAAATAGCACCATCAAAACTACAGGGATAAAATGGGAGTTGCTTCTGCTGCCCCCTGATGAGAAAAACATGGGAACATAGGACTGTTTTGTTGTAGAAAAGGGTAATAACAAAATGAACACCTGGAGCAGCGCTTACTACCATGTTTGAATGAACAGATTTACAAACTGCTAATTTTAAAGCTGAAAACAAATTTTGGTTTAAAATATTTACCAATGAGAATAATAAAAAGATTTGGTGGCCAGCATTAAGAGGTTTTCAACAGCTGGCTTTAAAACTGAAATTTGAGCATTTTGAAATTTCTAATCGGAATTCTGAAAGTTTAACGACATGCTAAACTTGCACACAAATTCAAATCAGCTTTAGAGTTTTGGTATTTTGAATGAAATGTGTTTTTTCCCCACTATCCCACACAGTGGGAAGTTTCAGGGCTATATCTTACCTGGGTTTGGTTTTCTCTCACTGGAGACTATTATTTTCTAATACTTGGGCTCCCAGCAGCCTAAGATCCTTCTTATCCTCCCCCACAACTGTCATAGTTCAAAAGCTTTAAAATATTTTTCATTAGTTTTTGTGCCAATCTAAAGATTCAACACATTTTATGAACAGTGGCTTCTATTCAGGTTTTTTTAAAAAAATTGTACAAATTTTGCATATTAGCCGTTTATCTTCTGATTTTCAAAAATTTTCTTCAAAACAGTAAATTCAGTTCTTTCCTTTATTTATTTAGCAAAACCTATGTGTTGCTTAATCAAGATATCTAACAGTTTCCATGAAATTATATAAAAAATGAATTAAAATAGCAATAAAAAAGACTTTAAAAACAGTAGACATAATAAAATTATTAAAATGTCAATAAAACCAGTTTCAAAAACAATTGTAAATAATAAAAGTACGTCTGGGTAGACTTGCCTAAAAACAGTTTTTAGCAGACATTGAAAGCAGTACAAAGATGGCACCTGACCAATATTAATTTTCTGGGAGTTTTGGAGAATGGGTGCTGCCGCACTAAAATATTGATTTCTCATAGGTGAATAATGAATATTATGTGGTGTTTGTAAAGTGCCGGTTCCACAGTTAACATCATTAGAGTAAGCTCTTATAACCCCAAATCAGATATCTGTGTGGCTGAATCATCATTACCAAATATGTTTGAGTTAAATACAGGTGTTTTCCCCTAAGTTTAGAAGCTTTTACCTGCTTATATTTAAGACCTTTAAATAAGTTGCCTTACCCTTGCCCCGCTAAAGCCCCTATCATGCTCACAGTTATTGCAGCTGTGCTTTTGCGGTCTCTGGGTGTCCCACTCCGCCAGTCATTTAGTTTGTTGATTTAAAATGTTTTCATCATTATTTCCCTTTTAAAAAGCTCAAGCAGCAAGCAGAAGGTTTAAAATATAATAAAACATAATTACAAGATTACTAAATAAAGCACACACACACACACACACACACACACACACACACACGTTAAGTATGATAAGGGGCTAGTTTCCGATCCACCCTAAACCAGCAGGAATCATGAGCAAGCTGAGCGATTCAGGTCAGGAGTTTGAAAAGGTATGGCTTGCAAGGTAGTGGGCTTTTAATAAAAGCTGTCTATCATAAATTTAAACTTAAACGGGAAAAAATTGGGCAACCAGGTGTTCTGGGTAGAAGCCTGGCCCCCTCATTTCAGGGATGCTTCTCATGAGACCAAAGGCACACAAACAGCAGGCCCATTTTGGGGCCAGTGCACTAGATACTCACAGTTGTTGGTCATCATGAGATAGCAACTAGGAACAACGAGCACCTTTTAGAAAATAGAGGGGAGATTCATCAATCAGCGGGGTGAAGTGTTTTCTCCCCAGCTTTCTGGTGAATACGTTGTTTAGGAGGATAAACATGGGAGAGACAGCGGTGAGTCAGTTTGCATATTAGGCACCGTAAAACACATTGGCATGGGCATGCATCGCACAGGGATTTGCTGCTAACTCATCAACAGCCAAGAAACCATATATGGCATAGAAAACCCTCCCTTAAGTAATCACCTTATCCTTCACAGCCAAACTCTTCTTCATCTTCCAGTATACAATTCACTGTTGTTTTTGAAGCTATAGAGAAGTTGTTCATGGAGCAGTCTGGTGTGACTCATAGCAGAAAGATGGTGAACACAGCAGTTTAAACTGGATATGATGCATCCCATTGTGTGTATGTTTTTCGCTTCATTCACATGATGACATTCTCATTCAAGTGGCAGCCTGTGCTCCCCCACCCCCAATTTAATTTGGATTTTCTTGATCCACAGACAGTGTAGTAAGGGGGGGGGGAATGTTACCCAACTGGGGATGTACTGAAACTCTTTCTGTTGGCAGGATTGTTTTGGGTTGTTGTTTTTTTTAAAAAATGTTTTTGGCAATGCTTTGCTGGGTACCATCGATCACTGCACCGCCTACGATACAATATGATATCTTTATTGTCATTGTCCCATACGGAACAATGAAATTGAAAATTCTACATAAGACATTCAAAACCCCCTAAAAACTCTGAAACCCCCATTTTAAAATACAATATACCCCTATAGAGACTCCTTATACTGTGTTTAAAACCAGAATTGCATTTGGGTAGAAACTGTTTCTCAGGCGGCTAGTCCTAGTCTTTATAACCCTGTACCTTCTGCCAGAAAGGCAGAAGCTGAAAGAGATCATTCCCGGGGTGCGCACTATCCTGCGCTATCTCTGCAGCTTTCTTATGGCACCTGACAGCATAGATTTGATCTAAGGTGGGAAGAGTGCACCCAATTATTCTCTCTGCAGTCTTTACAATCCTGAACAGCATTATTTTTTCCCTGGTCGTACAGCTCCCAGATCACACACACAGACCATAAGTTAATACACTCTCCACAGTACAATGGTAAATGCCATCTGAAAATTGTTTTTCTAGAGGTTTCTCAGAAAATATAACCTCTGCTGTGCTCTCTTCATAAGGTCTTTGCTGTTTTCTCCCCAGGTTAGGGGAGAAAAATCCATTCCCAGAAATCGAAACACCGAGTGGCTGAATATTCAATTTACATTTCCTAAAGTCCACAATCATCTCTTTTGTTTTCTTTAAAGTAAGGAGTAAGTTGTTTTTCCTGCACCACTCCCCCAACTGCTGATTGGTGCCTGAAAGCACTGAACAATTTGAACCCTAAGAATACAGCAGCAGCAACCTCTAATATTCAAATGCCAAAATACTCCTTCGGTGGGTGGCATACATTTTAAGCTATCATTAATGGAATGTTGTCGCAAAGAAGCATTGTAATTTTGGGGAAATTGATCTGTTATTAAATTCTAAAAACAGAAGGGACTCAAATTTCCTGGAAGTCATAATATATATGGGAATAAACCTGGGCTGTTAAAAAGTCATTAAAAGGCACTCTGGACATATTCAGACACACTTTTATTATTTCATATGTTCCTTGACAGAGCACTGCTACATTATTATGCACTGCTAGAAAGACAAGCAGGTTCCTTCTTTTTTCCTTCCGAGATCTGCTTCTCTTTGCCTTTACCCTTCAAGTGACACATGTCCAGCCTCTAAATCAAATGGTGATGGTCTTTTCCTGTTCTCTGCCCTCTCTTGCCATGCTTCGGACAGTCTGTGTTCTGTGTTCCCCACCACTAGCCTCTCTTGCATATTTATCCTGTCAAGAACATTTTTTAAAAGCAGCTGAAAAATATTCCGGAAAGGGAATTCAGTCAACCAGGGCTTTGCAAATTTGGCCTTTGCTGCATATCTGAAGTACAGGTTTCCCATGAAATGGATATAGGGAGAGATTATATTGCATATAATGCTTTGAGTGTACATTTACACTGCTCAGATTATGCGTGTCTGTGCACAGCCATGGAATCCTGAGTCAAAAATTTTCCAAGCTAGGACCTCAGCTCTGGTAGTCCACATTGCAATCAATACCATAAAAATTGTAACTAGGGTAGCAACATTGTAAGTAGTGGCTAGAAAGCTAGGTGGCCTGAGGACATTAAATCTCCAGTCAGCATTAAAACTGACTGGGTGATCTTGGGTTGTCTTTCACTCTAAGTTGTGCTGTGTGGTGGGTGCTTCACAACCAAGTACAGTACTGTGCCCTGAGCTACTCAGATAAGGGTAGGGGAGGGAAGGAAATAAACAAGCAGTAAGCCAGGAATTTGCTGAGAGCCTTTCTCTCACCTCTGAGCAGCCCATTCACACCTATAAATCAAGAAGGGAGTTCAGCTCGGCTTGAATACCCACCACCTCTGGTTTTAGAAGTTAAACCTTGCTTAGCTTTCTCTCTTTAAGAAACTGATAGTGATAGACAGTGCAGATCTTGATAGGGCACTAGCTTCAGTTTCACTCAGCAAACATGGTGCAGGAGGAGGGAAGGGAATGCCCTGCAGACCTGGGCAGGTGTTTGCTCTTTCCTTGTGAGAAATTGCTGATAGGGTATTGGGTGCCAGGTTGCCCTTGCACAGCGATATTAGAGCTCCTGCTGAGACAGAATCTCACACTCAGTGGGCCCGGCTCTGAAACCCACAGGGAAAATATATGGCCACGGGGGGGGGGGGTGTGCAAGCAACCTGCCTGATAGGTCTGTAAATGATTCTGAAAAATCTATTGCCATGGATTGCTCTTTTTAATCCACCTTGCTTTTTAACCAAGTATTGGATCTGATCCGGGCTTACTATCATCCAGGACTCACCAGAACCTTGCCTGGTGTTTCAGTACCAAGGCTCACTGGAACACAAAACTAATAATAATGACTAGAATACCACTGAGTTGCACAGCATGCTTTCCCCTTCACCAATGAGCAAGTAGAACCAACCTTCCCACCACTGAAGTTAGGAGCCCTGACTTCTTCACACCGCTCAATAAACAAAGACTGCCCCAACCCTATAGGTAACACAGATGGTTGCCTAGGGCAGCAGTAGACTAACCAGAAAAAATTATTAAGGGGGAAGAGTCATAATTGCATCACATGTAATTTTTCCAGTTTGAGGTTCCCTTTCCCCTTCACAATTTAAGTCTGCTGGGACTTTCCACAGAAAAAATTGTAATGACTGGATAAACTCTTGTAGGGGGAACAAAATTTCTCTCCTCCATGGTTTCCTCAGTTGCAGCTCTTCTCTTTGATCCATTTGCGTAAACAGAGTAGAACCCTTGGAGAGGAAATATTCCTTCTTCTCTAGCATACTAGATGCTTGTGGCTTGGGCGAAGGTGTTCATAACAAAATGGAAAGATGCTAGAGGTTTGTGTTCATATTTTCTATCTGAAACAATCGTTTTTAGAACAAATTTAAGGACTGTGCTAATTGGATTATAAATAGCATGGCTTTTTTCCACCATACACACAGACAGAAAAGACACACCCTTCCTTCAAGTCAAGGCAGTGAAAAAATGAGCAAATGAGCAAGATAATTTTTATATTATAATATTTAACATTTTAATGAGAAGACTTTTTCATAGCTTGCTTCTTTCAAGGTTGGGATTACTGAGCTCTTTTTACCTTTTTCGTAGCCAGAACTAAGGATCTGCTCCTAAATATTTTGTGATTCTGTATTTAATTTTTGATTATCTATTATAACTTCAGTTAACATAGCCCCTCCTTCCTTTGTTCAAAGAACCACAGGAGAGCCAGCTTGTGGTTCTTTGAACATGAATCTTCTCTTTTGCTCTGAACCTTTTTGTTCTTTAGCCTGAACAAGATATCGCTGTAATTAGAAAGCTCTCTTCAGTGTTTTTTAATAGCTTAGCCATTCCAAGATAAACATATCACCTCTCTTGCTTTATAGTTTTCCCTTCTACCATTGTTCCCTATCAGCTTTCAGCTGTCTCAGGTCAAACGACTGGATAAATTACGCTTTAACCACTATGGCTAGTAGGTGTTGATAGATTTATCCTCTGTGAATATGTTCTAATCCATCTCCCATATCCCAATTATCTTTTTAGCTTTGACAACGTCCCACAGCAACAGGATTCTCCTCCCCTGCAATCTTCTCTTGTTGATGGAGTCTTCCATGCAATTTGACTTTTGCTTTTGGGTTTTTTGGGGGGGTTTAAACATTCCATTGGGAGTAAATTTCAAAAAAAAAAAAACAATTCCATCCCCACTTCTCTGTCCTGTTGTGCTTAAGGCAGAAACCTAATGCCTAACTCCATGGATATACTTTTGCTTGGGCTTCTAAATATGCACATCCACAAAGGGTTGATTGCAATTAAGAAGGAAAGAGCCTGGTGAACTGCTTCCATCCGGCTCCCAGTGGTGGCCTCCACCTGTCACCACAGCAGCTTCTGAAGTACCATCTTGCCCTGCAGGGAGCAGAGAAGAAGCAGTTGCAACTTCTTCTGAACAGACAGTAATATTTACTGTAAGTGGTTTGTTGTTGTTTTAAAAAAAGATGTTTATTTTAGTAACAATCTAAAGTAAACCTCTTTGTGAGGTTCGCCCGAAAAGTGGAATATAAATATCTTCAATAAATATGGTTTTTGTTTGTTTGCAAGGAAATTAGATGACATAGGTTATTTAATGAGCATCCATTCTGATTTGTTTTTGGGGAGGTCTGATGACACATCAAAGCAAGTGTTGCCTCACATTTTCTAATGCGTTTCCTGATCACTTTCCTTATAGCAAAAAGTTCCATCTTTGGGGGAAGCAGGTTTGTTGCGTAAGACCTCCCAGTCAACTATAATAAGGCAACCTGAATTTGCTGGTATGTGAATGAATTCCACTGGAAAATAGAGAGTCTGGATTAGTAGTAGTTAGTGTGCTGAACCATGACACGGGAAAATTAATGCTGAGCTGTGAAGCTTGCTGAGTGACTTTCATTGAGTCATTCTCCCCCTGCCTAACCTGCCTCAAAAGGTTGCAGTGAGGATAAAGAAAGGAGTCATGTTTAATACCCTGAGGTCCTTGGAGGAGTGCAGGATGAAAATGCAGTACATAGGAATGCAAACAAACGCACACATGGTCAACTGATGATTGAGCATAGTCTCAAGCTATCTATTACCTATGGGAGTTCTCTGAGCCAAGTTTCATCTAGTTTAAGCCATGGACTCTGTTTTAATTGCTGGCGCTCAGCCCTTGAAGATGTGAAGTAATTAATTAGAAGAGAAAAGCTCTGAATATTGGCAGATTTCAAACAGGCCTCAATCATTCCTGATGCATCTGGTTTTAGGGACAAGGGCTTTCAAGTTAAGAAGGTGGAATAGCCAAAAAGTCTTCAGCCACAGCACCTCTCTTTTTAGAAATTAATGTCTAGTTGTCATCTTCATATATCATGATTTGGAGATCAAACAAGATGCCTCTATAAAAGGATGTAAAACCTATGTAAGACAGTGTGACATATTTTATTTTATTTTAATGTAAGCCACTGAATCACTTTCATTACAAATAATGTTACAGGGCTGCAGACATTTACAGTATTAACCTATATATTTAGTTATCTATCTAGTTATATATTTATTCAATAATATAAATAATGATAATTGGCAGGGGGAAGACTGCTGAAATGGTACCCACTAGAAATTTGCTCTAAAACACTTTTTAAAGTGTTGTACACATATTTTAATAATTGGGGAGGATGAAAATAAACTGTAGTTCAAATAAAGAGTTACGTTAAAAAACACAGCCATTGAACCATTGGGAAAGAATATCGATATTGAAAGAGCTTGAAAGCAGATGTATGTAGTGATAAACCCCTCTGTGAAGTTGCTGTGGGTGCTTTGCTTGCCACTGTCAACGATCACTAAAAATGCCATGCTTATTAAATTTGTTGCTGACAAGAGCTCCAGAGAAATCATATGGTTTTCTTGGAAGTTATTTCTAATAGTTTATTTACACTAGAAATGTAATATGAAAACAAACTCTATGTTGAGCTGCGGAAAGGAAGATTCCCTCTGTTTGCCCCAAGGCCAAACTCTTGCTGCTGCTGCTACTATTACTGCTAATGATTATTATGCACCATCAATTTACGAGAGAGAGAGAAAACAATTCTCAGGTCTCTGCCTCAGGGAGCTTACAATATATATTTTTATTGTAGAAAAGACAATAAAAGTATAGAAATAAAGGCTGAGAGATAAAGGTAGCATGTGTGAAATATATTTGCACTGCCATATATTTTACCAATTCGTGATATTTAAAATAATATTTATGATATTCCTGCATTACAGTGACCGTTGCAGAGAGTGGGAGTGTTTAAATGACCATTGAATTGAACTGATTTATTGCGGTCACAGACCAGAAATATAAAAGACCATTAACCATAACAACCAATTCATTCAGTGGAACTTTGAAATTATTCTATTTAAATTACAGTTCAGATGCTGTTTGGGGCTGGAGTTCTAAAAGCTCTGTTTTGATCATAATTGTGAGATTGAAAGCACCGATATCCTTAATCAGTTGAAATTTTGAATTTAGAACTTGCATTGAATTTACTTATTTAAAATGATTCTGAGTAACATCGTGTTAATAATCAAGCAGCATCTGTTACCTAATTTTCATACAATCAAGTGTTCCCACTGATATGCTGTTACATATTCAGAGCTTTTATTATTGAACTCAGTTGGAGTTTCTTTGAGTAAACATGCATTTGTTTTGGCCACGGAGTTGTATCTGTATACACGCTGGAGAAGTCATTTGAACAAATGTAGATTGCAAGGACGGTTGATGAAACATCACTTCTGGGAAGCTCCAAAGGTTTTCTACAGTGTAATCATGATTATCTCTGCCATGCACAGATTGTGAGAACATATATGAACACACTGAACATAATGCATGATCAATGTGTTCTGCAACACTTACATAATTATGAGCTATTTGCAAACCATTTACACTGGTGAGAAAGCAGTAAGGGAAAAGGCACCACAAAAAGCACCATGCAAATATTTTCTACAGGAACAGTCTTTCTTGCAGGAAATGCAAAGACACATTTGTGTCCCCATTTACCCTACAACATTCAAACATGAATAGCACTGAATTAATCCTGAATTATGTCTATTTAAATGTGCTTCCAGAGGATGTTATTGTGGGATTGGTGCTGTTCATGCATCTAAGTCTTTTCCAGCATTCAGATGGTTACATCGGCATAAAAATACTAGCTCATAATTCCCTCACCCTTAATTTAATCCAGTTTTACCCTTTGTGCAGAAAAATCTGATAAACTAAAATAGGCCCAACTGTTGCTAGTGATATCTGAAGGACTTGTCTGCGATATTAAGCCTCCATCTGCAAGCACTCTGAGAATATGCAATTTGTTGAGTTGCACAAAACAATTTACTGCTAGATCTAAAGCCCTGTGCAACTGAAACATTTGCAAGCTCATGCTGGTTTTACCTCATGGACTGGCAGGTATATGTTCCCCTTGTATCCTAGAACTTACCTTGATCTGGAAGGCACTTCTGAGCTGGTGCTGTAGAAGTCTTTTGTGGAAACACAACAACAGACCATTCTCTTGTTGTTGCTTGTTTCTCGTGTCCTATGGCATCTATCTGCCCAGGTGTCATCGTTTCTGGTGCCGGCTGAGCTGTTTCCTCTCTGGTCCAAGCTGTGTACACTGGGTGGGCAGAGCGTTGCAAAACAGTCAGATTTTTGCTCTGCTCAGCCTGTCAGTTGTGCCTGTGAGAGCTGGCTCATTCTAATCTCTCCCACTGTGAGAAGAAGGCAACATGTGTCACAGGCTCAGACACAAGCCGGGCAGGCTTCCAAAGTTAGGCAGGGGAAGCAAAGGGAGAGCAGCGAAGTGATGGCAACGATTCACGGTGCCAGAACTAACTCCAAGCTCATCACCTGTGTGGGCAATGAGAAGCTGGGTATTGCTCAGGCCCAGGACCCTCAGCTCAAAGAGGTGAGCAGCCCAGGTAGAGAGAACTTCTGGCAATGGGGATGAAGGTAGACAGATATGGGGATAAAAATAAAATGATTTTAGAGATGAAAGATTACAAATTAACTTCACACCCAGAGGATATAAGTCTGGGTTTGAATGAATTCACACACATTCACATAGTGATTGTAAAACCATATGGTGGCTTCTACTGTATTTGTAAAAGAGCCACCACAGATCAGATTGAATGGCCAGATCTCATACATCATCTCCTAAGCGGTACTTTAACTGGAAGTCTTTCAAACATTCAGCATTAAATGATGTCATTAAATGATAAGTAAACATCAAATAATGAATTCTTGTGCAAATCACTCACTAGCTGTGACATTTTCTAGGCTCACCACCATAAGGAGTTGTACATGATCAGTTTCCATTTTTGAGTTCCATGGACAAGGTGCTTATAGCTGTACCTCTTAAACTTACTTATTTAAAAAATAAATAATAATAATAATAAAATCTTGGTAGTGGCACCCACCCTGTGGAATGCCCTCCCATCAGATGTCAAAGAAATAAACAACTATCTGACTTTTAGAAGACATCTGAAGGCAACCCTCTTTAGGGAAGTTTTTAAAGTTTTATTGTGTTTTTAATATTCTGTTGGGAGCCACCCAGTGTGGCTGGGGAGACCCAGCCAGATGGACGGGGTATAAATTATTATTATCATTATTATTATTATTATTATTATTATTATTATTATTATTATTAAAAATATCAGAGCTGTTTTCAACAATTATGTTTTAAAACCATATGGTAATATCCATATAAAAATGTGAAAATCAGAAATGAGCAAACTATTACGGAAAAATGTGTTCTTAATAGCCTGTAAAAACTTGACGGAAAAGAAATGTTTTTGGCAGGCGCTGAAACAAAAGGCAGCTGCTGAATCTCTGCTGACAATACTATTCCATTCCGCAATACTGGGCTGATGGCACAAGAGACTCGGTTACTTGTCATCAAGCGAGTCTCAACAACTCAAGAAACCAACAACAACGTTCCTGCAGATTATCTCTGTGATTGAGCTGGGATGTAAGGGTTCAGGCAGCCGAAGTACCCTAGACCTAGTGTAAGTCGTTCAGGGCATTATAAATTAATGCTAGGACCTTGGATTCACAGTAGATGGGGAGAAAGTGCATATGTTTTAACAATGGTGTCAATGAGCCACTTGCTCATCATGGCTAATATGAGTTAAATGGTGATGCTGATTGGGAAGGGGGCAGTTCTAGGCGTAATGAGGGGGGAGGGGTGACTGCTACTTTGAAATAAGTAATGGTACAGCTACTTCTTAATAATTTTTTCCTGAATCCTAATTCATTTAAAAATGACTATCTGGTCACAAATACCCCCTTTGGGGGCAAGGTGCTGTGTAGGTGGTATTTAACTTCTGGCAGCTCCAGGCATTTTTGGAGGAAATTGATTATTTGGAGCCATATCATCAGTCTGGGCCGAGTTTTGGGATAGAATTTGCTTTTGTCAGGATAGAGGACCTTTATTCTTGCTGGATTTGTCAGTGGTTTTTGATACCATTGACCATTGTATCCTTCTAGACTAATTCTGTGGCATGGACACTGAACCGTGGACACTGTTTCACAAAAGTTCCATTTTGGAACTTCCTGAAGGGTTAGTTTCAGAAAGAGGTATTGGGTGACTATACCATGGCCTTCTGACAATTATACCATGCAGCAACTATGCCTTGAGCTCTGGGCTTTGCTTAAATATGCAAAAAAAGAAGAAGTAAATATTTGTATGGAGAAAAGTTATCAAACTAGAGGATGGTGACAAACACATCTCTTTAAATATGAACCTGCCCCAATCAAATATAAAGGAGTTGAAGACTGATTGGAAGAGCAAAGGAGATTTCAGAGCAGAGGTGAATTTCTCTTGACTGGACTGCAGTATTGGAAATAAGCCCGGATTCGACATAGTATCTGAGGCAGATCTTGGGGCAGATCTGCATTTAAAGAGGCTGAATTGCCATTATATATTTAGTTATTTTGGAAAATGTTGGTCTGACTCTGAAAGTGCCTTACTGAAAATCACATCTACTTCACCCTGTGGTTAGCTAGCCCAGCTTAGTTCAATACTCCTTAAACCACATAACACTTTATCAGAAAACTTATATCCTAGGAAAGAAAGTTGGATTATCTAATAGAAAACCATTCTTATTTGTAAAAGATTATTTTGTCCATATATATGAACTGCTTCTGAGAAACTCAAATTGTGTTACAGTGAGAGGACTTTGTTTTCTAGAATGATATAGTAATAAGAGACAGCACTGTATAGTGACAACAGACTGGGAGCAAGCAAATATGCAGTTCAGATCTAATTTCAACCACAGATATGCTCTTTATCTGTGTGGTGGGGCTACTCTGAAAGCACATTGTCCTTTTCTAGTCAAGCAAACAATTTTTTTCTCCAGGCCTGATCTTAGAGGGAGCAGACTGTTCTGTGAGACTGCAGCAGAAAGTGGCAACGCACAACACTGATTGACTGGTACCTATGAAACTCCTAATTCATGACATACAGCTATGGGTGTGCAATACACTAGATATTCCTGCATGTCTAACTACTTACACCTGAAGATTCTCTATGTGTCAGGAGTGGGTAGCTAAACTGCCACCTTCTAGATGTTGTTGGACTCCAGTTCCTGTCAGCCCTAGCCAGCATAGTCAGGGATAATGGAAGCTGTACTCTAGCAACACCTATAAGTTTTCTTGAAAGACAGCATACTTAATGTTACTGATATTTCTCAGCAATACATATAAGGGAGTGAGCAATGAGTTCACAGTGAGCAATGGTAAGGCCCAAATCATTGGTCTGCGTTAACTGGCAGCATTAAAAGAAGTCCCAGAACCCTTAGTAATATGCAGTTTATTTGGCATTGAGAGTGCTCCCTTGAGATAGAAAATGGAAAACCACTGTGATACAACACTGAATATTAATACTATCAGATTTTAAATACCAGTGCATGTCATCTATCGAATTATCACTCATCAGATATCAGATACTGAAATCAATATGTGCCAAATATAGATAACAAATATCAGGAGAATATTCAACATATATTTGATTACAGAGAATATTTGACATCAAAATACACAAAAGAGAATTGTCAGGAACAAGTACTGTATGTTTCAGTCCAAAAATGGGAACTGGCAGTGATTACTTGGTAATGAGGGGAAAGTAGTCACATATGCCAAGGCACTCTCTTATTTACCATTTACATGTCCCATAACTGGTGCAATGACTTTGACCACTGGGGAAAGCATTGGCTGGATCTGAACTAGAGTCCAAGGAAAGAAAACCAAATGTTCTCCAAATAAATAGCTAATGAACCTGGCGTCTGCCCAGCATAATCCAAGCAGAGGCAAGGAGTGAAAGCAAAGGTCAGGATGTGGTGTCTGAGTTAACTCTGCAAAAATGATGGGGCTAAGAGCCACCCCCCTAGTGCGACCTATTCTGTGGCCCCTTGAGATATTTGTGGTGAGAGGGGATCATCCCATAAACCCGCCTTGTAACATTAGGCCAGCCCAGCCCAGCAGCTGCCTCAACTATTTACAATGGCTGGCTGAGGTCCTGCTCATTTGCAGCTTTGGGACATGCCCTACTTTACAAGGTAGTCTAGCTGCTTCTCCCTTTTACAAGCAAAAATAAGAAAAATGTTTGCACCAAGAATTAGAAGCCTTAAATTTTTTTGCAATAAAACAAAGACATCAGTTTAACCTTCTGGAAAATGTGTGCCAAGTTCCTGCCTATTGCTGACTTCTAGTTTTCTTTCTAATTACAGTACCGGTATGTGGTTAAAGAGACCAGGTTCATGTGCTCAGGTTTGTATGTATAGCTAATCATTTTCATTGTAGGACTAAACAAAGCCAGCAACAGAGAATTAGAAATTAAAACCTATTCTGCATGCTTAGATTCTAGATAGGGAATTTGAGTTTGGAGAGAAGCTGCAGCCTCTGACCTAGATGGAAATGTGATGTTTGTAGTTACTTGTAGGCAAGAGAGGAGAGAGTCCTATGATAGCCCCTTAAAATCTGACTGATTTATGGGATTTAGTAGGTAATGCTTGTTTCATCAGATGCATCTGATTCATAAATATGATGAAGGAGAACACTTTGTCCATGCTCATTTTTCAATATTACTTAACATGTTCTAAGGTACGCCATGTAATTCAAAACAAGTGCTAAATCTGGGCCTTGATGAGTCCAACCTCATCAAGTAGGTCAAAAAAGGGTGCCTATTCTGACAGATTTTACAGTGTCACTGCAAATTCCATGGTTTCACATTTCAGTTGCTTTCATCATCATCATTATTTTTATGGTTAAAAGATGTATATAAACCCTTCCCAAAGGCTGGCCCAGGACCTGCTGTTGTACCTTTAACAGGAATTTGACATGCAGATGTTAGCGGGTGAATGCTGATTTCCGTGCTGTGAAAAGTTTCATCTGATTATTCCTGCACACTTAACAGCTATAAAACACAAAAGGGTAGGCTATCATCTTCCACTAGGCACAATCTCCGTGCTGCCTCTGAATACTAGTCACTGGTGAACAACAGTAGGAGATGGCTGTTACCCTCATGTTCTGCATGTGGGTTTCCCAAAGGCATCTGTGGGAAAGAGAATGCTGGACTAAAGTTCCATCTAGTCCAGCATCCTGTTTTCACAGTGGTCAACCAGCTGCCACTTAAATAGTAATTGTAATTAAATTACTATTAATTTAACAGAACATTCAAATAGTGATCAAATAGCACAGGTTATAAGTCTGTTATGTTATGACACGCTGATCTCTGTGTTGAGACACAACTGCCTGAGGGCCTCAGAGCTGAAGGGACTGTGGTTATGCCAATGGTCAGGGAACAACAGGTTACTGGGAGGCTGCACTCTTTGCCTCCCGAAAGAACATCAATGTAAAAGGGGACCATCCTAGCTCCATCCATCGTCCAGAGAAGGAGCAGCTGCAAAGGACTTGCTTCTGTCCTCTCTACCAGAAAGTGACACTTGGGGGGGGGAAATTGCCTGCTGCTCTCGGACTTCAAGAGGCAAGGCGAAAGAACACACTGGACCCAGCCATCCTCCAAAGGAAAAAGAGCCACTAACTTTAATTAGAGGCAAAACACTGGCAAGGGAAGATGAGCCTGGCCCAAACTAGATATAAATGCTTTTAGCCCTGTGCTTTGTTCTGGCCTTGAGGGACTGATCTCTCTTCTCTGCCTTTTCTTTCCACTCCCTTCCCTTGTGTGTCTTTCTAGTTTGCAAGCCTAGTAGCAGCACCTCTCTCTCTTTATTGCTTTGGGAGACAATAACTGTCTGAAAAGTAAGGTGAAAGTAATTAAAGGGTTTTTGAAATGGATTCCCAGAGAGACCAAATGCCATGTTACACCTCTATTATCTACCTTTCCATGGTGACAGCATCCGATCACCACTGTTCTCATAGGGGAAATGTTCCAGTCTCCAAGGAGCACACCACAGCTGTTGCTGCCGCCATGGTGTCAGCTGCAAGCAATGCATCCTTGGAGGCCAGATCTGCTGCCCCTATGGATCCTGTGCTGTCTGAGACAGATGCCTCCTGGGTGAGCTAAGCCTTGCTGGCACATGTGTCTCAAGTTGCCTATAGAAAACTCATTATGTCCTTTGCACACTGAAGGGCTCTGGAACACTCAAGTTTTTACGGTCATGCTGCTATTTTCTGTATGTTTGTTTCTCAGCTCTGCCCAATGAGCACAGATCTGTTCAGATGTTTTTGTTGTATCTTTTGTATAACTAAACTTAAATCAAACAAACAAAAAACCCAACAGTTTATCTACTTGGTGCCTTGAGTATCCTTTTCTTTGCTTTTGGTATTTTCCTGCCAATTTTATACTTCAGTTTTCTGTTTATAAGCTGCCTTAATTCCCTCAGTTCCCTTCACTGTAGTGTACAAACTGTCTATCATTAGCATTTCTGTGCTCATTTAGAGTTTCATATTTTTCCTCCATCTATTTTAGGAATCCTCCCATTTTATTTTTCCCCCCACACCTCTTTATAGCATTCCTTTGGTCTGTTATTAATAACTTGAGGGTTGTTTCCCCTTTGTTTTATGTTCCTTCCTTTTATTGGTAGGGTGGGCGGGTATGCATTGAAATAGATTTGGTTATACTTTTCAGGAATACTTACATGATTTTTTTCTCCTCATACCTCATTTTGTTTCCTTTCTGTTTCCTTTTACTTCCTTCTGTTTCCTTTCACTATATTATATGAACCATCGACAACTGCTCATATTTTTCTATGCTTGGCAAATTACTTTTATTTTGAAAAACGTTCATAAATATGTTCCCCACAAATAAATACCCCACTCCCAAATCTTTATGCTAGTTTTGATCAGAATATCATCAGTGTCTGTTAACTAGACTTGAACTGAGCACTTTTTGTCCTTTTCTATCCCTGGGTTTGTTTTATTTATATTTTATTTAACAAAATGTGTAGACAGCTTAATAAAAAAAGAAAAACAGTCTAAACTGCTAATGTAAAACAGTATGAAATGCATATAAATCAACAAAGTCTAAAAACAAATATAAAGAATGATTTTTTTTTTATGATGTTACCGTGGAATAGTGAACTATGTGAACACATTTCCATGTTTTTTAAAAAATACCCCCATGGGGAGGGGGGGGTAAAAAAATATCTGAGATGCCAGTACTCATATATTGATAAAAATACTGTGGGTACTGCCACAAAATGGTTGCCATGGTACTGTGAGTAGAGTACCAAAATACCCTGCTGCCCCCTTTACCTGAAATTATTGTGTGATTTTTATCAATTCTCAATTATTAATTTTCTTCAGTTTATACTCTACTATCAGTACTTTCCCCCTTCACATATTTTTTTATTTATGCAGTTGCATTCATTTATTTTCTTTATCCAGTCTGGTTTTCTACAATTTCTCTTCCAACTTTAAACAATTGCTACTCTCAAAATACTCTCCAGATGTAATTTTCTAAGTGCCAGTGCTTAGTTCTCTTATTTTTTCTTCTTTCCTGAGATGTACAATGGTTTCAACTATTTTCCAAATTCTGTCTCTCATTAGTCATTCTTCCTTGTGCAGTTACTTTCTGAAATTCTGTTTTCCTCATGTTAGAAACTGGATGGAAGTTCAGGGTGTAGCACTCTTTCTCTCATAAAATCTACAATGGCTCTGAAGAGGTAGCTGCAGTTTTTCAAATCAACTGTTGTTTATTTCAACTGCCACCAACTGCCAGTTCCTCCCCTTTCATAACTGTCAAGGCTTTTTAGTGTTTCTAGAATTTGTTTCCTATAGGAGAGTTCCCACCCCTCATCACTCTTTTGAAACTTTTGTCCCCTTTTGTCTTTGTCATTTTCTTTTTTTTAACAAAGCACAGGACCGCTAAGTTTGCTGTTTATTGGGATGATGATTACTATCCCGAATGCTCAGGCGCCATATGAAAGTTAAAACAAAGAAGCAAATTGTGTCCACAAGTTTCAAATCTAGTAAAATGCCTCAAAAGAATATACACAATATGATTCTGTTGTTTCACATTAATTAAACAACACCAAAAACTCCTACCCTCAATCCAGATTGTACAAACAAAAGAACAGCACAGAAGAGATAATCCTGTGAACATACCTTTCTCTACTTTATAGGGGGCAAATATTATTAATTAATTAATTAACCCTATAAAATTTTCTTGGTAACGAACAGGAAGCATTTTTTAAATGCAATACTGAGCCTAAGGTTGCAACCCTTTTTTTATGACCAGAGGTTTCATGACCAGGTCTAGCTTTCCCTGACATTTCTTCTTCATGGAAAGGAAAAGTTTTGATTTTTGCATGTCATGCAGTGGCTAATCCACATCATTTACATAAAAGGTTTTTGTTTTTTTTAATACTGCCTTTCCATTGTCAGGGCAGTTCATAAAGTAGTACTGAAATACAGTAAGAAATAAAGTAACTTGGCCTAGAATTTCAAGTAATTTCAAGTGCTTCTCTAAGGATTTTCAGGGTCTGCCTGTCCCTCATCCTGCTACACAAAATGATTCACCACAACCTACCAAAATTTCTGAGCCTTTGAGGGCAACGCTTCTGTCAGCGTAAATATGTGTACTTTTAGAAGGAAGGTTGGGTACGAATCAATAGAATTAAATAAATGTATGCTTTGCCAAAATTCTAGGAAAAACAGCAGGATATCTATACATTACTTTTTCTAATGGTCTTTCCTGAATTCTGTGGAGGAATTGTAACTTGTATTGCCTTTCTTACCAACTTGAATATTTGATTGACTGTATATATTTATATATCAATTGTTCATCTCCTCCCAATAAATATCAGAACTTTAAGAACACATGAAGAGCCTATCTAGTCCAGGATTGTTTTCACAGCGGCAACCAGATGCCTATGGGAAGCGTGCAAGTAGCTTATGAGAGCAACATCACTCTCCCACTCCTTATCCCCAGCAACTGATATTCAGAGCATACGGCTTCTAATCCTGGAGGTAATATAGCTGTTAAAACTAGAAGCCAGTGATCATTTTATCCTCTGTGTCTTTGCCTATTTGCTCTCCAAAGCTCCTTTTATAGACTTGTTTGTGGTGACAATCTCAGTCTTCTGGCAAATCTTCAAGCAGTCCTCTCACAGTCAGTGACTACTTTTTCCACGTGTCTTCATTTGCGCAGTTGTATCTCATTTTATTTGTTCTTCAAAGTCCACTTTTTTAAACCCATCTTTTCCTTTTCCCATCAATTCAGGTGCTTCCATAATTGTCCTCCATTCCTCTGTCTTACCTATTTAAAAAACACCACCTCAAAGCTTGCTTCCAATCTTTCAAACAGCAGAAGGTTTAAAACTCTTGTGGCTACCTCTTTTCCTATGCCCTTCACTAGGCAACAACTGCCATCTCCAGGGAAACTAGATCAATAGAGGCAAAAGGAAATCTCAGGGTTTATGGGCAGATGACAGACCTCTTTCCCTGCAATGTTTTGCATTCCATTTCATCACTATTTGATTTACATTGTAGGCAAGGCATTTCAAGAGAGCAAGGTATTCAAATCGAATGTCATCATTTGCCAATGATGAGATGGTTATGAGCTAATCACTTAACGCATGCCATCATTTCGGTCTAGTAAAAATCCTTGAACGGTTCTCTTTGTGCTTTTTAAAATTCCACAGCTGCTGAAAGACTTTCTTAGTACGCAACTGCTTGGCTTATGCATCTGGAACCAAGCTTAAGCACTCCTTTTCATGGTTACTTAAAAATTGGAACAGCTGGGGAGGGAAGCTTTGGGGGGGGGGGGCTTTAAGCTTTGAAGCAAGAATTACAAAAATAGTCAGGCATTAGCACCACAGCAATGAGCCACATAAAGTGATTTCAAATGGCCATTTTTAAATAGTGATAACGCTTGAAAAACACTGACACTGAATACATGGCTTTTGTATTTATACAGTAAATAAATCAGGTTTATGCCATTAAATCCAAACACTCTCTATTTTTAAAGTAATTGCATAGCATGTGCTTTACAGTTCATCTCATTCTAGTCTTTATGTGCTCACAAGATTAATTGCTGAAACCTGTTTACAAGAAGAGGTCAGTGGTTTGGATCCTATGCACACTTTCTGGACATTTATAGAACTGAACTGAAAATGCCAATTGAAGTCTATATAGGATTTAAGGCATGACTAATGCATCCCATTGCTTTCAGTGGGACCTAAATGCAACTAAGGACTTATCCACACTTGCCTTTGCTCTGCTCTTTCCAGGTACCACCCGCGCTTTAAAACTCCATTTTCCAAGTGACCCCCACTTGTTTTACTCTGGAGCTTTCCCTATGAAAAGCCTCTCCTTAAAGCTTATTTGGAGCAAATGGCAATCCTTTGAAAACTCAAATTGACAACTGTGACAATTGAGCACCAAAGAGCAGTTTTCACAGTGACAGCTTTGGGGCAAAAAGAAAGGAAGGAAAGCACTTCAAAGTGGAGCTTTTAAGCACAGATAAGTGTGGATAAGCCCTTTGTCTGGATCCAACTCAACATCCATAAGAGAGGGATGTGGAAGTGTGTGCTTGTGTCGCAAGATCCATCCTTTTTCACAGTAAAGGTCAGCAGAATAAAGTCAGGGTTGTTTTGCAGGAATGCATCACCCTGTTGTAAAGCACATTTGTATGTACTTTGTGCATTCTTTTGCATGTTTTCTGCCTGCAGGATAATGAAAGCATGAGTTATGCTTCCCATTTCATGTATTTGATGTAATGATAGCAAACAGATATAGGAAATCTTGGAATGCATTAAGTGATTTCTTCCATGCAAGTTCCATGTTGAATCTTATACCACTTGTTTTGAAAGCAGGAAGTACAGCTCATGCTTCCTGTCCCCCTTTTAGCAGGTAAATTAAGCAGATATTGTTCTACATACCAGTAGTAATAATAATAATAATAATAATTTATTATTTATACCCCGCCCATCTGGCTGAGTTTCCCCAGCCACTCTGGGCGGCTCCCAATCAAGTGTTAAAAACAATACAGCATATGTAAATACCCCCTTGTTCTTTGTCTCATGTAAAAGGAACTACCATTGCGAAACTCCAGGCTCTGTCTTGGGATCATGGGTTTGTGCCTTAAGAAGAGCACCTCCTGGAGGGGACTGAGTGTTGCGGCTGGAACAGTTAATCTGCATTCAGAACAGGGCTATGTTGAGATAATGACTGTTATGTTTATGTAACTGTTTCCTTCAGTGCTAGGTGTGACTGGCAAAGGGACTGAGGCGCCATGCATAGATTCCACCCACACACCCATGTCTTGGCTGTGATGAGAGGACCCAGGTGAACTGTTAGGAATCTACAAGTGTGCGAACACACCCACATACATTTAAATCTACTAGTCGCTTCAAAGTTCAGAAGAAAATGTTCTTCGTTTGGATGTGAGAAAATGAAGCTGCCAGCCAAGGCCTGAGAGCCTACATAACCACTTCCCAGTTGCATGTCTAATCAATGGCGACTAGAGGAGTACAGCCTTTAGAGCTGTGCAGAAGAGAGAATTTCAGCAGGTGCAGATTTTTTCACACCTGTACACCTGGGCAAAATATGCAATTTCTAAATGACAGTTCCTTATCCACCTTTGCTTCTGGTCATCCACACACTGATGGATCCCCATGCTAACCCACCAACTCCTGTTCACATCTGGACTTGTCAGGAATGGAAATTTCCTGGGGTCTATTTCTGGAGGCCATGCTCTGTCAACAGCTCTTTGGCAGCACACAGAGTTTGTGTCCTGCCAGGAGAGTATTATTGTATTGAGCTGAGTTGTTTAATGTCAAAAAGAGGAGGCACCTAGTTTCTACGGGCAAAGCACCCCAATAACAGACATTGATAGTTCCACTGAGACCCACCCCCAGAGGGCAGAGAGGGCAGTAAGGTGGATAGACTGTAGTGTGGCTTATTTTGGGTAACCAGATGCAAAGGAGGGAAGGATTTCTGTCCCTTTCACAGAAGTGGGGAAAAGGGAATTTGGTCATGCCAGGACTAAGAAAAGCTGCACATTATGAAAATTTCACTTCTATATAGCTGCTTTTCATTTAATCATTGTATCTTGGAAAAGCATGGGATGCAAAAGTACGGTAATAAATATATAAACTTGGCTTTTGCACAAGACTGGATATAAAGACAATACAGAGACCAGTTTTATCAAATTAAGTGGACAGTTGCTTTTTTTAAAAAAGTCATATACAGTGAAAGTCAAACACAGTCACACGTTACTTCAAAGAGAAAAAATCTCTTTTGAAAACTGGATTGGTACAAAGAAAATTGAAAGGGAAAGTAAACAGGGTCAGACCTCCCCAGAATTCTTGTTCGTTCTTCAAAACCACAATAAACTGAAGTTCAGCCAGAATATAGCACCAAGGCCAAGAGGACGTCAGCTTGGTTAACAAGCCAAATCAAAGAATGTATTAGAGGAAAGAAATAATAGAACCATAGAATTCTAGAGTTGGAAGGGATCCCGAGATTCATGTGGTCCAACAATTTCCCTACAAGGAAATATTACATATTTGGGACTCTTTGGTTTAGGAAAAAGATGAATGGGGGAGCACGATAGAAGAGTATAAAATTATGCCTTGTGTGAAGAAAGTGGATAGAGGGGGGATTTCCCCCCCTTTCTCGTGGTACTAGAACCTGATGTCATCCAGTGAAGCTGAAGGTTACAAGATCCAGGAAAGACAAAAGAAGTACGGTACTTCTTCACAGAGTGCATAGTTAAACTATGAAAACTTCTTCTACATGATTTAGTAATGGTATAGACAAATTCATGAAGGATAAGGCTACGAGTAACTACTAGCCATGATGGTTGTGCACAACATCTAGTATCAGGCACTATGTCTCTGAATGCCAGAGCAGAAGCTGGGGAGCACAAGCAAGGCTAGTGCTCTTGCACTCATGTACTACTTGTAGGCTTATCATGGATCATAGGTTGGTCACTAAAAACAGAATATTGGACAGATGGGTCTTTCATCTAATCCAGCAGGTTCCTTCATATATTTTATGTTCCTTTTGAAGAACTTTTGTTAGAAACCAAGACTCCTGGCTCCTCGCTGTAGCTAAAGTGAATATACAGTAGATTGGGGTCAGTGGGAAGAGCCATGAGCTTGGAATTCTGATTCCTAACTTCTATAGCAACATCTTTTGAGTTGTGTGAATATGTTTTAGAACTGCAGGAAAAGGCACAAAGCTTTGAATCAGCCCATCTGACATTTCAACTTTGGGCATCTACTGATTAGAGTATGGAACAGAAGTCAGACCAAATGTTCCCCAGATGTTGCATGACATGTAGTGGTCAGAAGCAGTGCCTGATTTTTTTTGGGGGGGTGGGAGGAGGAAGGCCAAATATATTATGTCCATCTGAAAGTCTATTGTGTAACCTGTCCCAGTTCATTTATAGAGGTGGGTAAGCCATGGCTCACCAGTTGTTGAGGCTCATAAAGGTACATGATTGAAGGCACTGTACACTTCTAACCATCACTCTGGCACTTAGAAATGGACTTGAAATCTTTTTGACCTATACTCTAAGCATGCAAGTGGGCACATGGAATGCTTTGTCTCTCGTGTCTGGACCTGTTCTGGAGGCATCTTCCTCCAATCTGCCCTCCAACCATCAATCTCATCCTAGTGAGTAAACAAATTAAGCAGGCAGGCAAAGAGAGGCGGCTGCTCGGAAGTCTTTGCGGGTAAATGGCTGCATGCCTGACCTTTCCCTCCGCCAAGCCCAGGTGCTGCTAATGTGGTGTCAAGTATTAATTACCTTCCAAATGAGGCCAGGAGGGTCAGGCTATCTCCCTGCAGCTGGTTCCTCCCAGAATGAGAGGGAAGCTGAGCAGAAAGGACAGAGGAAAACCTTTCTGGAGGGCAGAATTTGCAGTTTGAGCTGTAGATTGATTTGTTGGTATAATGTGTTAAAGAGGCAATAAACTCCATAAAGCTTACTATCAGACAGTGTTATCCCAATAGGCATTCCATATGTGCCATTTGTCATGAGCATTCCTGTCTTGTTAAGAGTGTAACCATAACCAGGGGTCATAGAATCATAGAATGGTAGATCTGGAAGGAATCCCGAGGGTCATCAAGTCCAACCTCCTGCAATGCAGGAATCTCAACTCAAGCATCCATGACAGATTACCATCCAACCTCTGCTTAAAAACCTCCAAGGAAGGAGAGTTCACCACCTCCCATGGGAGTCTGTTCCACTGTCAAATAGCTCTTACTGTCAGAATGTTCTCCTTGATGTTTAGTCGGAATCTCCTTTCTTGTAACTTGAAGCCTTTAGTTCGAGTCCTAGCTTCTGGTGCAGGAGAAAACAAGCTTGCTCCATCCTCCATGTGACAGCCCTTAGGTCAGGGCAGCCCTTGGCAGCATTTGACCTCGACAGAGCCTAGTCCCTCCTTCCCAAATCCTAGTGCCTTGCTTATCCAGCTTTGGGAAGACAGCATGAGGGTGGCAGGGGTGTGTGTCAAATTTTGACCTTGCCGCCCCCTCCTGAGCAAAGCTATAGTGTGCAGCCCGTGGGTACTGTTTCGAAGTACTTTTGTGGCCTATTTGGTATGAATAGTTGGACTGCCCTGCTTTAGATATTTGAAGATGTCTATCAGATCTCCTCTCAGGACTCATCTACACCACTGCAAATACGTTTTAAATGTGTTGTAAAGTGCAATATACAAATGTGACCCTAGACGGTGATAATGAACTATGCAAAACTCAAATGTATTTTTCAAAACTTTTTTTAAAAAGCATTTTCATGTGTGTAGATTCCATCTCAGTCTCCTCTAGACTCTACATGAGTCCTAGAATGTGTTTTCACTGCTGTGGCTCAACCTTCAAATATTCATTAATACAAATAAAGGAGGCTTCTGGAGCATGTGTAGAGTGTACATGAGCTAGCATGCAAGGAAAACCTGTCTACAAATTGCAGGAATGTAGGTCATTTCCTGCAACCTTTCAGCATGCAGAAGATGTGGCATCAATAGCTATGGAGCAGTGGTGGTGCAAGAGGAAAAATGATGGGGGCACAGGCAGGGCCAAGTTGCAAGGCCCGCCCTAAACATATTCTCTGAAGTAAGTCCTATTGGTTTGAGCTGAGTCTTCAATAAGAATGCTTAGGTCTGCAGCTTTAATCTATTATTACTGTATTAATAGCATGTGGAAAATGCTTTTCCTTCAAGTAACCATAGGTATCCAGTAGTGGTGGGGAGGTGAGCTACTTGTTGGGGGTTGCTGCCCTTACCTCCCCTTCGTTCTGCCTTGGCCAGTGGGGAACCTGTATGGCTCATGGAATCCTGCTGATCATGTGAGATTCCTCTCTAGGCTTCTTCTTTTTTTAAAAAAAAGCCTTGCCTTGTTATATTAGAAATAAAACCAGTAACCCTGTAAGTGTATACACAGTGCTCTTTCTGGTAATAAATAAATAAATAAATTAGGTCCCGTTATTCATATATTGGTAAAAGCATTGTGGGTTCCAGTTCAAAATGGCTGCCGTGGACAGAGAAAACAGAGGTGCCTGCTAATCGGTGTCAGTGAGAACCATCACAAAAAAGGCCTCGGTGCACATAAATAAGAAATAAAGAACAAATCTAATATTTAAAAATAGATTCAACCGTAAAACTAGTAGGAACATGTGCAGCAATAAAATATCAAACCGCAGGCAATAATCAACCTAAAAAAAAACCAACACGAAGAGCATCTTCAGTGACTCACTCAAACGGCCTGGCACTGGCAAGTCTCCTTTTTTACGTAAGAGGCTTGCAGTGTTGTGACAACTACAGAGTTAAAAACAAAGCAACCTGGGCATCAGGGCGGGTCCAAGACATTTTGCTGCCTGAGGTGGAACAACAAATGGCACCCATCTCCGGTCAAGTCAAGATGCATAGTGTCCTAAACTGGCACCTGAGGCAGAAAATCCCACAAATGCCTGTCCCTGGGAATATAATAATAGCAATAATAATAAATTAAAATGTAACAATTTTCTGCCCTTCTATCAGAGGTGGTTTTAGAGTAGCAAGACTGGTTTGGCTGCAGGGGGCGCCACAACAATGCTGTAGAATGGAGTGTGAGTGCCCAAAATCTGCCATCTCTTCAATTATGCTCAAAGTCAGCTTCCTGAGACGAGCATCTCACTTGACCTAACAGCAGGGCTGATACAGGTAGGCATTCTAACATAACATTGTACCCAAAAGAGACAAATAGATGAGTTTACTCTGCAGTCCAGACTCCTGTTTCCAGTGATAGTTAAAACAATACATGAAGTGAATTCAGCCGGGCATTTTACCACATGTTTTGCATGACAACCTAGGTGTGTGCATTCCTAGCTGTCAATACATTTTGCTAATGGAGGCAGAACGAGAAATGGATCCCCCAGTGCAATGCAAGGTATACAGTGGTACCTCAGGTTAAGTACTTAATTCGTTCCGGAGGTCCGTACTTAACCTGAAACTGTTCTTAACCTGAAGCACCACTTTAGCTAATGGGGCCTCCCGCTGCCGCCGTGCTACTGGAGCACGATTTCTGTTCTCATCCTGAAGCAAAGTTCTTAACCCAAGGTACTATTTCTGGGTTAGCAGAGTCTGTAACCTGAGGTGTATGTAACCTGAAGCGTATGTAACCTGAGGTACCACTGTGTAGCACCCAAGATCAGTCAGGTTCATTTAGGACCTGAGGCAGAAGAAACCATTACATAATGATAAAGTGGAGCTGGTTGTGAGGGACAAATGGATTGCAAATGATTTTAACAGAATATTGCTGCTTTGGTTGAATAGTCATTGTGTTTATCCACTATACATTTGAGGTTTGCAAAGGAAACCAAGATTTTATCTTATACATTTCCTGACCTTTCAGATCTACTGGTTTACTTCTTTTTTATTTAAACCCATTTTAACTAAGAATAATAGTTTATGCATATGATGACATAAATGGCAACTTTCCCAACAATCTCACAAGATCTTTTTGCATTGCTATAAATGCCTACAGACCTGCCCCTCCGTAATTTAAATACCAACATCATTGATTTATTAATCATCTTCTAAAGAAGCATATCAAGGCAAGCCACACAGAAGATGATTAAAACAGTGAAAAACTCAAAATACAGCAAAAAAAATAAAATAAAGCAAGTCTAAAACCGTAACAGAGTAGACACATGTGGCAAAGATCCATTTATCCAACTAAATGTGGGTTAGCTTCCTCATGAGTTGCGCTAGATGATCCTCAGGGTCCCTTCCAACTCTACAATTATATGATTCTAGGAAATACCCACCCCCAACCAGCCAATGCCAAGCTGGCGTCATGAGGAAGCTAGCTGGTATTTTTCCCAGCCCTTGCTAAACTCATGAATTTGTGTTTGCTCAAATCCTAACACTTCACTAAATGTAAAGATTATGCGTGGCCTGCCCCCGCCCCAAATTTATATTGGTATATATCCCTCCCCTGATAATAAGATACATGAGTATGCAAGGCAAATGTTGCCATTTCCTGGGAATGTCCAGATTCCTAATCCTTTGGTTGGGGCCTGAATTCCTGAAGTCAATCAATTGTTGCTCTTAATCCCTAGCAGAGTAGCAAATGACTAATTAGCTGTATGCCCAACCTGTCAATTTTGCTGGCTTTCTGTTCTCACCAGGGCCTGCAAAGAGGCAATCTTTGCCTTGTACGGCCAAGGTTTCCTGTGTGGGTACCACTGAGGCCCCTGTTGGGTACCACAGAAGCTGGTGTTGGCATCCCTGTCCCATTGCAGAGGAGATAGCGACATTCTTCCCAGTGACGTCTCCAGGAGCTGTGAGAAGGAATGAAACGGCCAAGGGGCAGCACAGAGCAAAGAGGGTGGAGGGGAAAGAGGTATAAATAGATGTGTTGGGCTGTAAATAGTCCCCCTCTGTGGCCATGCTGAGTGAAGGCCTGATGACAGAAGGACGTTCAGCAACACTCCAGACGTAGGCCCAAGCAGCTGTTGCTTGGGGGCTACCCTTGGGGATAGCAGAGGGCAGGGCATTCATAGCTTCCAGTTGTACCTATTTGATTGGAATGGCATTTGCTTTCTCACTGTATGTACCAGCTGCTGCTTTGTACTCAGTTCATGTGTACTGCTGGAACATAGCCACTAAATGCTTTAATTATGACTGATAGAATTTGCCTTGAGTGTGGCCTGTGCAATGGAGTCTGCAGAAGACCCTGTGTGCTGACAGTATTCTTCCCTGAGAACACTGCTGTTGCTGACATATTACTGGCTCAAGAGAGGTGTTTTGTCCTAGGGGAGAGGAAGCACTTGATAGCTGCTTAGTAACTACCCAATACACTCCTCAACAGGACTTTGTTTCTAAAATAAGAGGGGTTAGGGCATGGTACCCTCCAGATGTTGAATCAAATCCTTGACCATTGGCTACACTGACTGGGTTGATAGCTGTGATAGTACAAAACATCTGGAGGGCACCACATTGGCTACCTTTATGTTAGGAGTGGGGGGAGAAATTTGATTCACATTTTAAGGCAAATTCAAGGTGTAAACCACAGAGCCTAGGGCTTGCCAATCAGAAGGTCAGCAGTTCAAATCCCCGTGACAGGGTGAGCTCCCATTGCTCGGTCCCTGCTCTTGCTAACCTAGCAGTTCAAAAGCACGCAAAAGTGCAAGTAGATAAATAGGTACCACTTTGGCAGGAAGGTATAAATGGCGTTTCTGTGCGCTGCTCTGGTTCACCATGCTGGCCACATGACCCGGAAGCTGTATGCCGTTTCCCTCGGCCAGTAAAGTGAGATGAGTGCCGCAACCCCAGAGTCATCCGCATCTGGACCTTTAACCTAATTTGCACTTTGTGAAACAATACAGGAACAGGGACATTGCTGCTCTTAGAAATTCTCTGTATTTTGCAATTCAACTCTCCAGCCAAGTGATGTGTACAAAAATGCATAGACTAGGGTAAAGTGTACATAAAAATGCATATATTAGTGAAAATAACATAGAAAAATGCATTACATTAGGGAAAATCACCTTGCAATAATGTATACAAAGATGCATGCAAGTGTGTGTATGTATGTATATTAGAAGAAATTCACACTAAAATGCTACGAATTTTCATAAGGACTTAAAACAACAACCATGAGCTAATTTGGAAATGTGAGTCACTGAAATTAAGTTTGGAAGAATGAGAAACAGAGAGATTGGCAGATTCAGCCATTCCTAGTTAGGGCTTAGGTTTTCCTGGAAAAAGCACCTGCAATTATTATTAATATGATTAATAAGGACCATCAGTGTACATGGTGCTTTACAGAAAATACATGGGCAAAAATTAACATTTTAAGCCCCCAAGGAGCTGAAAATATAAAATAATCATGAAAATCTATTTTTAAAATAATATGCTCTATTCTAGAACTCTTTCCATTACTTCCACATATAGAGGAAGATTAGTGTAAATCATTACTTTGGATTTTTTCATATGTAGGACCGCTTTGGGAGCGGTGCTTAGGACACCAAACCTATCCACGGCACATGTCCTTGGAGTGTGCAGTGCCATGGACTTCATGCCACAACATGCCCCCCTGGTCCCCTCAAGGCTGGGACAGGTGGCGGGATTAGTTGCTAATGAGCGCTTACATAATGGGGTCAGGTGCGAGGCCCCCGTGGGGCCACCAGCTCATTGAACAGCAGCTCTGTCCTTATCAGGGTCTCTTGTGGCACCTGGGCTGCCACTCCCAACCCATGACGGAATGAATTAGCACCTCTCTTCTCCCTCCCATCCCTGGGCAGCAGCTGCACCTGACACGCCTCTCATTCTCTAATCACTGTGCTAAATATAATGCAGCTGACGGAGTCCTCAGCAGAGGGTCAATGGGATGTGTTCAAAGCCAACATGGCACCCCACCCCACCGTTCCTTTTGCATTCCCAGCACAGATGAGACATTTAAGTGAGTTAGAGCTAGAACCTGAAGGAAAATCTGTAAGGCAATCTTGATATCAATGTTGATCCACTGAGGAGCAAGGGCGGGGTTGGAAATAATAATATTATTTATACCCCACCCATCTGGCTGGGTTTCTCCAGCCACTCTGGGCGGCTCCCAACAACAACAACAACAACAACAACAACAACAACAACAACAACAACAACAATAATAAAAAGCAATAAAGCATCAAACATTAAAAACTTCACTAAAAAATTCCCTAAACAGGGCTGCCTTCAGATGTCTTCTAAAAGTCAGATAGTTGTTTATTTCCTTGACATCTAATGGGAAGGCTTTCCACAGGGTGGGCGCCACTACCAAGAAGGCCCTCTGCCTGGCAATACCTTAACCAAACAGAATATTGAAACCTTCCCAAAGCCTAGTTTCTCAGCTTTAGGAAGGAGATGCTAGGGTTCTAAGACCCTGCGAAAGCCTCACGTCTCCTTCCCAAAGCCTGGTACCTCACATAGCATAGCCAGTTTTGGGGAGGCAGAATAAGGGCTGGGTGTGTGATTTGCTTCCCTACCCCCCCCCCCACACACACACAGACCCACAACAAAGCAGTGTGTGGCCCATAGGTTCCTTGTTGAAGTACTTTTGTGGCCCACTTGCTGCCACCCTGATCGAGATCCTGCCTGGTTTTTTGTCACAACTTGAAAGGACTGACTTAGTAGCAAAGTGCAACCTTGGGGTTGTAACAGTAGCCTACTCTGATGTCACCTATGCTATTGTGATGCCATTAGCATTGTTGCCTACATTGTGATGTCATCCCTCTGATGTTCATATCCTGTTACCATGGTTAGAGCAAAAATCATATGGCTTGTCTAGTCTCCAGAGCAAACTTCATTCTGAACTCCGATTGCTACCTCTCAGCTAGGGAGCCTGAGGGTCATCGATTCCCAACACCTTGCAATGCAAGAATCTCAACTTTTGTGGGCATTCAAGCAAGTATTTGTGTACCAGTCGGGGGGGCGGGTTTATATGTTTTATAAATGAGATGCAAGTTTTCCAATATACCGGACTTTCACAGAATAGCAAGAAAACAAAAATTAAACGTATGTGTGTGACATGCCCAGACCTACTAGCAACCCACAGAGAAGCAGCTCTCCAACAGAAGTAGAGGGTGTAGTTTTTTTTACACCACACATGTAAAAAACAAACCCTGCCCGCACAATGCTTCAGTATGTCCACAGTTGGGTAATGTGACCCTATCCGCAGATCAGGATACACTGTGTGAATGACATTGAAAAAATGCAATACATAGAATACACAGATGGAATACATTGACACAAACACCTTTAAGGCCTTGGAGAATGAATAAACTGTCTTGCTATCTGACTTTGCTGCGAAGCAACTATTGTGGGCAGTAGATTCAGGGCTCATCCAGACTTGCACTTGTCCCACCACTTCCCCCAGGAAAGCCCAATCTTTACCGCTGAGTTGGAGCAAACGCCAGTTTGCTCTGCTTTAGTACTAAAGAGCGGGTTTTCTGGGGGGAAGTTGGGGAACAAAGGCAAAAGTGCATTGGCGCATGCTGTCCAGCCTTAGGACAAGTGGAAGTGTGGACAAGCACCATTTTTTTTGCCTACAATTGGCACCTATGCGCCACAAAAAGACAATGGTGCAAAAATGGTCTCAGACCACTGAGAAGGCTGGAACTAGGAAAAGACAGTTTTCCTCCAACTCATAGGGACTAAGATTCTACAGCTAATTTGCATAAGCCCTGCTTATTGGAGCAAGCGGCAGAAGCAACGCCTCCAAGAAGATACCACCCTCCTTTGTTAGAACAGACTAAATGTCTAGCAGACCTTCAACAGCAGTGAGCTAAATGTCACCTGGAAAAGTCTCCAGCTTCTAGAAATCGGTAATAATTGCCTCTGGATGAAGGAAGCTTATTTTAATCTGTTACAATCATAGAAGCATAGAACTGTAAATTTTGAAGGGACCCCAAGGGTAATCTAGTTCAACCCCCTGAAATGCAGAAATCTCAGCTAAAGTATCCATGATGACAGATGGTCATCCAATCTCTGCTTTAAAACCTCCAATGAAGCTGAGTCCACAAGCTCCCAAGGGAGCCTGTTTCACTGCTCTTACTGTCAGAAAGTTCTTCCTGATGTTTAGTTGTAACTTGAAGCCATTGGTTTGTGTCCTACCCTCCAGAGCAGGAGAAAACAAACTTGCTCCATCTTCCATGTGACAGCCCTTTAGATATTTGAAGATGGCTATCATATCTCTTCTAAGTCTCCTCTGTTCCAGGATAAACATACCCAGCTCCTTCAACTGTTCCTCGTAAGGCTTGGCTTCCAGATCCTTGATCATCTTGGTCACCCTTCTCTGTTAAAATTTAAATTCTTAATACTTTCTCCATTAAAATGCATGGGGCTTTATTAAGTAGCATAAGGGGGGGGGGAGATTAGGTCCCTGACCCAGAGGCCATATGAACACCGTGGCATGTGGCAAGTGTGACATTTTGTTTATTTATGATAACGATACCATTTATCATCCTTATTGACATCACCAGCAAAACTCCTAATTCTAATGTATTGGATACATATTTTTATTTTATTTTTACCAAAGTAAGCATAATGGTTATAATTTAATTGTTTATTATTGCAGAGTTTTGTCCAACAGATTCAGACATTAGTGAAGGTGTCAGCTTCTCTCCTGAAATCATCCCTCTAAGTGACTTCTTACACTATTGTAGTAGTTTTATTAGGTGTAGGTTTAACTGATCAAATTGACTGGGGGAAGAGGATTTTCAACTATGGAAGGGATTTCAGTTATGGTTCTTGGGTTGTGTCTATATGACATTGTGATGACATCTCGTGGTCATTTCAGGAATTTACTTCTGAGACAGTGGATATATAGTATTACCAAAAAGAATACACCTAGTGCTTAGCTCCTGCCCTTTCCAGCCTTTTCTACTCATTTCTCCCATTTTGCACAGGAATGATCACACAAAATTCAACAGTTTATTACATAGAAAGGTTCAATGACCAGCCTACACAAACAAATGGAGTATTCATGAAGGCTTATGTTAAAATCCAAAATATTTTAGAAGATAATACTGATCAGCCCACCACACATCAATGTAAGCAATTATACAAACACTTATTTGAACATTTTTCTTAGCGCAATCTAGTACCCAATCAATCTAGTACCCAATCATAATTGGTTCTGCATTTTTACCTTTGAAATTGCTATATCTTGTTCATTTTTCAAAAAAATCTACAAATCCGTTTGACTTCTGGATTTCAGATCATGCATCCTCCTGTGAACTGTGCAATGTTTCCCAATTTTACCATTCTCAGCACATTTTCCTAGTTAACTGCTTATAAATAGATCAACCAAAATCCCATAACCATTGGGGTGGAGGTCTCCTATAGCATGACCTCTGCTTATGGCATATTTAATGGGATTTCATGGGAGGTGGGCTCACCTCATAGCAGAAGTTTGACTTTAGTTGGCTTGAGAGGCAACTTCCTTTCCTTATAGAAAGTCCTATTTTCATTTTAAGGGCAGCTGGTTATGCATTTGGCCTTCATCCTGCGTATTTTGAGCTGAGGAGGACTGGGCAGCTGCTGGCTGCAGTAAGGTAGGCAGCACCACCACAAGATGGTTCACAGAAACTGCCAGCTCAGCCAGACTGCGGGCAAGAGCCTCTAGTTGAGAGCCCTGATGTTGAATGGCAGTAGAGAGGGAGCCTAGTTCCCCACGGAGACCTGTCATTGCATGGACCAAGTTTTCCAGGCCAGGTGGTGAACAGCAACAGCCTTGATCCTTTCCCCTTGAGTCTTGGCTAAAAGGGCACTCCGAGGATGACTCGCTAACTGTAGCAGTGTGGGTGACAGATTCAGGCAAAGTGGTGTTTGGACCTGGTGCTTCAATCAAGACTGGTGCGGAGGTGGTACCTATGTATTCAGAGAGACAGAAAATAACCAATGACTGTATTGTGCCTTGACACCATCACCCCAGTAGCCAGTAAGGAGTAGACCCAAGGTGGTGTGTTTGCTCGTAAACTACAAAAACACAATGGCCGTAGCTTGTGACTATGATCAATAAGCATAGCCAAAGGAGGAAATTCTTCTGTGAAAACTCACTTTGTCCAGGATGAAATTCCATCCCTGACTACTGGACTTAAACATGGCCAGTGAGGTAAGTGAGACCCAATTCTGAACTTTTGACAGCTACAGAAGGTGGGGAAATTGTAAATGATGCTCTGCGGTTTGGGAAGAGGCCTTCCAAGTAAGACCTTTTCCTAGCCTCAGCAGTGAAGCTTTGTCTCTGATACTTACCAGCTCCTCTTTCTGTGTTTCCTGAGCTCACCATACTATCTTCAAGCAGCTCATCCACAGAAACTGTATGTGACACTGTACTTTGGAGCAGAACAGTCGTATCGTGAACATCTGTTTCAGCCAAAGAGGTCAAGACAATGGGAGCAATGGTAGGCTCTGGTGCAAATGGAGAGGGAGAATGTGGTAACATTAAATGAGAGCAGCAGAGTTAAATAACACCCCCCCCAAAAAAAAGAGAGCAGGGTATGCTTGATCTTAGGAGGGTAGCTGAGGCTATCTCAGGCCCTTTCTCCATCAACTTGCCTGCCAAAAAAGTCTGGCAATTGCATAGGTTTCTGGAGGAAATTATACAAGGCATTCTTCATTCACAGAGAGCTGGGGCTCACCTTTAACCCGCACCAACTGAGAGAGCTAAAGGGGAAGGTATGTTCCTGCCTAATAAGCAGTTCAGGCATAATATAAGTAGCTCGTGTGGTTGGGTGTCTACCAGCATCCACGCTCAGGCAGGAGCCCACCACAGGCAGCTAACAGAGTCTCTACAGTTGCTGTCACTGCAAGGAGGGGTGCAGAGGGAGAAATGCTACATAGCAGCAGCAGCCTGCTCACCTTTCCCCTCTTGGGAGGGGAGAAAATACAGAGTAAGTGAACAATTGACCATTAAGCAGAACTGACCACATTTTCTGTTCCTCCTCCTCTTCCAGGCAATTCACCTGCCTTTTCTATTAGTTTGCATACACATCACACATTTAAAATATGCTATCATCTCCCCCCCTCCTTTAGAATCCCAAGAATTGTAATTTACCCTTACAAAGCTACAGTTCCCAATATTCTTGGAGGAGAATGTGTGTGCATTAAATGTACTATGTGTACACAGCCTTTGCCAGGCAAACAGGTTGATGGCAAAGGAGGGGAAAAAGATGAATCTGCTGCCAGCCACCCATCTGCCAACTGACTTTCTTGTCAATCTCCTCTGAGATTTTGCTTCAGAGGGAAAAGACAGGCAGGTGAACCAGTTTACTTTCCTGCTCTCTCCCTCTGGTGGTGAGAATGATGAGGAACAACCACTGCCCACACTATTTGACGGGCCCGAATGCAGATACTTTACCTGAGGCCCCTCAAAATCCTGGAGCTGACACTGAGGCAGCTACTCACCTGTGGGCCCCATGGTATGGGAATATGTGTGTGATTCCTCTTGTTGCTTCTGATCTGTGTTCTCTTCAGAATGTGAAGATTTGTGGTTTATGGATTCCATGTGGTTTACAGATGGTGCATTCTGTGTGGCTGCCGACAATTCCATCTCTCTTGCAACCTTCAAGACATTTGAGAACAGGAACAGCTCCTTTACTACATTATCAATCACATTCACTCTTTCAGGTTCCTGAACTGAAGTGGAAGTGGTAGGCTGATCTGTAGCTGTGGGATTGGTAAGTTCTACCTTCTGTACTGAGGGCACTTTAAATGCAATGTCCCATTGCTTAGACTGCACTACCTCTGTTGCAAGTGTTAGGCCTGGTTCAGCTATGGGCAGTCCTGTTCCTGTTCTTGTTGTTGCTGTTTCTTCCTCAGATTCCAGTTCCTGCATGGCTAAGGTTGGCTGAAACTCAGCTGTGGAGGGGGTGGGGGTTTGTCCCAATCCATGTGTTTGTGGCCTTGTATTGGGGGTGCTGGTTGACTCTGTCCCCTGAACGTGCTGCAGGATCTCTAGATTAAGTGTTGCTTTATCTATATCCCACAGGCTTATTGTCTCTGTTTCTCTTTCAGATACCAGATCCAGTGTGGCTGAGGTTGGCAGAGATTCAACTGAGGCATAAATGGTCTCTTGTCCCGTTTCTTGTGAGGATGGTTCTATCTTTGGAGTGTTGCTTGACTCCACCTCTTGGATGTGCTGCAGTGCTTCTGTATTAGTGGTTGTTTCAATTCTGTTGAAGGGGCTCACTTGCTTTTGCTCCTTTTCCAGTTCGAGCTCCACAGTTTGTGTGGTTAGGATTGGCGCTTCAGGGAACTCTAGCTCCCAGCTGGCTGAAAACTCCTGAGTAGTTGGGCTGGTCTCAGCCACATCCAAGACGCTTTGCCCTGGATTAATGGTTGCAGCAGGTGCAGCTATCTTTGAATTGCTTGATGAGTTTGGCAATGACAGACTCTTCCACCTGCCTGAAAATACAGAAGGTGTTCCTACATCACAGACTAAAATTACTTGAACAGTCGTTTCTTCTTGGCGGGGAATTATAGCAGTGCAGGGAGAATTCTCAGCACCCTCACCTAAATAGATTCCCAAGATGGAAAGCCATAGCAATTAAGCTGCCATAAAACCAATATACTCCTGCCAACCTAGCAGTTCAAAAGCACATCAAAGTGCAAGTAGATAAATAGGTACCGCTCCAGAGGGAAGGTAAACGGCATTTCCGTGTGCTGCTCTGGTTCGCCAGAAGTGGCTTAGTCATGCTGGCCACATGACCCAAAAGCTGTACGCTGGCTCCCTTGGCCAAAAAAGCGAGATGAGCACCGCAACCCCAAAGTCGGTCATGACTGGACCTAATGGTCAGGGGTCCCTTTACCTTTACCTAAAACCAATATAAGTCTTTAGTACTGTATATACATACCCAGAATAAGGTGCTTACTGGAGTCTCCAGAATGAAACTGGGTTTAGCCCATTTGAAATTGTTACTGCTTTCCCCCCAAGGACATTGAATTTTCTATTATTGGCTTATTCACAAGTTCAGGGTTCTCTCTCCTAAATATGGCATATCTCATAATGTTTTGGAACCAGGCAAATGGACTCACTGAACAACTCACTGAGTTGTTCCCTACCTGTGCAGATGACTGAAGCATCTTCATGATGATTGCAGTTATGTGTCCCCCATGGCTGGGAGCGGCAGTTCTGTAGAGTGAACTCTGCCCCAGTGCAGTTGACATCATCCAACCAGATAGGTCCAGATCCTGGCCCATATCTTGCATTACCAGGGCTGAGAAGAGGGGCCCCACAGCCCAACTCGCGGCACACCACTGCCGCATCCACCAGATCCCAGCCATCATCGCATACCGTGCCCCAGTAATCTTGATACAGAACCTCTACCCGTCCAGCACAGGATCCAGGGCCTCCTTGCAGCCGCACCTGCCACTGGCCTGAGTTTAAAAGCATATGAAGAGGAAATGTTTATAGGATAAGAGAAGTTAAAAGTCCTTGCATCACAGATCTCTCACTTGTAAACCATGGTCCTTCCCTTTGAGGTTCTCAGTTCATTCTAGTGAATCCCAAAGGCCTCTGTTTTTTATAATGATGATATCACTTTTCTCACAAAAGTGACCCAAAGCAACTTACAGCCACAGTATAAACACTAAAACAAATTAAAGCACAAATAATAAAAATCTAAACACAGTATCATTGCAAGGAATCCAGATACCATGACTATGGAGCCCATGACCCCTGAAAGCAGTTCAAGACAAAACTAGATGCCATGTGGAAGATCCATGATTGGATCTCCCCAAATTTTGTCATTTACTCAAATGAAAGTGGAGTCGCACCTGTTTGCTTAGGTAGCAGCAGGTGGGGGAATGGAGGGGCCCTATGTTTTAACTTGACCTTCACTCATGTTTTCAAGGGGGCCATAAAACAAGTAAAACATGCTGTATAATGTGATAACTTCCTTGAGCACTGAGATGTCACAACTGAATTTTGTTTCATAATTCTTCATTTGAAGTTCAACCAGTGACTCAATCTCTGCTCCCTTTTTTAAGGGGTTTGTTGAAGCAAAGATGCAAAATCTGTTGTCATGTAATATCTTTTGTCACTTAGATTGTGTTTTCATAGTTGTTAATTATATTGGCACCCCCATTCCAAACAAGAAACAGCACCTGTGCAAATTGCCTGGGAGTCAATGATGGACATAAACACCTACCTCTCTCTGCTACTCACCATCTGGCACTGTTTCCTTTTGGCTCTTCTCTATTTGTAACGCTTCATTAGCTACAGTTGTTTCTTGGTTCCCTGTAGGCTGAGTAGGACGGGGAATTCTTTTAGGGGCTATATACCGGCGCCTCTGGGGTGCCAAGGTCCTTGTGAGCATGGCCACATGCTCTTCTACCATGGCCAGGGGCATCTCACCTGTGAGGAGATGATACACCATGTGACATAGACACAGCACATACAAAGGAAGCTTCAGTGCAACCATAGCCCCGCACAATAATTTAGAGCAAAATTAATACTGGTATAATCATTAGCTTCTCCCTTGGGTGCTGGATGTCTTTGAGTGGGTTGGGTTGCTCCTGTTGCTTGGGAAGGCAGAAAACCATTTGCTTCAGAGGAATTTCTCAACTCTGTCTTCCTGTTGAAGCCTCAGTATTCCTGATGAAGTCTGGAATTCCAATACTGCAAATCAAAACTGGCTGAAGACACATGACCAAGCCTGGGATTCCTAATCTCAGAATTATAAGAAGCAGCACTCAGTCTATAGTGCAAGCATGACCTGAGTGTGGAAGAACACTCTGGGATCAACACATACCTGATCACCGGTGTTATAGGACTATAGTCTCTGACCACTTACTGACAGCCTGTGGTCAAGATAACAAAAAGTGTCCAAGAAGTATGAGCAGCTTGAGACAAGAATGTAATAGCCATGGCAGAAGACACTTAATTTCCCATCCAATGTATCATTAGCTTTAGTACACCCCACTGTGAGATATCCAGTACTTAAAGAAAAAGGTAGTATTGGTCTTACTGTGAAAGTTGTTGCACAGGTCACATCCTAATAGTGGTTATTTCACACTGTTTCTTATATTGCTAGCTAACTTGTAGTCCTGACATCCATTATTACCAGAGCCCATACTCTTCTATAATCTCTTCTGTTGCTTATACATACACGTGTGTCTGTGTGTGTGTGAGAGAGAGAGAGAGAGAGAGAGAGAGAGAGAGAGAATTTAGCTCAGCCATGGAACTGAGGCTTCAACAGGAAGAGAGAGCATACAACATGGTTTCCTGCCTTAACGAGCAACAGGAGAAACGCATCTCACTTGGAGACATCCACACACCAAATGAGAAATAATTTTCACAGTAAGACCAATGCTACCTTTCCATGGCCAGAGTACAGTGGAACCCCGTGTTGCGTACCGTCCTCCTTACGAACGCTTCGGGTTACGAGCTCCGCTAACCCGGAAGTAGATGCTTCCGGTTGCGAACTTTGCCCCGGGATGTGAGCGAAAGTTGTGCGCTGAGAGCGCAGCAGCAGTGGGAGGCGCCATTAGCGAAAGCGTGCCAAATGTTACGAGTGGTTTCGGCTTAAGAATGGACCTCTGGAATGAATTAAGTTTGTAACCGGAGGTACCACTGTATACCAATGGTATATCTACACCAGCTTTATAACTCATGGCTTCATCCAACTGATCCTAGAAATTGCTGTTGGGATGGATGCTAAGGGATGGATGATTGAGATTCCTAGCCTCTGGAATCCTCACAAAACTAGGATTCTCAGAATTTCCTCAGAAGTCTGAATGATTAAGTGTAAATAATGCTACAATTCTCTCACCAGAACACACAGCCCCAGCATCTTCACTGTGTCGGCAGTTGGTTGTCCCCCAAAGGCTGGTATGGCACTCCGACAACATTGACTCTTCTCCTTGGCACTGTACATCATCTAGCCAGATGACACTGCTCCCCTCACCAAAGAAGGCACCGCCTGGTGCTGCCAGCGCCTCCCCACAGTCCAGCTCCCGGCAGACCACAGCAACATCCAGAAGGTCCCACATGTCATCACATACTGTGCCCCATTCCCCTTCATGAAACACCTCCAGTCGGCCAGAACAGCGGCTTCTGCCACCCACGAGACGTAGAGCAGGGGTCCCTGGAGGGGGAAAGGGGGAGAGGAGATTAAGAGAAGCTATAGCACCTGGAGAGCCCAAAAGTGGGGCATGGGGTTCTCCCATCTTACAGCCTAACTGATTTTTCAAGGAAAATTAGTCCAAATTTCTGATTGGGCACTAAAGCAAATGCTGAACCCCACTAACCTTAAGGCAAGTGGAACTGAACTGTCTCCAGCCCAAGCCACGATCTGAATGCCACTGTTCATTTTATTTCTAGATGAAAGCCCACAACTATTGTGCAACTAAAGCAGGAAAGGGACACCTTGGGCCCCTAGAACTTTTCCTAGGCTATGACCTACCCTTCTCTGGTTCTGCTTTACACCCTTGAGTGCTTTTCCCTAAGTATAATATCTTGAATTGACCTGGATGGAGATGTGAGGGGGGGGGGGACTTTCTGAGTTTTCATGTCTGGAATGTACAATGCTAAGTGCCCAGTACAATGTTAAGCGCCCAGTTTTGCCCCTGACCCCACTCACTACTGGTATGTGGCCCCTGGAAGGTTCCCCATGAGCAAATGTGGTCCGTGGACTGAAAAAGGTTCTCCAGCTCTGAGCTAAATAATGGCTTTTTATTCAGTATAGAAAGTGTCTTGTGAAACCAACAGACTTTTCCTTCTTCCGTACTATATTTTTTCTCTCCCTTTTCTCCATGATTACTTGGCACAATAATAGAATAAAAAAATTGGTATGGTTGCCACGTTGCTCCTGTGCCCGAATCAAACAGCTCCTGTGCCTTAACAAATTCATAAAAATGTAGCAGAAGAAGCTCTCAGGCTAAGTTAAAGCTGGGCTAGAAAAAGGAAGCAAGCTTGATCTTCTTAGATCACTGGTTTTCAACTGGTGGGACTGGACCCACTAGTGGGTTGCAACCTGATCCAAGGTGCGTCACAACAGGAGCACTACCACCATGCAAATATATGGCAAAAGATTTAATAAATGGGTCCCCAGAACCCATCCCCACAATCTCAACCCTACTTTAGAGATGGATATTGTTCAGCTAAACGATGAAAGTGGTGCACTTCAGGGATGCCTGCACACTCACCCTCAGCAGGTGCAGAAGATATGAGTGGTCTTGCTGTCGTTACTGCTTTCATGTTGCCCCATCTGAATGCCGGTTGAGGGGGGAAGGCAGTAAGAGGAGCAAAGCGCTGAGCTGCCAAGGGAGATGAGAGAAATGAACGTGCTGGTTGGTCCAGTATGCTACAAAACACTTAGGTCCCTTTTCCTCAGGGATAGAACAATAGTTATTAAACACCTAAACTTGCCTCCAGCTCTATGCTTGGACCCAATCGCAACAAGCAGCCTTAATTTTAAGGAGTTGGCTGGATACATTTCCCCATACTGTCAAAAGGTGAGACGGCAGAGCTTTCAGTTAAAGGGAGTTCGCAGGTAGGCCTTTTTAACTAAGCAGAGCAGTATGAATTATACAGAGGAAAGGCAGGGGCCATTTAATGAATTTGCAAGCCTCACCCCCTGACTCCCACAAGTTTAGCCAAATGTAACTTTATACAAACATGTCTTCCAATAATTCAAGTGCTGAATTTATCTTTAAACAGCCTCTTGTTGGATGCTTTAAATCGGACTGTACAGAGATGTGTCTGTGCGACAACAACCCATTTGCTTGAAGCAATCAACTCTGTGGGAAAGTCAGCTTTCATCAGAGTTCATCTGATGAAATTTCTGAATCACAAGAATCCTACCTGAGCATATGGCACTGGCATCCTCCTCATGGGTGCAGACATGCTTGCGAAACCCAATATGGGGGCAGGAGTGCAGGTATTCCTCAGTGCCCATGCAGCGCACCTCATTCAGCCAGATGGGTCCAGGTCCTTCACCAAACCAGGCCCCATGGGGTGCTGAAAGGGCAGCCCCACAGTCTAGCTCTCGACACACCACAGCTGCGTCCTGCAAATCCCAACTGTCATCACACACTGTCCCCCATTCACCCTGGTGGAACAGTTCCACCCGTCCTGCACAGAGGCTTGGGCCTCCAGACAGACGCACTGGAAAGGAACCTGCCAGGAGGAGAAATAATCAAAGTCAAGGAGAGACCTGTCTTATCTCTTTCTCCCACTTAAGTAGGCAGTTCTGAAATTTGATATCCCACATCCCCATCCTGACATCTCCTCTCTTGATCTGATTACCAAATCAGTTTTCACCTTTCCTAAACAATGCCCTTGGCTCTTAAGGCCATCTCCCCCAAGGCCAGAACTATAGCAAGATCAAATCAATAGTGTTTGTAAACATGCTATTCTCATTTGCACACTAATGAAAAATAACAGAAGTTTTCCCCTTGGAAAATGATGGGGAGCACAGCATGTAATAAATTGTCAGCCTATTCTACATCTAATTATGCAGGACACAGGGGACCTGCAACAAAATGCTGCAGTGTGGAGTTCTCCTGTTCACAGTGCCAGTCAGTCAGCTATGCCCTCTACCTGCGTATTCCATTCAGTTCCCCTTCCCATCCAGTTTTCTAGGTTATTGTTTTCTAAGGGTTTTGAGGGTGGTTTTTTTTACTTCTGCAAGCCTTCTGAAATGTTCATCTAGTGCACGGATGGTGTTGTTTAGCCTGCACAGCACAAGCACAAGCCTGAACATTGAAAATAGAAGGAATGATGATAGCATCTCAGGCTGTGGAGAAAGGCCGTAGCTCAGTGGTAGAAAATCTGTCTTGCATGCAGAAGGTCCCAGGATCAATCCCTGACATCTCCAAATAGTTCTGGGAGAGACTCCTCCTTGAAGCCCCGGAAAGCAATGTTAGGCAATACTAAGCTAGACTGAGCAATTATCTGACTCTGTGTAAGGCAGCTAAGCTTCCTATCTTCCCAACCTGGAGGTGACTGGAGGAAGCAAAGGGGAAAGAGACAGAGATTCCTTTCCGTTTTACCTGTGGCATGAAGTCTCAGGAAGGCAACTGCAAAAACAAGGCAAGAGGTTTCAAATGAGATTAAGCTCAAGTGGAAGGTTAGTTCTACCGGTGTAAACATTCTGGGCTGTGTTCTCAAGATCACAACAGGCTGCCAAGCCCTGGCAGAGAAGGACCTAGGTAGACATTTTCATGCCCATGGGAGAGCCAGAGCCAGAAAATAATATTTGGAGGGTTAAACAAATAAAAAGGTGTGTATTAACCAGTACCACCTGGGACTTCTTCCTATAAAATAAGAGCAAACTCTGAACCTATCCACAACTGAAAAGTCTATTTCCGCATCTTCCATCCCTGTCCTCACCCTAATCTCACTAACTTTTCTTTCCTGAGTCTCCTAACCACTGCTGATACTATTCCACACTTTATTTAACTCCTGTTTTTCAAAAAAGACAAGATTGGCTCTCAATATTAGGGATGTGCTGAGGTATTTATGGGTCCCAGTCCCAGGCTCCTTCCTTCCTCCAGAGGGAGCGGATAGAGGCAGCTACTGGTGGCAAATAAATATGGTAGCCCAATGGCCTTCTCCAATGGACTCTGATTCCAACAGACTCCAACCGCCTTGGAATGCTCCTGTCAATCACAAGCAGCTGTTCACCAATACTCTTTAAAATACCTAGAGCATTACACCAGCTTCTTTAACTCCTACTACTCTTTTATCAGCCTTTTGTACTCTTAACTTACAAAGGCTATAGGGAAGGATTTTGGATGTTATTCACATGTTCAGAGCACAGTTATGGATCAGCGGTGGGGAGTCTTTCTTCTGTCAAGGGGTGGGATAATCTGTTAGGGGCCACATGCCAGAATAAAGGCAGACCCCTATTGCCAGAGGTCTGAACTGCCTGCCTGTAGGAGGGATCATGAAGGTCATCTATTCCAACTCCTTGCAATGCAGGGATATTTTGCCCAATGTGGGACTTGAGGCCACTGCCATGAGATTAAGAGTCTCATGCTCAACTGACTGAGCTATAGCAGCCCCTTTTTTCCATTTTGGTATTCCCCTTGCCCAAAACAATGACCTAAATTAGAAACGCAGCAGTGATGAGGTGCTCAGTACTTATGTTATTACACCCCCACCAGAAGTTACAGCATGGAAGGGGACTGAGGGAAGGGACAAATGTGTTGGTCTTCCACTAGGTGAACCAGATCTGCCACAAGCCTACCACTTTGCCCTGGGAGACTTATGGGAGGACAGAATTCACAAAATATAAAATGCCATTAACAACATCTATTCTAAATATGGTCAAGCTACCTCTCTGCTTTCTGGAACATGTCCCTGTCGTGTCTTTCAGGGAGATACAGTGGTACCTCGGGTTAAGTACTTAATTCGTTCCGGAGGTCTGTTCTTAACCTGAAGCACCACTTTAGCTAATGGGGTCTCCTGCTGCCGCCGCGCCAACGGAGCACGATTTCTGTTTTCATCCTGAAGCAAAATTCTTAACCTGAAGCACTATTTCTGGGTTAGCGAAGTCTGTAACCTGAAGCGTATGTAACCTGAAGCATATGTAACCCGAGGTACCACTGTACTGGGAATGTCTTTAAAAAAAATGTGTTCTGCAGATTTCAAACTTCGATTTTAGTAAATGGACACAACATATCAGTACACTGCTTCTCTTCCATCCCTCCACTCACAGTAAATGGGGACAATAAAAGTTTCAGAACAGGCTTGAGTTGCAGCTTTTCTATGCAAGTGTAACCAGATCCGTTATGAGAGTCATCGTTCTTCAGGTTTTTTAAAAAAGTAAACTAGTACGGTCAGTTTACTAAGAGTCCCTTGCTTCAGAAACCAATACAGATCAGGCTATTGCAGGGTAAATGAATGTACAACATGTATTTTAGATGGAGAAAAGATTTCCCAATGTGCAAGTAAGTGGTGGTGGGGGAGGCAAGCAGAGCTGCTTTGTGAAAGCAAAGATGCTATTTATGCTGCAGTGTTGCAGACACTATTGCACTGACCTGAGTAGGCTCCTTTTCAATGCTTCTCAAGTAGAACTCATTCCCTGCTCAGACATCCTGGTCCCCAATAAACAAACCCCACAATTCTGATGTGGAAACTCTTAGCCCCCTGCTCCTTGGCAGGACCAGCTGTTCACAAGATAATTCAGAGTTGCATCCAGGAATTGGGGTTGGCTGTGCAGAGGGCAACACTCACCCAGAAGAAACAAGAGGCGTTGTTGCATTGTCTTAGTGGCCGGCTCTGCGTCCTGGTCAGCTGCAAAGGAAACTCTGTAAATCAGAGGCGTCTTTATTGCCGGCAGAGGACCCAGGCAGTGAGTCAGCCAGGCAGAAAAGAGTGGGAAACACCCCTGCTTGCTCTGGGTCATGTAGCCTCCAATCTGCAGCCTGGGAAGAGGAAAGAGCCAGAGTGGGGGAGACCGATAGGAGGCATTTCAGCAATCCTGGGAGAGCCACATTTGTGCAAGGATTTTCAAAGGAACAACATTGGTAGTAGCACTTCTGAAATGGTGTGTTCTGGCTACAAGAGGTATAAGCTCTCATTCATTCAATTTCATTCAATGCAGTATTTCTTTTGCATTTCCAGTCCACTTGTGTGCAGAGGTGGGGAGAAAGAGTGAAAACATTCTTCAGAGCCACACCTCATCGCTAGCCATCCCTTGCACATTTTCCTCAGTCCTATTTCATCTCCCATCCCTTACTTTGTGGTCCCCCTGCACCTTTTGTAGAAGAGGCAGGCACCTCTTCTGCACCTTTAGCAGTATCACTCAAGTGAATGTTTTTCCATGAGGCCTCCGTCCAAACTTCCACTGCTGGAACTTCTGTCATGTGCTGGAGAAAAGGTAGTAAACTTGCACAAATGCTTTTTCTACCCTTTCCCACTGTCCCTATTTATCTTAATTTTCTATCTCGACACATCTCCCACACCTTCTGGCATTGGTCCCACCTCCTTCAACTTCCTTTCTACCTGGCCTCACTGCCCCTTTCCTTTAATACACTGCTAAATTAAATCCAATCATTGCTTCCCACTGAGTTCCACAAAGACTCTCCTCCCTGAAAGAGAGGGGAGTGGTTATGGGCGGGAGCCCGAGCACCACCCAGCAGGGGGCGTGGCCCCCTGCCTCCAGCTCACCTAGCTGGCGCTCATGCCCCCCCCTGTGGCCACCCAACCAGGTGCCGCGGAGGGGGCGTGTTCAGCAGCCTTTTGCTGCAGCGCCAACCTCTCCCTGGCCTCATTCCTCGTCGTCGTCCCCTCGCAAGTCACCCACCCTCCACTCCCTTTTAGTTAGGGCTTAGGCCATTGGCCTTGCTATGGACCTTAGGTTGGTCGCCCTGGTTGTCTAGGGGGCCTGGTAGGAATTTTTTCCATTTGGCATTAGGCTTTTTGGTTTTTTCACCTACCTCGTAGCAATCATCACAACTTTTGTGGTATTGGTGGGTAGGTTAGGCATTGGAATAATGTGTTGTGGTGTGTCGAAGTGCTAGGTGTGGCCATCGCCTATGCCTTAAATTTTTAGGGGTATTCCGTTAAAGGAATCTGGGGGTCGTGTATTCCGTCCGATGCCTGCTTGGCGGGAGGCCATGGCACGACCCTCGGTGACAACAGGGGTGAGCCTATAGTTGGATTAGCATCAACAGGCTCCACCTACTGGTGAATAAACCCACTTGTTTTGATCCAATGCCTAAGCCAATACCTTTTCATTGCTGTAATCAATAAAGTTGTGGCCTTTTCTAGCCCATCAACCTTATATCACGTGTCCTTGTGTCTTCATTTCACTTCGCGGGGGTCGGGTCCTCAAACCACAACTGTTTTTTTCAACGACACACACTTAAGCCCTCCCCTCAGCCATTTCCCTGACCAGTTCCCCCTTCTCAGAGGGCAAACAGCAGCTGGGGGGAGGTCCGCCATTTTCACTGAGGAACAGAGCTCAGGTGAATATCCCTTCCCCCTCCGTTGCCCTTTTCAAATGAATTGGCGGATATGTTTCAAAGGAAGAAGTGCTGGAATATCACTTTGCAAAGCTGCTGTGTAACATGTTGTTTGTCCCTACCCTCATTTCACAAGTATTAGAGCTGGTTTTGGTGCAAGTACTCTGCCTCTGTTTGCTATCTATAAAATGGCATCTTACCCACCAAGGTAACAGTGGTTGACTTGTTCATTCAGCGTGGGATAAACATGGAGAGACACCAAGTCAGCTGCCACAAGCTCCTTGGAAGAAGGGCAGAGTACAAATGAGAGAGCATGGAAACCATTCTGACAGGGTTCTGTGGTACTGTGGCCCCTGCTTGAGGCCCACAGATCTGTGAATGTTCCTGTGCTTCATGATATTCCGAGCTTCCTTATCTTCACACCCACACAGGGATGAAATGTAGACTGACGCTGGTTGGAAGCACAGCAGCAGCAACAGCAGCAAAGCAATAGCCAAATCTATCCACAGGGAAAGCATGTCACAGGAAATATGAGTCACACCCACCATCCCAGAGAAGCAGCTGGTCTTCTTGTATTTAGGAAAAGAGGAACAGAAACAGTCAAGATGAGGTTGTGTCTGGGGGAAATCACAATGGAGGTACCACCAGAAACATGAACCCAGGCCCTGCGGCTTTGAGCGAGCCTGGGGGACCCAATGGTGGCTATTCCTAGTTTATGGGATGCACCCATTGCTCCAACAAGAATTTCTGTTACTGGGTTTGTTCCATGGTTTCTAGCACAATAACTGGTAACCATAGCAACCCAGCACTGCACAGCTAAACATTCCAGGCTAATTTAGAGCAGCGGCAGGCTACTTTGGGGAGGATGACCAGTAAAATATAGTTAAGTGCATAGTTGCTAGGATCTTTTGTTGGGGTAATTGGTGTGAGCAAGCCACATTTGCAACAGTTTATTCAGCCTAGTCTGGTCCCTGGGACTTACGCTTTACAAAGTCAGGCTGCAGCTCTAGAACATGAGAAGCAATCAACTAGTGCTTTTGAGAATGTGTAGCGAACCTTTCCCATCACTACTAAGTATTCACAGCTTATGTCCTACACAGTTTGAAATTTATGGCAGTAGATTCCTGATCAAAGACTGTCCCTTCCATCTATGGGTGCTGGGCACCAAACTTAGTTTTTCAAAGGGCTGCAAGGCAACACTAGTGTAATATGTCTGATGTGGAGCTGCCCTGGACTCTTCAGAAATTTCAGCCTGCATCAGATAAGCAGGAGTACAGCAAATTCCCATGCCATTCAGATTGTTTTAAAATGTGTATTTAATTAATTTCTATTGTTAACCTTCGTCTGCCAATGAGGTTTACACAGAGTGTAACTGAACTGCCAAGTCATTAAAACTATTTAATTAAAACCATCTAAATATTTATTTATACACACATACAAAAAGTCATTCCTTTCCAGGGTTTTGAAACCCTCTCCAAATCACCACCCATTTGGATTTCTCCCTCTCCCTACCCAACATTCATTTCCTAAATGGAGGAACATCTACCCCCATTTTAAATTACATAAACCTGGGGAAGCCCGCTCCTGTACATATTCACACAAATATGCCATTTGACCTTTGGTGGAACAACTCTCTGTATCACAAGTTTTCCCCTCTGGATTCTACACATATAAAGATCTAATATTTGTGGACATGTTTTATCACCCTCACACTTCAAGCCCATTTCCCAGTTTTCATCCACTTTGGGAAAATACATTTCCCCTAGACACACTAGGGTAGGCAAGCTTTTTATTTGTGAGGGTGGGGTGGGGTGGGGGGTAGTGGAGATTTTTTCCCTCTCATCCAATGGCCCAACTTTTCCAAGGAAGGTGGTTTCCAGCAGAAATCCTCATCATCCTGTTAAAAAGAAATGAGCCATTGCTCCCTGTTCCTCCTTTAGGGATCGCTCCTGTGGGGAAAAGGAAATGGCTCATATTGAGAGCACTTATAATGAAAGCAAAATATCTCCTCTACACCCAGTACAGGTAACCCAGTCCCCACCAACAGGGATTCATTCCAGAGGGCTGCAGGGTGCATTTCTGTATTATGAACTACACCCCTGGGTCCAGCCACTTCTTCCCACTCATAATCACAGGCCGTTAGCAAGACATATTTATCTACAGTGTTATCATACATTTCCCTGAATCGCCTTATCATAGAGTCTCCAGTCTGCTGTGTCCTATTGGGGAGTGGGGTGAACACACAGAGATGCTGCAAGCCCAGGCTGACTTGAGTTGGGAGCTGGAAATGTGATTCCCACCCACCTCACAGCCAATCCACAGTTTTATCAATTGCTTCAGCCTCTGGAGGAACTGGGATCCAGAAGCCACATGGAAGAGGTTCTCTCTCTTCAGACCCAAAGTCCCAGGACTCAGGAGGAAGCTGAAAGGCTCCATAGAGGCAAAGTCCCTGTCAGCTGCAATGATACCATAAAAAACCCCATGTGCGTATAGAGACACAGTTGACAGCATCAGCCTTGACCTATAAAGCCCTGAATGGATCATCCTCGAATCTACCTAGTTTGATAGCTGTACAAATCCAACAGCGAACAAGGTGCCATTTGCCACCTTGTAAGTCAAACTGTATGCTGCATGGAAATGAATGTAACAGAACCCCAGCAGCTCTTTTTTAAGGAAAAGCAGCTTGGGAGGGAGGGGGAGATTTGGAGCAAGCAGAAAAGTTGTCCACACACACCTGTGCATATTCCTAAAATATGCACCACCACCCACCCACCCACCCACAAAAAGCATTCCTCCCCATGAAGTTCCAAATGCACAAAAAGACAGTAGAATAGGGCAAGGCTATCCAGCCAGATGGATGGGGTATAAATAATAAAATTATCATTATTATTAAATAAAACATAGCAAATAAATAAATAAAGCTCCTTGGCATAGAGCCCTGCCCTCTCATGTTCTGTAAAATGCCATTCACACCAACTGCACTGTATAGAAATCCAGGTTTGCTTGATATGCAGTATTTATGCAAGTCCTATAATTTGAGGTTTACCCTGGTCTAAGATTTGAATGTGTTTGGTGTAGAGTCTGACCAGAGGCAGGGCATGGGGTGGGGGACAACAACTAACTATTGGTTATTTCCACTCTTCAAAACTATGGACAGATAATCTGGGGTGGCTTTGGTAGAAAACTCTAAATGACAGGGAGCCTGAGTGATGTGGCAGACCGGGGAGAAGGCTCTTAATGGACAACCCTTTCCCCTGCTTAGCTCTGTGTCCATGGCTACAGTGTCTGATTTTCCAGGCAGAGAAAGCCACTTTTGTTGAGAGGAACTGCCCTGTTTGGGGGCTTAAGAGATGACTTGTTCCCTGCAGTCTTGCTTCTGGAGCTCGGTGCTTTCCCCACATTTAGGGGGTGGGCAGGGAATCCTCAAGACTAGTGGCTAACTGGCAGGCAGACCAACTAGAGCTCCTTGCTGAACTCCTGCTGAATGGTGTAGCCCAGCCACCGCCGCCCACCACTCATGTTGTAGCCAGTGCTCTCAAAGAGCCCAATCGCTGCCTTGGTGACTACCGAGACCTGGGCCACTAAGAATTTGAAGCCCTGGGCGCGAGCGTGAGCCTCCAGGAAGCTGAGGAGGGAGCGGCCCACACCAGAGCGCCGGTACCACCGGTTCACAGCCAGGCGCTTGAGCTCCGCTGTGCGTGGTTCCCCGCCGCAGGGCTCCAGAGCCACGCAGCCGCACACGTCGTCCTCGTCGTATACAGCCACCCACAGCCCGCGCTGCCCTGCGCTGTAGTAGGCATGCAGGTGCCTCAAGTCCGGTGAGCGCCACAGCAGAAGCTTCAGAGCCACCACGGTGAGCAGGACCGGCAGCACGAGAGCCACCACAAACGAGTTCAGGAAGAAACGCAGGCCGCTGCTCACCACCGCCATCAGCAGCAAAGCCAGAGGCCGCGTCAGCACATAGAGGATCAGGCGGTTCTCTGTATCCTTGAATCCATCCTGGTGGAAAATAGAAAGGGATATGAAGTAAAGGACCATATACAGCTATGAGGGACCAGGGATGTGTTGTGTATCTCTAAACAAATGCTTATCCTTCACTTTACCTGAAAACGTACAAGGAGGGGAATTCTATGATGTCTGTAGCAACTTGCACAGAGCTAAGAAAAGGCTGGGGAGACAAGAGCCACACTGAAAGCAGAACTGTCCTGCAGATACGAAAGTTGTTCTACCCCAGCTTTTCTATAATGCAAGCCCTAGTGGGAAACAAGGAACCTCGACATAAGAGCATTGGAATTGAGATAGAGCCAGTGGATTGAACCACGCTTTCTTCCCCTTAGGAAATTTTCTTCCCAGTCTTTAAGTGTGGAGGGAATTTTCTTTCTAGTGTTTAACTGTGGGATAAATAACACAGTAACACAATTGCTTATTGCCCAACCCTTAGAGGTAAGTATCATCAAATGCAGCTCCTCTTCTTGCCAAATTCCCTTTAATTTTTTTTTTATGCTGCAAACATCTCCTCAATTTTCTCTCTCTCTAGGTTTAATATGCTCAGTTAACCCCTCCCCCCAAAAAAATCAGAGTGGATGTGGCAGGAAGAGTGGGCTGCATTCACACAGCAGTTTATTCTGTTTCTCTAATTTCTGCATTATATTTGTGCTTTTACAATATGTAAAAGCTGCTTCTGGAAATCTAGCAGAATATGGTAAAGTTTAGTGCTCATTTCCATGTTAATTGCTTTCATTAAAAAATCTGTTTGCAACCCCAATAAACCAGAAAACTGTAGGTGTAAAGTGACAAAAATAGAGGCGGTATGCCAGCATAAAGATCTTTCCTACTGTTTTCATGGGTGAATCATGGGAGAACAGAAGCATGCATGTGCGGAAAGGGTGGTGGTGGAGTAGCAGTGTTCAGTAACCTTCGTTGTTGTGTCACACCACACTCACTGCTGTCAATGAAATTTAGAGTGAAATATCAGTAAAAAAAAAAAACCACCTTTGCAACAGGTACTGCAGTTTGAAAGGAATGCAAGAAAACAGAAGTGCCAGCATCACAATCGGGAAATAAAGTTGCATGCAGAACCAGTAATTCCAGTTCAGTGGTTTTCAAACATCCCTGCCCATTCCAAGTTGTCTGTTGAGGAGCTCTGCGCTTTGCAGAAGATGCTGTTCTAGAAGGCTTCCTACTTGGGACACTGATTAGGCTTCTTAGTTACTCCTATCAGTGTTTCCCAAACTTTGCTCTCTGGCTGTTGTTGGACTACAACTCCCATGATCCCTAGCTAGCAGGACCAGTGGTCAGGGATGATGGGAACTGTAGTCCCAAAACAGCTGGCGGCCCAAGTTTGGGAAGTATGTGCCCTAAACGAACTGAAACAGCTTCCTAGAACACACACACACACATAGTTCCCTTGCAATGTGCAACTGCTCTAAAATATGAAGTAGACCATGGGTAGGCAAACTGAGACCCAGGGGCCGGATCTGGCCCAATCGCCTTCTAAATCCGGCCTGTGGACGGTCTGGGAATCAGCGTCTTTTTACATGAGTAGAATGTGTCCTTTTATTTAAAATGCATCTCTGGGTTATTTGTGGGGCATAGGAATTCATTCATCCCCCCCCCAAAAAAAATATAGTCCAGTCCCCCACAAGGTCTGAGGGACAGTGGACCAGCCCCCTGCTGAAAATGTTTGCTGACCCCGAAGTAGACAATGCAATGTCCTCCAGTTTGGTGGATTACAACTCTCACCAGCCCATAAGCATTGCCAGTGGTAAAGGATGAAGGGAGTTGTAGTCCACAACATCGGGAGAACACCAAACTGCCTTCCCAGGTTCCTATTAAATGACACAATCCATAAGTCTCTAGAAAGGAAGGAAAGAGAGTGCTTATATAGCCTGGGCCCTCTGCCACATCTCTCAGAAGCCCATCTCACCTTCAGAAGCTCCAAGACAACTGGTGTCTCCTCCTCTCTCATTTCTCTGATGGTCAGTTGCTCAGGTTCCAGGGTAGGCATGCTGGCAGCCAGCAGATGGAACCTTCAAAGAGGGAAAGCCCAGTTATTGTCTGATTTGTCCTTGATGAGAGGTTGGGATGAACAAGGAAAGTGTCTCCAACTAGCATGGGCCATTTGTCAGAGCCCAACCTTCCACTTGAGTAAATAGGGAGCATTTTATGTTGAAGCAGCACAGAAACCAGAGGCAGTGTGGTGTGGTGGTTAGTGCTGGACCAGGACCTGACAGGCCAAAGTTCAAGTCCCCACTCAGCTATGATGTTTGCTGGGTGCCTTTGGGCTGGTCACTGTCTCTCAGCTTACCCCACAGGGTTGTCGTGAATATTACATGAAAACTGGGTAGATAACCAGGCACACCACCTTGAGCTCGGTGTAGGAAAGGCGGGATACAAATACAGCAATAATAATAATCTCGGGGGATGGGGAGAAAGAATCCTACTCCAATCCCTTCCTAAAGGAGAATAGGTACTGGGGGGGGGGGGCAATCTAACAAACACAGAAGCAGCAACTTCCTACAATGCCAGCAAGAGTTGAAAACTATTTTGCTTGTGGCATGGCTCTTGTACATTTAGATACACAAAGAAATCAGAACTCATCTCTTCTCAACAGACACGCTTTCCATTTTAAAGTGTTAAATGCCTGACAATCGTTCTCCAATTTAAATGCACAGCAGCCCTGGTAAGAAAAGAAGCTGGCAACCCTTAAAAAAGCAACTACAACCGGTATAGCTGGGAAGAATATATTCTTGTTCTGCAGCAGATTCACTGGCAGTCTTTTGGCCTTAGTTTCCCATCTGTTTAAATAGGGACCACATGCCTCCTGGGGTCGTTTTGAAAAGGAACGAGACCTAGGCCGTGTATACTTTATTAATTAAATAATTTAATTAAAATACATTTAATTAAAGGTCGTGGGAGCCATTTTACCAGCAGCCTCTTGATTCCCAGCTAGCTCCCTGCGCCCCCTACTCTATTTGCAAGGTAGGCTCCCTTGCAATGGAGCACCACCGTTAATTTATGCCACATAACGGACAAAAATAACGCGACGCCCACATTTCTCCGGCCTGCCCCTTCTGTCCCTCCCGGGAGCAAAGGCAGATCCGCAATAAAACGCCAGCCCCGCCGTCGTAAATTGACCGGCCACGGCACTCTAGCCCTTGCGGCCACACCCCTCCGCAGAAATAGAAACGCCCGCAAACCTTCTCCACTCCCCCCCCTAGGCGCGGAATGGACTCACCCAGCCTGTAGGAAGCGGCTGCCTTTGCCGCTGCATAAAAGGAGCGTGGAATTCTCCGAGGCCTCCTACATCTCTCTCGCTCCCCACCCCGCCCGCTTTTTCAGGAGGGAGGGAGGGGGGAAGGAGAGGGGAAACCAGCTTCGCCCCAAGAGCCTCTTCTTAGTCAACCCTCCCCAGCTTCGCAGCTCCAACTCCTCACTCCATAAGCGCATGCGTGGCGCTCCTGGCTTCTTCGGCGCCTTTCGCTCCTTACGCAGTTCTTGGCAACTGTTGCTAAGGGGGCGAAACGGGGCTTTCAAGCGCTGCGAGTCCCAAACCCATTTTGCCTTTTATGGGAGAGAGCGGGCAGCAGCGGGGGTGGGTGCAGTTTGAATGGCTTAGGACTTAGGGAAATATCTGACTTTCTAATTTTCTTTTTCTTTTTCACGGTGAAGTGACAGACGGGGATTCAACGGGTATAGCTGTAGTCAGCTAGTAGAGAGGGAAATCTGGAAAAGCCTTCCCCTATTGCTGCCAGTCTGCTATGGAACTGTTAAAAAACACACGACCCGCTGCCCATAATGTAACAGCTGGTGGCTGTTAATGTATCATTTTCGTTATGTACCCATTTTATGCTGTTGACATGAAGTTGCAAGCCACCTGGAAGTGTATGTGTCTTTCCATAAGGGTTTTGTTTTTCAACTTTTTAAAGAGTTGCACAGAGTGTTTGTTTGGCTTGATTTTGGAGCTCATGGTTAAGATAGCAAAAATAAAGGGATTTATTTCATTACATTGTAAGCACTGAATTCCCGAGAGTAACCTTTGACATCTTGCTTTCTCAATGTAAATATTAAGAAAGTAAGCATCGTTGTTGGAGATACTGTAAGCAGGTGCACTAATTTGATTTGCAGCCATTCTGTTCTGCCTGTGAGCTTCCTTTTTGCAACCAGCTGGCTGATGTCAAAAGGAAATGGATATTGGTCTGAAGAAGCATAACAGTTCTGAGTGGTTTAGAATCTGGCATTTAAAAACAGTAACATTGGCACTGACCCAGTAAACCATTTGTAACCCATTTTGTTCATCATTGCAAAATGGGGATGTTACTTTTTAAAAAACTCTTTAATGTCACCACAAGGTGGCTGTCAAATTCACATGGGGCATAGGTCCTTTTAACAGCTCCTTGCCTGTTAGACAAGCATTAAAACCAGCAGTTCACATTGGCAAAAAATGCAATGTGTGAAATGGTTAAGGCAGCATTACAATTATGTCTGTCTTCACCTTAAGCATATCTGTGAGCCATTCACCTCCTGCCATGCAGTACAGTGGTACCTTGGTTCTCAAACGCCTTGGCTCGCAAACACCAAAAACCAGGAAGTGTTCCAGTTTCCAAAAGTTTTTTGGAAGCTGAACATCCGATGCGGTTGTCGGCTGTTGTTTGTGGGGTGCCTGCACCAATCAGCTGTGCCTTGGTTTTGGAACATTTTGGAAGTCGAATGGACTTCTAGAACAGATTAAGTTTGTCGCTTTTGTTTTTGCTATTTATTTTGTGTTTTTGTTTTCGAGGCTTTTTTGGTTAATTTGTTTTTGTGACTGTATGGAACTCAGTTCAGCTACTGATTGATTGTGCGACTTCAGAAATGGATAAAAGCCCCCCCATCCAAACAATGACTATCATCAGTGCAGGTAAGAAAAAAATGTAATTTTAATTTTTATCATCTACAATACTCTCTATTTTATACTACAATACATTGATTATTGCTTTCATTTTATGGCTCAATGGTCTCATTAGATAGTAAAAATCATGTTAAATTGCTGTTTTAGGGGTTGTTTTTAAAAGTCTGGAGCGGATTAATCCATTTTGCCTTACTTTCTATGGGAAAGCACGCCTTGGTATTAGAACGCTTTGGTTTTGAAACAGACTTCTGCAGAACCAAGGTACCACTGTATTTAAGAACATGATTAACACAGTGGGGGGGGGATCCCCTGTGGAACAGGAGTGTTGTCCCACACTGACCCTGAGAGTTGGTTCTTCATCTTTTCAGTTTTTTGTCCTGTAAAAGTGCCTTCCCCATGTTCTCTGCTGGAGGTGGGGAACCAGTGGCTCTCCCAAGATGGTCAGTTCTCAAGTATTAAAATGCAATGCATCATATAATTTATAGAGTAAGATACTGAGAGGGAAGATTGCTAACAAGCCATAAATAGAAAGAGCATGGCCAGGTTTCACTTGTTTAGCTTTTGTGGACAGCTTTTTCTGTACAGTGGTACCTCGGGTTAAGAACTTAATTTGTTCTGGAGGTCTCTTCTTAACCTGAGGTACCACTTTAGCTAATGGGGCCTCCTGTTGCTGCTGCTGCTGCGCCGCCTCGCAATTTCTGTTCTCATCCTGAAGCAAAGCTCTTAACCAGAGGTACTATTTCTGGGTTAGTGGAGTCTGTAACCTGAAGCATCTGTAACCTGAGGTACCACTGTACAGGTTATTCAGGTGTAGAAGAAGAAGAAGAAGAAGAAGAAGAAGAAGAAGAAGAAGAAGAAGAAGAGGAGGAGGAGGTTGGATTTGATATCCCGCCTTTCACTCCTTTTCAGGAGTCTCAAAGTGGCTAACATTCTCCTTTCCCTTCCTCCCCCACACCTCTGTGTGGTGAGTGGGGCTGAGAGACTTCAAAGAAGTGTGACTAGCCCAAGGTCACCCAGCAGCTGCATGTGGAGGAGCGGAGATGAGAACCCGGTTCCCCAGATTACGAGGCTACCGCTCTTAACCACTATTCCACACTGGCTCTCACTGTGTAGGGCTACAGTGTGCAGCACATAATTGGCTCAGCCACCTGAGCCATCAGTTTGGTGGATCTCCGTGTTCGCGGAGGAAGAAAAAAAAACAACCCACAGGAAATCCCACAAGTCTCAACTCTGCCCACTTTGGTCTTTGGTTCTCAGCTCAACCACAATCATTCCTCAAACTGCAGAACCTCCTACCCCAAGAAATTCACCAAACATGTTGCATTTTCCAGAAATCTTGTACAGAGACCTCATTTGCATTGACTTCAACACTAAGCTGAAGTTCCCATTTAGGCTTGAGTCCCAGCACCTTTCAGTTTAAAATTCAATATCCAGCATGTTGAAGCCGCTCAAGAAAAACATAAGCAGTTTCCTCTAAGCAGGAACCTTTTATCTTGCACCTCTCAAGCCTGTTAAAGCTGCAGGGCTGCAGCTCAGTTGTAGATCACATGCTTTGTATGGAGGGGAACACAGGTTCAAAGCCACAATATCTCAAGAGAGGGCTGAAAAAGATGTTTGCCTGAAATGCTAGAGAGCTGTTACCGTTCAATCTAGATCAAGGTTTCCCAAACTTGGCTCTCTAGCTGTTTTTGAGCTACAGCTAGGACTGATGGTCAGGGATGATGGGAATTGTAGTCCAAAAACAGCTGGTGATCCAAGTTTGGGAAACCCTGATATATACATTACTAAGCTAGATGGACCAATGGTCTTACTCTGTATAAGGCAACTTCCTATGTTCTTAGTTGACTTCCTTTGGGGACTGTGCAATCTGCTACTGAAATGCCAATCAGACCTAAAAAGCACAAAAGAAGTATGACATGTATTGATGAACCCAGCCTCTGCACAGTACACAGAAAGGAGTAAAAATGCTTTGAAGCAGTCTTTTATTTTTCTTCTAGACCAAGAGTCTATGACCCTCTTGTCTGTTAGCACCAGGAACTGGGGTACACTTGGGAAGAAATGTGGTTCTGCACATGGTGAGGGGCTGGAATGGAGAATAGATAAGAGGGGCTTAACCGGAAAAAGATGCTGTTTATGACAGCTCATAAAGCAGCCTCCTGCAGCACCCAGTATCAAAGGAAGACCCAAAAACTCGAACTTTCCCCATTTTCTAATACATAAAAAGAGCTCACACTGCTCCACAGCACTTAGCTCCAAAATTGCAACACAGCAGGGAAATGGAGAGAGGCCAGCAGTCCAGTTGATATCTGCTAACTATATTTTCTGTCTAGTGTGGAGAGAAAAACCAGGAATTCTGGCTGCACAGTCTTCCAACCATCAGACCTCAGATACATTTGGTTCTTGTTGGAACAACGTATTTCAGACAGGATGGGGAAATGGGTAGGTTAGGGAATTGTATCAAGGACCGGACTGGCTATCCCTTTCTCACATGCAAAACAAGACAAAAGTGTTTGGGGGAAGGACATGGTAGTGGAGCCATTGTAACTGCAAGGACACGAGCAGCAACAACAATCCCCATGTGAGCAGGAAGTGAGGGAATCAAGGGTATGCTTTGGACCTGCAGGCATGGGCGTGAGCTAAGCTCTCTGCTGTCATTTCATGACACTGTCCTGAGGAACCTAAGCTGAGCCACCTCCAGGAGTCTTGAAGTTGCCCAGGTCGATCCTGTCCGGCAACACAGTTAATTATAGCAGCCACTAGTGAGAGCACAACTGAGTCTCAGTTGGTACTCCAACGCAGGGATGGGGACAGCTGTCCTCAGAAAGTGTGGACAAGCTGCATGTTGGGTACCGTTTGCACAATCTGAATGGAGGGCAGGCCTTGCGAAGTTACTGGGCTCGGCAGAAGTTGCACCATTTGGGAGGTGCTGTTGCTGTCCCCAGTAGGTTGGGTGCTGTCTGGGCTGCTCACCTGCAGTGTTGGCACACTCTCCAGCACTTGGAGGGTCTGTTCCCCCTGGGCACTACGGATGATCAGGAGGTTCTGCCCAGTCCCGGCACTACCCTCGGGCCCTTGCAGCTGGAGGCCAGGCAGCTCTTGCACTGTCTGGATGTTGTCCACCTCCTGCACGCACAACCGGGTCTGCTCTCCTCCTGCACTTCTCAGCACCAACACATTCTGAACTCCCTCATCAGTCTGTAAAGTTTCAAAGTGCATGTCTTGCACCCCTTCCAGGCTCTCCACCTCCCCGCCTGGCCCCAGAAGCTCCTCCCCTGGAGAGTTCTGCACCACAATTAGGTCCTGGCCTTCCTCCTTCACACCAGGTCCCTGTTGGAGGTCCACCTCAGAGAGCTCATGGGAGCTGGACAGGGAAGTCCCCACCTCATTCATCTCCTGTGGTGGGCTCAAAGTCTGAAGCTGAACACTGGTCATCTCCTCTGAAGGTTGAAGCTGTTCCCCTTCCTGAGAAGAAACCAGCTCCTGGATCTGAATGGTGCCATCCAGCTGTTGGGAAGGCGAGAGGCTCTGGATTTCGACGCTGGTCAAAGGCTGATTGGAGGGGGACAGGCTGTGGATCTGCAGAGGGCTAGTTTGCTGCAGGGATGGCAAGGTCTGGATCTGAATGGGGCCCACTTGCTGGGAAGGCTGGAGAGTTTGGAGCTGTAGGGTCCCTACCTGCTCAGAGGATGGCACAGCTTGGAATTGTACAGTGTTCATCTTCTGGGAAGGTGGAAGAGTTTGAAACTGCACTGTGCCAGTCTGTGGACAACTAGACAGGCTCTGGATCTGCACAGTGCCTCCTGATTGGGAGGTGGGCAAACTTTGGATCTGGACTGTATTCTGGGGAAGGGGCAGGCTTTGAATCTGCACAATGCCAGTCTGTGGAGGATGTGGGAAGGCCTGGATCTGGATTGTGCCAGGTTGCTGTGAAGCAGGTACGGTCTGAATTTGCAAAGTGCCACCTGGCTGGGCAGTGGGAAAGCTCTGGAGGGGCTGGGGCAAGGTTTGAATCTGAATGGTGCCTGTTGGTGGAGCAGCTGGCACAGTTTGGATCTGCACCGTGCCCAGTTGCTGTTCTGGCAAGCTCTGGAGAACAATAACATTCTGTCCGCTAGTCTGTAGCCCTGGCGTCCTCTGGATTTGCACATTAGAGAGGGGCTGCACGCTGGCCCCGGTGGCACTGGGCATCAAAATGATATTCTGGTTGCCAGACACCGATGGTGGTGGGGGAGCCAACGGTGCAGGTTTCTTGGCCTTACCTTGACGGACCAGGGCAGATTTGCCTGGGGTGGTAGGAGCAGCTGGCAACAGGGTAATGCTGGTGGGAGCAGTGGATGTAGTGGGCACCTGGGGACTAGGCAGCAGGATAAGTTTGGGGGGTAAATTTTGGGGTGGGGGTGGCTGCGGCGGCTGCTGTATGCTGGGGATAAGTTGCAAGCCCTGTGATGTTTGCACAAGCAGGAAAGTCTGAGTGTTTGACGAGACAGGAGGGGCTGGGCTGCCGCTTAACTCCACATTCAGAGTGGCCTGCAAGTTAGGCATGATTTGCACCTCTTGAGTGGTGGCAGGTGAGGTGGTGGCTGGGCGGCTGGGCGCCTCAGCACTGTTGTGGGTGCGGAAGTGGCGCTGCAAGTAAGAGGCCATGACAAAGGCCTTGGAGCAAACCGGGCACTGGAAGGGGCGCTCCCTCGAATGGGTACGTCTGTGCAGCGCCAGGTTGGAGGAGTGGGTGAAGGCCTTGCCACAGTCCCGGCAACAATAGGGCCTCTCGCCAGTGTGTACCCGCTGATGTTGCCGGAGGTTGGATGTTTGCGTGAAGGACTTTCCACAGGTCTGGCAGGCAAAGGGCCGCTCACCGGTGTGCAACTGCTGGTGCCGCCGGAGGCACGAGGTGTTCTTGAAGGCTTTGCCGCAATCTTGGCAAGCATAGGGGCGTTCGCCGGTGTGCTGCCGCAAATGGTACTGATAATGGGAAGCCCATTTGAATGCCATCCCGCAGGTGGAGCAAGTGAAGGCACGCAAGCCCGTGTGCACCCGCTGGTGGATACGCAGCAGCGAGGAGCGCTTGAAGGCTTTGCCACACTCGCCGCAAGCATAGGGGCGCTCGCCCGTGTGGTCACGGAGGTGGTAACGCAGCCCAGAGGAGCCCTTGAATGACTTCCCGCACTCTCCACACACATAGGGGCGCTCAGGGGGTGGGGGTGGCGTCACTGTGGCCGCAGGCACTGGTTCTGCCTGTGCTGGGCACGTCACCTCTGCCTCCTCCAACCGTTGTTCAGCCGGGGGATGCGAACGCTGATGGCCCAACAGGCTGGCCAGTGCCGGGAAGGAGCGTTCACACACCATGCAGGTGTAGGTGCGATCGGATGAGTGCTGGCTCTGTTGGTGCCGTGCTAAACCCGCGGCACTCTTGAAAGTCTTACTGCACACAGAGCAAGCTAGGGAGGGTGTGGGGGATGCTACAGCCGCCACCTCCTCCTGCACTGGTAGTGGCAGTGGTGGTGGTGGCAGAGGCAGTGGCTCTGCTGGGGCCAAGTGTGCTTCCTGGTGGCTCAGCAGCTGCTCCTGCAAGGGGAAGGTGAGATGGCAGACACTACACCGAAACAGCATCTCCACAGTGGTGGTTGGCTCCTCCAAGAAGAGCTGTGCTGGAGGCGCAATGTCCCCATGAGACTCCAAGTGCCGCTGCAGATAGGTGTCCGATGCAAAGGCCTTGCCACAGATAACACAGGTGTGGGCAGGGCGGGCAGCGTGTGCCGATCGGCAGTGCAGTGCCAGATTGGAAGAGTGGGTGAAGGCCTTACCACAGTCTTGGCATCGGTAGGGCCTCTCGCCAGTATGCACCCGCTGATGCTGCCGCAGGTTGGTCGACTGCGTGAAGGCCTTGCTGCAGATGAGGCAGACATAGGGGCGCTCGCCTGTATGTGTATGGCGGTGGCGCCGCAGGCTGGAAGAGTTCTTGAAGGCCTTGTCACACGCCGGGCAAGGGTAGGGGCGTTCGCCAGTGTGCTGGCGCAAATGGTACTGGTAATGTGAGGACCACTTAAAGGCCAGGCCACACTGAGCGCACTTGAAGGCACGCAGGCCAGTATGCACACTCTGGTGGATCTGAAGCAAGGACGACCGTTTGAATGCCTTGCCGCACTTGTCACACTTGTAAGGTCGCTCCCCCGTATGTCCGCGCTGGTGGTACAGTAAGGCTGAGGACCCCTTGAAGGCTTTGGGGCACTCTGAGCACTTGTAAGGGCGTTCGCCTGTGTGAGTCCTCTGGTGGTGGATGAGTCGCGATGACCATTTGAATACCTTGCCACATTCCAGGCACTCATACTGGTGGTCGCCACTGCTGCCACTGGGGCCTCCACCTGCTGGGGCCACCGCTGGCACTGCTGCTGCCTGCATTTCTAGCTGCTGAGCTCCCACCATTGCACCAGAGTTCACCTGCTAGAAAAACACATACAGAGAAAGAGAGAACACCATTATTGTAACTGTGACAGACCGAGCCTCATTTATAGAGGTTCTCCTATACTAAATCATACTATTGGTCCATCTAGCTTGATACTGTCCACACAGTTTTTCCATCACTAAACAGAAGATGCTTAAAGACTGAAGCTGAGAGAGTCAGCATGTAAAGCATGTGCTCTACCACTGAGCTGTGGCACCTCTCCATTTGTGCTTAAGGCAGTAAAATCTGCATAGGAACTTTACCGCTTCACTTTCAAATGGGGAACTAGCTGAGCAAACTAGCACTTACCTTACAAACACCAGGAATTACTGGGGTGTTTCTTACACATACCCCCTTAGTTGGAAATGAGAGAGTAAAAATCACCTCAAATGGACCTGCCACCTTTAAAAAGCAGTGGTCGTTCAGTGATGCTCACAGGCACAGGAAGTCATTATGGTTTATGATTGAAAGTGAATGTTTGAACAGCCCTGACTAAAAGGATGCGACCTTTGAGGAGAGTAATTTTATTATTAATAATTTTATTATTAACATTGTTAAAATTTGCTAAGTACTGTACCAGTATTTTAAAAATGGCAGTCCTTTGTCCTATCCTCACAATCTAATAGACATGTTACAAGAGGGAAAAGGAATGGAGAGGGAAGAAAATACAACTCACAATGGAACAGCTGCTCCTTCTCAGGATGATCTTTACCATGACATTATGTTCTTCGTAGGAGGCTGACTCCCCCCCTCCCCCCTGCCCAAAACACACACATGGGTTAAGTCCCTACTTGGTGTTGAACTCATAAAAGTCCATTACATAGCAACCTCTGGAGCCAAGGAAGGTGAGTCAGTGGTCCTCCTAGAAGCCCAAGTCAGCATAGCCAATGGTCATGTATAACTGGGGTTGCAGTTCAACATCTGGAGAGTTACAGGTTCCCAATCCCTAGACCGCAGCCTGGAAAACAGGCACCTTCCCATCATCATTTTCCCCCCACCCCTGCTCCCCAGGGATCTTCCTTCTGCTAGCAGGAAGAGTCAGCAGTTGCAGACTGTCCAGATGCCCAGGAGATGCCTCACTTGCCTGGGTCCAAAACATCTAGTGCTACCTGGCCCTGACTGCTTCAGTGTACCACATTGTGTGTATGGGGGGCGGGCAGTATTTTCCTTGATGGTCACCATGGAAACTTTGAACAGCAGCAGTTGGACCAGCCACAACAGTGGCATTTAAATCTGGTTAGTGGTCATTTCCCACCACCAACCCTTGTCATTAATTTCTGTCAATTACCCAGGAGGTCTGGTGAGAAGACAAATGTGAGACACAAATAATTTTAAACAAGCATGGATGCCTGAAGTCATGCTTGGACTAGGACCAGGAGAGCAAATGAGCTGTGAAAAGTTTAAGTAGCCTGTATGCCATGAAAATCTCTTAGCTTCAGTTCCTGATCTATACATGGAAATAACAGTGGCCAAGGTTATTATGCATCTCCAAGGGCCACACTGGCAATAACCCACACTCCAAGGACCGCATGGCAAAAAAGTTTTAATTTTTAACCTTTCAAATTAAACGCTGACTACATAGAAAACAGAGCGCACGCAATTTAGAACACAATTCAGTGTTGTTGTTTTTTCCAGAGGATTTAAGGCTGTCTTGTTTCACGCAATTCTCCACGAATTTTCCCGAAGCAGCCGCTAAAAAATTCCGCTCGTGTTCTTGTGTCGAAAGTTTAAGGATAGGGGACCAAACTATCCGAGCCCAGCCTTTGGAGAGATTAACCCTGCATCACTTCCCCGACCTGCGCCAAAGAGTCAGATGGGCTCTCCTGACCATGAGCAGAGTGCTTTAAGGCCTCCGCTTTATTGCCAACGTTACGTAGGCTGGGGGAGGGGATTTCTTCGGGCCAACCCCCCGCGCGTGTAATTAAAAAAGCGCTCTCCCCACGTGCCTCCTCCACCCACCCGCCACTCAGAACAAGGCACTGTTCTGTCGGCAGACAAAAAACAGAGGAAACCTCTCCGTGGCACACTCCCCTTTAAATGCGGACCTGCCCCTTTAAGGAACCGAGCTTTGCCGCCCCTCCCCCTTCGTTGCCGTTCGGCCTCGCGACATCTTTTCTCCCTTCCTTTCTCTGCCTCCTGTTTTTTTTCCTCACCTGGCCGGTCTTTTTTTTTTCCTCCCTGCGCACTTCGTCTCAATAGGAGCTGGATAAGAGGGGTGCAGCGGGGCTGGGGGGGGAGGGGCTGTCGCTCCACCCTCCCAACGGCCGGCGCTGCGAGACACCCAACCTTTAACTCGCTCACACTAACCGCCCGCGAGGGCAGCCAGCCTCACCCCTTTGCGCCGCTGCCATTGGCCACGCAAAGCATCTCGGGAGTTGTAGGCTGCTGTGGAGGACGCTGCCGGTCGCCATGTTGTTCTCGCACCACGTGTTTGGGGAAGCGCTTGGGGAAGGGAAAGCTCTGTGTGTCGCCGGAAAGGTGGCAGTGGCGTTTATCGTGAGCGCGTTCGAGGCCTTACAATAAACTTCATGACCTCGCTGTTGTGAGCCCGATAACACCATTACCATTATATATATATATATAAAATATGTATTATAGCGAGAATACGAAGCTCAGGTAATTTAAATTGTTGACCAGCTCTTGCTTCCATGTGGCCTTAGTGAATACTGACATCACGGTTTATAATGACATCATCCTACCTTCGCTGGTATTAAATGAAATAATTGAAAATTAATAATATTTGTTTATCAACTTGCTTCTACCCAGAGTATGGGGGGGGGGAGCAATTGAGAAGTAAGTCCTATTGAATTGAATGGGGCTTGCTGACAGTCTGGGGAATCTGTGGGTGGAGGGTATAGAAAGGGGTATTTTATCAGGTGAGGCCTTTTCACTGACAGCTGAGGAATGGGAGAAACAGCAACGTGAATAATTTTCTCTTTGAACTCTCAAAAAGCAATTTGAACCCTCTTTATTGTAATATCTATCTATCTATATATGGCACACATATTTACAGCCTGCTCTTCAGCCCCAAAGAGTTCCCAGAAATATGGTGCCAAATAAGACAAGAGTGTATCAAGTTCAAGCCCGGATCTGTTAAAAAAAAATAAATTGCCTTGGTGAAGTTGTGTAGAACAAGTGTCATACCACTGTCATGCTGTTTCCATTCTCATCCTTTCTCCCCTTATTAAAAGACAGGTGTGTTATCTCTTATTTAAGAAAATCAATGACACAGCTATCCTTTATCCACCTGGGGGCAGCATTAAGTTGTATGCATTAAGTCTGCCACAACTAAAGGAGATCCTGCTCACTCCCTGTGGTTGAAAGGATGATTAGGAAAAGTGCAATTGCAGATTATTGGCTGGTTAGAGAGGGCTGTACCTGGTAGGAAACAGAGTCTGTTCATTTGGGAAGAAAGGACTAGTACAGTTATTTGTAATAACAGCCTGCATGGATCTCTGTAGGCTACTTTACATAAAATGAGCATCATTTCTGTTCTTCTTGTCAAAAGGCACCAGTTCAGTTCATGAGCTTAGCTTGTTTCTTCCTAGAACTACTTTATTCAAAAAATGTTTTGCTTGTCCTGTTCCTTGGCTTGTTCCATGGTTCATTTATTACGTGCATAAGTTACCCTACATTTGCTTTCATGTCTCAAAAAGGCATTGAAAACAGCTCTTGGTAGTTTGCAAATATAATTTTTTATTCCCTCCATCAGAACCCGCAAAGTGTCTTGATAACCATGTAAAGCACTGGTTTAAAATACAATATTTCTTTTATTTACATATCTTATATGCTTTTTCAAAACCATGTCAAATGCTCTCATGTCAGGGAGTTACAAATGAAAATATAGTAATGACAAGTAAACCTCATCATTAAAATCATATGCAAATGAAAAATGCTTTAAAAAACCCAAAGATAATACAGCAGCATTAAAAGAAAACCATAACAGCCAAGTCACAATATAATAACTGATTTAAAAAACCACCCCAAATTTTCTAATCAAAGGTAGGCTGGGAATAAAGTTTTCTAAGGCCCATATCAAAGAAAATGGGGAGGGGGACAAATATCTCTTAAGTGAAAGGAGTTCCATAGACAATAGAAACCGCAATATCAGAAAGAAAAAGAAAAAACCCAGCAACCTGTAGCACCTAAGTTAGTCATCTCTCTTTCTCCACACAGCATATTCACCCTCTGTCAGTATAGTTATACCAGCAATAGTAGCAGCTAGGATTGTGTTGTTTCACGTTTTTTGCCCTGTAAATGCCCTTCTGCAACTTAGCTTGTTTCCTGCTGTGATATGGAATGCATAAATTGGCCCTCTTGATGTGGCTGGGCAGAGATTGCTTTCTTACTATAGGGGGAATGAGGTTCAATGGCCCCTGGTCTCTTCTGATGCTTTGACTTTATATTCATTCACACCAACAGTCTCCCACTTCTAACTGGAGGAGGGAACCCTAACAAAGTGATCATAATGTCCTTTTGCCGCAGGCCAGGGCGAAGAGGACCTGGGTGACCTGCTGAGATGTCCCAGCAGCTGAATGGCATTTTGGGGGCCAGCTTGAACTACTAGCCCACTGGAGTAGGTCCAGCATACGAATCGAGGTGCGAGAGCAGATTCCAAGCACTGTTGGTGAAAGATTACACAAACACTTTCGCTGTTGCACAACAGTCCTTTGGCTGCTCTCCTGAACTGCCAGCTGGGAAGTCACAACATCAATCGTTGACAGCCTAGGCGAGTCAGGCGTCCCTTTCTCTTTCCTAATAGAGAAAGAAAACCAAGCTGTGCATTTTCTGATTAGATAGCTATCCTTTTGTTCATGGAACCTGGGTAGCTCAGATGTATAGTGTTTACAAGGAACAAACTTTTCTTGCTCTTTCTGTGTATGTTTAAGTACTAAGTAGGCATTCTAAACTCTTGTGTCAAGATGAGGGAGTGGTAAATATCCCAGATTATTATATTCAGAATAAAACAGTGTGATCATTCTTACTCTTGGCAAACAAAGAATATTAACAGACCCTGTAGTAGTGGTAGCAGTGATAAGGAGTATTTGTCTCTTTACATTTAGCAAAAAAATTATGTGAGTTTGCACCTTGCTATATTTAATACTTCTTAATGCTCATACTATTATGCCTTACGGCTGAATTTTACAGCTTGGTTCTATGCAAGTTTGGCATGACTATGAGCCCAATCTGCATAGGATTGGGTTGTATGTTTTTGTTCTCCCGCTCCAAAATTCCTAATCCAAGCATGTATTGCATAACAAGCTGTCAAATGATCTGCTAGTAGCGTTTGGTTGAAGTGATACAGTTTAGTGAAGCAGTAAAGACCCAACTGTACTGACTACAAAATGTAGAGCTGCTATGTACCAAAATCTGTCATTCTTAATTTCTTTGCAGTGAACCAGAGGTTTTGCAAGAAGCTTGGGATCTACAAGGCTTATTTGAATTACTCGACAAAAGACCCTGATTAGCCTTTAACAGTGTGTGCCAATCTAACAAACTCAGCAGCTAGGCAGTTTACCTGAATATCCACCAACAAACTCCAGAGAATTTGAAAACTTCTCAATGCCCTGTGCAGTGTCAAAGCTAGAGGACTTGTCCTAAAATTGGGTAGCATCTCATCAAAGTGGGCTAGATGGAAGGTATGAAGCTTATATAAGTTCTGGCAGGGGAGAAGGGGTGGTGAAGGGCAGAAAGAGATTGAACAAGGTCTGACAAATCTAGGTTTCTGCGTATGATTTACTGCATGGTGTTCTAGTACTGCCAACTCCTGCCGCAGCTGCTCTGGACAAGACCAGGGATGTAAATCAGAGAGATAGGAAGAAGTGCCTGGACTGGTGACAGAAGCAGAATTAGAAGTGCTTTGTGGGCACTGGGTATAGTGAGTCAATCCACCACAGAGCTACAGGGGGAGGCAAGTGGGATTGTATTTGAATAGATAGCAGAGCAACCTAGGGAGATGGAAGAAACAGAGAAATGTGAGAGATTGTGGGGAGAAAAAGTCATGTGGAGGGCGAGAGATAAAGTGGGGTGTCACAGGAGGGATAGAGTGGAATGCTAGGCACACAGGGATACTTGTGTCAGATCCAGTAAAATAGATCTTCTTGAAACTGCATAATTATTTCAGTGTTCCCAACCTCACAAAGCACCATGAGATCGCCAATTGCATCTGCATCCATTGACAGAACAATCTGCATCCAGCACTTTCCTTCCAGCATTGCAACAATGCAAAAACACCTAACTGAGGCATGGATCCTTATATATATATTACAATGGAGCTGGTTTGAATGTGTACTAAGCACTCTGGTAATTCCTCTACTACAGGGGTAGGCTGCAGTGCTTCTGGGTCTATTTTTCTGTTTAAGGTTCCCACAATGCCCTCTGATGTACTCTCACTCTGAGACATCATAGGAAATTTAAATGGAAGAATGCCACAGCAGCCCAACCCTGAGCCAAGCACCAGGGGGGGGGGGGGAGTTAAATGTAGGGCCTGGGGTAAACTTTAGCAGAAGTCCTTGCTAGGGATCTGGGGCCATGGGAGCAGCCCAAGGATGCCCTTCCCTCAGCCCTCCTGCTTCATCTTTATTTACCCCTGATTGATGACCATTTCTTGAAAGGACAGCCAGTTTTCTGTAAATAAGGAAAGGGCTGGGTCCTTGTAAACTGGCTGAGAATAAACACATCACGATGTGGCAGAGGTGAGGCAACAACTTCGTTAAAAAATTCTGAGGGGGGCTTAAACAGAACTGGAAGCTTAAGCAGCCTTGGTCCCTATGTCCCTATGTATGTGTTCTTTTTGAACATGCACAGAGGCACACTTTCCTTTGTTATGGAATCCTGTGTTGAAGGACTAAGCCCTGACATCCACAGCACATTCTGGGCATAAGCTGTGCCTCAAATTGAGACTAAGACTAATGGTTCTCTGTACAACATCCTGCAAATTCTAGAGAGGTATTGTTAGGAGACTCTCTTGGGCCTCTGACGCACTGGGATACTTGAGCTCAGGCTCCTACCGAGCCAAGAACAATCCTGTGTTGGAAAATTAGTGATAATGTGTGGAGGTTTTGGTGAGAGGGAATGGACGTCTTCACATCTAGCGTGTCCTCTGTAAAGCTGTGCATCAGCTGCTGAATTGGCTGGCGCAGTCTAATTGCTGCTAATACCGCAGGACACTCGAGTATTCAGAAAAGCCTTTGACACACTTTGTACGCTGATAATTGTAAACAGGCATGATAAGCCAATCATGTGCTCGCACTTTGTGATGCCATCCATTTAGTCGTGTGACTGCATTGTGATGTCACCATGGAGAGGCATTACTGGGAGGATGACATCAGCGTCATAGTGTTACAGCAAGCCAGCCAGCAACTGTCTTCAGCAGCATTAGCTGTTTTATCCAGTGTCTCTAGAAGTCGTCTTTGGATGACTCACTCTGCTTGCAGTTGAGCAATAAGAGTGTAACAGAACACATCTCCTATTCTTCACTCACCTGCCTTTTCCTCACTACCTGACCTCCCTCTGCTGTGGCACATTGCTATATCGAAACTGAAGGGCCTCCACTGACATTTGTTGTCCAAGGTAAGACCAACTAGCAAAACACTAATTTCAGTTTGTTGGGGTTTTGAATCCAGGGTTTCCTCAGCCCCCCACCCGCCACCACCAGCACCACTGTTCCTTCTTAGTACTGTATTGATATTTGACAAACCATTGATGGTCAAAAGGCATACAATGGGCAGCATCAGTTCCACACAATAGTTTTGTCTGATTGCAGCAACACATTGCCATGTCATGTTAAGTACCAGGCTCAGAGTCCAGGAGAAGATGAAGTTTAGCAGAGGAGCTTCCATATTCTAAGCAACTTCAGCAATTAATCAAAATATTTTGTTTCCTTTTTGATCTTTCCCATCACCCTCTTCTCTGAGCTGTATTTAGTATTTGACCTGTCAGTTAAGACAACTGACCTGTCAGATGTTGGTGACATGCAATCAATCATCAAATATTGAAAGTTTCAGGTAGAACAGTAACAGAAGCTGAGAAGTGTAATAAATTTCAGAATTCAGCTCTTCCTACAACCTTTACAAAACATCATACCAAATCATGTGTCCTCTTGTTTCTACAACAAATACAGCGAATGATGAGACTGCTTCCTAGGCACCTGTGTATGATTGCCAACTTTTGTTTATAAGCTAAATCTGGTACCTCAATATAAAAATTTATAGTTTATTGGTCACTGAAAGCTTAGATCGTTACTTCTACGAATAAGAATCTGTTTATTGAAGAAGTAGTTCCTTCTAGGAACAGGTCCTGCAGTCCTGCAATTAAGATAATCACTCTTCCGATCTTCACACCTGAACTATCAGTTTTCAAGAGCCTTTTAAAGGCGCAGAGGATTAGAACGCCCCACGATCTGTCTAAAGGTCAGGAAGATTAACACACCAAAGCACATTCAGTACTCTCCAACAAAATTGTGATCTTTTGACTCCAAAACACAGACACTCCTTTACAAGGGTGCTAATGGAGTGGTCCCATGTATTTCACAGTGCAGGTCTCTCTCCCTGGCAAGCCATGATTTTCAGCTATTCAGTGCTGATAGTCTCAAGAGTTGTCCAAATTTCTAGGCATGATGGGGAGAGCTCCTGCGTCAGCAGCGTTGCTAAGTTGGTGGTGTTTGTGAATCTGGGTGTTAGCAATTATGGTTTGCTATACCATGAAGGTGATGTGCAAAGAAACAGACTTGCCAGTTCTCTGAAATTTTAAGGTTGATCTCACTCCTTAGGAATTCACTTTCTTACGATTCACTTGCCATTATACAAAACAGCTGTATCTTGATGAATCTTTAGAAAATTTGTCAAGCTGTCATGGATGGTGTTTACTAGAGCAAATAAGCATTTTGCAAGAGAGCTCCTCTGCATGTTAATGAAACCTTCCAAAACCTGGACTGTTAAATGCTTTTTAAAAGGCACTGGTATTTGTAGAAGTGGCCTGGTATTTTCCTCTGCACTGTTTTGCATTTTAAATCATTGCTTCCACTGGAAGTATTTCAGAATTATTCAACATATCACAAAGCTGTTCACCAAATAAATTGCCACTCATGGGATATAGCAGCCTCGATTCCACAATAAACTTCTACCTGAAAGTAATCAAGTGTTCTCTCCTTAGATAATACTTACCCAGGTGTCCAATCTGATTTAACCCTTTTCATCCGGGTCTCCAGAAAGATTTTAAGTATAGCTTTATGTTCTGAATTATTTGTTTTATGCTGCTGCATAATAACTTACGTAACTGTGGCTGTTTTTATTGATTTTCACATTTCATTTATTATTGTTTTATTTTCTTTCTCATCAGGTGCACTGAGGGCCCCTTGTGCATCCAAGAAGTGGTGTATTATCATAGCCTCATTGCTGAACAAAACGTAGTGGAGTGGGAGGCCAGCCACTCAGAATTGTCTCTGACACGTACTTGCCTGGGGGCAGAGTCATCATCCAAAATAAGGTGCAGTCCTAGGGGCAGGCAAACAACAATCTATGTGGTGAGACGGTCCAGGGGTTAGGAAATCCGATGATCAGGGAGTCAAGGATCAAGACAAGCAAGAAGCAGCAAGGTAGGACCAGGAACTACAAGCATTGTTAACAGCTTCTGACTGCTGCTGGAAGCTCTGCTTAAGAAGGCTGAAGCCTGCTGGTTCTCATCAGCACCTTCTCCCCTGTGGCCTTGAAGGCTGGTCAGCTGCAGGTGGAGCCCCTCTGCCTTCTCCCTCTTCAGGCTGCTTGTTCAGCAGGCGAAGCTGACTCCTCGCCCATAACACATATCAGTATGATATAAATAGAAATACGCAAATACAGTTGTTTAGATTTTGGTAATAGGTTGATAATAAGTTGTAAGAAAAAACGGAAATTTTCTTTTCTACACAGCACTTAACAGTTCAGGAGGCCTGTCCTCCTTAGCTATTTGCTCTGTCTTTCTCTTAAAAATAACAACCTTAAACAAACAAAATAGAAAATGGTGGTGATGCAAGTGTTTCAATCCAGCTTAGGTTGGGACTTGTAAGTCCTGCCCCACTAAGTGCTTATCCACACTGACATTTCCTTCACTCTTTCTAGTCTCAGTCCATACTTTAAATCTCCATGTCTGAGGGCCCCCTCCCTTTTTTGCACTGGAACTTTCCCCATGAAAAACTGCTTTTTAAAGCTCAGTTGGATCAAATAGCAATCTGCGGAAAGCCCAAATTGACATTTGCTCCAGTTGAGCACTAAAGAGCAGCTTTCAGCAGGGAAAGCTTGGGGAGGGGAAGGACAGACAATTGGACTTGAGCTTTTAAGCATGGACCTTTGCCTGGAAAGAGTGGGGCAAAAAATAGTGTAGATAAGTCCTAAATGAAGACCTATGATCCCACTGATCTGACACTTTCTCTAAAGCTGTACATTTTAAACTGAAGCTGAGTTTGGTGTGAGCCAAGGGCGGGGACATGTCCATCACCCTGGTTGCAGAACAAAAATTATCTGGGTACATTTAAAACCAGCCAGCGGCTTTACTCAGCTTTACTTAGTTTACTGTGTTTTGAACATAACTCTCCCTGCCCTGCCAGTTCCAGTAATTCACTCCTGGGGCTGACAGTTTTATGACTCCCTCATGTCACTCTTCTCTCCAGTGTCTGCCAGCCCCAGTTTGCAAAGAATATATTTTAGAGCAGCTGAAGGAGACACAGTGACACTGGCAATGGACGGCCCATGGGGATGGGGCAGAGAGAAAGTCATCACTTTCCCCACCCTGGGATATTTATTTGCACATCGCTCAATTCATTTAAATATATGCTGATACAAAATCAGCTGTTGACTGCTGTTGCAGCCACATGTAGAGTGCATGTGTACAAGGGTGTGATAGGGTACCACCTGTATTTATGTGGATTAATCAAAATACGAGTGTTTGATTAATTGCAAAAGTAGCCAGTTAAATTCAGCAAATGAATATATATATATATATTTTACATGAATGTATACCTTTTTAAAAAAACAGTTCTTGTGGGATGTTAGCATCCAAAATGTACCGTATTTTTCTGTGTATAACACCCCCCCATATATAAGACTACTGCCAAAAGCCCACCTGCACACACAAAGCAACAACAGCCAATTGCGCGCACGCCTTGCCGCTGCAGCAAATAGCCTGCCCTGTTGCCGCAGCAGCAGCCAATCGTCAGCAGGCCTTGCCACAGCAACCAATCAAATACCCAATCACTGCTGCCAATCTCCTGCTGGCTGCTGGCACCAATTGCCCGTCCCCCCACTGCTATCCATGCATAAGAAGCCCACAATTTTTGCCTATTATTTCAAAGGAAAAAATAGCGTCTTATACACAGAAAAATACACTTATTTGTAAAGTGAGGTCCCAACCAAAGAATGGCAACTTAAGTTGACAGAATATGTAGAGCTTGCAGACTTAACATATAGAATACGAGAACAAGAAGAACATATGTTTAGAGAAGATTGGAAAACGTTTATTGAATATATGGGAAACAATTGTGTACAGCTGAAAATGCTGGCAGCATTAAGATAAATTCAGCAGTGTAAATAAGCTTTGATGGATGCAATAATGGAATACTGAACGGGATAGGTTTTTTTGTAAGATATGCAGGGATTTATGTAAATGTACATATTTATGATATGTAAAATGAACCACGGAAAGAGAAGGGAAGTCACTGATATCTTAAGGATATAAAAATAAGTATCTTAAATTGTAAAACAGAAAATTTAACAAAAATTATATACAAAAAACCAAAATGTATTTGTAAAGGGTGATTGTTTGAAAGGGCTATGCAATCTTCCTCAAAGCCTTGTGACCCCAAATGGAGGCTCTCTCTCCTTTAGAGAATCAACAAAGAGAAAGCATAGGGTGGGATGAGAGTATTTTTCTCCCACCCACCCGCTGTGTCTGTTGTCAGCTGTGGGTTATATTTAGCAGGTGCGTGAGAGGACGCCGGGGCCAAGCCAAATTGGCCGCTTGATAATCATTTCCGGTTACAGCTGCTTTTGGATGTTCATGTTTCGAAGCCTATGGAGCCTCATGCGACACACGGCTCAAGAAGCCAGGAAGCCTTTGGGGTGCAGAGCAAGAGCGCATCCCCCATACGCCTGCTCTCAGAAGAGCAGCTATGTTGGCAAGGGCTCGTCCTGCCTGGCAATTGGCATTGGTGAGCATGGGTATCATTAAGACTGCCTTAGGAAATGTCTGTCCTGAAGCAATGCAGAAGCCAGTTGCCCAGGCTGGTGGGCACACCTATCAATGGCGTGTATTGATTCAAATGTACCCATCATATCTTTGGCTGTCAGTTTCTAACTCTAATTCTGCACTCCCCAGTTCCCAAGCAGTGGGAGGTCAGAGTCAACTATTACAGCAGCTTTTCCCAGCCTGGTGCCCATCAGGTGTTTTGGACTACAACCCCCATTAGCCCTAGCTGGCTGAGACTCATGGAACTTGTAGTCCAAAGCAGCTGGAGGTCACCATTGCAGGCTGCGTTACAGGATGTGTTTCTTTGCAAAATGAGAGCACCGACTATATGCAATGTTTTCATAATATAATCTCTTTATTTACAAATGTACAAGTTGAATGGGTATTACAGCAGCATATAAACAAGCATATAGGCAGGCAATACTACTACTACTAATGCTTTTAATTAGATGTCACCTATCTATCTGGGTTGCCCCAGCCGCTCTGTGTGGCTTTCCAGCAAAACATTGCTAGACCCACAGCAACATCAATTCTAGACCTCCAACTGCCAGTCAAAGATCAAATTGCTTCTTACATCTCTTCTGCCTCACTCTCTCTCTCCATTGGATATGACTTGTCAAGAGACAGTCCATCCATGGTTCCATCCATGGTGGCTGGAAAGAGCACAAAGAGCAGCGTTAACTGCTCATCAATGTCCACTGTCACATCAACAGACTTTGTGGTCACCATGATTGACAACCATACAGAAGTCTCGAAAATCTGACCATTGTTGTTGGCCCCTCATTCCCAATCCAGTCACACATAATTTTTGTCCACCCCCAGTTCGTCTAATTCAGGGTGAGTGACAGACACCAAGGTTTCATTGCCTTTTAGATGTAAGTCTATTTGGTTCCTTTCCATTCAATGTAGTGGCCGGTTATTGACCCAGGAGGGACTGAAATCAAGTCTTTTGAATCTCTGATCCAGGATCAGGACTGGAGAGCGACCCTCCTAAGATGAAAATCACATATGTGGGAGAGGAATGATTCCCTAAAGTTTTTCCTGCCCTGCCCTCTGGCAGCTTGCTCTGTTTTCTGAGGATAACAGTCTTTTTTTTCTGTTTCCCTAGCTGACTGTGCTTTTTCTTTGCCCTCAGGAACAATGAGGTGTTTTGGTTTGGTGATGTGCATGGTGTCTTTGGTCCCTCAACAGCTAAGGCTAGGTTTGGAATTGGTGCCACCCCTCCCTGCTTCACACATATGGCCTAGATTATTAGCAGCGCCGGCTGGTGCTAAGAAGATCTCTGCTAGGCCGAACACAGCTCTGGGCCTCTGGGAGCAACCAAGGCACTTTGATATAATTCATCACCTCCTTGGCTGGGCTACGCTGAGCCGCATTGGGCATCAACAGTCCCCGCAGCATCTCCAATGCCTGGGGAGTAAAACGCCCCCAATGGGGTGGACGTGGGGAAAAGCGGGGGCTGCGATGCCAGCAGACAAAGCTGCGGTAGTACTGGTCAGTGGGTACAGCTGTGAGCCAGGGGAAGTAGCCGGTTAGCACGCAGAAGAGCAGCACTCCCAGGGACCATGTGTCAAGGCTGGGCTGGGCCTCCAAACGAGCTTTGGGGCCCAGCGTGCTCAACTCGGGGGCTGTGTATGGCAGGCTCTCTGGCAAAGCCTCAATGGCCCGGCCTCGCGGGCAACTCAGCCCAAAGTCGGTCAGCTTGATGCGGCGGCACTCGGGGTCACACAGCAGCACGTTCTCTGGCTTGACGTCGCGGTGCACCAGCCCCTTCGTTTCCATGTATTCAAGGGCACTGGCAAGCTGCAGGGCGCAGCGCTTGACCCGCTGCTCAGGCACACCAACCTGGAGGAAGAAAGGGAGAGTTGAAAGTCACGTTTGCAGCTACACAAATTCCCTGAAGGTAGAGAGAAACACCTCCAAGCTCCATTCCTCAGTTCTCTGGTAGGGCTGGGCGCTAACTGGTTTTCAACATCATGATATATCACCAGCTAAATATTGTGATATACCAATATATCATAATGTCTGAAATAAGGATGAAACTATGTAGAAATAAAGAGTAGGGCTGAGGGATACCTGGTTTTCAACGTGATATCTCACAGTGTCTGAAATGTATGTAGAGGCATTGGCTGGCATCATGGGTTTTCCCACATCGTGATTTTTGCCTAGCACACAAACACATCATGTTTCACAATATATTTTCAGGTCAAAAATTATGGAACTAATATCACAATATATATTCAAACTGGTTTTGGATGATATATTGCCCAACCCCATTCTCTAGTGTGTTCAAGCAGGGAGAGATTATATTGTAGGAAGTCTTAGGGCAGTTATATGCCCTGAGTGCTCACTGGAAGGACAGATCCTGAAGCTGAGGCTCTAATACTTTGGCCACATCATGAGAAGAGAAGACTCCCTGGAAAAGACCCTGATGTTGGGAAAGATTGAGGGCACAAGAAGAAGGGGACGATAGAGGACGAGATGGTTGGACAGTGTTCTCGAAGCTACCAGCATGAGTTTGACCAAACTGCGGGAGGCAGTGGAAGACAGAAGTGCCTGGCGTGCTCTGGTCCATGGGGTCACGAAGAGTCGGACACGACTAAATGACTGAACAACAACAACAATGCTTGGGGTCTTCTTTTGAGGTTCATGATTGATCCCCTTTGCATTAACAACTTCCATTCAGCTCAGATGAGTGGATGCACTCTATCTAGTCTTTTGAAGCACTCGCTCTCAGGCAGCTTTCCAGAAAGCAACTTGAAAAGGAGCCGATGAGGAAGAAAATAGTGCATATGCACTTGTAAGGCTGGCTGTATCCTGTGTTTCTGTGATCATGTGTTGTAAGTATTGCGTTTGGTGTCACATAAAAAAAAAAGCATGCAGGGAAGCTTTTAAAATATGTTTCTAATTTCTCAAGCATGAAGAGTAGTTAGAAAGCTCAACTGTACCTTTGACTAAAAAGCTAACTTGATTAAACAAGCAGAAGACTTTTTTAAAAATGCAAAAAATACAAGTGTTTATAAAAACTACATATGGTGAGTACCATATCCGAAGAAGCTTTGTCCCGTCTCATGCAGGAGGAATGCCTCTTATTAAAAGATGTTTTCTGCTGAAAACTAAAGACAGCATGCTTCTCGCTTCAGAGATATTGTTTTGACCTATATGCAGATTTAACCAACAGAGTAATCTGCTGCAACTCATAGGCAATCTTATTACTGCAGGTGGTCCTGGCAGTGAAAACCAGCTTGGTACTATTCCATGATTTGAAATGACTTGGGAGTAGCGGGGAAAGGAGCATACAAGCAAAGAAACTCCATTCTCTCACATCTTTCTCCCCCACCATAACTTTTTGAAAAGCATGGAATGGGGTGGGAAGCTGCCAACTACAGAAGGCATAAGTGGTCTGTGTCCATGCCTGGTGAGTTTGTTACCTGTGGCACCATGAGCGAGAAGAGGTCCCTGGCCAAAGCCAACTCCTGTGCAAAGACGTAGTGTTTGGGGGTCTGGAAAGCAATCCCAAGGGCAGTGGCAATGCAGGGATGAGCCCCCAAAGTCAGCGCAATGCAGTATTCATTCACGAAATCTAGCAATTCTGTAGCCTTCTTGTGTACGAATTTCAGTGCCATGGGTGTTCCTGCAAGAGAGAAGATAAGGGGTTCCTCCAGATGACCAGTTTATTAAACATTCATCCTGATTTGCTGACACAAAGCTTACACGGAGGTTAGACTATGTCTGATCTTTACGTATTAAGCATTTGTGCTGATTTGTTTGCAGGGCTGTTATAGGACAATGAGCAATTACTCTGCATTCATCTTGATTTGCTTATGGAGTCCTTATCAGCCTTCCCATTAACTGTTCTTTTATTCTACACTCTCCAATGTTCTTCCCTGCCACTTTCTTAGTGGGAAAAAGTCTGTTTCTTATTTAAAGTGGATTTATAGTGCTAGGGCAACAGAGTGCTTCAGTCCACCTAAATGTGCCAAACTAAATTTATGAAATGTGCTTGGATCCCTCCCACAAAACAATGGCAATCAGGAGGCAGCCAAGAGACCCTTGGCCCCTGAAAGAGGAGAAAATATAAAGGATTTGAGTGCCCCCCAAGGACATTCCACATCAAACAAGCTAGTCTCACATTTTGCTCTTGTGGTGCAAAAGCGAACACAATTCTTTTCAACAAAACAATAATATGCTATCGATTTAAATGATGCTACTTTAGATCCAGTATAACTTATTTCAACCAGAGAATTAAACCATGACTTCATTTCCCATTGATTTTAGAAGGATCTACAGAGCAATCCTATATACAGTGGTACCTCGGGTTAAGTACTTAATTCTTTCCGAAGGTCCATTCTTAACCTGAAACTGTTCTTAACCTGAAGCACCACTTTAGCTAATGGGGCCTCCTGCTGCCGCCGTGCCGCCAGAGCATGATTTCTGTTCTTATCCTGAAGCAAAGTTCTTAACTTGAAGCACTATTTCTGGGTTAGCGGAGTCTTTAACCTGAAGCGTATGTAACCCGAGGTACCACTGTATGTCTACTCAGTACCAGAAATAAATCCCAATGATGTAAGCAAGTACAGGAATAGAGTATAATTGCAACTATAGTTAGGGTCCATCCCAATACTTGAAAATCAAAGAGATGTTGGTATTTGTTCTTTTTCAGGAGACAGACAGATCTACATTTCTTCAGAGTAGAATGCAAGCTTCCCAGAGCTAGGAACGGATGAGTTCTGTTCTCCTCAGAAAGGATCCTGTTAACTCTCTTTAGATGGAGTCTCCACTCTCACCCCAGAAATCTATTCAACTGACACTTTCTAACGGCCACTTCACCAACAATCTAGAAGAACCTTCTCAACCCCTTCAAGTAGAATAACAAGGACTAATTTACACACATATCTTACACCTAAGTTCTCTCATAGGTTCAGTGATCTGTTTTGTAGCCTTCTCTGCCTCTCCATCCTCTTGGGTTCTGACCTACCTTGGCGTTGGTGGACTGCCATCAGCACATGCCCATAGGAGCCACTGCCAAGCTCTCGGAGGACAGTGTAACTCGTAGCCACCTCCACCTGGGGCAGGTTCTGAGAAGTCAACAACACCATCTCTTCAAGTCGTTTTGCGATGTCTCCAGAGACAAGCTTCATGGCTGTTCAGGAGGAGAGACAGAAGAGACTTGGAGTAAATGCAAAAAGACCACTCACCAACTGCCAATGTACCCTTCTGCATGTACACTTTTTTGTGGGTGCCAGGTGACTAAAATGCATAGCAGGAACTGGGATGGGGTCACCCTTCTGCATTGAAGGCAAAAGGCCCAATAAGAAAGATATACTTGGAGAGGCAATGTTCCTGTGCCTTCCGAAATAAACAGTAGATCTAGGAATAGCCATTTCCATGAAACAGACTGTGCAAAACTCTCATGAAACTGGACCATACTGCATAACGCAGGGGGAAAAGCAACACTATAAAGACTGCACAATTGCCCATTCACCTTGATAGGTTCAGACAGCGCAAGGCAACCGTAATTATGTTATCTCACTACTGCAGATGGTTCCTTCCTTCCTATGGAAAGTGGGGTCATTTGTTACCCAACATGATGTTTTCCCTCTCCACACTTCCTTGCTCCTGCTACGCCTTGGTCATTCCGAAACAGCATGTATTGCCATGTGAGAGCAATGATTCCATTTTTTGGCACGGAATCAGAAATGATGACACCAGAGTGTTTACATAACCAGACACCCCAGGTATTGGGCTTTGCATCAGCTGCCTCTGAAGGACAGCCAGATGCTGCCCAACTCTGGTGGAACAAGTCACAAAATGAGACTCAGTGCAGAGTCCTGTGCCAGATGAGGGATGATTGCAAAAAGGTTTATGATGCTGGAGTTCTGACTTGGAGAGTGTAAAGAAAGGAGCACCTCTAACAGTGTGCAGAGTGCTTTTGTTCACAGAGCAACTACAACCAATGCTCACATATTTGGGATCTGGGGGAAACACCTAGGGGGCAGAGAGTTTGATTAACAGGCAGCTGTGTTTCAGTCTTAATACCTCTTATGTTAGACGAAACTGAGGACTGGGATGGCGGGGGTGGGGAATAACTTAAGGATGTTTTAGCTTCACACAACACAAAAGCATTCCTATAATCAGGGCTTTTTTCCCTCTTCAGCTGGAACTCACCAGAATTCAGTTCCAACACCTTTCGAGAACAAGGGAGACATTCATGGTGAGTTCCAGCACCTCATTTTCTAGAAAAATAGCAGTGCCTATAAAAAATACATTTTTCTGCAAGTGGCTCTATATGTCTTCCTCCCTTGGTGCAGGGTATAAAGCAAGAGAAAGATACTTAGGTTGCAATCTCATGCATAGGAGTAAGTCTTGAATTCAGTGGAACATGCTTCTGATTATACAGTCAAATGCACTTCCTAGCCTGTCAGTTTTGCACCTGAATTACAGTTACAGGAATTGCAAACAGCACTCTAAACCTTTAGGCTTACCTACCTGCCAGGCCTGTAAGACACACACTTACCTGCCACAATGGCGCTGGGACACTTGTGCTTCTTCCTTTCAGAGTGTTTTGTTGACTGACTTGCTGTCTGTCTGTCTGTTTGGGACCTGCCACGTGGAGATCCTCATAGAGCCTTTTATAGCAGCCACTTCCCATCTGGTTCAGTCCAGTTGCATAAATAGGGAAGGCGGCCAAGCCACCCCCTCTCATCTCTTCTCTGCCCCAAAAGGTCAGGGCTCTGGAGTCCAGGCAGTTCCATGGGGCAGGATTAGCAGCCACTTAACAAGGTTATTTTTACCTACGCTTGCCCAGCTGCTGCTACGCATATGTCTATGTGTCCCAGATGTTCCTGGAAAGAAGTGCTTCTCTCTTCTCACTCTTCAAAGGCCCGGTGGTGGCTGAGCTTTGATGAGACAAAGTGTATCAGGCCAGAGAAGAAAGGCCACTGTGCCCTTAGAGATCCATCTTTTCATAACTTGCCAGGCAGCTGGTCGCTGCCCCAGCCTCAACCTACAACCCATTCCAGAGCACATCAAACCAAATAATAATTATTGGTGACAAGCACTAAGCCTGAGAGATAATATATAACTTACTAGGGGCTGTGCACCAGCTCACTCTGCTCACTAACTCCCAGCATTCCTCCCACACCAAACCCCTAGAGCTTCCCTTCCCTTGCTTTGCACTTGCCCAACCCCATTTCCAAAGCCACTTTTCAATTCTGCAGTCTCGTTTTGTACCCATTTTCCCCTTCACCTCCATGCCCATGCCTCTTCCCTTCTTCCTTTTGTGCACACCCCCCCTGCACAAAAACCACCCTGCATCTACCTTCTCCCACCCATTGCAACTACAGTGGTACCTCGGGTTACATATGCTTCAGGTTACAGGCTCCGCTAACCCAGAAATAGTACCTCGGGTTAAGAACTTTGCTTCAGGATGAGAACAGAAATTGTGCTCCAGCGGCGCGGCAGCAGCAGGAGGCCCCATTAGCTAAAGTGGTGCTTCAGGTTAAGAACAGTTTCAGGTTAAGAATGGACCTCCGGAACGAATTAAGTACTTAACCTGAGGTACCACTGTACTAAACACCCTTTTCTCTTCCACCTATTTATGAAGCCACCTTCCTTTCCTGTTCTGCAGACCCCTTCATGCCCCTGTTTCCATCTTCAGACCCAATCACATGCATCCTGCTCTTTCCTTTTTTTGCAACCTGCTTTGCACCCTCATTCATTATTTTTTCTCGACCCTCCTTACTTGCCTCAACTCTCCCTTGCACATAGAGAGCTCTCATTTCCACACCTTCCAGAGTTGTGCAGTCCCATTTGTGTGCATGCACACAGGCTCACACACACGCAATTACCTTTGCCCCCATTCCCTAGCTCTTCCTGCTTTTTTTAAGTCTGCCTTGCGCACAGACCACCCTCAATTTCCATGCCTCCTCCTCCTCCTCTCATATTCTGCAACTCCCTTTGGGCATCCCACCCCATGCTGATATAAGTCACTGAATCTTTAAGATGATTAGAATAGAATGAATAGAATCTTAGTTAAGAGCAATCCTGTCAGTTAGCTTATTCAGTTAGAAAATGTTAAGTCCAGTTGATGGATGTTGGACATATATGGGTGTTTGCTTGTTGACAAAGTATCTGTTCTAAATTACTACACTGAAGCTGGAACTTCATGCTGAAGACAACACATGATACCAGAAGTGAAATATATGATTATGGGATTGTACTATGGAATATTTGAGAGCTGTGGAATAGAAGAAGTAGAAATTTAAAACAGCCTTCCAATCTTTCAAGGTCTCTTTCATCTTGTTGCAAGCCCTCAAAGGCTATTAAAAACTCCTAGGTCTGAGACCAATAAAACTCAGGAGCCAGGAGGAGATAAAGAGTCCATTGATTTATTACTTTCCAAGCAATAGGTTACAGCCGGATCGTTCCGCAAAAGCTACAACCGTGACTCCGCGGCCTGGGGGGGATATAAGTTTTTACAGAAAACATTTCAATTTTCTCCAATCATATGCATAGAAACATTTTCCGATTACCTCATTCTAGTTGTTGGATACATTTCATGTTAGTGCGCTTGCGCAAGCTTAGCATAAGCACCAGCTGTTTTGCTCTCATATATATGGCCTCCATATAGAAACATTGTGTTACATTTTTATAGCAAAATCAATTGTGCTTTGTTGAACCTACGCGTATAGCTGCGTATGTTCTGTGATAAAAAATGTTAGCTTCTTCTCTTCCCATGGGAAAGGGTGCTTGCATAACAAAAGCTTTTTTGGCAGTTTCTAAGCTTTTTCTTGGCATTTTCTTAAAGCTACAGGCTTCTATGAGTTCCTTTTCCTTTTCCCAGTGAGATTGGGGCTCCTCCCACAATCTCACTGTACTTAAATAATGCAAAAGATTGAGAAAAGCAGGGATGGAGAGACACTGAGGCTTAAAAACTAAAACCAAAAAACTAACACAGCAGAGTCTTTCGCAACTCCCTTCTTGCTCAAACCTTGTTTTAAACTGCCATCTCTTTCCCTCAGTATCACCCTTGCTTGCTCTACTCAAGCCTCTGCCATTTAGTATTGCCATTTCCCCCTCCATTTCTTCCTGCTTTATTCAAACTCCTGTTGTGCTCGGTGTTTCTCCACTCTCACTTTAGTCAAACCTCTGCCATTGTTTCAAGCCACCATTTCCCCCCTCTCAGTTTCCATCCCTTCCTGCTCCCATGCCATGGCCATTAGTGTTGTACAACCTGCCTTCATTTTTGCTCCTCTATCCCTCCCTGGCTTTGTGCAAATCCAGGGGTGTCGTGTGACACTACAAATCATCCAATGGGGGCTTCAGAAATACATTCTTACATTTTTATAATATTGAGGCACAAGGAGGAAGAAAAATGGATTGCTATCACCAATTGTTTGTGAATCAGAAACATCTAAGGATCATCAAAAGAATCCTGATCTGCCCATTTCTGTTTCATATTATTGACACAAGGGTCCCACTTTCCAAGCACAATGCATTCCCAGGAAATTGTTCATTAGGCAAGTGGTTTGCTTAATGAGCTGACAATTTCCATTCTTTCCTATAGTAACATTTCTATTTTGTGATTTGTCCAATATCCTTCCTCACTCCCTCCATGGTTTCTTTCTGAAACAGCTGCAGCCAACCATCAAATGAGAGACAAAGGGAAAGCTGATTTGTCTGATCTCTTCCCACTTCCTCCCTGCCTGGTTTAAGCCTGAAAATGGCTGCCACTGACCAGCAAAGCACAAACAAGTAAGCGATTCAGCTGTTTGGGTATCTGAATTGGTGGTGTGTATGGTAAGGTTTGGGTACTAATGCCTTGTGTTCGGATAAGTGAATTTTCGCATAGCAAGCATTCAGAAAGTGAGACCTGCACGTAATTTGATTCGGTGTTGGTCATTCTGTATTTTATGATTTTATTTACTACCTTGATATTTTTTCTGAGTTGGTGGTTTATAACTATTGTTATGTTATGTTATGTTATGTTATGTTATGTTATGTTATGTTATGTTATGTTATGTTATGTTATGTTATGTTATGTTTGTTATGTGTTATGTTATGTTATGTTATGTTATGTTATGTTATGTTATGTTATGTTATGTTATGTTATGTTATTATATTATATTATATTATATTATATTTTTGGTATATGAATATATACCAATATTATATACCAAAAAACATCACCCAATTTCTTCACATTTCTCACTTCCGCAAGGCATGGGAAGTTCTAAGGTAGCTTTGACAAAGATAGTTTCCACTAGAGGACAACATATTGCAATATCTATTTCTTCACAGGCTGAACATGCAAGCAAGATGTTTTAATGTTCTTGTGCATTTTAATTATGTTTATAGTTGTAAACCACTTACGGGCATTTGGGCATATAAATGGTATATAAAATAAATAAGAATGCAGTCACAAAGGCTGGCAACGCTAGCCCCAAAGAAGCACTGTTTTTGCCAGCCTAGTACTTTTTAGCAGTGCTGCTTTCCCCTGGCTAAATTCAAATTGCACAAAGTGTTCCTTTCCAGCTCCACACAAGTCATCTGGGTGTGACACATTCCATAAGATTGGAATAGCCATTGCCCATCAAATACCAGGCCATACAAAAACCTAGACAGTTAAGGGCTACTTTGCGTAGTGAAGAATAAGGCTGGTGATGTTATATGGCAACTATGCAGTTGCTTTTCACACAATATATCTGCACAAATATATCCCATCAAGGTCTACCTACTAGCATGGATGGCAGGAGTGCCAACTTGAATAAAATATTGGGAGAGGGGTCAGGTAAGCCATGCCCAGCATAATTGATCACAAAAGACAGTGCATACACACCATTTGAATGGCAATGCCCATCAACTCTGGGGGGCCCAGCCCCCTCAAATATTTTATTAGGGAGGCCAAAGACCTCTTGGCCCCTGGGAGTTTGCTCCTGTGGTTAATGGGAAACATGGAGATAGTGTTCAACTGAAAACATTCATGTGTAGATGAACATGCACAAAAGCTCATGCAGAAAAATTGGATCCGTGTGACTGATGTGTACATCAACACTTTGATGCGTACACAGCCACTGTTAAGCAATTTTGAGGATGAACCCTGAAAGCTTAGAATTGAGTACCCCTTCTCACCAGATCTATTTACCTGATGTGCATCAACAGGAAGCCTTCTGCAAAAGGGCCTGCTGATATGTATATTTTCCCTGAACAGATTTTTGTCCTGACCTTTGCTTATTCCTTGGCAGCCTTTGCCTAGCGTGTGGCTTGCCCTTTGCCAGTGGTGGCTTACTGATGTACAAATGCAATAAACTCCCTCTGGGGAAGGGCTGGGGGGGCTTACACAGGCAGGTGGGCAGTGCGCTGTTTGTTTGGTCTGGGTTTCCATAGAGAGTCACTCGCTGAAATTCTTTAGTGCTCTTGGAGAGAAGGGGGCAAAGAGAGGAGCAGAGGAAAAGTTCTCCTGGTGTGCAGAGCTCAGCTTTTTCAGCAGGCACTACTGCCTGTCTGGGAGCATAATGCTAGAAAAAGGCAAGTACCAGTAATTTCTCCTCCTTAGTGGGGCTTGTCAGATGTGCTGTCAGGGCAGGATTTGGGGGCAGAAGTCCAGAGCCCTGCTCAGAAACAGCTCCCTCATATGCAGCAGGACAGGCTTACGAGCATTCAAAGAACATTATCTTACCCCTCACGAGGCAATTTGGAGTAAGTGAAGTAAAACACATTGCCATCAACAGAGCATTCTCCCCCTCCCATCCATAATACCATTAAGTAATGGTGTTATGGAAACTAATGGAAGGAAAGTACAACAGTTGCTTCAGGGGGCAGATTCAAGAGGGAATTGGAAATTTTACCCCTCCAGTGCCAACTTCAGTATGTAAAATTACGCATGAAAGGGACGTCATTCACATATCAAGGCTGTTGATGCTGCTGCTGTTTTTACAGTAAAAGCTTGGAGGAGAAATCCATTGAACCCAGGTAGGGATCCAATGGCCCTCTAAATCAGGCTTCCTCAACCTTGGCCCTCCAGATGTTTTTGGCCTACAACTCCCATGATCCCTAGCTAGCAGGACCGGTGGTCAGGGATGCTGGGAATTGTAGTCTCAAAACATCTGGAGGGCTGAGGTTGAGGAAGCCTGCTCTAAATGTTGTTGGGCTCCATGTCCCATCAGACCAAGCGATTATGGCCAGTGGTCAGGAGGGATGATGGGAGCCATAGTCCAACAAACACCCCACAGACTGAGCACCAGCCATCCGTGCACTAAACCTTTCCCCCTCTTGCATCTTAGCACCTCAAAGTCAGTTGTTCCAGGTGTTTTCTCCCTTTCTTCAGTTAATGGAGGTGGGAAAGGGAGCAAAGTGCCTGAAACAACCAACAGTGGAAAGGTAATATGCAGGAAGAGAGAAATTTAGCTCCTCTCTCCCAGTGGGGGGCTTTTTTTTCAGCTGGAATTTGCTGGGATTCAGTTCTGGCACCTCTCAGATGGGTGCCATTGCCATTCTAAGAGAATGAGGCAGGTGTTAATGGTGAGTTTCAGCACCTCTTTTTCTAGAAAAGTAGGACTGAACCCCCTCCCCACCTGCACCACTTTACATGTGAACAAGCAAGACACCTAAAAACCCCCCACAACGGTCTACCACATCACAATCCAGTGTGTATGTTTGGGTCTTGCCCAAAGTATGGAAAATAGGGTTCTTTTTTGTTATTTGACGAAGCGTCTTGGTGGGCAGTGTATAACATCTTCCTAACCGAATTGAAGACTTTCCTGAGCTCTGAGCTGCACCTTAGGGTGTGAGCCTTGTCAGAAACCTCCCAGATTGATACCACCGTGCCTAATTAATCAGGAGGTTTATAACTCCATTTGATTAATATTGCCTCACCTCTTCCATCTTTGATGTGGGTTACTTAAACTCACCCAGGTTGGTCACCGACCTGTGAACTATCCAGGCCAGTCATCTCTGGGGCCTGCAGCCATGGCAACCCCCTCCCTATAAACACTTTTGCTCCTTTAGAGTCAAGATTGTTCCATTGCCATAGCCAAAGATCCCGGGGGGGGGGGTCCATGGTGGGTCAGGAACTGGACCCTTTATGATGCCCATTGTTCCATTCCATGACTGATCCTCCTTAACCGTCAGTCTTGCTGCCCTGGAGCCCAACCAGCTGGCGGGTGGCACATTCCTGCCTAATGAACCTCTAGGCAACAGCTGCAGACTTGGGCGCTGTTTACCTTGGCAAGGGTGCTTTCTGTTGGTCATTATCCTGGCACAGTAATGAGGGGATCAACACTCAGCTGGTATTTTGAGCTGGAGTTTTAGAGTCATGTATAGACCAAGATAAACCAGTGACTTTATGTGGCACGTTGTGAGTTGTTGATGATGATGATGATGATGATTTTGCTAAAACCACCACTGTGTTCACAATGTGCTCTAGCCTCTGCTTCTAGCAATAGTTATTCAGAGCATGAGATCCCAGTTTGAATTTCAGGTCAATCAGAACTTGCTGTGTGGCCTCAGACAGGGCTCAGACTCTCAGGCCCCCCTCATCTGCACTGTTGGGATTAAAAATACTGGCTGACCTCACAGTATTGTATTACTGGAATCTGAGCACTTGTAGCATTTCTAGGAAAACACTAAAGTATCCTTAGTGCTTGACCGTATTGAAAATGAAACCACTGTTTAGTGGTTACGTATACAAAAACATGGATAACATAAAGTGAAACAAGCTTCCAAAGGAGATCTGTCATTAGGAACACGGTTATAACATTAAAAACTTATCTACGTAGTCAGGCATCTGGTTATCACAGAGGCCTATGGGAAGCCTGCAAGAAGAACCTCATTGGCTGTTTTTGGAGGCTGAAGCTGTGACTATATATGCATACATTAGCTATACAAACACACTGAGCCTACCAAAGCTGAAAAATTTAATTATTTCCTTACTGTGTAATAATTTAATTTACTTTAGGATTCAGAATTAATGTTCTGTTTTTATTTTTCTACATTTTCATATCAACTTTCCCTCAAGTAATATTTCTAGAAAAAGGTTCTTAGGTGTATGTGGTCTCCCCCTTTCCCATTTTTATCCTCACAAGAAACCTGTGAGGTAAATTTATTATGCTGAAAAGTGGTGACCGGACATCACAACAATAAAGGAATTTGAACACAGATTTCTCCTAAGTCCTATTGCTATTGCCCACATCATACTTGCTTTCCAGTTTCTCTCTCCTTTCTTAGGTGCTTTCAAGATGGTCAAAAAGCAGGTTATAAATGTAAATCATAATGGGTTTGCTAAAATTCTCCTGAATGCCCCCACAGCAGCAGCAGCAACAACAACAACAACAACAACAACAACAACAACAACAACAGTGGAAAGTCCTTCACACATTCTTGGCCAACTATGCAACAAGTCAGCTTTGATGTTTGAAGGGTCTGCAACTGCTGCACCACCTAAGAAACTGACTAGGCAGCTGCTGCAACTGTCAGGTGCACCAAAAGGAAAAACAGAAAATTACTCTCACACATACAGTATAGAGTGCTATGTACCAGTTCTGTGGCTCCCCAAGCTGGCAATGCAGAGAACTACAGCCATTTCCTAAAGTGGGGTTTAAAGGAAAATTCACCTATAGCCTAGTCCTGCTCATATTTCCTCAGACGTGAGTCCCACTGAATTTAATTACTTTTACTTTCAAGTCAATGAGCACAGAATTGCAGCTTCCTATTGCCTTTTTTCACAGGATACAGTACTTAAAATCTCTTCTTCGGCGACCACTTGTAGCTGAGTAAGATTGTCTTCCATGAACACGCTCTTAACAGTGAGTTTGTAAGTGACTGTGGAGGCCAATTCTGAATCCACACGTTCTTCCACAATTGGGACATAGGTTTCCGGGCGGGAGTTGGTGAAGGTCATGGTGAGGGTTTGCCAAGCGTGCCTTCCTTTTAGCTTGTTTCTCCCTTTCATCCTGAGTTTGAGTGTCTTCAAAGCCCATGACACCTTTGGTAAAGGCTGTTCTCCAACTGGAGTGCTCACATGTCAGTGTCTCTCAATTGCCAGTGTTCATACTACATTTTTGAAGATTTGCTTGAGGAGAGTCTTTAAACCTCTTTTGTTGACCACCAGCATTACACTTTCCATTTTTAAGTTCGGAATAGAGCAGTTTCTTTGGAAGACGATAATCAGGCATGTGCACAACGTGACCAGTCCAACGAAGTTGATGTTACAGAATCATTGCTTCGACATTGGTGATCTTTGCTTCTTCTAGTACACTGTTATTAGTTTGCCTGTCTTCCCAAGTGATGTGTAGAATTTTTTGGAGACACCATTGATGGAATCTTTCCAGGAGTTGGAGATGGCATTTATAAGTGGTCCACGTTTCAGAAGCACAGTAAGGTTGGTAGTACAATAGCTTTGTAAACAAGCATTTTGGTTTCCCTGCGAATATCCTGGTCCTCAAACACTTTGCACTTCAATCAGGAGAAACCTGCACTCACAGAGCTCAGACAATGCTGGATTTCGGCATCAATGTCAGCCCTTGTGGAAAGATAACTGCCCAGGTAGGAGAAATGATCGACACTTTTCAATGTTACACCATTGAGTTGGATTTGTGGTGCTGCAGAGGGGTTGTTTGTGCTTGTTGGTGCAGCACTTTGGTTTTTTTGGATGTTGAGCGATAGGCCAAGCTTTTTGTAAGCTTCTGTGAAGCTATTTAGGATGGTTTGGAGGTCATCCACTGAGTATGCACACACTACGTTGTCATCAGCATACTGAAGCTCTATGACGGAACACAGAGAGAAACATGAGAAATGCTTCCTTTATGGGTAGTTGGGTGTGAAGTTTTGCTTTTCTTTGCACATGAGTGTAAATAGGGATGAAGAGAGCCACCACAAAAGGAATCCTCCTCATCAGGCAAGTTGTACTTTAATAAAATCATAGCACAGAAATGCAGGAAGCTATTTTTGTGTGTTTCCCCTAACAAAGATACTTAACTGTTCCCAGTATTTTCCCCGATGTATTGTTTAGATTTCACATAATTGCTAGGCAATTCAACCCTACCTCATTCTGTATTTCAGCTTGGCCTGCATCTTTCCCTCACATCAAACCCTAGAACTGCAAAGTGATATTCCCCTCTTCCTTTCCCAGCTGCTTACAAAGCATTTTTATAGATAACTTTGTACACAGGTACACAGGTGGGTAGCCACTTCCTTGGACTTGCATAAGAACTGTTTCAGACCAAGGCATCAGCTCATCTGAAAGAAGGTATACATTCCCAGAACCAGCCCCTATCTCCACTAATAATTTTTAACAGGAATAGAAACCCCATCCTCTGGCCTGGAAGCTGGATCAGAGCAGATGCTGAGGGCAAGCAAAGGATGCCTATCATGGTCTGCCTTGAATAACCTTCCTCTGAAACACTTGATTCGCACCCGCTCCAATCTAAACATATTTTGTCCTTATAGGATTTGCACTGTGGATAATTTCTGATCTTCTCAATGCCCCATTGTAGCGTGTGTGTAAAAGGAATTTGCAGAAATGGAATGCTGGAGTTGCAATATGAGATCAAGGCAGTACTGGGGGGCCAGCAGGACCATCCCTTCCACCATCTATGAAATGATGATCTGGTTGGCACAATCTGTATTTGCATTGCCTTTTGCAGTCATTGCACCAGTCTCCATGGAATCAATGGGAAGCCACAAGGCTAGAAAGCGGGGGTGGGGGGGTGGGGGGGCAGGTTTCTCATCATGGCTCCTAGCTTCCTAAGAGAAAGCTTGTATCAATGCTTTCTTTAGTCTCCACTTTCTATCTCAACCAAATGGCTAGATTCCATTCTTACCATGTTCCATATTCACCCACAAGTTTTATAGATGCAGCCACAACATGGAAGGCTACCAGTGGACTGGATTTTCCAAGCATATCCTTATCTGAGGACCAAAGCGGTCAACAAAAAGCATGGATGAGATTCATGGCTTTTCTTTCAACAGTGCTTCCCTCTCCACCCTCACAAAACAGGTTCCCTTCTAGCCTTGGAGGTAAATATGAGGACAGGATGGAGGCTGAGAGAGAACAAGGAAGAATAGTGACAGAACATGTGTTTGGTACACCTGAAGGCTCCTATTCAACCTCCAGATTTAGAGCGTTCCTCAAGCATTGCAGTCAATGACAAAACCCAACAAGAGTTGAAATATAAGTACTTAGATCAGGGGTAACCAACATGGTGCCCTCCAGCTCCCATCAGCCCCAGCCAACATGGCCAGGGATGAGTTGGTGTCCAGCATCTGGGGGGCACAACATTGGCTACCCCTGGCTTACACGGTCAAGTTCAGCAAGTGGCAGAGTCATTCATTCTTCAGACCAGGGTGCTCTCTTGAAAATTACATGCTACTTGAGAAGAGAAAAAGGCCTGTCGGTTGTGATTCCCCCTCCAAACTTGGCTTTTGACAGCACAAGAGAGTTCCAAGTATCTGTCTTTAAGAGGAAAGGCTCTCATTGAGAAAGACCATAGAAAAGACACAATGCAGGTGCTGCAGTAATGGCACACACACAAAATAAATAAATCTGGGGCTCCTCCAGGTGACGTGTTTATTGAGTATTCATCATGATTTGTTTCCACAAGACTTACAGGGAGGTTAGACTATGCCCAATCCTTATTCAGCATTCATTTTGATTCGTTTGCAGGGTGGTTATACAACAATGAGCACTCATCCTGAATTCATCCTGATTTGCTTTCACAGCAGGTATACACCTTCCCATTCATCATTCGTTCATACTCCTCTTTTCAGTGCATTTCCCCATCACCTTTCTAAATGCAAACAGTCTGTTGGGGGTTTTTTTTGGCAGGGGATGCACGAAGAAGTAAATATTTAATACACACTTGAACCCCTCCTGCAAAATACTGACACCTTGGAGAAGACCTTAATTCTATTCTGACCTCTCCAAGCTAAAACCTATGAAGATGGATCGAGAAAGCAAGCATGTCCTGTTCTCGAGCTCTGACTCTGCCATGCCTCAATGGGAGACCTTGGACAAACCATTCTGTCTCAGGAAGAGTTTCTTATCTGGAAAACAGGAACCACAGCAATTTACATAACAAGTAAAGATCACAATTCTGTGAAGGTGCCATATCTCTGTTTTCTTCTTGTTTACTTCTGCTAAAAGTGTGATGAGAAAATAGGGAGGGAGGGGAATGTGAGCTGGTACAATGTAGTATATGCAGAGAGCCAGCCACCTTTTGGAGTGCCCCGATCCACTATTCCAGATCCACTATGGACTCCCTCAATGGCCTTGGGCATGAGGCTTTGTCTATTTCAGTGGGTATGATAATGACCCACCTGAGGGTTGTTGATTTAGACTGTAAGGCCCTTTGTTACATTCAAAGAAATAAATAAAATAAGAAGTTCCATCTAAGCTGGAGGAAAAGATTTGCCTGAAATCAACAACTGAGCAGCAATTGAGATGGTGTGGCATTCCTCATAATATTAAGAAGGCAAGAGGGGATGGTCGAGGGACAAAATGGTGCTAACAAAAGAAGATGCTCATCTTAGTACCAGAAAATCTATGCTGAAAGAGTTGACTCAGATCATTCAACCCCTTTGATCTCTATATTTCCAATTCTTTAAGGAGAAATCCATTCTCCCCAACACTAAAGTATCTTCATCATGCCTATAACATATTGTTTATTTCATCCAAATGTCTGCACAACACTGGAACACTGCAGAAGGTAGCTTCCGAATCCAACAGCTTCCATTTCCAGCATGCATGTGTGTCTTCATGCATGCCTGTCTTTTTAATTTTAATTTATTTTGTGGATGGGGGACACAATTCTACTGGAAGATCCTCTTTTAACAAGGCTTTATAAACTATTGCATCCGTTTCCTTGGGAGGAACAGAGAGAGGCAGTAGATAAAGTAACAGGGGAAACTGGGATGCTGGAATTAAATGTCTTCCCTCATCTTTCTTTCTTTTTTCTTTTTTTTTAAAAAAATCCAGTTTTATACTTTCAATTGCTTGGATATAAACCCAAAAGCAGGAAAGGCTTTGCTTTGCTTCATGTTAACAGATTATGAATTCACTATTGGATGAAGTCTCTGGTGCTTGACGAGCGTTTGTCTCTGCCGGAACCTCCTCCCACATTCGGTGCAACGGTACGGCTTCTCTCCCGTATGGATTCTCTGGTGAATGATGAGGTCGGCCAGCCGAACGAACCTCCTCTCACACTCGTCACAGGGATAAGGCTTCTCCCCTGTGTGGATTTTCTGGTGTCTGGTGAGAGATGAGAGCTGGTTGAATCTTTTCCCGCACTCCTCACAGCTGTGGGGCCTCTCACCTGAATGGGTCCGTCGGTGCCTGTGGAGATGAGAGAGCTGGTTGAACCTCCTGCCACACTCATCACAGGTGTGGGGCCTTTCTTCTGAGTGGGTCCTCTGGTGCCTGGTTAGAGCAGATGAGGCGATGAATCTTTTCCCACATTCAGGGCAGCCATAAGGTCTTTGTCCCATGTGGATTCTCTTGTGTACTGTAAGAGCCGAGAGGTGGCTAAAACATTTTTGGCAATAGGTGCAGCGGTAGGGCCTTTCTCCCGTGTGGATTCTCTGGTGGCTGATAAGATGCGCTCGCTGGCTAAAGGTTTCGCCACACTCTGTACAGGCGTGGGGCTTCTCTCCTGTGTGAATTCTCTGGTGTCTTGTGAGATGCGAGAACTGGTTAAACCTTGCCCCGCACTCGGCACAACGGAAGGGTTTCTCACCCGTGTGGATGTGCTGGTGCTTGGCCAAGTCCGACGGGCAGTTGAAGCGCTTCCCACATGCGGCACAAGGGTGGGGTTTCTCCCCAGTATGGATTCTCTGGTGTCTGGTGAGGTGTGACATCTGAATGAAGCTTTTTGGGCACTGGGCACAGTGGTAAGGTTTCTCCCCTGAATGAGTTTTCAAATGTTTGGCTAGGCCCGACGGGCGGGTGAATCTTTTCCCACACTGAGCACAGGCATGAGGTCGGTCTTTCCTGTGGATACCGCCATGAGCTCGGAGTTCCTCCTCTCCCCTAAACCTTTTCCCACAGTCCGGACACTGGAAATACTGTCCAGCTCTTCCCAAAAACTTGGCACCTGTCGAGTGGGAAAGAAGAGCCAGATACAATGCTGTGACTAGGTAGACACAAACACACATACACACTCTGTGTTGAACCCTAACAAAAAATTATGTACTCCAAAGAATTCTGCACTGTACTCAAGATGCTACAATACAAAATGTTGACAAATTATCAAACATCCACAAAATCTAACATTCAGAAATTCCTGCATGTAACTAGACTTAAATCAAGTTTAGATTGACAGACCACAACACAACTTGCACAGAGTAATTTCAGTTAGAGACTTCCCAGCTCACATTTTAGCTACAAGCATCAGTTCACCACATATGGATCCAACTGTATTATGTTAAGCATGTGGTTTGCCCTTAAATGCAGGATTTTTCTTTCACAAAGACCCACTGAGCTTCCCCCCACCTCTATGCCAATCCAGATGCATACTCTGGTGTGTTGGGTAGGTAAGTACCAACCCAGACCCTGTCGTCATCATCTGAGGCCCTTTTTCGTATGCTTACTTCATGAGAGGTCTGTAGGGTGGCAAGATGAGAATGGGCCTTTTCTGTGGTGGCTCCCACCACAGAATGGGTCAAACATAATCAGTTTCCTGCAAGAACATCTGCAGATGAACTGTCATCATTCTTTCCATCACCTTGATAGCAGTTAATGAGCATGGGCCACATTCAGACCAACACACCCTTAATGAAATGAAGACTGGAGGGGAAATAATGTAGGGAATGGTGTGGTTCCTTACCGGGGGAGCTGGCATTCCCATTGTCCTGCTGCCTGACTTCCTTATAGGTTTGCCTTTGCCTAGTATTGCCCAGAGGCCGATGAGCTTCAGAGCAATTTGCAGGCCCTTCTTGGGCTGTTCCCGATACCTGTAACAACAGCAACAATCACACTGGAAGTGAAGAAGGAATATTGGGCCTACACGGGCTGATATCCTCTGTGGTATCAAGAGAGAAACAAACAATGGGATGGTGGTGAGAAGCAATAAACTCACAAAAGTGAAGCCTGACACAACCATTTGAAGCTCATTCCAAGCCAGCCAGCCAGAAATCACTTTTCTGCCTTGTCCTGGCCACTGTCCAGATCAGAAGTGGGGAGCAACTCCCAGCATCCTTGACCCTTGATCTTTGCTGGCTACAGCTGATGAGAATTGGAGTCCAACAACATCTGCAGAGCTTACAGCTTTCCCTCCCTTAGCCAACTTCATAAACTTCTTCATGAAGTTCTGTTGAGACCCCTGCTGGATCTCTTTGCTGCTGCCTTCTCACAACAGACCAGAACAAAAGACTTTTGAAGGCTTGGGAGATAGCAGGTGAGTGGTTGCTGGGCAACTGTGGATGCACTTCCATAACTGTTGTAGACTTGCTAAGAAACTGCAAAGTTCTCTACAGCTTCAGGATTGTTCCATAAGACAGAAGTTCTCAAGTATCTTCTTCTCCCCACCCCCACCACTCAAAAATGGCAGTGTCTTGATGGACCACTTAATAAACCTTTGTCCTACAAATCAAACCCCCCACATATCATATATATGACAATAAGCACAGACTTGCTTTTTTGTGTGAACAAATTCTGTGATGTTAGGTGTAAAGTTTGGTCTGCTTTAAGTCTCAGGCTAGCTCCAGTATTTATCCTGCTTCTGTGTTTGGACTTGATGGTGGCCTGGCAACAGAGAAGAGCCCTTTTAAACTGGTAAATTGTTGGGGGGAGGAATTATAGACTGCACCAGACTGAACTATGAAAATCATGGGCCCTAAATTAGGGTTTAATTAGGCTGTTTGATAACCCAGTCCAGGTGAAAATGGTCTTAATCGCCATCATTAGAAAAAACATTAGTCAAATGCAGAGCTAAGTACATATACTGTTCTCTGTTCCACAGACTTTTTGCAGACTACTTGAATGCAGCTTGAATGCAGACCACAGTTTGAAAACTTTGGCCATAAAAACAAGGAAGCAGCATTTCTCTCAGCTGAAGCAGGAAAATGACCCCTCTAACCGAAGTATATTCTGTGATTAGATCAGCCATCTGTTGTCAGTGTTAGGGCTCAGCCTTATAATATGCCTCCGAGTATGTACAGGGTGCATTTTACTCACTGCAAGGCAGCGTTAGAAACTCAGGCACCAAATGGCTCCTTAAGCCAGAGTTACAAAATAGAATGCAAAATCAGAATGCCTGGTTGCCATTCTTGGGCCAGATGGCTTGAAAGTTGTCTTTTTCAATATGACTTTTTGGTTTCTGAAATTCCTTCTGGCTGTGCAGATAAAATGTAACAGATAGAATTCTACAGGATATGTTGCTAGTGTGTGAAAACAGTCACGATCCAAGGATCCGCAGGCAAACACCTTCAGATGGTGGAGGTGCCATCCTGGTGCCCAGGCACCTTCACTTGGTCACAAGTGGCTAATTTTGAACGCTGCTGCAAGGTAGTCACAGCAAGCTGTCAAGTTAGCGGAGAGGCCTTCCAGGTGAGAGGTCATAACTCTCAGCCATAGGTCACAGTGCCCTCACTATCCTCTACTACTGCAGGCCAACTTTGACAGGAGATGAAACCACCCACCCGCCAATCCTAAGACACCATAGTCGCATGATTGACACATGTCAAAGTTTTAAGGAAGCAGTGCTTCGTTAAAACTCAACAACCCGAAAAATTCCAATTCGGTCCTCCAACCCCCATCCCTTTAAGACCACCATGAATAAATGACCTCACCTGTTGTCCCCGCTTCCCCCCCTCCTGCTGCCTCAGAAGGAAACCCTCTGCCAGGGCCACCGCCTGGGCGCAGGTCTCTGGTCCGCGCTCTCGGACTCGAATCTGGATTTCCTTCGGCAGAATCGTCAAGAACTGCTCCAGGATCAGCAGCTCCAGGATCTGCTCCTTCGTCCGGCTCTCCGGCTCCAGCCAGCGATGGCACAGCTCCCGCAACCGGCTGCAGGCTTCCCGGGGCCCCTCAGTCTCCTGGTAGCGGAATTGGCGGAAGTGCTGGCGCTGGGCCTCCACGTTCACAAAGTCCTCCCGCAGGATGGCAACTTTTACCTTCCCATAGTCTCCTCTTTCTCGGGTTTCTAGGCTATTGAAGGCCTGCTGTGCTTCCCCGGCAAGATTCGGCACAAGTTTGGCCATGCCCTCTCCTCGTGGCCACTGACAAGCATCAACCACCCGCTCAAATGTAGACAGGTCATCCCAAGGTGGCAACTCTGGCAGCTGGGAAGTTGCCCAACCTGAGTGAGAGGACTGTACCGTTTTGAGGATTTCTTGCCACTGGGCTTCTCCATGAGGGCGCATTCCCTCCTGTCTGTCAACCCTACCATGGTGCGGTGTGGCCCACCTCAGAAATTCACTGATTGCCCCAGCCTGGACAGCCCGAGGAGACTTGCCTACCCCTTCCCCCAGTTCAGGATGTCTTGGGTTTGGCTCCTCCATTCTTCCCTCTGGTTGCTCTCAAAGGCAGTTAGAGCTGTAGTGTTATTGCTTCCCTTCAACTGCAGCCATTTTGTCTCCTTGGCATTGGCCTTGACGCTGCTCTCAGCTCCTCAACTCCCATGCCCAAATTGGCAGGACTGTGCTCAACAGAACAGGGCTTATCATCAACAGTGCTACTCCCATCAAGAGCACAGCAAAATTCCCATCTAAGGCGCTAAGAACCTGTGAAGAGAGGGAAAGAGAACCCAGACATTTATACACATAGTGAGCTCACAGCTATCCACTGACTTCATGCCTCGCTCCTAGCCATTGGCTGAGCTGCTGTGATATCACAGAATAAGGGCTAGGAATGGAATGTTGAAAAATCAGTGCCGTTGCTCTGAAGTAAATGGAAGGCAGCTGTGTCTGGAAGGGGCAAAAATGTCACACAGGGACTAGAAATAGGAGGGATTAAACACTGCAAGAGCCTGGGGAGATGGTCGACGGAGAAATCAGAATGGTTGGTATAATCTTAGAGAGAAGACATAGATTACTGAGAGACCCTACATTTCAAACACTGATTTGAAATAAGCAGGATTCATAAAGAAATGCGGGTTTCTGGAACCAGTGCAATTTTATTTTATTTTTGGTTAGTTATTGTTGCTTGTGCTATTCTGGTGTGAGCAGATGGGCAAAGAGCTATTTAAGGCACTCAGGCCTTAATCTTGATCACCTTTCATTCTGACTTCTGTGCATCTTCTGCCATTGTTCACATACTTTCAGATCTATCTTCACAGCTGATCTTCAGGATGCTGGATCTGCATCTGGTACCCTAATCTCCACTTGAGCAATGGGGCAGCAGAACACACAGCTACAAAGACAACCAGTGATTACCTGCTTGTAACTCAGCAAAGTGTTCTGTTCTCCCACTGCTCATTGCAAGTGGACCATTCACACAAGCAATTCTTTGTGCAGACAAAGTACAAACCATCTCTCAGTCTCAAGGTGGGCTAACACACATGCATGAGCATCTCTTAGGGCAATCCTATAAACACTAACCTGGGATAAGTCTCACTGAACTCAGTGAGGCTTGCTTCTTGGTAGTCATGCATATGATGTTTTATTCTGTTTTTAATCTGTTGGGAGCCGCCCAGAGTTGCTGGGGAATAAATAATAGATGATGATGATTTGTTAATGACTTACAACCCACAGGTGAAGTACTTGATACAAAATCTCTGTTTGCACTATTCTGATTAGGGAAGGCTATTTTATGCATTAGAAAGCACTGCTGGGCACTAAACACATCCTCGGTTATCCTCATCTGCAAAACGGGAACAAGTGTACTCTTATCTCACAAGGCTGTTGTGACAGAGAACAAGCTAAAGACTGCAAAGCACTTCATAAAATAGCTCCAGCAAGGTTTGTTGAAGGATTATCAGTACCAGCTAGTCCCTCGTGGATTTGCATCCCATGTTTTGAGCTGATGATCATCGCTCCACTGAAAGAATGACCCTGCCTTATAGCAGAAGCCACATCTTCCCTGTCAGTCAAATAAAGCAGACGCCCGCAACTTCCAGACATCTCGCAAACTGCAATTCTCCGCGAGCAGAATTCCCATCGACTCACCTCTGCTGCTTTGCCCAGCTTGGGGGCTTCTACTGTCTCGATCTGCTGCTTTTGCTGCTGCTGGGAAGAAGGGGGGGGGGGACCCAAGAGCTGACTGTGAGAGAGAGGAAGCTCCGTACCTTATTCCTTCCCCCTGTCTCTAAAGATATGGAGGGGCTCTAGGACCCAGAAAGATCAACCTATTTAACCCTTCATAAGCTGGTCTAGGAGAAACGCCTTGCTGCAAGCTCAGAGACACCAAGTTAAGAAGGCAGTGGATGTGCCCATTTTGTAGACCAGATCGCAATCCCTTTTGTCAATATTGTCTCTTTTCTCTTAGTGCTCAAAACAGTGTCTAATTGATGATGCAGGCTCCATAAACCGACCTCGAGAATACCACCAGGGACGCTTATAATGCAATCCTACGAGTATATATTCACCCTGACTTCAGTGGGGCTTACTCCTAAGTAAAATTGCACAGGCTTTCCCCCCTATGCCTTAATGGCTTTGACTACGCGAATAAACCCCTGCCTGGCCTCTGTGCAAGTCCACTCTCAGATTCTATCTTCGATCTGTAAAATGGAATCAAATAACAGGCTGCCTACCTTACAAAGTTGTGCTGAATAGTGAGCTACCTTGCAGGATGTGGTCATGTTTGGAATACTACTTACGGTTCTAGTCATCCAACCTAAAAACAGGATATTGTAGAGCTGGCAAAAGGGAGGGTGGGGGGGGGGAATAATGTAGTAAAGGGCAACTTACCGTATTTTTTGCTCTATAAGACTCACTTTTTCCCTCCTAAAAAATAAGGGGAAATGTGTGTGCGTCTTATGGAGCGAATGCAGGCTGTGCAGCTATCCCAGAAGCCAGAACAGCAAGAGGGATTGCTGCTTTCGCTACACAGCAATCCCTCTTGCTGTTCTGGCTTCTGAGATTCAGAATATTTTTTTCTTGTTTTCCTCCTCCAAAAACTAGGTGAGTCTTGTGGTCTGGTGCGTCTTACAGAGCGAAAAATACGGTAAATGATTGCAGGGTGGGAATATCCTCCCAAGAAGAGGAGGTTAAAGCTTGAAGGGTTTTTTTCTCCTTTAGCTGGAAACCAATGAAAATTCATTTTTAAAATAAAAATAAAAGGGGTGATGCGGAGGCATAATAGAGGTTTCTGAAATTCTATATGGTGAGAAAAGAAAATGGATTGAAAGACTGTTTTCTCCCCCTCTGATAATATCAGAACATTGGGTTCGGAGAGATGAATTTGGGTACATTCAGGTCACGCAAAAGTACTTCCTCACAATTACACAAAATGTAGCCACAAGTATAGACACATTTATAAAAGGTTTGGACGAATCTGCAGAGGATTTGCCAGTTAGTGACTGTTAGGCATGATAGTTGAATGGAATCTCTCATAGGCAGTTGGTCTCTCAGCAGTCAACTGCTGGGGGGGGGGGCACAGGGCATTGGATATTTCTAGATGCATCTGGCTGGACCCTTTGGGAGACAGGATGCTAGAGTAGAGCAACCTTAGCTGTGATCCACCAGCGCTCTTATCTTGTCAAGACCAACTCAACAGTCTGGATCCAAGCCAGGTTAGTTGCACTTCGGTCCTACTGAAATCAGTGTGAAACGTTATCAAGTACAACTCACTTAATTTGAATCCCACTTGGTAAAAATGAGAGTGTTAAATATTAGGAGTAACAGACTTTTAAAAAGGCCAATTTATTGGTTTTTATAACTTTTTATTTTATCTTATTGAACTGTCACAAATAATGATTAACCACACGGAAACTAGTTCCTCCTCCTGCTGTCATTTTCAAAGACCCTTTTTCCCATTCATTCCCAACTCAATATTCCCCCTCCAATACCTGACCTAAAAAAGAAACAAAGGGAGGGGGAGAGAGAGAAATATTCTATTTCAAGACCAGTATTTAATTAAGATTCATTTGAGAGGTTTGCAAGGATGTTGGTGTTTTCCTTTTGTGTCTGACAGTGGAAGCCCAAGAAGTAAACTCCGAGTTCAATGGGACTTATGCTGCAGTCTAATTTGTGTGTTTAGGATTGCAACCTGAGCATAGCTAGTGTGCAACACGTTGAAGTTGCCTGTCATACGAAAGCAAAGTTTGCATCCCCCCCCGACTGATGTTCTGCAGATATGTCTACTGCTACATGATGGGTAGGCAGCCAACTTTTCCAATACTGAGCCTTTGGGCAAAGGTTGTTCCTTCCTTCCTTCCTTCCTTCCTTCCTTCCTTCCTTCCTTCCTTCCTTCCTTCCTGTTCTATTTGGATGGAGACCAGGACACCACCCTGGAAGATGTGGCAATACAATTTTCAATCTTGCATCTTTTCCTTAGGGCAGGGAACCTGTGACCTTCTTCCAAGGTAAGCAATGATAGAAGTTGCCATCTAACAACCTGCTCCCCTTTGCACGCTTTAGCTTCACATCACTTGATGGCTTGTCGCTCACGTGAGAACAGCCTCTGGCACGAATCTCGCGTCCCTGCGGAGTGTTGACGCGGGAGTCTGTTTCCTAGATCTGTAAGACTTTGGACCCCAAGGATCATCTAGTCTAGCCCCCTGCAACGCAGGAATATGCAGCTGCAACCTTGGCGCTATCAGCACCAAGCTCTATCCAGCTGAGCTATTCTCGCGCCTGGCAAGGAAACGACTTCCGTTTTTTAAAAAATTATCATTCTCCTAGTCTCCTCTCTCTCCTGCTGCCGAGCCAGCCGAGGTCTGCGCAACGCCAAGGGTTAAGCCGAGCGTGCGCTCTCCGCCCTAGAGAGGCTCAGGAAACCCGGCCGGAGTAGAGGGGGGATGCATTAGCCGAGGGCACCTTCCTGCTCCTCCCCTTCCCAGGATCAAAAACTTGGGATTTGAATTTTAATAAGGGGGGATTTGCCTCTGCAGGGCTGCAGATCTTCCGCAGCGGGGCTTTGTGCCGTGGGGCTGGGCGGAGGAGAAGCGCCGAGCGAGAGCGCTGGCTGGGGCGAGGAGCCTGCAGCCGTCCGAGCAGGGCGCAGGCAGATCCAGCTGCCGAGGAGAAAAGGAAGAAACATCTGGAGGAGCCTGCAAGGCAGGTGGGAAAGCAAAACGGGAGAGGGGGAAGGGAGCTTTTTGCAGGGTGTGCGCCTGTTCCCAAAAGGCCTTTGTAGGGTTGGCTCCGAGTGGAATCCGACTGGCTGGAGAGCCGCAGTCCAAATTTGCAATAATTTCTGTGCAAAGTATAGTGGACGAAACGATGGCACAGAAACCGTTATTTTATCCGAGGTAATGACTTTGTGCCAAGCCCTCCCTCCAAGGCACTCAGGACAGGAGAGGCAGCCTTAGGAATTCCCATGAGGTAGGTTTAAGACGTAGTGGCTGGCCCAAGGCTACCCTGTGAGTTTCCTGGCTAAGCAGGGATTTGAACTCAGATTCTCCTGCCCCCCCCCCCACATCTCTGAGTCCCCTCCTACATCCGTTATCCTCATCTAAGTGAAGAAACAGTGCTCAGTTTTCTCCGAAGAGGAGAGGAACTGCTGAAGAGGCAAGCCTGTGAATTGCCCTAGGGCACAAGGGGGGGTTCCATGGCTGGATTTGAACCCAGAGCTCAGAAGCAATGTTGTTCCCTAACTTTCTGTCTCCCATTTTTTACTATTCACTATTTTACTTTTCACTATTCCTCTCCTTTTGAAAGCTTGTAGCTTTAAAAGATCAAGAGAGACTTGTGGGGAACCTTCACATCCTGCCTTAGGATTCTTTTTTGTGGTGTGTGTGGTGGGGACTATGACTATTCTCTTTAGATTTCTTGCCCCTCAACATCCTTTAGCCTCCTTATTCTACCCATAATAGGAGTGCTTAAAGAGTGGCTTTCTGTACCACCCTTCCAATTTAGGCTTGTGTATAAAGTGGGGATTCCCCATGTACATTTGTATGGGGGCAAAGGAGTTTTAGAATTTAGTTCATATTAATTAAGAGAATGCAGTGGTGTGACTTAAGTGTGTGTGGCCACAGAGTGTCTGGGCAGAGGGGTGGAGGCACTGAGGCTGAGATTCTGGGTTTATACCCACGCTGAGAAAAACTAGAGGATTGGGAGGTGAGGTGGGGTGGGTTAGGGAATACTTGGAGCCAGGACTTCAGAGTTCCTTGTGAGAAGGGTGTGGTAGAATCAGGGGTGAAAGGACTGGAATGCTGCCATCCCTCCAGTGTGGGTTGTTGAAGGTTTTGTAATCCAAGTTAATGATTGTGAGCATGGGATCAGGATGTGGTGTGGATTAATCAATGTGGATTTTGTCTATGCAGCATAATTAAGGAAGCTGTAGCTTTCCTAAAGGACTTGTGTTTGTGTGTGTCTATTCACCAATTTTCTACCCCTCCACTTGCTTTTAGTTCTTGAATACAGTTTCACCTCCACCTTCTTGTCAAGATGGAGAAGAGAAGCAGATGAGAGAGAGAGAGAGAGAGAGAGAGAGAGAGAGAGAGAATGAGAATGAGAAAAAAGAGAGACCCTGGAGAAAAATGCAGACTTTAGCAGGAGCTCTAGCTAGCCTTTCCATTCTGTTAGCATCTGAGGATTTAAGGGGTGGGGTGGGGGATTAAGAGACCCCCAGCGAATCAAGGCCTGTGGGGGAAGGGCAAGCAAGCGCTGTGGATGCTGATTCTCTGCAGAATGTGTTTAACTCCTGAGCCGATTAAGAGCTCGGCTTATCCCTCTCTGGACCCCGCACAACAACATCTCTGTTTTCTTTCCGAAGAGGCTCTCTTCTCCCTGCAGCAGCCAGCCATGTTCTGAGGCCGCAGTTTCAAAGAAAGCGTTAGTGGAAAAATACCCCTGACATATCCTGGGCCCTCCCCGCTCTATATTTCCCATGCCCACCTTTGTAGTGCAAGATGCTATACCATAATTATTTTTCTGGAGGCTCCCACAAATGCAATCTTATATTTGCAATTAGGATTCTATTTTTTCAGAAGAGTTGGCCAATCTTTGCAGCGCTTTCCAGATACTTTAGATATTGATTCCAAGGCCCAAATATGGCTAACAAAGTTTTTTAAGAAAATAAACGAAAGAAAGCTTTCCCTATAGGAATTTCAACAACAACAAAAAGACTTGCTCTTAAAATCCCTCTCCCCACCCCCACCCCGGCAAAAATAGATCTGTATTGTGTTACTGAAGGGGAACACTTAATGTAAATTTGGTTTCTGAGGGATTGTGGGCAGGAGAGGTGTGAAGAATGGCTGGAAGTCGCGCAAACTCAGCAGTTTTCAAATGTTGCAAGGCATCTTCGGGATTCTTGAGAGCTTACTGGTTTCTGTCTGAGATCAGTGATGGCGGACAAGCTTTCTTGAAAGGCAGCTTTTCCTTGTGGAAAGCACAGAGCAGGGGAATAAGGGTTCTGCACATGGTTGTGAATTCACACTGAGCAACAATAAGCCCAATAGGCTTCGCCATAGCTGTGGGCAAGCAGACTAGTCCAACCAATAACATTCCCCAGAATCCTTGGCAGACAAATCCATGGGGAGTCTGTTGCCTCAAGATAAAACATTTGAAAAACACTGCCATATATGCCCATCTAAACTCCGTTTCCGGCGTTTTAGTTGAAATTACCAGCAACCACTGTTGTGTTTTCATGACATTCTTTATGTTTCTTAATGTAATTGGAGCCAATTTAGTTTCGATAAGCTTGGCTGATTATAATTCAGTTGCTTACCAATGGGCTGGTATATTTGTTTTTCCATGCCCAAAATCTAGCTTTGGCTAATTTCCTTTGTCTTCCCTCAGGAACAACACAAAGCTGCTTGAATGGGAAACCTGTTGGCTGCAGGTTCAGCTGGTTTCTTTCAGTTAGCCATGACTGCTGTGCTGCATGAGAAAGCGTGTCTATTGAGTCCCCACAGTGGCAGATGTTAAGTGGCCAGAGGCATTATGTATGCCCAGGTGCTGATCTATCCTTTCACCTGGTCTGAGGTAAAAAACTTGGGATTTTGAAGGGGATACCAGGCTCGAGCACTTGAACTGAGAGAGAACCAACCCTAGGAAGACAAGGGGGCAGGTGTGGAGATACTTATGAGGAGCTAAACTGTGGGCAACACCTTGTGGAAATGGAGGAACAAACCCGAGCAGGCACCGAGGCAGGAGAAGGATCTGGGAGATCAGGAAGAGGTGCTTTTCCAGTCCAGTCTGGTACTCCCCGGGATTTGTCCCGATGGGGAACATCGCGCCAGGAAGGGATACCTCAGCGCTTGGAAGCCCAGTGGCAAGAGTACTTGAAAACAGTCCAGTATCCCTCTTCAGGGTGGGGAACGCCACAGCTGCCGGACTTGGCTTCGTGGGATGACTTGGCCACCTTTGACCGCGTGGTGGGCGCCTGCCAGTGGTCTAGAGAAGGGATGAGCCGCCTCATGCCCACTCTCAGCGCCGAAGCCCAGCAGGCCTTGAGCAGCCTGAATGCCAGAGACAGAGGGGACCACGGGAAGGTGAAAGCAGCTGCCTTGCGAGGCAGCTCCAGTGTTGCTGAGACGCAGCGCCAGCGCTTCCGCCAGTTCTGCTACCAGGAGGCGGAGGGGCCTCGGGAGGCCTGCAGTCGCTTACGGGAACTCTGCCATTGCTGGCTGGAACCGGAGAGCCGCACGAAGGAGCAGATCCTGGAGCTGCTGATCCTGGAGCAGTTTCTGACCGTCCTGCCAAAGGAAATCCAGAACCGGGTCCGAGAACGCGGACCCGAGACTTGTGCCCAGGCGGTGGCCCTGGCCGAAGGATTCCTTCTGAGGCAGCAGGAGAGTTTGCAGAATGAACCACAGGTGGGTTGAGTTGAACTGCAAGCCGGTCAAGTCAGGTATGCTGCTGCTCTGCAGAGCTCTCATCTTCTGGTTTTTGCCTTAACATTGCTTCATTTTGTTAACCATGATATTTTTTGGTGGGGGCAGGTAGGGCCTTCAGTGTCAACTTTCTTTGTTGTTTCAGGACTCTGGTTCGTTCCAGGAGACAGCCACGAATCTCTCTGAAGGCCAGAGGGCTGTGTCTGATGCCAGACAGAGGCATCTTGCTAAGGAGGCCCGACAGCAGGATAATGGGAAGACCGGCTTATTAGGTATGTCTTGCTCTTGTGCTGTTGCGAACACAGCACAGCTCTTCGGCGCAGGTTAAGGCTACAGCTTAACTTCCATGCCCAATTTGAGTGCCATAGTTCAGGGAGGAATTTAGATGAGTTGGAAAGTATTCAAAGGAGTGGTTTGAAATTCTAGAATTTAGTGGCGAACGCTACATTCTTGAAGGATCAGCTGTTTAAGCAATAAAGGTTAAAGACTCCAGAGCTGTTGTAAGCAGTCAGTCCTCCCTGGTCATTGGCTGGGACTGATGGGAGTTGGAGTCGGTTGACATTTGAAGGGCCACATATTCCCACTCCTGTTCTGTGGCGATGCTGTAATTAACATGTGCAGTTTGAGCCTCACTCATCTGCTTAGTGGAAAGTAAGCACCAAGGCGGTTACAGCTGATGTTAGGAGTTCATGGGGTTGTCTCTGCTAACATTTCTCTAGAATATGCAGTGGGTGGACTTGGCTTACTCTAAGGTTTTTTGGGGTACGACTTCTGCTTCAGCTTGTAGCCTGGCTTACTTACACAAATCATGTGAACCTATTTGTTCTGCAGGTTGATTTTCCTCCTCAGGTTTTATTTAGGTTTCTATTGCAGGGAAGGGGAGAGAGATTTTATGGAGGGCTGTGCTGTTTGGGTGGCTGTTGAGGTTTCTTCCAGTTCTATCATTCTGTTTACTCTGCAAGAGTGCTATAAGCTGAGCTGTTGGTATGGCACACTAAAAAAAAAAAAATCTGTACCTTGCTAATTGCAAGCTTGTACCATGAATAGTGTATTAGTGTTGTATGTATAAATTATGTAAATTATCACAACATATTACAATAATTTATTCTGGTTTAGGGAGGGGGCAATGAACTGTGCAGGGAAGTGAAAGCCTTACTCTGCAGACACTGGACATCTTATTCAGCCACCTCTCTGGCTGCTTAAAACATACATTGGCTGTAAAAATGTGCTTTGTCCATCTACCTCCAAGCATATTTTCACAGTCATAAGGAATAGAAACTTGCTTTAGAACAAAAGAAAGCTGAGTGTTGGGAAATTTGAATTATGTACATGCCTACAGCCACACTCTTCTGCATTTCTTCTGTACTCAGACAGAACTGCAGCATACACACAGCCTTGGCCAGAAGCAGAATGAGTTGTGCTGATGACATAGTTAATACACATGGTTTTTCATCTATAAATGTTAGTCACATTAGTGCATTGAGCAACTCACAGATGACTTCAGGATTTCTTTCCACTCCCTCCCCAATCTTACAGGTGCCAAGAATGCAAACAGAGCTGGTGGTCCATTTCATCAAGGGGCCAAGGAAGAGGGAACACGTTCTACTTCCGGGCTGGTTCCTAGGAAGGAGAAATCCCACATCTGTATCGACTGTGGCAAATGCTTTGCACGTCCATCTGACCTGGCTAAGCACGAGAACATCCACACCGGTGCAAAGCCCTTTCGCTGCATGGAGTGCGGAACAAGATTCAGTCAGCTGTCTCACCTGACCCGACACCAGAGGATTCACACGGGAGAAAAGCCACACATCTGTACCGAGTGTGGAGCATCCTTTGCCCAGCGGGCCTCTCTGGTTAGCCACCAAAGAGTCCACTCCGGGGAGCAGCCCTACCGCTGCTCTCACTGCCAGCAGTGCTTCAGCCACCAGTCGGCACTCAAGGTCCACGAACGCATCCACACGGGGCAGAAGCCCTACATCTGCCTGGAATGCGGGAAGAGGTTTGTTTCCTCCTCCACGCTGAAGATACACAAGAGGATCCACACGGGAGAGAAGCCGTTTTCCTGCGCGGAATGCGGGAAGCGGTTCATCCAGCGCTCCAACCTCATCTCTCACCAGCGAACGCATTCCGGAGAGAAGCCCTTTTGCTGCGGTGTGTGTGGGAGAAGGTTCAGCTACCCGTCGGACCTGACCAGGCACCAGAAAATCCACACAGGAGAGAAGCCCTTCCCCTGCGACGAGTGCGAGAGGCGGTTCACCAGGTTCTCTGATCTTCTGATACACCGCAGGATCCACACCGGGGAGCGGCCATACCGCTGCCTTGAGTGCGGGAGAAGGTTCCGGCAGAAGAGCGCTCTGGTGACGCATCAGAGGATCCACACAAAGGAGAAAGCGGCCGAGAAAAGCAAGCCTCTGGTATCCACAGAGTCGCAGGCAAAGAGCAAACTGAAAGCAAGCGAGACTGAAGAGAAGGTAGACGTTCCAGATAAAGAAAAGAAAGATGTGTCAAGAGCTTAGAAGCAGCCAGGCTCAGCGTGTTCTCCCAGCTCCTGACTCCTTTCAACCTTACGAAGGAAGGCAAATGCTAGAGGTTGTGCTGAGGTTTCTTCTGGGTTTGCTGATAGGTCTCATTCCTCTTCCATGCCTGGCCCCTCTCAAGGACATAGCTTGACTTTGTTTGAGGACAACCTAGCTCAGGACATAATAGAAGGTGCAAATAACCTGCTTTTTCCTTGCCCCCTGTGATTTGGCTACTGTGACAGACTCACCAGGGCATTCGGGAAAGATTGCTTCGCTCTGCAGTGACTGGAAACGTAATTCAAAGCCCAGTTCCTTGCTTTCTTCCGATTTTCAGCCTGTCAGATGGACTCTTGTCCAAAAGAAGTCGCTGGCTCTGCTTGCAAGGCTTGTTCAGAGGACATTGCTGACCATACAGCTAAGGCGAATGGGAATTTGCTCCATGTACTGTACTGCTCTAACATTTCCCAGGATGGAGCTCAAGAAGGGAGGACTCTGGTGAAGTCCTCTTAGGGCTGATCTGTGTCATCATGCTTCTCTGCTTTTTAAGCAAAATCTCTGTGAATATAGAGATTAAGGGCCTGCCCACAAAAGTTCTTCAGACTGGGTTTCTCACTGTATAGCTGGACCTGTAGGAAGGAGGGACCAAAGGCAGCAGGAGATCTGCTTTTCCAGGTGCTGCAAATAGACAGTAGATGACTGTTGCCGTCATGTTTCCCATGTGGGGTTTCCTAAGGGGATGTATTTGGCCATTGTCGAATGCAGAGCAGCATTTGCGAGAGGGGCAGGTGAACCTCTTCCCATTAATGTTACTTGTTCTTTTATTAGTTATATATAGTATTTTTAGTTCAAACTGATACGGCAGTTATTGTGTGTATGTATATATTTTATTTTGGGTGGAAAGATTATTCTGTCTGTTATATTTTTGATGAAGAATAGTCCCTAAACCTTAGAGTAGTCTTCTACATGTCTACTCGGCAGTGTATCCCATTGAGGTCCATGGGCCTTAGTCCTGGGTAAATGTGTCTAGGATTGCAGCCACAGGGTAGAAGTTAGCCTGAATGAGTATGTAGGAGCAGAGGGAACAACATGGAGGTTGCTGTTAATGGCCCAAAATCTCTGGGAATTGTCAAGTCTAGTATTTAAACTTGATGTGTCTTTTTACACAGAGATAGCCACAAATAAAAAGCATCATAAAAGGGGTCTCCTACCTTTTACCTGTATGAAATAAGTGAGTAACATGAGGTCTGTTGGGGGACAGGAGCACCTAGATTCGTTTTCTTCAACCGTTGTTCAGCATTGTCAAAGGTAACCATTTTGTGTAGCTGTGCATTTGTGGGATAGGAACACTGCACAGCCCCATTGTACTGGATGTGGCTCCTTACTCTCCCCCACCACCCAAACACACTTCAGCAAATCCAAGGAGAGCCATACATAGCAATTTATTTGCATGCCTGAATCCCATTGCAGGACCAGGGTAAATCACACATATCCAGAGACCCATATGCCATGATCCATACATCCACCAACTAGCCATCGCTTAATGATAATGGCATCTTTCCCATGATGCCACAGAAGCGAAGGTGTCAGAAACAACATCAGCAGTGATGTCTGGGAGATTCTGCTTAAAAGTCCTGCCATGTTCACATGGCTCATGCATCTGCACAGTGGGGCTCATTGAATTAGCAGCGTTAGGTGTGATCTGGAGCTCTGGCCTGCATATTCTGAAATTGATTTGTCAGTACCCTTCCCCACATCTCTCTCTCTCTCTCTCTCTCTCTCTCTCTCTCTCTCTCACACACACACACACACACACACACGCAAACATACTCTTCCCCTATGGATCTCACATGTACTTCTGCCCAAACTGAAGCACGTGCACACACATGTGATCAAATCTACAGGCATTCCTGTGTCCTGTATGAGTTGTACGTCTTCCACAGTCTAGGGAATCACTGCTCTTCATTTCGGATACTGAGAACTAAGATTCTGTGAAGTACACATTGATTAATGTTAGGAGTTGTTTAAAGACTTCAAACTTTTTATAACCTTGACACACCCTGGATACCTTGGGATCCTCTGATTTAAATAAACCATTGGCAGCTTTTAGATTTGCTTTGTAAATAATAATGAAATAGCAATAAATCAATGTTTAGTTATGCAGCTGGAGTCAGTCATGTTCTTTAAATGTGTTTTAAATGCATTGTGTGACTGTGTGCTAAACTAGCCATCCTATGCACACTTAAGCTGGGGACTAAGACTATGTGGGCAGATGTTCCTGGAGAGAACAGAAGACAATGAATTGCTCTAGGCAACCATTGCCAAGGAGACTGGAATGTTGTCAGTTAAAACTGGAGAGTGGCAGTTGGACTCAAGGGCAGGAAACTGGAGAGAAGGAAGAAGAGTTGTAGGATTCTTGAGAGTGAATTTGTAGAGATGGGAGCTGTGATCTTGACAGTGAAGGTAGGTAACAGAGTTTGAGCTAGAGACCGGGCAGTACACTCTGACCTCTGCCATTATCCAGGGGTCTATGTGCCGCTGGGGGGCTGCCACCCCATCATTCCAGGAAGAACCACACAGCAAGGGGGGACCAACCTGGCCACATCCATTGGTCAGAAAAGGAGCAGCTGCAGGGAACTTGCTTTGCCCCTCCTTGGCGGAAGGAACGTTTACAAGACCTTTGTAGCTAACATCTAGTCTTCAAGTTTACTTTTTTCCTCCTCTTCCTTTTGTGCCACACCTTTTACCAGGGACCATCTTATTCTTGATTATTACAAGCCGCTTTGGGAGCCCCTTTTGCCTGAAGAGTAGAATAACAGTAGTTTAAATAAATACACTGCTTGTGTCGTGAGGGACAGAATGGCTGAGAGGAGCAGGCAAACTGGAAGCCTGAAGCACAGAGGATCGTTAACCTTGTTGTGGTTCCCAGGCGATGCCACAGTACCAAGCAGCATCAACTACAGTGATCACATAATGAAGACGTCATTGGATTGTTGAAGTGTTTGTATTGGTTTCAAACTTCCGCCACAGGTAATCTCTGCCTACTCTAACTTGCATTGTGTTTCTAGTGTACAGGATCTTAATTACTGTCAACGGTCACCTATTCATCCCCAGCCTCCATAATTTTAGACATCTGTTGATTCTATCAAAGACTGAGGTCAGATTGACAAAGACAGCATATAGATATTTCTTGAGGGCACCTGCATATTTCTGTCTCAAATAGTTTAAGACAAAGCATTGTTCTATGGTTGACTTCCCCTGACAAAAGCATGCTTGTTGATCCCCAATGATATTGTTCTGCTCTGCTCAATTCTCAGACTTTTCCAATAAGTAACAAACATAGAGTTTGGATATAATGTCCAATAAACTGGGTGATTATTGGCCAGGTAAGATTTTCTCTCCTTTCTTAAAGATCGGGACCACAATACTTTTCTCCCAGTCCTTATGAGGGTTGCCTGTAGAGTTGACATATGTAAAGAGTTTTGCTAGTTTTGGAGCTCACTGATTCAAATTGTCCTGGAATCTGTCTCTGTTATTATTTATTTATTTTTCTCCTGGCTCGGTCCAGAATTAAAATACAACACTTGCTTCAAATGAGTGCCTCACAATTTGGGCATAAAGTAAGCACCAATCCCATATTTTGTTTCATTAAGCTAACAGGTCACCGAGTGTCAAAATTTTGTGAAATCCCTACTGATTGCGGCCTGTTCAATAGCTGATTGCATTTCAATATAAAACACGGTTTGTTTATATTTTAGCAGCCTCCGATAAAAGTGATGCTTCTCAGTCCATTCCCTCACCTTCAGATTGTCCGTGCTTGCATAAGTGAGCCTACTTAACATACAAAGATTGTGTCTCACTTTATTTTAAGATTCAACATTGCTCTGCTTTTACCTCAGCTTGCATTTCCGCTGTTGTACATTGGAGATCTCATGCAGCATGTCCTTTGTGATACCCTGAAAGCACACTAGCTCCAAGCAGAGAGGCTGAAGGTCGCTTTCCAATTGCTCTCCCACTGTAAAGTTCTTTACTCATGGTTGCACACAATGTAGCCTATAACACTCTCACCGTGTGTGTTTTTGTGTGTGTGTGTGTAAAAGTAAAGTTCCCTGCTGTCTTTTTCCACCTGGCGCTGTTGCAGAGAACCAGCCCGAGTTAGTAAATTAACTTAAAAATTAACTTAAAAAGACCTACAGTGGTACCTCGGGTTACAAACACCTCAGGTTACAGAGTCCGCTAACCTGGAAGTAGTACCTTGGGTTAAGAACTCTACCTCAGGATGAGAACAGAAATTGTGCGGCGGCAGCGGGAGGCCCCATTAGCTGAAGTGGTACCTCAGGTAAAGAACGGTTTCAGGTTAAGAATGGACCTCTGGAAGGAATTATGTTCGTAACCAGAGGTACCAGTGTACTGGCAAGGTTAATTGTCCATATATTTCATAGAAGGAAGATGTGAAATGTTCTCAGCACCCTGTTGCTACTGAATACCCGCCACTGCAGCCCTTTGTGCTAGTCAGGTAAATAATTTGAAGGCAGGGTGAGTTGATGGACCCAGAGCAGCCAGTAGCCACCCCCAAAGTAAGGCCCCCTCTGCTCCTCCCTTTCTTATGATCCTTCCTTGCAGGCACTGAGAGAATACTGAATCCCTGGGATAGTAGGAGGTGTCAATACTTCCTGTGCAGGATGCTGTGCCTTGGGACAGATAGAAAGGAGATGTGGTTGCTTAAAATAGCATTTCACCCCAGCACCCATTTTATTTAAGGAGAATCTAGCACTGAAAATGATGGCTGCCACCTGCTGGTTGCTGCATGCTATTACTGCTCTAGCATTTCAATAGTTTTTTAAGTTTTTAAAAAATGTAATCTTGATCATCTGAGAATAGGTAGAAAAAATTCTCCTGCCCTCCCAACCACCCATTCTCTTCTAATAATGTTTATGTGTGAAACAGTGATTTGGTCTGTTTAATTACTGTATTACGAAGTGCTTTTTCTGGGGGGTACGCAGGAGTACGCATACCCCTAAACATTTTGTGAATCTTTCTACTTTTGTCCATTTACTGTATTTATTTTTCCCAATCTGAAGTATAAAATGGTGATTTTCTTGAGTCAAAATGAGAGTACCCCTAAACATTTTTTTAGGGGGGGGAAGCACTGGTTTTATGAATACAGAATGAACTACCCTTGGCACCAATGATTCCAGAGAGAATTCTGTGTAGTTATTAAAAAGAAAGGTTGTGTTATATGGGAAGTCTCTGATTATGTATTAGCCTCACCCACGTGCTACATCATATATGCAAGCTCTGCATCAGCTAATCCAGAATCACTCCCTGTTCTGTGCTAATATTCACCAACGTGGATTTGAACTCACTTGATTCATAAATATTCTTAGGAAGTATGGGGAGAGTAGCCACACTCAGCCTCCCTTGCACTACCCTACATTTGTTGTGCTGCACCAGTTGCATTTCTGCCTCTTGTTGCCGATTCATGCCTCCGTCAAAAAAAGTTGGCTAGGTCAAGCAGCTTTTGGTGACCCTGCCCCACCCCGAGCAACTCCAAGGGTTAAAAAAAAACAAAACAAGGGAGAAGTAAAGGTGACCCCTAGAGAGGCACAGTAAACTGGGGAAAGGGGGAATTGCTGTTTACCCAGGCACTTTCCTGCTTCTGCTGCTTCTCTAATCTACTTCCTTGGATTGAAATATAAATACATATATGGAGGCAATCTGAATTCCAGTAAGAAGGCTGGGGATTCTGTGTGGTGGCATCTGCAATGGGGAGAGACAGCAAGTTCAGCTGGAGAGAAAACAAGAAACACACAAGCACCCCTCTGGTTTATGACAAGGTATATTAAACCAGGAGTGGGGATGACTATGTAAACTGATTATGAATGAATAAGTGTGTCCTATAGAGTTTGCAGGTTCTGAAATAAAAAAATATGTGCATCATGTTTTTTGTGCAAGAGTTGAAGCAGAATCTCTCCCCCCCCCCCCATTTTTAAAGAAAGGTATCGGACAAACTTCTATGACTGGGCTATTTCTAGTAATGGGTTCCACTGGGGTTTGGTGCCAGCTTGGCAACCTTATTGCATCATGTCCACATCCTACTAAATTGGGTTCCTGGTTAGATGATCACTGCTGAAACAGTGTCTGAACACACTCTACAGTGGTCAACATTAACTGCAATATAGGAGCACAATATAGTTGCTCCTCTTCCTGGTATAGCTGGAAGAATGATTGCTGTATGTTCAAAACCATCCTGGGTTCTTAGGAATTCGGATTGTCCCATTTTTGCTTTTCCCTGTTAAGGCTGCAGTCCTGCTTGTGTTGATTGCAGTTTACTTCTGAGTAGGTGTGCTTAGGGTCATGCTACAAGACAAACTTTTAAGTCTAGTATCAATGTTTAATAAACAGACAAATCCAAAAATTTAACTCATCTGGAACAGCACATGCAATTGAGCAATTTCCCTCATTGAACAACTGGCCAATTTACTATGGGTTAGATTTTAAAGCAAGGAAATTGAGGCTGTGCTGCCCCATAAAAACACAGAAGCTAAGCAGGGTTGGTTCTGGTTAGCACTTGGATAGTGGGAGGAAATGGCAATTAAGGCGTACGATCAACAAAGTGGTACAGTCCTCATGCAAGGACTGTATCACCTCACTTTTCATGTTGTAGAGACACTTGTCAGAATCTGACCCCTTTCCCAATAGGAAAATTGTACTGAAACAATTCCTGCAAATGCGTTAGAATAGCAGCAGGAGGCACAGTTCCTGGGTCTTACTATTTACTATGTGATCAGTATGTGCTATAATGGTTACCGCAAGGTTAATGACAAGAAAGGCAAAGTTTTGAAACAAACTTTCTACAACCTCCCCATCCCCCAAGCTTTGACACCACTGATATTTCTAAGGTCTTCTAGTTTGTTGTCTTCTGACCCTTCCTAATGTCCCTTGCTCCCAGAAATTGGGATATCTGAATATTCCTAGGGATCCCAGCAAGTCTCTGAACATTTGTGGTGATGGCACAAGAGCTGGTGGGAAGGATATGTCCTTCTGCAAGGGGATGGCAGAAGGAAGAACCAATCTTCCAGAATGAAACTTATCTTTCACAAGCGTCTGAACCATTGCCTGCTCTTTGTCTCTCAGTTGGCGTCGTCTGTGGCTGAGTCAGAAGTATTTTTCACCAGGTGGATGGTGTCACCATCAGAGTCACCTTCAGATGCAATTTGCTCTCTTCCCCTGGTATACATCTCTCGAATGCCATTGACCATATCCGATCCAACAGTGATGTTTTCCATAAATGCTTCTGCAACAAAACAAAAAAGTGAATTGATTGAGCTCCCAGACTAGTGATCTCAAGACTCCAAAATCCCATTATATTCCAGCAACAGATCCTTGCGCTCTCTTCTTATTGGAACCACAGGAGCTACAGCCAGACATTTGGCTTCCGAAAATCGTTTGAAAACCAGAGCACTCACTTCCGGCTTTCAGTCGTTCAGGAGCCAATTTGTTCAGGAGCCAAGGCATTTGGCTTCCAAGGTACAACTGTACTGAATTTAAATATATGTATATAATGCGGAATTCTTGTTCTTGTGTGTAGCATTTGGGATACACTCCAGGAACACTATTTTATAACTTGTGCACTGAAAGTGAAACGAAACCTGGAAGAGGTGAGTTATTCAGGGCAGGAGATGGTTATCAGGGGGGAACTGCACAGGTTACTTTCTGCAAAAACATCAGTGCAGACTAGCCCTGGGATTGGCAATCAGGTGAGCTAGACTGGAAAATTGGTTGGCACATTCTTACCTCCTCTTCCAGCTAAAGGGTTAACCCAAATTGATTTTCCTCTCCTTTTCCTCATGTAGAGCACAGCAGCAGCACCTATGAGCACAGCAGCAGCCAAGAGACTCAGGATCACTGCAGCTGCTGTAGAAGAGGCTGTGAAAGAAGCAGAGAGTAAAAATTGTCAGATTTGCTCCCCTAAACCCCTTAAAGTGTTCCTTAAGAATAGGCTGGATCACAGAAGTACCTGCATGTCCCTTGCACACTGCCCCAGCGTAGGAGTTGCAGATGCACTTATGGGGGCCTGTGGGGGCGGCATAGCATTCGGTGACTGATGCTTCTTCTCCAGTACATTGCACTTCATTCAGAAAGGCTGGGCCAACACTGTTGCCATATTGGTTTCCCGTCGGTGCCGACAATGCTTCACCACAACCCAGTTGCCGACATATCACCTTGGCTTCTTTAAGACCCCATCCAGAGTCACCAACAGAGACCCAAGTGCCATTTTGATTCAGTTCCACTCGCCCTTCACAGGAATGGGGGCCATTAGCCAATCGCACTTGCATAGGACCTGCAGGAAGAAAGAGGAAGAAGACACAGGTTGTTCCCTACTGAGGTGATGCACTTTGTGCAACAGTCTGCCCAGAAAGGCTTCCTTGGTACCCACTTCAATGCCATTTCAGCACTTTGAAAATTTGTCTAAGTTACAGATAAATATTTGAGTTTGCAAAACTGTTATGTTGGTGATATCTTCTTTTAAACACAATTTTAGAAAAAAAACCATTTAAACTTACTGATTATGCTTTAGGGAAGATCAGCGGCGTAGCGTGGGTTGTCAGCACCCGGGGCAAGGCAAGTAATTTGCGCCCCCTAACCCGGGGCAAGGCAAGTAATTTGCGCCCTCTAACCCGTGGATTTGCGCCCCCTAACCCTACAAATCTATGCCTATGAATGATGGTCCCTCTCTCTCTCTCTTTCTCATATTGCAATTGATTCCCATTTCCCCGAAGCTCTCACCCAGCGAAATTCGTGCGTAATTACGCTTCGCCATCCCTAATCCTGCCGCTTCCACCGGGAAATCATGACGGTGCGTTTCTCCCCTCCAAACTTTCCCCGGCCCTTTGCCGGCCGGTGCAGCCCTTTTGGCTACGAGCTCCCCTCTTTCTCTGCCTGCTTCCGACCCCACCTCCCCGTCCAGCCTCCCTACCTCCTGAAAAAAGGCGCCGGCGCCGAGCAGGACACCCCCGGCCATCGGAGAGAGGCGGGGCCGAGGGAGGCAAGCCAATGGGCGAGGCGGGGGTCAGTGGCCACGGGGGCGGGCGCTGCAGCAGTCCTCGGGTGGGCAAGGTAGGAGCAGGCGGAGGCTGGCCGGCCACTCTGACAATAGGGGCGGGCCGGGGGCACGACGGGGCTGGGCCCTCTGGACTCGTGCCCCCCCAGATGTTGCGCCCGGTGCGGCCGGCACCCCTGGCACCCCCCACACTACGCCACTGGGGAAGATCAGTCCAGTTAACAGAAAAAGTTGAATGCTAATTGGAGTTTGAATAATATTAGCCAAAATATGAGATATGTAAAGAAGCTTACAAATGTTGCATTGGTCACTACAGAATTTCCTCCTCCTGTTTTATATTTAATCGTTTGCACACCGCCATGATATTTCATGATATGGCAGTATGGAGATACTTTTACAAATAGTGCAACAAACTAAATGATAATATTTTTTCTCACAATCGCAGCTTTCTGAAGCTGTTTTTGTTTTTTAAAAGTTGGAGATTCATTCCAAGTTAAGGATTTATATGTGTTCTATATGCCCCGAAAGAGTTACCTGAACACACCACGCTAGCATCCTCTGAGTGATCACAGTCGTGTTCTCCTACGGAACGTCCCCGGCAGTCTCTCAGGGATGTTTCCGTGCCTGTACAATTCACATCATCCAGCCAGACGGGGCCAGGGCCTCGTCCAAAGTGTGCCCCGTGTAGGGCTTCCAAAGCAATGCCGCATCCCAGCTGCTTACACACAACACTAGCATCCGGAAGGCCCCATCCATCATCACACACAGTTCCCCACTGCTGCTGGTGCATGACTTCAACTCTCCCAGAACAGGAGTTTGGGCCATCTTCTAGCCTGATGTTAATCACATTGATGGTGGATGACTCTATAGAGAACCCAATATGAACAAAAATCAGTGCAGGTGTAAAGATGTGACTGGAAGGTTCCCCATCCACATAAGGGATGGGGGACTGTGAGCATAAGAGTTTATCTGCATCAACTGCCAAGCTCTGAAAATTAAAATACAGGAAATGCAGGCCCATCGCTTCAACTGGGAACACCAAGGATCTCATGACCAAGGAAAAAACAAGGAAAGCAAGAAGCTCAATGAAAGCAATTTCAAAGCAGGAGATGGAAAAACATGGCTGCTGTCCCAAGTCTGCTGTCTGACCTTAGGCAAGCTGAAATTGTGCACCTTTCACTCCACATCTTAGCACATGTCTTTTTGTGACATTCTCCCTGCAAGACCAGAAGTCTCCAAATCTTTCTGAGCCTCAGAATTATCCCCAGGCCACAGTGCCAGATTTATGCACAAACTAAATAAGTTATTATTTTGGGCCTCTGCTCATCCCTCCAAATATGAAGGGGTGTCTGCGTTAAATTTCACTTTTTACACAATTGGTTAAAAAATAAAACAGGCTCTGAAACAGACATTATACTGACATAACAAAAATATACTTAATGGCTACTCAGTTATTTGTCATTTTCTATACTGTGTTTATAAATCCATGCTGTCCACAGGTTTAGGTGCTGCAAAGCAGTTGCAGCAACTATTAATTTATATGGAAATTTCATTAGGCCAACTGTCCATAAGTTGTCAAACAGCACCAGTGGCAGGTGACCTCTGGTTCAGGTCAAATGCAGACTACATCAGGCTTGTTGCAAGATCTATATTTTAGTTTGATTGCTAGTTTTTACCTGCATCCTCATCTATGTACCAGTATATGCAAATATAAAGCCTAATTGTTCATTTTGTTAAATTTATAAGCTGTGCTTCCTCCCAGAGAAGCCCCAAATAGAAAGGACTGTTTCCATTGTCCCTTCTGTTAGACTAACACACATTTTTGATAATGCTATGTGGTGTCTTAAACTTGGCATATAGTAGGGCCTCAGGATGTCATAATACAGCCCTACCAGGCCACACCCCTCACTGTTTTTGCCTGACTGCAGCATGTCTTTGAGTTCTTGCTTGCCTAGATAGAGGAAGAATAGTGAGGTGTGTGTAGAAACTAATCTATGCAGAAGGGATTGTGCCTCTCAGGCTGAAAAATGTTCCCAAGCAATGTGGCGTCCTAATGTTGTGTGTCCTGGCATTGCATGTAGGGTCCTCTGAATATTGAGGGGGGGCACCCCCTAAAAAAATGATGGGGGGAGGGCAAAGTACCTCAGCCCCCAGGAGCTGGTGTCCTTGAGAGACACTGACAAGAATTTTAAGAACTTCGATACAACACAAATGGGGGTGGGGAAGGAAGTCAAAATGCCTTGTGCTAATAGTCCCTCTGCTCTTCCATCACATCCAACAGAGAATTTTTTCCCATCACTTCACCCCATCCCTGGGCATGTCATTCCCAACTCCCATTCTGGAAACAACAAGGTGGCCATAGCAGGTTACCTGAACAAACAACTCCTGCATCTTGGTCATGATTACAGTTATTGTTCCCCTGGGTATTTGAGCTGCACTCTTGGATGGCATCTTCTGTGCCTTTACAGTTCACATTATCCAGCCAGATGGATCCTGATCCACGTCCGAAATGAGCTCCGCGTGGGGCTGCTGAAGCCTTTCCACAGCCCAGTTGCCTGCAGATGACTTCAGCATCTTGCAAATCCCACGTACGGTCACAAACAGTTCCCCACTGATCACTGTGGGGCGGCCGGAACTCGATTCTCCCACTGCAGCGATTTGTGCCATTTACTAGTCTGAGATCATCTAAGAATAAAACGGGAGGGTCAAATGATTAACTCCACAGAGAACAACTCCAAGTGGCTCTTAAAAAAACCAATGTCACTTGGACTTGGATGAATTCTTTCCCTTTTCATCCTGGCTGACCTAAACAGCTGGCAGAAATCAGCAGGATCTGATGATGGCTCCCCATCATGAACATGCAGTCAGCTTCAGATTGTAGGGGAAACAAATAACAGACTTGTCAGTTGATCCTGTTTCACTTTGTAGATGACAAACTGCATTACTCTGCTGCCACTATGAGCTCGGACCAGTTTTAGTACTTTGCTGCTGGTATGTGTAATTGAAACATGCAATCAAATACCTCTTGTTTGTGAAACAAAGGGTGGCATGCAAAAATAATCTCCCTGTCTCAAGCAAGGAGCCACCATCACCAGAAGGAGACTTTGTAAGGAAGATGTAGGACAGACGTTTGGTGTTTTAAAAGAATGGCTCAAATCAGGGATTGCTGTGAAGATCAAGAATCCTTGAGAGGATTTATGGGGCTAGGAATGACCCGCTTGCCTTGTCACTGCCTCCTTTTTGTGTAGGATATTGCACCAGAGCATAGGGACACTGCCTAGGACTTGCAGATCAGAAGGTCGGCAGTTCGAATCCCCGCAACGGGGTGAGCTCCCATTGCTCGGTCCCTGCTCCTGCCAAGCTAGCAGTTCAAAAGCACGTCAAAAGTGCAAGTAGATAAATAGGAACCGCTCTGGCGGGAAGGTAAACGGCGTTTCCGTGTGCTGCTCTGGTTCGCCAGAAGTGGCTTAGTCATGCTGGCCACATGACCCGGAAGCTGTACGCTGGCTCCCTCGGCCAATAAAGCGAGATGAGCACCACAACCCCAGAGTCGGCCACGACTGGACCTAATGGTCAGGGGTCCCTTTACCTTTATTGCACCAGAGCAGATTACCTGAACATACAACACCAGCATCTTCTCCGTGGTTGCAGTCATTGGTTCCCAAAGGCTTGGCCTTGCAAGCAGTGAGAGAAGCTTCCGTTCCTGTACATTCGACATCATCCAACCAGATGGGATCGACTCCTCGCCCAAATTGAGCTCCACGGGGGGCAGCTATGGCTGATCCACAATCAAGGTACCTACACACAACGACGGCTTCATTTAGGTCCCAGCTGTCATCACACACAGTTCCATATTGGTTGAGATGAAACACTTCCACCCTACCAGAACACCGATGGCTGCCATTGACCAGCCTTAGCTCCACCGGATCTGGAATGGTAAAAGTTATAACATGGAAACACAAAGCCACAGATATTTCAAGAAGACTCCCAAGAAAGATGATGTTTCATTTTTACTCATGCTAGCATTGGTTATACCTAATCTCATCTGGACTGAGGCCAGTGCTATCCATTACTTTGACAAATTAAGGTTTTGCCAAAACTGTGTTTGCCAATAAATACATTTCTTTTTATTTATTTGCAAAATTTCTATGCTGCCCACATTAGGGGGAAGGGAAAACATCAAGGTGGTAAACAGCATTAATGAAAGTAATATAAAAGTACATTTTAGATAAGTACAAAACACATTACCCATCAGTAGAGCAGAACTGATGCATCAACATGGCTGATCACACCTCAAGGAGAGCTTGGGTGAACAGATGGGTTTTAAGCAGATTCCTAAATGCCAAAACTATAGGAGCTTACCTGATGTTCACTGGAAGCACATTTCAAAGGACTGGTGCCTTCACACTAAAGACCCTGCTCTTAGTAGACATAAGATGAACCTTGAGAACTTATGACACTGCTATGAGTACCTCTTCTAAGGATTGAAGTATCTGGGATATACAAGGCAAGATGCTCCCAGAGGTAAACTAATCCCAGTTGGTTCTGGGCTTTCTATACTAACAACAAGACCTTAAATGTGGCCTGGTGACATATTGGTGACCAGTGGAGTTATTTAAGCACAGATGTTGTTCACAGTATTCTCCTTTCCTGTCCCTGCTGATTATCTCCTGCAAAAGCCTTTTGGGGAATTTCTCAAACTTAAGAGGGAGATAGATCAGCAGTACATAGCACAACACCCAGCTTATGAGAGTCAGCAGACGGTCATAAAATAGGAAGCTGGCAGTGGATGGTGTAGCAGTTGAGCTGGAATTCGGCTGGGGAAATTTGGAATCACATCCCTGATTTCCCATATGACATGATGTCACTCCTATGTATAGCTACCTACAAATAGGCTCCCTTGAACTCAGTAATGCTCACTTCTAATTACATAGGTTCAACTTGTAAAATGAGTTCAGTTTTAACAACTTTTAGCTTTAAATTAGAAATGCAAAAAATCTTGCAAAGAAGGATTACCATTTAAACAGGCAGCATGAAGGACAAATTTCTTCAAAGCGAAAAAAGTACCCTTTGCTTATTTACCTCATTTTCAGTCTTCCTCTATGCAAATACAGTACAAACCATTGTAAAACTTGAAAGCTTAGTTATCATTCAGTCGCCAGATCAAAGAAAGTATTTCAGTTTCCCTGGTGCTCATTGCTCCTGCTCTAAAGTGCTAGAGCCATGTTCCCCTGCTATTCCTTCTCCACTATACATAGTCTAGGCAAAGAAGAAGACTTGGTCCTGCATCCCAGCCAACCCGAGATTGGAAGACAATGGCCTGCAGTGCAAGGTCTCCAAAGTTTCATGCAAGAGGGACGCAGGTTTATGTAATAGGAACATGTATGTTCCAAACCATTAAGCATGGAATATAATTTACCTGCACACTCAACACCAGCATCTTCTCCATGATTGCAGTTATTGATCCCCCAAGCGCTTGCTGGGCACTGACTGAGGGCTGTTTCTGTTCCTTGACAGTTCACATCATCCAACCAGATGGGCCCTGTTCCTCGTCCAAATGCAGCTTTTGTACGAGCTTTCAAAGCAACGCCACAGCCCAACTCTTTGCAGATGACCTCAGCCTGCTTAAGGCCCCAGCGATCATCACACACAGTGCCCCACTGATGATTGTGGAAGATCTCCACTCTTCCTGAGCAACGACTTGAGCCATTCACCAGCCTGAGTTCTGATGGGAAATAAAACATTGAAGGACGCCACTCATTAAGACAAGACATTATTGGCAAGGTTCTTGAACATCTTATGTCTAATAGCTAAAGAGGCTGCGCCTCATCTCACAAAGGGCATGAATACATCAAGTCATTTCTCTTCCCATGAGGAGAAGCTGTTCCCCATGCCATTTCCCTCAACGAATGCTGATGTTTGCCTCAGAAATGGCCATTTACATCCTCCCAAGGTGAATATCAAATTGAGAGTGGGGAGGGAATTTTCTCCCCCCCCCAATTTTTTAAAATTAATTTTCCAGATTTAAAACAAACATATCATCAAACATAAAAAGAAAACATAAACAAACAAACAAACATATATCCTAACTGTAGAAATGCCACTTTTGTTAACATTGTTAGATGACTTCCTCGACTCCCCCTGACTGAGTTTCCATATAAATCATTGTAGCAGTTTTCCAAAACTAATTTTACATAAAATTTACTTGGTCCAATTAACAACTTTCTTTCTTTTCATTTTAACTTTTATCCATAATATTCTACAACATCACATATTTAAATCCTAGGCCGATTTGATACTCATAAGCAATTCTATTTAAGTTATCTTAACATATTTAACTAAATAGTCTTTAAATTTCTTCCATTCCTCTTGATACTCCTCCTCCTTCTGGTCGCGGACTCTTCCGGTCAGGTTGGTTAGCTCCAAAACGTCCATCATCTTCATCTGCCATTCCTCCACTGTTGGTACTTCTTGTAATTTCCAATTTTTGGCCAACAAAATTTTAGCAGCAGTTGTGGCATACAAAAACAATCTAACATCTTTTGGGGGCAATTCCAAACCTATTATTCCAAGAAGAAAGGCCTCTGGTTTCTTAATAAATGTATATTTCAACATTTTTTCCAATTCATTATAAATCTTTTCCCAGAAGTCTTTCACCTTGGGACAAGTCCACCACATATGATAAAAAGTACCTTCTTTTTCTTTACATTTCCAACATAGATTTTCACTCTTATGATAAATCTTTGCGAGTTTTACAGGGGTTAAGTACCATCTATGGGGAGGGAATTTCCGTAAGGAAAACACAATGGAGGAAAGAATTGAAAACCCCCCAGACAGTCCTAATCTGGACCGGCCTTCCACAGCTGGTTCTATTACTCCTCTCTTTTAAAGAAATCTGACTGTGCATTTATTGCAGGGGTGGGGAACTTGTGGTTCTTGGCCTAATTTAACTCAGCCCATAGATATGGGGTGGCACAGAGGGAGAGAGAGAGAAGAGGGGAGAGAGGGGAGGGAGAGAAGGACAGTTATGCAGCCCTACAATGTTGTGAAACCTGGCCCATTTTGGTTCTACCCACTGCTGCATGCAGACCCTGGCAAGTTACTCCCATGAGAATATGGCCCTGAGAGAAAAAGGATTATCCATCCCTAATTTTAATGTATCATTTGGTTATGTCTCAGACAGAGTGCTCCTCTTCCTTGTTTGGAAACTGGACAACTTCCTGTGTAGTTGTTGAATATAAAACAGGGAACAAAGAAGCATGAAGAAAAAGTTAGCTGGTTTCTGGAGTGCTGAAATAGCAAGCTTGTTTACTTATGTTGTGAACTTCTTCTGTGGAACATGTGCTCAGAAAACAAATTGTGTATGTATCCATAAAAATAAAAACAAAGAGACAAAAATAAAAATAACAAAAACAAAAACAAAAACAAAAACAAAAAATATCAAAAACAAAAACAAAAATAAAAACAAAATAAAAACAAAAACAAAGTTTAAAGGGGTGGATGAAATTAGCAAGGTGTCCTGTTGAGCCTATCTAATGAGGGATGTGGAAAGGAAGGAAGGAAAGAAGAAAGAAGAAAGAAGAAAGAAGAAAGAAGAAAGAAGAAAGAAGATAGAAGAAAGAAGAAAGAAGAACGGGAGAAAGATCCATTGAAGATTGTTCTTCTTCTATAAGTATTATCAGTAGTAGAGCTCTGGAGAAACCCACTGTTGACAAAACAGCTCGTTTAACTTTTAGCCACTTTCTAAGGCCATAGTATGGCACTCCCTAGTGGTCTCCCATTACCTGAGCACACAGCACCAGCATCTTCTCCATGATTGCAATTATGTTCTCCCCAGGCTTTGAGGCGGCAGTCTCTGAGGGCAGCTTCTGTCCCTTTACATTTGACATCATCCAGCCAGATGTTGCCTTCACCTCTTCCAAACTGAGCTCCTCGGGGAGCCCCCAAGGCTACTCCGCAGTCAAGTTCCTTGCACACGACTTGGGCACTGTTCAGATCCCAGCCATCATCGCACACTGTCCCCCACTGCTGGTTGTGGAGCACCTCAACTCTCCCAACACAGCGACTTGTACCATTCACCAGTCTGATCTCATGGGGGTCTGAAACAATCAAAGGAATGGTTATTTTTTTCCACTTTCCAGTTCTCCAGCGTCCCTTGCCTTTGTTCCCATTTGTGGCAATGCATTCAGTAATACTGAGGTTACTCAAGTGTGTAACTGATCATTGTGAAAGCAATGCAGGTGCAGTACATGGGTCTGGTCATCTTGGTGACTGTGACCAAGAGGCTCTCTCCTTTACAACTGTGTCTTTGGCCTGGCAGGTTGGCTTCTGGAAATCTGATACCCTATTGTCTCCAAAACGACAAATAGTGGTTCAAACAGCTGGTGTCTAGGCTCAACTGGAAAAGATTGGCTGATTTTCCTCAGACTTATGTGTAGTAGCTAAGTGGTAGCCTTAGGCAAGCTGTTATATCATCATTGTGACCCTTCTCCATGTGACTATGAAACATTCTGTTCACTGCAGATGCTCTATCAGCTGTTAGCAAAAAGGACTTGTATCTGGTTGGTTTCCCAGCTCATTATCTCCCCCATCCACTGCAGTCTAAGTTTGACAGATGGGAAAATCACCAACAATCAGCTAATCGCTGGGACTTGCAGAGGGCTTTGCAAGGGTCTTTCCTTTGCAAGACCTGACAATCAGCTGATTGTTGGACTTTGTGAAGACCTTGGCAAAGCTGTTTGCAACATGCTCCACAAGACCTGAAAGTCTTGTGGAAGGCTTTCCTAGCACCATCATTATATATCTACGCTGGCTCCCAGTACGTTTCTGAGCACAATTCAAAGTGTTGGTGCTGACCTTTAAAGCCCTAAGCGGCTTTGGCCTTGTGTACCCAAAGGAGCATCTCCACCCACATCGTTCAGCCTGGACACTGATATTCAGCTCCGAGGGCTTTCTGGTAGTTCCCTCACTGCGATAAGTGAAATTACAGGGAATACAGGGCCTTCTCGGTAGTGGCGCCCACCATGTGTAGCACCCTCCATCAGATGTTAAGGAGATAAAGAACTACACAACATATAGAAGACATTTGAAGGCAGCCCTGCATCAGGAATCTTTTAATGTTTGATATTTTATTATGTTTTTATAGGTGTTGGAAGCTACCCAGAGTGAATGAGTAACCCAGCCAGATAGGCGGTGTATAAATAATCAAAATTATGGAAGTTTCAGTCTAGCTAGTCCTTGCCACTGGCTGGTAGGGAGGTGAAAAGAAGCTGAAGTTTGCAATTGCTTTTGGTGGAACTGGCACTATTTTAAATACTTGCATTATCTTTCAGGGTGATTGCCAAACACTTCTGCCATCTTTTTAGGCCACAACCTACTTCCTTCAGAGCTTTCATCTAGATAATTTACCTTGGTAGAATACCTGACTGTAATGAAGAATGGATTTGAACTACATCACATAGTACAAAATTACCTGAGCACTCCACACTTGCATCCCTGCTGTGGTCACAGGTATGCTCTCCCCAGGGTCTTTTTTGGCATTCACTCAGAGCTGCTTCTTTTCCTGTGCAGTTAACTCTGTCTAGCCAGATAGTACCAGATCCTTGGCCAAACCGTGCGTTGTCTGCCACTGTTACAGGTTGTCCACAGTCCAGTTCCCTGCACACGACGTGGGCATCATTCAAATCCCAATCAGAACCACAAATTGTTCCCCACTGCTTGTTGTGATACACCTCGACCCGCCCTGAGCAGCGACTTGTGCCGTCCACTAGGCGAAGCTCTGATGGGACAAAAAAAGAGTTTAAACCCCAAAAAAGTAATCCAGCAGAGAATTCCTTGAGCAAGAATAGGTGGATAATATCACTGAAACACCTTGGGGCGGGGGGAAGTGGGCATAGGTTTGGATTAGATGACTTACAAGAGACCCCTCCCCAATCTATGATTCCATTCTTTGAAGTACAGACTTGTTGGACTCTTATTGGCGAGGATTATCCACTAATACAAAATAGTTGAACAATAATATCCTCCCATGCTCTTTGCTTCATTTCTGATTGGGGGAAAGTGTGCCTTACCTGCGCATACAACACCGGCATCTTCTGTATGGGTGCAATCATGTACTCCCCAGTCTTTTGCTTGGCATTTGCTGATGGCAGTCTCTGACCCTGTGCAGTTAACGCCATCCAGCCAAATGGGACCAGTTCCTGCTCCAAAACGAGAACCTCGTGGGGCTGATATAGGAGTTCCACAGCCAAGATAACTACACACGACTGCAGCGTCATCAAGGTCCCAATCGTCATCACATATGGTCCCCCAGAGTTTATCGTGCAGGATCTCAACTCTCCCAGAACAGTGATTGGGGCCATTTATCAGTCTGAGCTCAGGGGGTTCTGAGAATGAGGAAAACATTGAGAAATAATGGACAATATTTTTTTTGAGTTAGTTTCATGCATAACTGTTTCCACCAATTCTCTGTCCTCTGCTACACCACAGTCTTATTTTGATTCTCTGGGATGCCTACAGATATTCACAGTGTTATGAGTCTGTGGGTGCCAGAGTTTGTGAGTGCTGTATTTCCCTAAATTCCTGGATCTAGTATATGTTGGCATTTAATCAATGCTTGGGGTGTTAATTAACTGTGTGAATTAAGTGATATACTAGAAACTAATTTCCTGGAATCAGCAAGTGTAAAAAGCTAATGAAGACAGGCCAGCCACCCTTTGCCCTTCATTCTGGTACCCATTTAGATTTGAGGAGCAAGCCTGTAATGAGTGTGGAATAACCAGCCTCATTTAACCAAATGCTTAAGTCTAATTAATGCACAAAGAAGTTAAAGCCAGACTTAGCTATGTCACTTCCCCTCACCTTGGGATAAAATGGACAATTAAGTCTTTGTTTCCTTCAGTCTACCTTTTTGGTGTGTGAGGACATATGAGCTGATTGCTCCAGCTTAGCCGCATGGCTTTCACCAGCCTCTTTTGTTTCAGACCAGAATGGAGTCCAAAATTAGCATTTCCCTATGCCAATAGTTTAGGAGCTTTTACCATTTTGTAACCAAGCTACATTTTACTGCCTGTGCAACCCATCTGACTGCTGTATGGAAAAGCACATAAGTGTGACCTAAGGAAGGTTTGTAAGTAAACCAATTCATAGCTTTAAAAACATGTTTTTCTATGATAGGATTAGTAGGAAACTTTGGAAGAAGCTTTCAAGCAGGTCATCTTTGGAGCTTACTTGGAGGGGCACATTTTTAAAGGTTTTACAGCCTATATTTCCATGCTTTATTTTGTTACATGTTTTGCCATGTTACATCTCTGTTGGGGTTCTTTCACCAAAGAGTACTTGGCCCAAACTAAGCAATTCATAGCACAGAGGCCTCAAACATCTGAGTATTAAAGCTCTCCTACCACAACCCATATTATGGTCTCACTCCAGTTTGGGTTCCTGATGCTGTTAAGGTTATATGTCATTTGGCTGCTAGTTCTAGACTAGGCACTACTTTCCCATGGTTAAATGAGTAGCTGAAATATATATTCTCCAGGCTCGGGGACAGAGTATGTGATTATTATTTTAAATTTTCATAGTTCCTTAGTTGTACAAATCCATAGATTATTACCTTCACACTCCACACCAGCATCCTTGCTATGGGCACAGCTGTGTTCTGTCAACGTTTTTGGCGGACATTTCCTTAGACTGTCTTCATCCCCTGTGCAATTCACTTGATCCATCCAGATGGGGCCAGATCCCTGTCCAAATTTAGCTGCAAGAGTTGCTTTTAGAGCAGCTCCACAGCCCACTTCCCGGCACACAACATGGGCATCAGCTAAGTCCCATCCATTGTCACACACTGTTCCCCATCTTTGGTTATGAAGCAACTCGACCCTGCCAGTACATGGAGACGAACCACCTGCCAGTCTCACCTCTGTTTAGAGAGAAAAGGGAAAAACATAATAATTCACCTTCTCAGCAAAACCAATGATCCTTTCAGTATTTCACCCTTGTCAGTAGCCCATCAGATTCCTTGTGCATGTTGAACATGGAGTATTGATGGAATCCATTTTCTTTGGTGTGTTCCCAGAGTTCCCAGAGACAAAGCATCACTAGTGGACACTGTTGTTTGGTTTCTATCTGCCATTTTTAATCATCCCTGACTGACGTATCTCCTCCATGAAGTAACTCAATGGTTATCAACCTTTCTAGGTCCATGGCAAATGTGTTATATTGAATGAATGCTGTGAGTGCGACTCCCCGCCCCTCACTTTTTTCCACCCTCCCCAGATCAGAGCCCTCCCATAAGAGTTAGAGAGAGAGAGAGGATGCATGCACACCTCACTGTCCAAGGGGTCTGGGTAAAAATAAGACTCATTAGAATTAATCTGAGCCTTGAAAAGCACATAGAGCAGAAAGAGGAAGTGGGAAAGTGTGTCACACCTTCGACTTCCTCCTCCAGCTCTATTTACATTTTGAAGGCAAAAAAGGTAACCATCCTCACCACCTTATGACTAAGGGGGTGGGGTGGAGTCAATGGCTTCATGTGTTGGGATGGATTTGGAAGGTAGGTTAGGATATATGATTTATTTATTATTCTTCCTCTTACTCGAGTAAGATTAGCATCTGGTTTAGCAGAGTTAAAAAATATATGCCACCCTTTGCAGCATTAACATGGAAACTTGGGACAAAGCTGTGCAGCTTTCTAAAATTATCCAGGATGCCTTTGGGAGACTGGAGCTTCCCCTTTATTTATCCCTATATAAATAAAATAGCAACACAGAAGTCTGTAATGTAACAATATAAAACTATTGTTTACTTACATAAATCTGCAGACTTGATTCAAGGCAAAATAGACATCTAGATTACAAAATACATGGTTTAAATCAAAGATGGTGCCTGTGCTCAGGGGCATACAGACCATGCATCCTATCCCTATGGCTGCATAATGAGAAAGGTCTCAGGCAGCTTTCTTTTTAATCACACTCATTAACCGCATCTTGATTTTGTAACAATAAATGCAATTCTACTTTTTTACCCAGACTGGACTCTGCATTTGATTGCTATCCTAAATTTCACTGCAACATCCCCATGATGTGCTGTGACTCTAGAACACAAATTTTGAAATTCACACCTCCATGGGCATGTAGGGATGCACATCTGATCAAGGACATGTGTTTACCTTGCTGAATAACCTACCTGAGCAAAGAACGCCAGCATCTTCTCCATGATGGCAGTCATTGTCTCCCCAAGCCCTTGCTGGGCATTGGCTGAGGCCTGATTCTGTCCCTGTGCATCTGAGTTCATCTAGCCAGATGCGACCAACTCCTCTTCCAAAATATGCTTCACGGTGGGCTGATATTGCAGCTGCACAGCCCAGTTGCCGACATACTACTCTGGCTTCCTCGATGCCCCAGCTGTCATCACAAACAGTGCCCCACTCTCCATTATGGAGCACCTCAACTCTCCCACTGCAGCGACTCGAACCATTCACCAACCTGATCTCAGCTTGGGCTGGTTCTTCAGGAGGTGAACTCCAAGCTCCACCACCTAGGTACACAAGTTTCAGAAAGTGGATTAGCCATTTTAATTAATTTTAAATTGACTTTAACTTTTACTTTAATTTTAATTTCCCAGTCAAATGATCCAGATTGTGCTCCAAAATACATTTTCCTTCAGTTAGTTACACCTTTCCCACTGCTGCAAAATAAATAAGGTGTCGTAGCAGTAGCGAGCAGTTGGCTGGAGTGTTACTACGCAATGAGATGAATAGCAATGATTTTATTTTATTGATTTTATTGTTTATATCTCTCTTTCTTTTAAGCTAGCTGAGCTTCTCTGTCTGTCTGTCTCTCAGCATTCAGACCTGAGGTTATAATGCTAGTGTTTCTGTCCCATTCTACAACATTCTTTTTACACTGCATTTCCTGTTGCATTGTGGAACGATGTCTTTTTGATCGCTATACCATGTTGCACTAAATTTCATTCTCACCAGTGGGTGGCATGTGACACATGTGTGCTTCTGTTTCTCTGCAATTCACCCTTGAAAACGGTGGGAAAGAACTGTGTGCTCAGAATACGGCCCCAATTTTCATCCCATGATTTTTTGGGGGTGAACAGGCTTGCAAAATATTTTTTTTTCCTGGAAGCAATGAACATAGTGTCGGCATGCAGAGGGTCACAAGGCCAGCTGGCTAGCCCCAGCTGGGTCGTCTCCTTCCAGCCGTCCCGCTGTGAAGACCCATTGGCTTCTGCTCCGAAGTAAACCAGTGACCCAGGCTTCAAAGCCAGGACACACTATATTAGCAGAGCAAGCTGTGCACACAGAATAGGCGTGAGGCTTGTGGAAGCATACTACAACCACGTATTTATTAATCATAAATCAGGACAAAGAAACACGTTGAGTCTCTGTCTTCTCGCGAGAGAGTCCAAAAGCAATAACAATAACACAGCGGAATAGAAATTTCCCAACACATAGAACTTCCGCTGGGTTTGCAGAAGCAGCTTTTATATCATGTGGAAGATTGCACATTACATGAAAATTATTAGGCAAGTAAACATCAGGAAAATGAAATGGTCTGAATGCAGCCCTGCCTCCCCCCTTAACTTAGCTGACTTTAGCTGACCTTCACCAACAAAGTGAAGTTTTTGCACAATTCATATATTGACAGCTTATGGACACAGACTTTCTTTGGATAAATACAATGACATTTAGATTGAGTTTACACAGAATATACTGAGTTGTTGATAATTATATGTATATTAGGATAATAAGAACATACACATCTGTATATTAAAGGATGGTATTGTAACAATATTTTTTTTCATAATAATAATTAATGATGATGATGATGTTTTGGCACCAGGGAGGAATAGCTTAATACTCAGGCTTCAGATATCCAACTCAGTTTTCTCTTATTTTCACTTCCCATGTCCCTCATCAACTGACCATTTCTTCCAATTGACAGTTAACTGTCCTGTGTTTCTCACTCTGCCCCCACCCCCGTTGATAAACTGTCAACAAGCAGTTGCTGCTAAAGAGGCTTGCAACATATTAACAGCACAAGGCTCCGAACTTTGACAGTTCCACTCTGACATCAGCAGAGGTCACAGTATTCGTTTCCAAAGCACAGAACACAAACATTTGGCATTTGTCCACACTATGCCATTATCTACTTTTCCAGTAGGGATAGGCAAATTGTCAATTTCAGTTACTCCCTCTTTCTCATTTTTCTAATCTTAAATTGACTCCTCCACTTTTCCATCTCACACTGATTTTTTTAAAACAACAACAACAAAGTCGTGTAATTTCACCAGCATTTCAGTGCAAATTTCTCATAATACACAAACATTTTGTATGTGATTTTGCTTAAGATGCTCCTCTGAACACGTGCAGCATGATTTTCCCTACCGCACTGTTTTTTCCACTACTCCATGCCTGATATCCTTTGTACACTACATTTCCTCTTCCACCACCTCCTCCTCCTCCTCCTCTCTCTCTCTCTCTCTCCCTCTCTCCCTTTTCCTCTTTCCCTTCCTCCCTTACTGGGTGATTCACAATTGGTATACCACTTCTTATTTCCCTACTTGGGACCCCACCCCGAAATTCCCATTTGGTACAGACCCACTAGCCCTTCCCACTGTGATTTTGTAACCTTGGTACACCCCACTTCCCCCCTGCTCCCTGCTATCATGAATCATTTGACCACATTGTGCCAGTCTAACATGGTACACTTTCCTTCCTGTATTCAAGGAATTCTGTCTTAGTACACTACTTCCCCTTAACTTTCTAGCTCTCTTACACACACACACACACACACACACACACACACACACACACAGACACACACACCCCACATTTCTTCCTCCTTCTCAGACAAACATGCATGAACACCCACCTTCCCTTCTCTCCTTCACAAATACACACTGAACGTGTATTCCCCCACCCCAGGCACACATCCATACATTTGCATCTCTCTCTCTCTCTCTCTCTCTCTCACACACACACACACACACACACACACACACACGTATGCACACAGACAACTTATCTCTCTCTCACACACACCTTTGCTTCTATTCTGAAGTCCAATTTGCACACACACAAACACAAGTGTATATAAAATATGATATATAATTGAAGTGTTATGGGGGGGGTGGAACAGGTGAGGCCCATCTTGGGAAGCAGTTTCTGTGCAGCAGAGGTATTTTTATCCAAGAGAATTGCTGCCTGCCTAGCCCCCTTCCTGTTGTGGACACCAGCCATCCCCTTCAGCCTTTCTGACCCTACCTTCATCTTAGCTCCCAAGGCAGCAACAGCCACAGCAGGTTCCCCAGAGGCTGCCTCAGCTCACCCACCTGCTCACTTGCTCTCACCCCTCACAGGTGAATTTCTGTCTGCCTAGCCCCTTTCCATGTGTGGTGGTGGAACCACCTTCCCTCTTAAATTTCTGTCCTCTCCTCAGCTTGCCTCCTAGCAGTGGTTAGGGCAGGCTTCCCTCAGGCTGCCTTGGCTTGCAGTGGTACCTCGGTTTTTGGATGTTATCTGTTCTAGAAGACCGTTTGAGTTCCAAAATGGTAAAAAACCAAAGCATTTACTTCCGGAAGCATTTTTTAATGGAAAACTCAATATGGAAGACGTGTGGCACGTTCGACTTCTAAAAGTGCTCGAAAACTGAAGCATTTACTTCCGGGTTTATGGCATTCGAATTCTGAAACATTCGTCAATGGAGACATTCAAAAACCGAGGTACCACTGTACTGTAATGGGTTTTAGCCAATATGTGCCTCTGCCAATCACACACACACATATATATATATATATATATAGTCGAAACTGCAAAAAATCTGCAAAGTCATGGGGTGGTAGTCAACTGTGATTTACTCTTTGGTTGAGTTTTTTCCTTCAATTGTCTGCCTACTTCTTGATCTTTCAATCTCTCTTTAGCTTTAAAATATTGAAAGATGACAAATATAAGGATGTTATGGATAAATATTGGCAAAATACAGACATCTTGGGGGAAAAAAATGCAAATAAGGAAAATCAGCCCCCCCCCCCAAAAAAATAAGTTGATCAATGGGCAGAGCAATCCAACCAGCTTCCTGGTTGGGGGAAAAATTACTACAGGACCACCACAACATCCAGAGTTGTAATGGCTCATACCAGCTAGGTCAGGTGGTGTGGCAGGAGGCAGCCTTTTCTGCTATTTTCCATCCATTCTCAAAAATTCCTCCCACTGATGACAATTGGAGGGATTTCACAACAATGGCTCTAGGTCTGGCATCTTTTCACAATCGGCCTGGGGCCAGTCTGGAGAAAGATAAGGCAGAATCATGGCCTCTTCTGTCCTGCTCCCATTTCTGGTTCTACATGCATAGAAAAGCACCAAGAGAGCTTTCCTCCACCACCCTGAGAAGGCCTCTGTCAAGGCAAGTGGCAAGGCAAGTCCACAGTGTCCTACGGCCCCTCAGCTATGCTTCAACAGAACAAAGGACAGCTCTCTAAATGAGATAGCAACATGTGGATAGACATCAAATTAGAATAATGAACAATCAAATTAATTATTCCAAAGGCTTGGAAATAAACTGAGTTCCTTAGGAATCTCTCTGCACATTGAATTTCCTAATTTCCTTGTGGTAAGCAAGATTGGTTTATAAGCTTACTGACCAAAGTAGAAATACTTCTTACCAACTTGCATTTGTGTTCCTATGACTATTTTTTTAAAAAAAGACAAACAAATCCAGCAACATCTCAAAAAACTTTGCACTATCAGCATTGTTCTTTTTCAAACAAAATAGATGGTTCTCTGAAACATTGAGCAAGCCTCAGATTTCATAACCTCTGGACAAAGGACACTTTCTCATGCAGTGCAAAACTAGAAAAAGATGAGCATAGCTCACTGGCTGATTTGATCTATGAGAGACCTTGCTCTGAAACCCTGCTAACATTATTAGTACACTAGTCGCAAACCCAGAAAGCTTTAGTGCAATGGTGAGCTCCAACAAGTGTTGATTGCGCTTCTCTACACCAGCGCTGTCCCCTGGAGCCTTCCACTCCCTTTTAGAAAGCAGCTACAGGTGTACAATTGTTTCTGGCCCTGAGAACCTCTTCCTCTGGAGGATCTGGATTTGTACCTTTAAGTTTGGATTTCTCAACATAGTTCCTGGGTAGCCCTGTCCTCCAAATTGTTTTGTTTTTTAAAAAACCCTCCCTCCCGCTGTATTCAGGGCTGGGTTGGAATTCGCCCATTAGACAAATTTGCACTGGTCTGAAGGGTTTTGCCTGTCTCATAGCAATCATCACAACTTTGGTGGTTTAGGCATTGGGCGATCTTAGTCTTGGATGGAGGGGAGGTTGTAGCTTCTACCTCCCCCACTTGAACAAGGCTACCCCGTTAAAGGGATCTGGGAAGCAGTTGCTTTTGTCCATATGTCCAGATCGGGGCTTGGGCCACGGTGCTCCCCTGTAGGGATCCCACTATTTGATGTAAGTCATAGGAATCCCCACTGCTGAGTTGACCCTTGATGTCATTTCCAGCAGGCTGGCCAGAAGTAAATGGTTACCCATTGCCTATGCTAAGCCTTTTCATCTGTAGTCAATAAAGTTGTGGCCTGATCTGATTCCATTTTGATTGTCTGGTGTTCCTTTTTCTATCCCAGCAAGTGTCCCGGAAACCCAGTCTAAATGTCACTAGTGGCCGACAGATTTGTTATAGCCCATTACTGAAAGTCTTCTGATGCTTTACCATGTGAGACATAGTTCACCAATGTCTGGAACATCGCTTTGTCAGAATGCTTGACCAGACACAGATGGTTGGTCTGAGGAGAGGCTAAATCCATTTAAGACTTTGCATTTGTGGGGTAAGTGAGGTAGAAAATCTCACCCATTATATACTCCATTGGGCAAGGTTTTGCCCAGTATCTTCTCTGTGTAATGGGCTCATGGGAAAAAGCTGTCCCATGAGCCCTTGCTGAAGAGGGGAGGGGAAAGCATATATAAGGCTGCTTCCGCTGGAGCTCACAGCCATTTTGCTTTGAGAGCTTCCCATCTGCCCACCCTCAGGTTACAGCCTTCACTGAGCAATTCTGAGTCACTTGTTGACAGGGCCGGAAAGGAACTTTTCTCTCTCAAACTGATTGGCACTTGGTTGGCCCCCCCCCCCACTTTTCCATCAGTGAAATTATGTTTTTTCTTTGTTATGTGGAAGAACGTTGTTTGTATGAGGGCAAAAATGGCATTGGTCAGGATCAACATTGTATGGGGACTCCCATAAGGGGCCTGAGGGGAGAATTGACCATGGCAAACCTAAGCATGGGTTCGGTATTGGAATCTAAACCCTAGTCCCCCAGTGAGAATTTGCTTGCTTGACTTGCACTACGGCAAGGTTCAACACTTGACGACTCCCATTGTACAGGTTTGGAGCGATCCAAAACCAGCGGATCCATTCCATCAACATGGGGGTTGTGGAATGATGAACTCATCCTGGGACCCGATGCCATGCCAACCCTTGCCTTGACTGCTGCTGTCAATAAAGAATTAGCCTGATTTTATGCCATCACCGCTGTACAGTCTGGTTATTTTGCTGCTTTCATAATGTGCCTGGGGAAAAGGCATGTAAGGACATATAGCCACCCTATGAACGACTTACATGGCTAGCGTATTTGGTCTACCTCTCCCTCTTCCCCCAGTTAAGAAGGAACACACAAGTTACTTTTCCTCATATTAATCTACAGTCTCCCTTTCTATAACAACTGGAGATAAAATGAACATGTCCTAGTTTTCAGTTTCTAGCAGCAGCACTTAATGAAGGCTCTATCTGAATCCTACAGGAGAGAAAGTTAATTAGTGATGAGAACACACTGCACATGCTCAGATACCCATCAGTTTGTTTTTCACTTATCCTGAAATAAGATCAAGACTAAACCTGGAGAGGGCTGACTTAAGTGGTTTTTTTATATATTGTGATGATTGAGCCTTTGCAGTCTACCAATGCATTGCAAAAAGCCAGATTATATACTCAGGATCTATTAATAGTAGGGTATAACTAAGTACTCCTGAATCCAGAGTATTGATTTGTGCTTAAGTACCAAAAAAAAGTTTCATTTATCAAGTCAAGCATTCTTTGCAAGAACCCCTATAACTATCAGACACCAGACCAGGCAAAAGTAGACCACAATCCAATTTCTCACCCTATCAGGTTTGCTGGATCAGACAAAAAGCTACCTACTTCATCTTTCTTTCCAAGAGCTCCAGCAACCAGCAGGCACCATATGGTCCACCAGAATTAGTCCAGTGGGTCATCATTCCCCTTGCAAATATTTTCTAGCCACTGCTGATCTAGTGAGATCTTTAACAGCCAAGCAGTGGGATTTTGTAGGCACTGATGGTGGAACAACAGCAGTGAGAGAAAGAGTTGCAGGCACCCATTTGCTAATATGCAACTTAAAAGAGACGACAAGGCTCAACTCACCCCAAAGAGATACCAAGAGAATAAGGACCATCGCCACCTGTCCCAGCCATCTTCCTAGAGAGTTCCCCCAAAAGGGGAGAGTGCAGGCAGCCATAGGTCCTAGGGACTCAACTAGGTGAGAGGAGGTTTCTCACTTGAATGGAGTGCTCAGATCCTGAACATTTGGGCTGCAGCTTGTCCTGATGAGATACGCACACAGGTCAATGCCACGGGCAAAGGTTGGGAGGCAAAATGCTCGGAAGGGGCTGGTGGAAACTGAGAGGGAGGAGCATAATCCAGTGTAACTTGGCTGACAGCTGACACTGCTGTTTTTACCATTTTTGACATTGTGAAACAACTTTCGGTTCCCTCAAATGGCTAATTTCTCTCAAGGCTTCAGTATTTTCTCCAAGGGTCTTTATAGCTGAATCCTGAGTGTATCCTTGGGGCTTTGTTTGAGTCAAGTCTCAGCCCCGTTACTAGTGTCAGGGATCCTTTATGGAATATGTGAAGGAATAACACAAGTGCCTCTGAGCATCTGAAGGGTGCCTATCTCCCTCTAGGACATAACACGTGCCATACTTTGAGGAATGAGGGAAGCTTGCAGGTTTGAAGAAAGCTTAAACACTAGCATTGCCCAACATCAATATGTAGCAATATCCAGAGTATGAGGAGTTGCAATAGTCCTTATTCAGTTAGTATTGCACCATATTACGACTACAGCTCAGAGGTGGAAGATCATTTGCTTTGTATGCAGAAGATCCAAGGATCAAGCTGTAGCATCTTCAGATTAGGGTGGGAAAGGCCTGTGTCTGAAACCCTGGAGAACTTCTGCCAGTTACTGTAGTTAATACTGAGCTGGATGGACCAATGGACCAAGATGCTTCCTATGTTTCTTACCCACCCATTCATTCACTCAATAACTTTCAGTCATCTCCACTACAAGTTGTGCTGTCTTTGAAACTTAGGAGAACCAGTGGGGTTTTCTAGGGAAAGTGTGGGGAACCACCAACTAACTATATTTCCATGCAGGGCACTGAGAAAGTGAAGTCCATTTCTTGGCAACCTGCTCAGAAGCCAAGCGCTCCCTGTGCTGGTTGCTTAGGAAGAGAGAGGATGGAGAAAAGAGGTGAAGTGGTGGCAGACAGACAGAGAGGGAAGGAGAGCAACAAAAGGGATCTCCTCACTGGCTTTTGGCTCTGGTCCTGCTGACTGCCAACTCCAGTAGGCCTTCTGACCATGGATAGAAGGATCTGTTATTTTCACCTCTCTGTTTCTTGTTTTTACAACCTTAAATTCAGCTCTCCAAATTTCTGCAGCAACCTGTAATCTATTTTTATTGTTGTTAAAGCCTCATGAAAACTATTCAGCTTTTTGGTGTGAATTTCTCCCCATAAACACATATTTGTATACTGTTCTGATTGATGCACACATTTTTGTAAAGTAATTTCAACTCATATAATGCATTTTTAATGTTATTTTCACTTTGTATGCACACTTTCTCCTAAGAGTTGCATTTTTGTAAAAACTGATGGGAGAACTGCACCACAAAATTCAGATACAGGTGAATTTTGAAGGATGTTTGAGTTTTTGGTTCTCATGTTGTTCAGAAAGGGCAAATTTGATAGATCCAGCTTTGAATGAAAATTGAAATCAATTTCTCCCCATCCCTTATTACTTTCTTCTGGGGGAGCTAGGAAAAGAAAAGTGCAACCTGAACCATTTCTTGCAGGTTCACCAGCTGATTACATTTCATTTGTGTATCTGTTGTAAAACACTTGTGTGTATCTTGAAGAACAACATACTCCTTCTCCCACACAGATTAGGTTGATAGAGGATGTAATCTTCCTTTTCTTCTTTGGAGGGTGAGCACCACTTTTTAAATATTGGAAGTAGTGCAATGAAAAATGAAGGTAGATTGCTGTGATATTGAAACAAACTATTTGCTCGCATATTTTGAAGGAGAAAACGTCAGCCAAAGGAGGGGAGGACAGTACAGTCCTATGATTTCTAATATTCAGTTGTGTGATCTGCTTTTAAAACACTTGCTTTTCATTGCTTGTTTTTAACACTTTATGGTTTTACTTTGTTTTTAGGGTATATTTTTATTTTTGCATGTACTGTGTTGATCTTGTGTAAGCTGCCTCCTGTACTTGTAGAAAGGCAGAGTATACATTTATCAACACTACCAGCACGTGTGATGATATATATCCACATCATGATATTTTAATAAAAAGATAAAATTAAAGAAAAGTAGATGCATAAGGAATGAAGGGGTAAATTAGTTCATCTGCTTGAGGGGGACCAAAGCAAAAGCAGCTGTTAATTCATTCACTTACTTATTCATGCACACATTCATTGACCAGTGAGATCTTCCTTTGTATCCGTAGCTTACAGGATGATGAGAGAACTGTGTCAGCCAAAGTGCCTTAAACACGAACATGTTGACATTTTTTGAAGCGGTGTGATCAAACAGGGAACTCCTGGCGATCGAGGCATTTGTTTGCAGAAGCAAGTCAAAAAACAACAACTCTAACTTTCAAACCATGCACAAACATGGCAGAGGGAATTGCCCAACAGGAGGAAGCTGATTCTCTCACCTATCACATGAATGGGACGTGTGCAAATGCTTTGGCAAAGACCAATCCTAGTCAACAGTTTCCCCTTCTTCTCTCACAGTATGAACTGGTGTGCTAAGGGCTCATGGAAACAGAACTTGAGCCCAGAACCTGTCTTGTGCACAAGGACTCAACTCTTGGTAGGATCAGCCTAACTTAAAATGGCAGACTAGGCAACTCCCTAGAGTGCTAAAATCCTTGGGGGTACTTTCTTCAACTAAAATGGTCTTAGAGAGAAATCTACTGCTTGTACTTGTGGAGGCAATGCCCAAAGGCAGCTCGGCAACTCATTTCTACTGAAGAAGGAGGCTCACAGTATGGGTGTGCTGTTAGACTCACTTGAGTTGATTGCTCAAGTGTTTTCTGTGCTTTGTAGCACATTTTACCAGCTTGGGCTGTTAGGCAAGCTGCTGCCCATCCTTGAAATGTGTGAAGCAGCTACAGTTGTATAAACCCTGGTAACTATGCCACTGCAATGTAGGGCTAGAAACTTCATTTGGTTAAGGACACAGCAACAAAACTGGTCATTGGTTCAAATTACAGAGGGCACATCTTCTTGGTACTTAAAGCAGGGGTAGGTAACCCACTGCCAGCGGGCCAAATATGGCCTGCCAAAAGGTTTTGAGTGGACTGCAGAGACCCTGAACCATTATGCGGCTTTCTAAAATTCTGGGTGATTTAACCTCTACATTTTTCTTAGGTTAATTACATTCACTGGGCTTCTCAAGTACCCTGGGGCATTTCTGGGGCTACTATTAAGCTCACATCCACAGATTTAAAGTACCCTTATTCCACTTTAGCAGTCATGAAGAATCCTGGGAAGTATAGTTTGTTTGGTTTTGCAAAAAAAAAATGAGAGGCACAAATACAAGATGGGTGACACCTGGCTTGAGAGCAGTACATGTGAAAAGGATCTAGGAGTCTTGGTTGATCACAAACTTGACATGAGCCAACAGTGTGACGCGGCAGCTAAAAAAAGCCAATGCAATTCTGGGCTGCATCAATAGGAGTATAGCATCTAGATCAAGGGAAGTAATAGTGCCACTGTATTCTGCTCTGGTCAGACCTCACCTGGAGTACTGTGTCCAGTTCTGGGCACCACAGTTCAAGAAGGACACTGACAAACTGGAACGTGTCCAGAGGAGGGCAACCAAAATGGTCAAAGGCCTGGAAACGATGCCTTATGAGGAACGGCTAAGGGAGCTGGGCATGTTTAGCCTGGAGAAGAGGAGGTTAAGGGGTGATATGATAGCCATGTTCAAATATATAAAAGGATGTCATATAGAGGAGGGAGAAAGGTTGTTTTCTGCTGCTCCAGAGAAGCGGACACGGAGCAATGGATCCAAACTACAAGAAAGAAGATTCCACCTAAACATTAGGAAGAACTTCCTGACAGTAAGAGCTGTTCGACAGTGGAATTTGCTGCCAAGGAGTCTCCTACTTTGGAGGTCTTTAAGCAGAGGCTTGACAACCATATGTCAGGAGTGCTCTGATGGTGTTTCCTGCTTGGCAGGGGGTTGGACTCGATGGCCCTTGTGGTCTATTCCAAGTCTATGATTCTAAGGGTGTTGGTAACTGTAGGTCAGTGAGATCAGCACCCCAACCAACTATAGTTCCCAGGATTCTTGGGGGGGGGGGGAGCCATGACTGTTAAAGTGGTATAAAAAAGGTAAAGGGACCCCTGACCATTAGGTCCAGTCGTGACCGACTCTGGGGTTGCGGCGCTCATCTCGCTTTATTGGCCGAGGGAGCTGGCATACAGTTTCTGGGTCATGTGTCCAGCATGATTAAGCCACTTCTGGCGAACCAGAATGCTTTAAATGTATTGTGTGAATGTGACCATATTTCGATTGGGGCTTCTAGGGAAATATGCAGGACATTTAATGGATTGATCTCTGTTGCTGCTTACCAGTGTTCTTAACAAAGCTGCTCATTAGTGGCCTATTTGCTGCTGGTTCCATTTCCCCCCCTGCTTCAGGAGAAACAATAAATCTGGCAATGAAAATAATGCATTGGCCCAAATATATGGCGCACCCGCACCTTTAAAATTCAAGGGGGCGGGGAGAATACCCGAATATAAGCCGCTCCCTTAAAATTCCGCAGGCATTCCCACTCGTAAATGGCAAATATAGAAGAAAATCCTATGGGTACTAGAGAGGACCCACAAGTGAAAGCGATGAATGACATAAGAATTAATTGCACAACAGTCTCAGACTCGCAAATCAGCAATAAAACATTTGGTTCCGTTTTACTGTATGTCTGTTTTAGCAGTGATATCGTAAAAGCCCATTTTTGTAAGGCCGCGAATTTAAGCTTTTCATGGTCGGAATTTGGGGAAAAACGTGTGACTTATATTTAGGCCAATATGGTGTGTGATGAAATCAGTGCCACTTTTTGTACGATTGGCAACCCTTTTTGAGCCCTAAGACACATTTCCTTCTGAGCAACCTTTTGGTTGCTGGAGGCAAAAGCCAGCAGATCAATGAATGTAAAAACAAAATTAAAAAATTCATTCCAGTAGAGCAACTAAGTTTGTTATTGGTATGAGCTTTCGTGTGCATGCACACTTCTTCTACACTGAAGCAGAAGTCACCAGACCCTTATATATAGTGAGAGAGTGGGGAGGGGTATTACTCAGAAGGGTGGTGGGAATGGGTGATTGGCTGATAGGTGTGGTAAACCTGTTGACGACTGTTAACGACTGCAATTGGTCTTACAGGAAAAAGCAAGGGGTGAGATGGCTAAAAATAGCTTTATCATGTATAATAAGATAAGAATCCAATGTCTATATTCAGACCAGGTCTCTCCATGGTTTTAAGTTTGGTAATAAGTTGCAATTCAGCAACTTCTCTTTCCAGTCTATTTCTGAAATTCTTTTGTAATAAGACAGCTACTTTGAGATCTTGTATAGAATGTCCTGGGAGATTGAAGTGTTCTCCTACTGGTTTCTCTGTCTTGTGATTCCTGGTGTCAGATTTATGTCCATTTATCCTTTGAATGTAAAATTCACCTTTATATAGGCTGTTTGTTTCTGCACCCCCCTCCTCTATCTTCCATCCAGGGAGGTAAGCATATTTATCAGAATTCAAGGACCCATTCCAGCCAGGCAATGACGCTCAAGGAGAAGATTCATGGGAGACATAGCCAAATGCTTTGCTGAAGTTACGGTATACTATTGTCCATGGCATTTCAGTTATCCACCTAACTTGCAACTCTATCAAAGATGTATACTTGGAAACATCCAGTTCAATCTCTTACAGAATGAGAGAAACACATTCCTATTCACACCAACAGCACCAGGAAGCAGCCCTTCATTCCTGTACTGTTGAAATGCTAAAACTCCAGGGAAAAAAAATGAATAAAGTAAAATCAGTAGGCACCAAACACCAAAACTCAGAAACCTCAGATAATGCCTGCTAGTAGATTACGTTCTGCAGTACATGTTGGATGAGGCTGTCAGCGCATCTCCATGTAATATGAAAAGCAATCAAAATTGTTTTAATTGCTTAAATTTTAATTGATGAGACTGACGTATATTTCACTGATATATATATTTGATAAACGTGCCTAACCAGTGGCATGTATTTTTTTAAATGCACTAGATGTTCCTGAGTTTGCAATTATTGTTCCCTTCAGAGTGGATTATGATGAATCTGCAATTATGGAATACAGTGCTTCCTCATCGTGACTTAAGTTTGGGTCAACCTAAGATCTGTATGGCATTTAGTAGTTCTATACAAAACAGGAAATCAGCTAGGAGCAGACATATCCTGAGCTGTTCACAGAGCATTGTGCAAATTTCAGCTGAGAATGCTGCAATGTAGACAAGTATCTTTTTTTCACTGGAAAATAAAAGATTTGTATGGGGATGGGACAGGAAGCAAGAAATTTCCTAATTCTGAACAAATAATTGCTTTTTGTTTACCCTGGCAGAAAGACATGTAGACAGATTATTTCCCAAGATTTGAGGCTGAGTGGGATTTGTTAGCTTGTGTTTTTTAAAATGTTTTTCAGCCTGCTGAATCCAAATTTGTCCACATCTTAACATGCAACCCTAAATCAAGAGTTGCAGTCAACATAGCTGATACCGATTCTGTATCACCACAAACATGCTCTGACGGCAACAGCGTTCAGGCAGTTTTGACAAAAGTTTGAAGGAAAGCTGGAGAGAACCACTGGGACAGGCTTATCTCTGGATACAAGCTCTACAGGGAGGGCAGGGAACGGTTTATTGCAGGTAATGTTGTTCTGCATGTCACAGAGGACAGAGTCCAACGAGCTAAAAATCCCGAAAGGGCAGATTCCTGCACAGAATTGTTGTGGTTGGTAGTGGTACTGGGCCCCAAGAGTAATTTAGTACTGGATATGTGTTATCATCTCCATGACCAAAATGCTCCGTTTGAAATGGAAATGGAAAAGGCAAAGGAAATAAATGAGGCATCCAAGAAAGCAAATGTTATAGTAATAGTAATAGTAATAGTAATAGTAATAGTAATAGTAATAGTAGTAGTAGTAGTAGTAATTTATTTATACCCTGGCCATCTGGCTGGGTTTCCCCAGCCACTCTAGGCGGCTTCCAACAGAACACTAAAAACAGAATAAAGCTCCAAACATTAAAAACTTCCCTAAACAGGGCTGCCTTCAGATGTCTTCTAAAAGTGCAATAGTTGTTTATTTCTTTGACATCTGATGGGAGGGCATTCCACAGAATGACTGCAATTACTCTCACATAAACTGGCTACCCATTTGTTCCAGTCACAACAAAGACATACAGTTTCTAAATACCCTAAACAACTATGCCCTAGAACAGTTAAACTGAGCAGTGGTGACACTGGGCTTAGTTTTAAGTGATACCCAGGACCTGGTGCAAGATGTGTTGTTGAAGCAATTAGGAATGGAGGCAAAAGTATTATCTAATTCAGTATATAGGCAAATGGGTAATTCACTCCAGAAAAGGGAAATTCATCTCAAATAAGTGATTGGATTAAAGCAAATCAAGAGAACCAAGTCTCTCGAAAATTCTTGAGAATTCTTAATTATATGTATATTAGAAGCTCAACTAGAATGTACACCATGAAAAGTACCACCAGGGCCTTGAAGATGCCTGTGTGATTAACAAGTAGTTTCACCCACTGACCACCCATGGCAAAGCAAGTCCACAGTGTCCTAGGGCCCCTCAGCTATCCTCCAGGGGAACATAGGACAGCTCCGTAAATGGGATAGCAACATATGGATGGACATCAAATTAGAGTAATGAATAATCAAATTAACTACTCCAAGGGTTTAAAAATAAACTCAGTTTCTTATGAATCTCTCTGTATATTGAATTCCCTAACCTCTTCTGTGGTAAGCAAAACTGGTTTAAAAATCTACTGCCTTAAGCTGCATTTTAAGCTGCATTTTAAACTGTATTTTAACTTACATTTTAATCAACTTCTTTATTTTTGTTTTTACTGTATTTATATACAGTGTTAGCTGCCCTGAGCCTGGTCTTGGCCAGGGAGGGCGGGGTTTAAATAAATTATTATTATTATTATTATACAGTTAGAACTGGATATGGAACAACTGATTGGTTCAAAATTGGGAAAGGAGTACGGCAAGGCTGTATATTGTCTCCTTGCTTATTTAACTTATATGCAGAATTTATCATACAAAAGGCTGGGCTGGATGAATACCAAGCTGGAATTAAGCTTGCTGGAAGAAATATCAACAACCTCAGATATGCAGATGACACAACCTTGATGGCAGAAAGTGAGGAGGAATTAAAGAACCTTTTAATGAGGGTGAAAGAGAGCGCAAAATATGGTCTGAAGCTCAACATCAAAAAAATGAAGATCATGGCCACTGGTCCCATCACCTCCTAGCAAATAGAAGGGGAAGAAATGGAGGCAGTGAGAGATTTTACTTTCTTGGGTTCCATGATCACTGCAGATGGTGACAGCAGTCACAAAATTAAAAGACGCCTGCTTCTTGGGAGAAAAGCAATGACAAACCTAGACAGCATCTTAAAAAGCAGAGACATCACCTTGCCAACAAAGGTCTGTATAGTTAAAGCTATGGTTTTCCCAGCAGTGATGTATGGAAGTGAGAGTTGGACCATGAAGAAGGTTGATCACCGAAGAATTGCTGCTTTTGAATTGTGGTGCTGGAGGAGACTCTTGAGAGTCCCATGGACTGCAAGAAGATCAAACTTATCCATTCTTAAGGAAATCAACCCTGAGTGCTCACTGGAAGGACAGATCGTGAAGCTAAGGCTCCAATACTTTGGCCACCTCATGAGAAGAGAAGACTCCCTGGAAAAGACCCTGGTGCTGGGAAAAATTGAGGGCACAAGGAGAAGGGGACGACAGAGGATGAAATGGTTGGACAATGTTTTTGAAGCTATCAGCATGAGTTTGACCAAACTGCGAGAGGCAGTAGAAGACAGGAGTGCCTGGCGTGCTCTGGTCCATGGGGTCACAAAGAGTTGGTTGAACACGACCAAACGATTAAACAACAACAATTATTATTATTACTGCCCTAAAGGGGTCCATACCATTTCAAAGCAGGAAGAATCCTTGCCTACTTGCCTACTTGCATTTGTGTTCCTTTGACTGTTTCTTAAGAAAGACAAAGAAACCCAGTAACATCTCAATAAAGGCAAATTCAATGACGAATGTCACGTTTCCTTCTCTTTTCATAAATGAAAGTTCCATCTTTCACAAGTCCTCAATTTACTTTGCACTATCAGCATTGTTTTTCCCCGAACGGAATGGATGGTTCTCTGAAACATTGAGCAAGCCTCAGCTTTCATAACTTCTGGAGAAAGGACACTTTCTCATGCAGCACAAAACTAGAAATCATGTGTACAATTGTTTCTGGCCTGAAAACCTCTTCCTCCAGAGGATCTGGGTTTGTACTTTTAAGTCTGGGGTCCCTAACGTAGTTCCTAGGTAGCCCTGCTCCTCTAGATTTTTTTGTTTTGTTTTTAAAAAGCCTCTGTCTGGCACCGATCCCTGTCTTATCTGGGTCGTCCCTGTATAGCTGCCATTTCTTCCTATATACATAAAAATGTATAGCTGTCATGAAACAGTCTGCCTTGGAGGATTTGTAGTGCTGAACCACAGTCCTGGATTTGCATGAGGTCAGGGGAGGCGAGTGGAGGGAATGAGAAGGCAGGTTTTAAACAAGAGCAGAGGGTGGAATAAGGCAGGATCTGGAGACACACAGAAGTGCTGTGCAAATATGAGGGAACTTGAAGGAGCTGTGAGGATATGGAAGTTTGTGTGAGGTGTAAAGGAAGGGGGTTGGGGCTGGCAATGGGGTGTGGGGGTTAGTTAGGCTTAGGTGGCATTGGAAAGCAGCAAGAGCACAGGCCCTAGTCCTCCCCCCCTTATATACCGGTATATAACATCACACAGAGAAAGTTATGTGTGTAATGTCATGTCCAGTTTGACCCCAATGCATCTTGCTTGAGTGTCTTTCCTAATTTGGCAGCCTTGTTGTAGACAACGATCAAAGTCTGTTTCCCTTTACTTTTAGCCTCCATCTCCCTTTTAATTCTAGCAGTCTGGGAGTGTTCTAAGAACTTCATCTTGATGTTACAAGTGGCTGCCATATTTGTTATTTCCTGCTACTGGAAGTCTTCTTATGCTTTACTGTGTGAGGCATGGTTCAGCGAAACACTGCTCACCTTCTTGTGGGCGGCAGTTGTGGCACTGCACAATACACTGCTGGTGCCAGGCAGCAGCCACTGGGATGAATGTTCAGTAGACATCTGGAAGTGACTTATACCCATAATTCCTTCTCAGGCAGCGAGGGAAGCAAAGGAGTAGCAGCAGACACTCACATAATGGCAAGAGATACTAGCTATTGTTGCATTTGCTATACAGTGGTACCTTGGGTTACATACGCTTCAGGTTACATACGCTTCAGGTTACAGACTCTGCTAACCCAGAAATATTACCTCGGGTTAAGAACTTTGCTTCAGGATGAGAACAGAAATTGTGCTCCAGCGGCACGGCAGCAGCAGGAGGCCCCATTAGCTAAAGTGGTGCTTCAGGTTAAGAACAGTTTCAGATTAAGTACGGACCTCCAGAATGAATTAAGTACTTAACCTGAGGTACCACTCTAGTCACAAAGCTAACCAAGCCCCAGATGGGACTGTTCTGGGGAGAACAGTCCCTTGTGTCTGATAAAAGCTACTCTGTACTTTTGGGGGATTCCTTCCAACTGCTTAGGATGTGTTAAAAAATTGGGCATGTCAACTTGTATGGGCTGTGCCTCATTCAGTTTCTACCAACTCTTATTACTACTGCATCTCACTGTGCCACTTTCAAGGCATAGGGTGCTATAACGCGGAAGGGGACAGAAAAGCATCTTGCAACTTTCACTACTCTAGATCCAAGTCTGGGTTCTGTCCTGTGCTTAGATCCTGCTTGTAGGCACTGGGTTTGCCACTGTGAGAACAATACTGTGAGGTACGTAGGTTGGGCCGAGAGGCTGTAATTGGCTCAAGGTGACCATGTGGGCTTTAAGGAGAAGCTGAGGTTTGAATCTGATATCTGAGTGTGTTAATCTGCGCATTGGGCAGGTGTACTTGTGGCAACGCAGAACTTACACAATGATCCTTGGTATCTGAATTGGAGTGCTAAAAGCAGGCAACCTCTTGAAATTTCCACAGAGCAAAAAGTACTACAACTTGATTATTCGGTGCTTCCTTCTGGGGGGGGGGGCTACAGAGTGATGTGTTTAGAAGCTTGGTTTTGTACCGTTTTCAGATAAAGCAAAATTTCATCACTAAACTGGCCAGGATGGGGAGGGGAAGGTTGCCATATTTCAAAAAGTAAAAACCAGGCCACTCTGAAAGTTCTTGAGCCTTTTTTTAAACAAAAATGCCCCAAAAACCTGCAATTTTTCAATTGGCTTGCCTAAGATCCAGGACAAAGTGCCACCTTTCATGAATTCCCTCTGAATGACAATTCCACCTTTGAAATCCTGGGAAAATATAGCAGCACTTAGGGAGGGTTTTAATTAGACCTTAATTTTAATACAAACTGCTGACTTCCTTTGATCACATGGTCACATGACCAAAGCTTAGATTGAAACAGGCAGTAAGGCAGCAGTCAGCCCTGCCATCACACACTATTTCCAGTAGCAGCAAGGATGAAGGTCAAAGGTATGCCAAATCAACGAGGGTACATTATGCAGAGTCTGCTATGTACTGCTTAGAGACAGTTGTAATTAAGTGGTATATAAATTGTCAATATAATAAATAGCAGCCACAGGAGCAGTCTGACAACTATACACAGATGTTCTTAAAATAAGTAGAGCTTTGCCAATAAAAGTATTTAAAGATCCACCGCCCATAAAAACATTCATTAGGTGGGGGAATCAGTGCAGTCAGGTACCCATTTTTGAGCTCCTGTGAAGCTCTGTTTTCAGTGGACCCTTTGAAGATGACACATGTTATTGTTATGATGTCAGCTGATGGACATGTGGGTGGCCCCTGTCAAAGTTGGCCTGCGAGGGCGAATGTCTATTGCACTGGCTGGATTCAGTTTTCCACCATTACTGTACATTAAGTCTTCTGAACAGTTTGTGGAATCTCCCTGCCCAACCATGACAAGAAAATAGCAGAAATTTAGCTACCTTTAGGAACACAGGAAAGGTTGTGGTTGTTTTGGCCAACATTTTTCCCCCCCTCCTGCAAGTATGTTAGACATAATGTCACCAAGTGTCTGGTTCCTATGGGGAGGCTAATTACAGGTTTTGCCATTCTCAATTGCATACATTGTGATTGTCATTAAGGTCTCGGAGATGTGCCATGTTTTTCTCCTTTTGACCAGCCACCTCCTGGTTTCCAGAATCTGAATCATAACAACACGCAAACAAAGGCCAAGCTATGTTTTCAAAAACCCTGCTTGGTGTTCAAAACTGGAGCTAAGGACGTAAGCTCCAGCATACTCCAGTTCTATATAGCTTTCTGGTATATGTATATAGATAGAGGATACAGGCTCCAAATATTGCATCAGCAGAGGCTGCTGCTTTTCAAGACAGACTGCTGTACATACCTGTTGTTATGAAAGAAGGTGGAAAATCTGGCATCTGCACTGAGAGGGGAATGACCATAATTGGGACAGTGTTATTGGAGATGTTTCTAATGCTGTTGCAGATACCTCACAGTGAGTTCCAGGAACATGCTGCTAGATGTGCTGTCCATGGCCCCTTCTATACTCCTCATAAGTATTATAAGTCAGGCGATCTCATAATTGGTGGGGCTGTCTCTCAGATGATACTGTTTTTTGATTCATTTTCCTTCACTGAATACCCTACTCTTGATACTAGCTTTCCCATGTAAGGCTCTTTTGTTTTTCTGTATTATGCCAAAGGTTGTCACCTGAGGCTAAACTATCTGCAGCCTTAAAGGAATTTTATAGCGCACATGTGAATGTTTATCAATAGACACTGGAGGGGCTGATGCACATAGTGTATTTCAGAGGACACTATTAATCATTTTTAAAATATCCATTCAACTACAAATGATTTGCTGAATCTCACATATAGTCTGATCATTCTAAAATGACTTTTAAACTGATGTCTTTTAATCCCAAAATGGCCAATATAATGCCTCAGGATTAGGGTGTAATAATGTATACAGACTATGACTTTCTATATATTGCAATTCTATATGGTCCTGCAAGTTTGCAATCCTCTCAGCAGTCTATCAACTAATTCATATACAGTGGTACCTTGGTTCTCAAACTTAATCCATTCTGGGATTCTGTTTGACTCCCAAAACCATTTGGAAACCGAGGCGCAGCTTCCGATTGGTTGCAGAAGCTGTGTTGGATGTTCTGCTTTGGAAAAACATTCAGGAAAACCGGAACACTTCCTTCCGGGTTTGCAATGTTTGGCTGCTGATTTGTTCGACAATTAAGCCATCTGAGAACCAAGGTACGACTCTGTTATTGATGAAGCACAACAGTTACCAAGCCACTTTACTTTTTATTAAATTTCCTGGTGACATATCATCTAATTTTTTTCCAGTGTTGTGACAAAGAATTACCGGCAGATCCTGGCTTTGGAATTTGCTGTAAATGAGATTAATGAAAATCCCAAGATATTACCTAATGTTTCCTTGGGATTCCACATCATTGAGAGCTACTTCAGTCAGAAGCGGAACTACTATGTTGCAATGAAGTTGTTTTCTACACAGTACAGATTTGTCCCCAATTATACCTGTGATGTCCAGAACAACCTAATCGGAGTCATAGGAGGACTAGGTGCTAAAACATCCCACCATTTGGCTGCCATCTTGGACATCTACAAATTTCCACAGGTTTTTAGAACTGGGACAAATTATTTGTCTTACCATTGCCTTTCTGGGAGGGTAGCGTGTGGTTGCTTGTGCAGATGTATATTCCATTAAAACAAATGTAGCACAAACATTGAAATCTTAGCCAGTATTCAAAGAATTCTGGAAAGTAAAGGTGGGCAGTTAGAAAAGTTTCATAAATCATTTTTAAGTAGTAATGTAACTGTAAATGGATAAAGTGTAAGTTTCTCAGGGCAGAAACCAGTGCTGTTTTTCCAGAAAAAGAGGTGCCAGAACTCACCACGAATCCTTCCCTTGCTCTCTATTAATGGCAATGGTACCTACCTTAGAGGAGCCGGAACTGAGATCTGGCTGAAAAGAAGCCCTGCTTTTGCTTTTAAATTTTCGTGATGTGCATTTTATTCTTCCTTCTGTAAATCAATTTAATACTTATTTTGAGCAGCATAGAATATTAGTAAATATAAATAAATAAATAAAATATCCACGTCTCCTTAAATCCACTCCTTAAAGTATAGGGGAGCATTTTACATTGAATGAAGACTCTGAGCAGTCTTCACAAGCAACTCACATCTTATATTAATTTTAAACAGAATGTTCAGTTTTCCATAAAATCACACAAACACATCTATAGGTTTACAAATCAATTTGTAAAACAACTTCCTGAATGTTTCCCCATTTTAGTTCACCTACGGTGATTTTGTCCCCATGCTGAAGGATCACTTTCATTCACTGCCTTTGTATCGGATGTCTCCAACTGAAAACCATCAGTACAAGGCAATTGTCCAGCTACTTCTTCATTTCAAATGGATTTGGGTGGGTCTAATGACGATGAATGACGAAACAGGAGAATTATTTTTGAGCTATCTACTACCAATACTTTCTCAGAACAACATCTGTGCTGCCTTCACTGAGAAAATTTCTGTAAATGCCTTTTTTGGTGACTTCTTAAATTTGCAAGAAAAGTGGAACAAAATATTTGCAGATGTTACAAAAAGTAAAGCCAACACTATTGTTGTCTATGGAGAAACTTTGACCATGATAACATTGAGAGGACTGCTGCATGAAGGAGAATCTGAGTATGGGAAATCATTTGGTAAAGTGTGGATTATGGTAGCCCAGATGGACCTTGTAGTCGTGTCCATGTACAAGGACTGGGATATAAAAGCCTTCCATGGTGCCTTAGCCTTCACAGCCCACTCACAGGAGGTGCCAGGATTCCAAAATTTTCTTCATAAATTAAACCCTCATTTGATGAAGGGAGATGGCTTCATCCGACCATTCTGGGAGCAAGCATTTGGCTGTTCATTTCCAAATTCCCATTTTAATGGAGATGATGTGGACACTTGTACTGGAGAAGAGAGGCTGCAGAATCTTCCTGGGCCTTTCTTTGAAATGAGCATGACTGGCCATAGCTATAGTATCTACAATGCTGTACAGGCTCTGGCAAATTCAGTACATGCCATGTACTCATCCATATTCAAATATAAAGTCACGGTGGAAAGAAGGAAGCTACAGCTTAAAACTATGCAGCCATGGAAGGTAGTAGTTTTCACAGCAATCTGCCTTCACCATGAGAGCACAAGATCTTAATGCAGCCTTCACCCATCTGATGTCTTCCAGATGTGTATACCATGACTCCCATCACTTTCAGTCTGCAGGGACAATGGTCAGAAATTATGGAAACTGTATTCTAAAACATTTGGAGGTCATCAGTTGGAGAAGGCTGTAAGTGTCAAGAGTATGTGATCTGTAGCCATTCCTCATGAAGTCTCAATGCTGTTGAATTTAATTGTGTAATTTGAAATTGACATTTGGACATCAGAAACCAATGGAATTCCTCTCATTTAAATATCAACATATATGACCCTTTCCTGAATATTTCAAAACATCAAAATATGAACAACAACAAAGTAGTATGAGTGGAGCATCATTTCCCTACATAATAAAGATAAGAAAACATCATAAAAACATTTTAAAATGAAGAATTATAAAGTGCTGAAATCTTGGGAAGGCAAGGTAGAAGAGAATTTTTTTCAACAAATGTCAAATGCATTAGAAGGGCTTGCTTTCCTTCTAAGGGAAGAGAATTCTGGGGAACTTTTGCCACAAATTTAAAAATGCATTTGTGATTCACAGGGTGTATTTAACCCTATGAACAAATATCCACCCACAAATCTAAATGAATGGGGTGGGTAGAGGAATTATCTTGGATACTAATGCAATTCCAACACTGATTTATTTTTCCATTCCACCTAGCTGCATCCTATTCTGAGGAGCATCTCATTTAACAACAGTGCAGGAGAAATCATGCACTTGAATGAGAATGGAGAATTGACAATGGGGTTTGATATTACAAATCTGATTACTTTCCCCAATAAGTCATTTGTTAGAATGAAAGTTGGAAGAATGAATCCTTGGGCTCCTCATGGCAAACATTTCAGCATTGATGAAGATGCCATTGTGTGGCCTAGAAGTTTTAACCAGGTGGGACATCACTATTGCCTTTAGCTGCCATAAAATAAAAGGAGGGAGGGAGAGGAGAAACAATTGTTTGTAGCATCCTTAATAGGATGTTTCTATAGTCTTTATCTCAGCATGTATATATTGGCAAAATGTGAAGCTTTTTTTCTTTTTTCTTTACTTGCAAAGAAGTCCCACTGTGATGAATGGAGTGTGTATAGGATATTCCAATTTTCCTGCTGAAAATATAAACATTTCTCTGTACATTTTTAAAAGATATTATATTATAACAATGATATGTGTTTTTAACTAATGCTGTGTTTATTTTATCAGTGACTTGTGACATAAAAAGACAAAGAGAAGACATTTCATTTTTGTTTCCATTCTTCAAGTAGACTGCTTTTATTGGGAGCTTTTATTCAGACCCTGATACACCAGCTTTCATATTCATGCCCATTCACACCTTGTTCTCTCTTCTTTTTGCAGCTCACTTCATTTTATTTTTTTTAATAATAATTTTTACTAAGTTTTCCATTTAACAATCCAATCATATCACATTAATTATTCCAGATTATACCAATACATATCATAAAGTCCAAATATTTTGCCAAATTATAAATTTTTGTTGGGGGTTCCCATGCTTTGAGTTCAGTAGGGTCCAATCATCTCATATTTCTGCTGCTTTTAGTGTTCACCAGTCCCATCTTGCAATCTTCTTGTTCTTTTCCTTTATCTTCTTAATAGCCTCTGAGTTGTTTCCACAGGTGAGTTAAAGTAAGCAATATTATGCTTCTGTGTGAACTTTGTAAGGCTCTCCCTTTTTTTAAAGCTGGTAAGACTTTTGTTTGCAATAAATCCTCACACGCTGATCCAAAAGTCCTCCTCGGGTGGCAGGGTGGCAGACGCCATCTTTCCCAGTTCCAATGAAATAAAATCTAGGTGTTTGCTCATTAATTTCCCCAGACAAGTTGCACCATAAATTAGTCTTTCCAGAGAAGAATTGCCAAGTCAAACTTAGAATACAAACATGATAACAGAGCAATGGCTTGCCTCCCCCTCTGACTGTTAATCTTGCAACATAGTCTGTCTCATAATGGCGGATCCCGATTAAAAACTGCATCACAAGAGAGCCTTTTATTTTATTTTCAGATATTTCAAAAAACCAAAGCTTTAGTTGATATTTTTATTTCCACACAGTTTATTTTCCAATCTCACTTGCTATAGGTCGTATTGACGGTTCTTCTAGGGGAGGGGTTGTTAGGTAATATTGTAATAAAGAAAAGAAAAAGCCCCCCCCTTTTCCGTTCCGTTTCAGCATACCGGCATAGATGTTATTCTTTGGTGTTATCTTCTTTCCAGTCCAATCCATCACTCTTAACTTCTCAGTGGCAGGCTTAATTAGCAGCTAACATACCCTTTTCTTCGCTCGAAGCATGTGCAAATCTTATATCCAATTTTTCATCTTAAGAAATGCAACTAGGGTCGCACTCGGAGACAGCGTCCAGGAGATCCGAGCTCGCTCGAGGGCTTTCCGTCCAGTGCCCTCACTCCCTCCTTCTTTCAAACTCGGGGGTGATTTATGGGCAACCACGAACAAGGCTGCATCTTCCCTTACACTGGGAAGAAAAACAGGAGGCTGATTTACTCCCATATCAGCCCCTTAATTACTCGTGTGAGCTGGAGAGATGGTATTGTTGGCCATCTTCCAAGGTGCCCCTAGCGGAGCCCTTTTTTTGCAACTTACTTTAACCCCCACTTTTCACATTAACTCCTTTTTTCTCCACCTTCCACCTTTCTTTTCTCTACTCTCCCTTGCACACAAACCACCACACATTTCCCTGACTCCTCCTCTCTTCTATTCTGCAGCCTATGCTGATACATATGACTGTATCTTTAAGATGAATAGAGTCTGGAGAGCAAGCCTTTCAGTTAGCTAGTTCAGTAAGAGAAGGACAAGCTTTGGATGTGTTGTGCATATACATTCAATATACCCAAACAAACCTCTGCCATTGTTTAAAACAACGAAGTTCCTCTAAGTTATCTTCATCCCTACTTTATTCCAACTTCCTTTTTATGGAATCTAGCCTGACTAGGTTAATGAAGACAGGGAATGCTACCAGCACAGAAGGTACAAAGACTGGCTATCCCAGTTCAAGACACTGCTTAGCACCTCATGAGCACCTGCACTAATATGACAGAATCCAAGGAGAATACTGTGAGGATAGTGATGTTATCATGCTATTTGATAAATATATATTCTCAATGCTAATTATTCACATTTCCTGAGTAGGTCATGCCCCTTTCACTCTGTAACGACAACTGTCAACCTGGTTACCAGAAGAAGAAAAAAGAGGGGGAGCCATTTTGCTGCTACGATTGTGCTCCATGTCCAAAAGGGAAGATGTCTCATGAGAAAGGTAGAATATGCACCACCGAGAGTCGTCTAGCATTCTGCACCGTTGGGCACATCTAGTCAAGAGTATGGTAGCAATGGCACAAAGGTCCTCTTAGTTCAAGTGGTTTGTAGGTGAAGATAGTAGTTATTACTGGCCGAGAAATTCTTTACCTAGTATTCCTGGAAACTATCCTGATATCAACCAACTCAAAATAGTAGTTATGGGCACTTTTCACCATGGAACCAAAGAAATGAAAGAAATGCATCAGTGCACAATACTAGGGACCTTTCTTAAAGGGAAATAGTTTTTGAATTCATGGTGATGCTCACCACCAAAAGTGCCCAAGTGCTGCATTTGACCAGATAAATGAGTAGTGTCTTTTTCTGCAGCCCTTTTCTTTTCCTAGGCAGTTCAAGCTGTGAGGATATCTTAGAGTAAGTTGGAGGTGCCAGGTTGTGATGATGATTGTGGGGGCAAATGTTGAGTGTGTGATGTCAGGACATGGATGGGGGGGGGGAGCTGGGTGCAGAGCTTACCTTGAAAGTTGTGCATTAACACAAGCACACACTTTTGTCTTAAAAGGAAGACATCATGATTTGATTTTTTTAAGGGGAAATTTTAAAAATAGGAAATCCTATTTTAAAAATAGGAAATTGTATTCCAAAATGCAAATCTTAGCTTCTTGGCTACAACTGCAAAAAGCAAGATCTGAAAATGTTTTTCATCTTTTTTTTCAGATGCAGAATTTTGTACAATGTGCCCAAAAGATCATTATCCAAACAAGGAAAAAGATCACTGCATTCCAAAGCTAATAACCTTCTTGTCTTATAAGGACCCTTTAGGGATGAGTTTAGCTATTTTTGCACTTTTCTTTTCCTTGATCACTGCTCTAGTGCTAGGAGCCTTTATAATGCACCGTGACACTCCTATTGTCAAAGCCAACAACCTGAACCTCACCTACACCCTCCTCATCTCCCTCCTGCTCTGCTTCCCTTGTGCTTTGCTGTTTATTGGACATCCTGTGAAGGTGATGTGTCTCCTCCGTCAAGTTGCATTTGGCATGGTCTTCTCAGTGGCTGTCTCTTCTGTGCTAGCAAAAACCATTACGGTGGTTCTGGCTTTCATGGCCACCAAGCCAGGAAGTAGCATGAGGAAATGGGTAGGGAAAAAGGTGGCCAACTCCATTGTTCTTCTCTGCTCTCTTGTTCAAGGAATTATTTGTACCGTATGGCTAGCAATTAATCCTCCATTTCCAGATATTGACATGAATTCAGTGACTGAAGAAATTGTACTTGAATGTAATGAGGGGTCTGTGACTATGTTCTACTGTGTCCTGGGTTACATGGGCTTCCTGGCTATTGTGAGCTTCACTGTAGCTTTCCAGGCTAGAAAATTACCTGACAGTTTCAACGAAGCCAAACTAATCACTTTTAGCATGCTTGTGTTTTGCAGTGTTTGGTTATCCTTTTTTCCCACCTATCTGAGCACCAAAGGGAAATACATGGTTGCTGTGGAGATCTTCTCCATCTTAGCCTCCAGTGCTGGGCTGCTGGGTTGCATCTTTTTCCCTAAATGTTACATTATTTTGCTGAGGCCAGAACTGAACAAAAGAGATCACATAATAAAGAGAAATGTTCACTGATGCTTGTGGACATTCTGCAACCTTTAGAGTGGACCAAAGTTGCAGAGTAACTTTCCAACATGACTTCCACTCTCAGGCTTTTATATATTTGCAGTAGGAGATGACTAATGCATCTGCTTTGTAAATTAGCTGACATAGATTATTCTAGTTCCACAGGGTTCCAGAATTATTTCTGGAACAATTTGATGTCCTCTGCTTTCCCTTCATCTGTCCTTGAAGCCAATTTCTGTTTTGTATTCAAGACCAGCCTTTATTGCAGTGGGATGAAACTGAATTGGAAAAAATGCTTATTCTCCCCCCCCCCCCTCTTTCTGTCATGGTTTGGAAAATTTTACCCATGTGTTGCTTTGGAATAGTGTATCTGATGAAATAAGTCAACTGGATCTGATAAGAGATAACATCCTAATTGACATGTGATGATTTCATAAATCACCATTCCAATTGCCATACACAGTACAACTAAAAACCAGTGTTCTTGCAAGATATGGTAGCTAACGCAGCTCTAATTTTTTAAAAAATTGTAGTTGGCACCGGGAAACAGGCCTAATGTCTACACTAGTTGGAAAGCATGTGTAAAGCTATAATTATTAATCAGAGGTGCTCTTGTCCCTGGGATTTGTCGTTTCCATAGCACATTATAATGTTTGTCCTGCCTATAAGGGAGCTTCCTCCTCACCTTCTCTTAATAAACATGACTCAGGAGCACTAGTTGCTTCTGAAGGGAAGTGTTTAAGGGTAATGATGTGAACACTGCACAGCCAATAGGGAAATATGGGTGGGGGACTTGGCTTTAGAAGCCTGCTCCTCCTCCAACTCTTCCTCCATGTGAATTTGCAGTAGCCAGCCTCCGTCTCTCTTCAGATGCACTATGGTGTTGGCAAGTCATCTGCTGAAGATGAAAATCCTTTGGGAGGGGAATTACTGCTATTCCAAGTATTGTAAAGGTGTGGCAGGCCTGACATGGTACCATAGGAAATAAAAGCAAAATCATTAATTTCCCATAATCTCTGGTTGGCAAGTGATGGTCAGCCATAGTGAAGACTCTTTACAAAGCCACCTCCCAGTCCTTTGGCGGATAAGTCATTGGGTGGAGTCCTTGTTCAATTTTGGATGTGGTGGTAATTTGGAGCATCACCCTGACCCCATGCAGGCATGATATCACAGGGGTCTGGGTGAAAGTTTCTGTCCTGAAGCCAAGTGGAGGGCAGATGGGCTATAGAACTTCTAATAGCAGCCTGGTGAGTAGGCAGCTTAGTTGACCTGTCTTGAGGTGGTCCTTAACCCAGGCACAACCTTAAGCAAATTTCCACCTTCAACCCAAAGGCTAATTCAGGATACATGCACAATTCCTGAACCAAAACCTAGCTACATCTGTAATCAAATAAAATTTTAATTCCATAACGTAGTTGTGTTAATTTGTTATCCTGTTAATACTTCAGTCTTTCCCCATGGGTCGTACACTGTGCGTAGGTCCACAATCCAGCCAAATATTTAATGAGTGCAGCAGGAAGTAGGGTTGGCATGGCAGTAAGGCAAGAATCCAATTTCCCATTGCACCTGCCCTTCCTGATGGAATGGTCCTCTATCAGAGTTGGGAATGGCCTTAATGCCCTCTCTGAGAATCACCCAGCATTGAGCCCTGGTGTGGTGTAAGTCAGGTGTCCAGGATCTGACTATGTGACAGCACAGCCACAGCCAATCTATCCCGCAGGCACCCTTTTCTATGTTGATCCTGCCCAATGCTAGTTCCACCAATATACAGAGGTCCAGTCATCATTTAACGACAGTAAGCCTTAAGTCACAGAGGGAAATGTGAAAAAACACCAACCAAGGAACCTATTAAGGGGGTGGGGGTGAGGAAACAGTTCTGACCCTGTCAACCAGCGACTGAAATGTTCTAGTGAGGCTGTAACACTGAGTGCGGGTGTGAAGCTTGCTAGGGGCAATGTGAGCAAGACCTTTTAAGGCCTCACCTCCTCCCTCTTGCAACATGCCACAGTGTATTGTTGCCCCCAAGATCTCAGACGATAGAAGGCTTCTGAGATCCCACTGTCAGGCTGCCAGAAAAGGGCTTCTGTCTGTGGTCCGACGCTGTAAGCAGAACCAGACACAGTGCTTGCAGTAATTAATTTTATTGCTCAGTAATCAAGGCACATCTATCAGATAAGCAAGTGAGTTGCAGAAGCTAAAATTCCAGCCCCTCTTCCCCCTTATTTATGCCTCCATCATTGCATTTTTTCACTGTGACTCAGCTTTTCTTAATTGTTTTAGCCTTTTCTCTCCTCTTCGTCCCTGTGCTGAGAGTGGGGGAGGGGAAGGAGCCTAATCAGGACTGTATTGCAGAGCAGGAGACACAGCCCCTGCTTCTTCTTTATCAGTGTCCATGGTTGGCTCAAGCCTTCACCCTCAGGCTGTCCCACCAGTCTGAACCTGGTTCAAAGTCCCCTCCCCCCTCCGGTCCCTCCTTGACCACTGGCTGCCACCACTCTTCCTTGTCCACCCAGTCCCTGACACCCACTTTCGAAGCCCTGAACCACCAGTGATGCCCAGAGCGAGACTTATGCCAAATATGAATTACTTTTGTGTGAACTTAGCTGATTCTTGGCAAAGGCAATACAAACTGAGCAAAATCTCACTGGCAACTAATTATCTCTTAAGGAAGATAATAATAGCTGCAGAATCCAGGAAAATAACCATTAGTAATTTTGTCATGCTAGCTGCAACTTCAAACACACTGGAGAAATGATAACCATGCATATCATTATCAAAATTGCTGCTTTTCTCTGATGCAATGGACACCCAGAGCCAGTAAGCAAGGTCAAAAATAAACACCTGAAAAGAGCAATAAAACCCTTGTGCTTTTTAGAATTGGATCTAGGACTATGTAGGGCTCAGACATTACCATACCCTTTTATATGTTAGGTTATGCTTTCAACAACTGATTCCACCATGATTTTTAACCAGAAAAAGTGATCCTGTGAGAATATTTGTTCCTCATACTTCCTTTTCCTTGCTGACTTCCACCTCACAGACTTGGGCAAACCGACAGAGAATTCACATGGTTATAATTTTGCTTCTTTGCCCATCAAGGGAATGAGTTACCAAAAGAGATTCACGTGGTATTTTTCAAAGAAAGAAAACAGCAATAACTTTGTAATTCATACTCTCTCTCTCAGGATGAAAAAGCACTGTTTGAAACACTGATGAACAAGGAGCTATTATTAAGTAAACAAATAGGATACCAGTTCACAGCTTACCTAACTAGTCATGCTGTAAATTTATGTAGCAACAAAATCATCCACCATTCAATCAAGACTGTAACAAAACTGATAACTCTTGAAATATGGGAATTTATCATTGCAGGGGAAGTTTTATGAACAGGATCGTGCTAGTGGTGGCCTTCCTTCTTGTCTTGCTGTGTCATACTGTATGCAACACACATTGTATTAATCTCAGCATGTTTGATGATCCACTCCCTACTCCTCATGGATTTTATCAGTCCGGAGACCTTCTCATCGGTGAGATAGTTTCTCAAGTCTTCTTCCACTATAATACCCTCTCGTTCATGGAACAGCCTTCACAGATGATGATTGATGAACCTTTGTAAGACATCTTTATCTCTCACTTGGTCATGATTGGAGCAAGTCATCGAGGAATGATGTGCTATAGTTGTAGGGTGACAAAAGTGTGACTGGAATTGTTATTTATCATTTTCTACAATATATTGTTGGACCCCCTAAACTTGTAAGATTCCTCCAGAAGCCAAGTAAAAATGAATGGCTTCTGTGCTTTTTCTGTTTTACTCCTATAGAAAAGAAAACTTGGTGGATTAAACCTTTATTCAGTTTCACCACAAAACCCCACATCTTTTTAGTTTTCAATTTCTTAGTGCCATATTATAGAGATAACAACATGTTTCTTTTCCCCAGTGGCAGACCTCAGGGTCTCAAATTTCATCAGTGCCCTGTTTGAAATGGTTTGCTAGCCCAAAACTATAATCCGGAGCAATCAAAAACTTGGACGTTTGCAGTTGAGTGCTGAGGTTGGGTGCAAATATGCTTTTGCTGTGATTTTTATTACAGCTTTATTAAACAGCTTTAACTCTCATTACAGTTCAGTCCCAAAGAATTATCAGCACATCCTGGCCTTAGCATTTGCTGTCAAGGAGATCAATGAGAACCCCAACATTTTATCAAATATTTCTTTAGGGTTCCACATCCTCAATAGCTATTATGCTGCAAGGATGACTTATAAGGCGACAATGAACCTGCTTTCCACACAACATGGGTTTATCCCCAACTTCAAGTGTGACAAACAGAACAATTTGATAGCACTCATTGGAGGGTGTATCTCTGAAATCTCTGCCAGTGTGGCCATCCTTTCAGCAATCTACAAGACTCCACAAGTAAGCTGTGTGAATGAGATTTCACAACCGTGGTACAGGCAAGAACCAATAAACGTGTGACCAGTCAACACACATCCAACTGATGTGCAACTGTGTGCATAGCCACACCAGAAAATGGGGTGGAATGCGTGCATGGGCATAATGGGGAGTAGTGGGGCAGAGTGGGCTTATGGGTCAGAAACACAACCCCTGCACAAAATGGTTGTTGCCTGTACACTATCTGGGTTTCAACAAACTATTTGATTTAAGTTTCCATGTTATTTTGGTTATCAAATAGGTTACATGTAAATTAACCAATTAACAATCTGGTGGATTCTGACCACATCAAAAAACTGTACACAAAGAGTGTACATTGATGGTTCCTCATCAACGTTGGGGCGGATTTAAACTGGGCTGCTTCAGGGCTCATCTTCAAAAAAATGCTTAATGAGCCAGACAAAGTTGATAATCCTTATAAATTTGTGGATGACTAAACCTGAGACGGAAAGTTAGCACTTTGGATGGCTTGAATAAAATTCAAAATTATGTTGATGCAGTGTAAAACTAGGCTGAAACTAACATAAGGAAATCTAATAGAGACAAATGAGACATATTTCATTTAGGAAAGTGAAGGAGAACCCCCAAGAATAACAGGTGATCAAAAGTGATATATGAGTAAGCATATCATGGTTGCAAAAAGATTTACTGCAATTTTAGACTGCATTCACAGAACCATAGATTGTATGTTATAAAATGCAATAATACCACTTTGCTCTGCACTAGTCAGCATCATGTGGAGTACTTTGCGCAGTTTTCTGTGGTGTAGCAAAAGAAGGCTAGAGACATATTTGAGGAGATTGAGAGAAGGGCAACAGCGATGATCAAGAGTACATCAAATAAATTATAGAAGAAATATTTGAAGAAGTAGTGCATGTTTAGAACAGGAGGCTAACAAGAAACATTGTTACTCCAGATGCGCAATAATGGTGGCGCTCATTTGTACAGGTGGGGCATCTAAGAGCAAGCTGAATCAGGGGCAGGCAGAGCCAATGGGTCAAAGTAAGTCAAAGTAAGCAAAGCTATTGGTAGACAGAATTGTCACCAAACTCACAATTAGATTTTATATACTGTGATTCATTAAGGGCTGTAATGCTTGCTTGTTTTTCAATTGGATAGATAGAATGAACAGAGGGCTCTATCAACATAGATGTTATTAAATCTCTGTGTGGCTGGTGCCTAGTTGGTGCTCACCAGCCTAGTCAGCTGTCCACATGGCACACCTAACATGGATGCTACAAGCTGCATTAACTCAGGAAGTCGCACCTTGTGGCAGGTGTTTCTCCTGACAGTGCAATTGGGGCTGAGGCAGAGCAGTGGCAGGAGAGTAGACATACGCTGTTGGCAGCTCAGTGTGTTATCAAAACAAACCTCTCAATCTGGCATCTGAACCAAGTGGCCCATTGCAATACACAATTACTAAGGGGTGTGTGTTCTCAGTTCTTCAACCAGAGGGTGGGCAGTGACTCGGGCAGATCATTGAACTCTGGATTTCCATGGGCTGTTGGAAGAGATTGCCTACAAGATTTCCTGCAACTCTAGGATTTAAAATTAACGTAAACATTTCCGCCCCCAGCTCACTTATGGATCATTTTTGCCATTACAAGGTGTTAATATGCTGTTACCATTTTTGTACCAGATGGTCCCAAATGAAGCTCACCAGCAAATGGGAGTTGTGAGGTTACTTCAACATTTTGGATGGACATGGATTGGGCTCGTGGCTGTGGACGATGACAGAGGGGACAGGTTTTTACAGACAATTGTGCCAATCCTTTCCCAGAATGGCATCTGCCATGCCTTCACCATAAGAATACCAAAATGGAATTATGTGGATGAGATGATAGACTATGTTTTCCAGAACTGGAAAAATTATATAGTTGTCTTTGAAAGAAACCCCAGTGTATTTTTTATTTATGGAGAACATCCATGCTTTCAGATATTAATAACATTGTTTTTTGTAGCACCCTTAAGTGACTTTCCACCTCTGGGTAAAGTGTGGATTGTCACATCCCACTGGGATTTTGCGGCACATGCACTACAGAAGAACTGGGATATGCAAACTTTCCATGGTTCCATATCCTTCACAGTTCACTCAAACCAGCCATTAGGATTCCAACAGTTTGTTCAGATATTAAGACCTTCATGGGCCAAAGGAGATGGTTTTATCCAAGACTTCTGGGAACCGGCATTCAGCTGTTCGTTAAACATTTCTCAAGGGAGGGAGGAGGAAGATGAAATGAAAACCTGCACTGGAGAGGAGAAGCTGGAGACCCTTCCCGGAATTCTCTTTGAAATGCACATGACTGGCCATAGTTACAATGTCTACAATGCTGTCTATGCAGTGGCACATGCTTTGCAGGCCATATACAAATCCAACTCCATAAGGAGAAGAATAGCAGAAGGGGAGAGGCTGGTATTTCAAAATGTGCAACCATGGCAGGTAATTACAACCCAATACTTTAAAAACACAAGAATAATAAAACCCAGATAACTTTAGATTAAAGGGGAGAAAGGAGCTGTATACTTGAATAATTCATTACCACACAAAAATGTTTGCAGCTGTATTTTTATTTTATTTTGGATTATAGGCATTCATATAATAAAATAGTGGGTTTAAAAACAAACAAGCAAACAAACAAACAAACAAACAAACAAACAAACAAACAAAAATGGATTAGAATTGCAGGTAGATAAAGCCACCAGAAATACGTTTATTTAAAAGTGTGAGATAAGCCTTTGTGACATTCGTTGAAATCATTTCAAGACTTTGTTGTCCCTTTGCTCATACGTTTTTCCAAACTAGATCCATCACTTTCTGAGTAACCTGTTATTCAACAACAGTGCAGGGGACACTGTGCATTTTGATGACAATGGAGAATTAGTTGCTGGTTTTGATGTTACAAACTGGGTGATGTTCTCTAATGGCTCAGTGGTAAGAGTAAAAATTGGAAGACTTGAACCCCAGGCTCCTCCTGGCAAAGAGTTAACCCTTAATGAAGACGAAATTACATGGCACCCAACCTTCAATCAAGTGAGACATTTGGTTAAATGCATAGCTCCCATCTTTCTTTGTAACTATGCAATAAAAAGATCAAAGTTCAGAATGTCCAGTTCTTATTGTTTGCTACCAATGACCCTTGCAATAGAAATCTTAAAAAATAACAAGACACTCAAAGACTAGGTTAAAATATATCAAGTGTTCAGACCTGCATATTATCCAACCTTATGATTGTTTAAAACTGAACTCTGTTGTGCTCAAGGAATAGGGCATTTGGAGAGGTTCTCTCTCTCTCAACTTGTGCCCCCAAATTTAGTCCCCCAAAATAATTCAGATTTTTAAAAATCCCGTTGGCACTTGACACTATTTTAGCTCAAAAAGTATTCTGTAGCTTTCCTGCTGCTTCTGCATATAAAGATATCCTATAGGTAAAGAACGTCTCTACATTTTATACTTTCCCCATTCCTGATTCTGTGAGCGAGAATGGGATGGATCATCCCTGGCCGAAAAAGACTTTGATGTGTTATGAGACATCTTTTTCATGTCTATATAAATATTGTTTTTGATAGTTTGTAGAGTTTGTCTCATCTTTGAGGCAGGCTATGACAAGCCCCTCAAGTTCCCTTCCAAATTCATCTCACCTCCCCTTTTAAAATCACGGTTGGACTCTCTAATGCCATCAATTTCAATAGCTCACTATTTTCAGAACAGTAGTCTTCAAGATACTTGGACCCTTTTCGGTTTTTTAATCCCATGAATGGAATCATTTGATGGGTGTAGTGGAAATAAGTCTATTGGCTGCAATCGTCCATTGTGCTCTTAATGGCTTTCTATGACATATTTTGGTGGCTTGGTGCAGCAGGGAGCCTTCTCTATTCATGTGTGCTTCTAAATCCATTGACATGGCTGATATAACTAGAAATGCATTAGAGAAGACTCCTAGCTGTATACATTAAGCCCCCCAACAAGATGGAGGTGGTGGAAATGGCTTGCAAGAGTGGGGCGGAGGGAGCTGGACCTACTCACATATTTGAAGTAGGGGGAAAGTGAAGAGCACTTAAACTCTTATTGCTTATCCCATAAAGGTGCTGCCTGTTTCTGTGTGCAATGACCACTGCTATCCTGGCTACAATAGGAAAAAGAGGGAAGGAGAGAAATTTTGCTGCTATGATTGTTCTCCATGTCCAGAAGGCATGATCTCTAGCCAGAAAGGTAGGATGCATGATACCAATAAATTTCCATAGCATACATATGTATTATATTTGCTTGGAGAATGTACTGGATATCCCCTGAGTATTTGTGAGGTCAGTTCACAAAACAGAATTTTCCAGATCCTTGGGAGAAAGGGAGCCTATCAATGAAATAGTAAAGTAAGTAAGTAAATAAATAAATAGGACTAAGGGATCGTGGCATCTGGAATTCAACAGCTGAAGTGGTGCCTGTCTATATAAGAAGTGGCAAGGTGACCTCCTTTGCCAGAGAGTGCCATAAACACTGAGAAGGCCCTATCTGAAGCCATAGTACCTCTTCAACATATATCCTACATGGCTAGGTTAGAGGCTACCTTTCCTCTTTCCAACCAGACCAACCTGTATTTCAAATGCTATCTAGACAAAGTCCTCTTTCATTTATCTGCTACCTGATGGATAGGATACAATGTAAGACAGTCAACGACCACATTTACAGCCTTTTAAACTATTGTAAAGGTAAAGGTAAAGGGACCCCTGACCATTAGGTCCAGTCATGGCCGACTCTGGGGTTGCGGTGTTCATCTCACTTTATTAGCCGAGGGAGCCGGCCTACAGCTTCTGGGTCATGTGGCCAGCATGACTAAGCTGCTTCTGGCGAACCAGAGCAGCACACGGAAACGCCGTTTACCTTCCCGCCAGAGTGGTTCCTATTTATCTACTTGCACTTTGACGTGCTTTCGAACTGCTAGGTTGGCAGGAGCAGGGACCGGGCAACAGGAGCTCACCCTGTTGCAGGAATTCGAACCGCCGACCTTCTGATCGGCAAGCCCTAGGCTCTGTGGTTTAACCCACAGCGCCACCCGCGTCCCATTTAAACTATTGTAGCTTCCACCAAAGTATTCTGGGACTGAAATTTAAGGGTGCAGAGATTTATTAGGAGACACCTATTCCCCTTCCAGAGCTACAATTCCCAGAGGGGTTTAACAACCAATCACTCGTTACGGGAATGTCTTATTTACAATGTATCAACAGAACACAAGTGAATAAGTTTTAGTTGATGAAAAAGGAAACATAATCCACAAATAATATAAATGACAAGTCAAAAGCACATTATACATATGGTCACATGAGAAAATAATGTGAAATAAGCTGTATTGAAACAGTGGCTGTTACACGCAAGGATTATCTGTGTGCTCTGGTTTCCGTCACGGTGTTCCGTTGCTCCAGAAGCAGCTGAATCATGCTGGCCACATGACCCGGAAAGCTGTCTGTGGACAAACGCCGGCTCCCTAGGCCTGAAAGCCGTCCAGGTGTCCTTTACCTTTTAACCTTTTATAATATGTAAGATTAAAAATAACTATAAAATTAAGACCCCCCTTTTATTTGTCTATGGTTAGAGGTCAGTAAGATGAGGTAAATCCAAACCGCGGATTCTGTGCATAGCGTCAGACCCCAGACCTCTAAACCCCCACAAAACATAGCTCTGTTGATTAGACTACTATCCTATTTCCCTCCCTTGCTTGAAAGATTCAGGCTCTTTGCTTGGGAAATGCCGTGATTAAAGAAGTCAGCATTCAAAGGTGCATTGCCATAAGCTATATGGCTAAGCGAAGCATGACTACTTTTAAATGGGGGGAGGGCAGGGTCCATCACTTGGGCTGGGCTGTGATATTGTGTAGTGTTTTTGTTTTGTTGTGGGGGTTGTTGCTGTTGTTACTGTTATTTTTCTTTATCTTTATTTTGGGAAATTATTCAATTTGCTTGTGTCCTTTTTTGTACTTTTCAGATATGGACGCCTGTGTCAAATGCCCAAAAAATAAGCATCCCAACAATTACCAATCTCAATGTATTCCCAAGGTTTTAAGTTACCTCTCTTACAAAGAAAATTTAGGGATCATATTAGTTGTCTTGGCCATTTTTTTCTCTTTGATCACAGTTTTAGTACTTGGAACATTTATGAAGCACAATAACACTCCCATAGTCAAAGCCAACAATCAGACTCTGACCTACATCCTCCTCATCTCTCTCCTCCTTTGTTTCCTCTGCTCTTTTCTCTTCATTGGACAGCCTGGAAAGATTATTTGCCTCCTCCGACAAATGGCTTTTGGCATCATCTTCTCTGTAGCTTTGTCCTCTGTCTTGGCAAAGACCATCACCGTGGTTCTGGCATTCATGGCAACCAAACCAGGATCTAGCATGAGAAAATGGGTTGGGAAAGGCCTGGCAAATTCTATTGTCTTTTCCTGCTCCTTTATCCAAGCTGCAATTTGTATTCTTTGGTTAAGTACTTCCCCGCCATTCCCAGATAGGAACATGGACTCACTGAATGTGGAAATCATACTGGAATGTAAGGAGGGATCAGCTGCCATGTTTTATTGTGTCTTAGCCTATATGGGTTCCCTGGCCATTCTCAGTTTCATGGTGGCTTTTCTAGCCAGGAAGCTACCTGACAGTTTCAATGAAGCCAAGTTCATCACTTTCAGCATGTTGGTGTTTTGCAGTGTTTGGTTGTCCTTTGTTCCAACCTACTTGAGCACCAAAGGAAAATACATGGTGGCTGTGGAGATTTTCTCCATCTTGGCTTCCAGTGCTGGGTTACTGGGTTGCATATTTTTCCCCAAATGTTATATTATTGTTTTGAGGCCTGAGCTGAACAACAGGGAGCAACTGATAATTAGAAATAGAGAAAGTAAGTAAGATCATATTGTTATTCATCTATTGTGTAAATTTATTTGCAAATGTTGATGGTAGAGATATGATAAGCAGACAACCACCCTTAGATTTCTGTGACTAGAGTTGGACTGGATGAATCTCACCCCAATTTTGCCATTAACGCCTATTATGTTCTTTTCCCACTGAATGAACATGTAGCCATTCTAAAGGAAGTTGTGTCTTTACCCTTCAGAGATCATGGGGCTTGTTGTGCAGCTCTTGCATCACCCCCTACACAAAATACACATCCAGATTTGCTATATTTCTTTATTTCATAAGATTTATACACCATTTGATTGTAAAAACAACCTCAAAGTGCTTAAGACAATAAAATTATCAATACCAAGAATTGATAACAATAATTTAAAACTTTGGGAAAGTTAAAATAACAATAAAATTCACATCAATCCTCTAAATATTTGTGTAGACTTGTGTGATAGTGCAATGGCACTTTCCCCCCGGTGCTGTTGGACCTGCCTCCACTTAAATATAGTGCACCCACTTCACAAAACACCAATTCCACGAATTCCTACAAACTACCCCAGATTATCTTGTGGGGGACTTGTGTGAGGGAAAACTTAATAATTTGGAGTTTCAGGCAGGATTTGATCAAATAATCAATAAGGAAGTTTATGACACAAAGTGGGTAAAACATAGGATACTTCAGATTATAATGCTATTTCACTTCAGTTCTTTCTCAGTTGTTTCACAGCTGTTGCTGCTTAATACTTTGGTTCTTAAACAAGGTGGTGCTTCCCCTCAGTTACACACCCCTTTGACAACCCTGCTCCTGAGGTACTCCAGGTAACAGACCCAAGGGATCACCACACCCCTCTTAAGTGGTTTGGGGAGTCTTCTCTTTTCGTAGCAGAATCTCCCCCCTCCTGACTGGAATGAGACCAAAGTAGACTGTATCTTTCCAATTTCTACTTCTGCTGCCACTGCCTCAGCCTCAGTCTCCCAGTTAACTCCTGGCTTAATACTCTCACAGGACACCACACACTGTCCTTCACTCTAAGCTCAGAGTCTCCTTTCTCTAGCTTTTGATCTATTCCTCAGAGTGGATGTTTCTACTCAGAACCAACTCTCTCTCTCTCCTTTCACTCCCTATCTCCCAACCTATCTCACAACCAAAAAGACCTGCCTCTCAAAATCCTCTCCTTTTCAACCCTCTCTTCTGGAACCCTGGCCAATCAGAAGCTGCTGTTGGTTAACCATTTGTTGGCAGAGAAAAAAGAAAAAGAAAGCACACAGTGAACCAACTTGCCCAGCAAAAACAAACTTTTCCGTCACAACTTGTCTAAAAAAAATATTCAGACACCAAAAGGAATACAATGAAGTTGCCTGCCACAGGGAATTCCAAAGTCTTGCCACACTCAAAGACCATGTTCATACACATGCAGAATAGGTATTATGTGGTACCTGTAACAGTAACAGTTTGACCAATCAAAGTGCTTGAATGGGCATATATATCTCATAGGTAAACTGGTCTCAAATTGTTAAGGGCTTTATATACTAATCATAACATCTTGAACTTGGTGTGGTAGCAAATTGGCAAGCGGTGCAGATCTATGAGCACAGAAATTGTATGCTGAGAAGACCTAACTGCAGTCAGCAATCGTGCTGCAGCATTCTGCAGTTACTTCAACCCCTTGATCAAGTGGAAAGGAAGAGTTCCACAGAGTTTATTGAGTAATCTAGTCTTGAAATAACAAAAGCATGAACTAGTGCGGCCAGGCTTTCCAGGTCCATGAATGACTGTAGTTGTCAAATCAGTTGCAGTTGGTATAAAGCACTTCTAGTCACTGAGGCTACCTGAGCTTGCAATGACAGAGCTGGATCCAGAACCTGACTCTCAGGCAAGTGGGGTTAGGAATTCTGCCTAAGTAGTCTGACAACTGTATGCAGATGATCCTAAAATGAGTAGAGTTGTGCCTATAAAAACATTTAAAGACACACACACCCCGGAATATTCATTAGTTGAGGGGATCAGTGCAGTCAAGGCTGCTTGTCAGCACTCATTTTTCAGCTCCTGTAAAGGTCTGTTTTCAGCAGAGGTGGAGCTAGCTGCTCTGGCTCCTGGAGCGGCACGCATGCTGTGCACCCGGAGACGGGGCTTGCCGCCTGTGGGGTGGGGCTAGGCACCCACGGGGGGTGGGGCGAGCATCTCAGGGGGTTCCGCCTGCGGCGAGCATCTCAGGGGAGGTGTTGGCGGCGATGTCACCTCACCTCAAGGATGACACCCGGGGTGGCTGGCACCTACCGCACCCCCTTTCTCCATCAGTAGTGTTCAGCAGACCCTTTCAAGTTGCCAGATGGCATTGCTATGATGTCAGGAAAGTAGCAGAAATTCAGCTACCTTTAGGAACACAGAAAAAGTTGTGCTTGTTTTGGCCAACATGTTTTCCTTCTCCAGCAAGTATGTTAGACAGAGTGTCACCAAGAGCCTAGTTCCTTGGGGGAGGATAATTACAGTTTTTGCCATTCTCAATTGCATACATTGTGATTGTCATTAATGCCTCTGATATGTGCCATATTTTTCTCCTTTTGACCAAGCCACCTCCTGGTTTCCAGAATCTGAATCCTAACAAAACACCAACAAAGGCCAAGCTATGTTTTTAAAAACCTTGCTTGTTGTTCAGAACTGGAGCTAAGGACCCAGGCTCCAGCATACTCCAGTTCCATATAGTTTTCTGGTATATGTATGTAGATAGAGGATACAGGTTCCAAATATTGCATCAGCAGAGGCTGCTGCTTTTCAAGACAGACTGCTGTACATACCTGTTGTTATGAAAGAAGGCGGAAAATCTGGCATCTGCACTGGGAGGGGAATGACCATAATTGGGACAGTGTTATTGGAGATGTTTCTAATGCTGTTGCAGATACCTCACAGTGAGTTCCAGGAGCATGCTGCAAGATGCATTGTTCATGACCCCATCTATACGCCTCATAAGTATTATAAGTCAGGCGATCTCATAATTGGTGGGGCTGCCTCTCTGATGCTACTGTTTTTGGATTCATTTTCCTTCACTGAATATCCTAATCCTGATGCTAGCTTTCCCATGTAAGGATCTTTTGTTTTTCTGTATTATGACAAAGGTTGTCAGCTGCAGCCTTAATGGAATCAGTAGCACACATGTGAATGTTTATCAATAAACACTGGAGGGGCATATAGATATTCAGAAGGTGCTATTAATCGTTTTTAAAAAAATCCATGCAACTATACATGATTCGTTCAATTTCACATATAGTTTGATCATTCTTTTAAATCATTTGAAATCCTCTAATCCCACAATGCCAGATACATTGCCTCAGGATCACGGTGTAATAATATATACATGCTATCACTTTCTACATGTTTCAGCTTTGTGTGGTTCTGCAAGTTTGCTATGCTCTCAGCAGTCTATCAACTAATTTACATGCTATTGATGAAGCAGGACAGCTACTAAACAACTTTATTTTTGTTACATTTCCTGGTGACTTATTATCTAACTTCCCCCCCACAGTGTTGTGACAAAGAATTACCAGCATGTCCTGGCCTTGATATTTGCTGTAAATGAGATTAATGGAAATCCCAAGATTTTACCTAATGCTTCCTTTGGATTCCACATCCCTGAGAGCTACTTCAGCCAGAGGTGGAGCTACCACATTGCAATGGAGTTTTTCTCCACACAGTACAGATTTGTCCCTAATTATAACTGTGATGTCCAGAACAACCTCATAGGAGTCATAGGAGGACTGGGTTCTGAAACCTCTTACTATTTGGCTGCCATCTTGGACATCTATAAGTTTCCACAGGTATAACATACTCTTGGAACACTGAGTTCTCAAAACTATTTGTCTTTCTTGAGGAGGCAGGATCTAACTCCTCTTGGAAGGAGACATTAATCACCTTTCTGGCCCAGCCAGCTCCAGCTGTTCACTCCTTGCTAGCTTTTATCAGTTAAGAGGTTTGTGCTTTTAAATGTTCTTGGTGTGTATGAATGAACTTTATCACGGTCACCGACCAGGATAAAAACAACAACAACATATAAATAAGATAGCAGTTAGGATTTTTTTTAACTGATAAATGTTGGAGCAAATAAGGACAAAGAAACAAGCATAGGATAAAACATCTGAATAAAACACAAGATTAAACACGGATAATGGATGGATAAAAACTGATAATTAAAACAGATAAGAACTAAAAACAAATAAAAACATGCAGTTAAAACAACTGTAAGAGTGTAAGAACTAAAAGACTCACAGTTAAAACAACTATAAGAGGCTGCAGAGTAGAAGCCTCTGAAATAAAGGACACTCACAGCATTAGATACTGATGTGTCAATATGGTGAAAACAGACAATTAAAACAATGTACAACAATAAATTTAGAAACAATGTGCAAACAATGTGGTGTGTATTTTATTCTTCCTTCTGTAAATTATTTTATATTTCTTTTGAGCAGTATAAAATATTGTGAATTTCAATTAAATATTCATGTCTCTCTATCTGCTACTTAAGGTGCAGAGGAGAATTTTATATTGGGTGAAGTTTCCGAGTACTCTTCACAAGCAACTCACATCATTTTAAACAAAATGTTCAGTATCTATAAATACACACATGCATGCACACCACCAACCCAGCCCTACAGGTTTCCAAATCAATTTCTAAAACAACTTCCTGAATCCCCCCCCCCTTTAGTTCACCTGCGGTGATTTTGTCCCCATGCTGAAGGATCAGTCTCATTCACTGTCCTTGTATCGGATGGCTCCAAATGAAATCCACCAGTACAAGGGAATTGTCCAGCTACTTCTGCATTTCCAATGGATTTGGGTGGGTCTAATGACCAGGAAGGAGGAAACTGGAGAAACATTTTTGAGCAATCTACTACCAGTATTTTCTCAGAACAGAATTTGTGCTGCCTTCACTGAGAAAATTCCCACAAAAGCCTTTTTCGGTGACTTCTTAAATTTTCAAGAAAAGTGGAACAAAATATTTGCAGATGTTACAAAAAGTAAAGCCAACACTATTGTTGTCTATGGAGAAACTTTGACCATGATAACATTGAGAGGACTGCTGCATGAAGGAGAATCTGAGTATGGGAAATCATTTGGTAAAGTGTGGATTATGGTAGCCCAGATGGACATTGTAGCTGTGTCCATGCACAAGGACTGGGATATAGAAGCCTTTCATGGTGCCTTAGCCTTCACAGCCCACTCACAGGAGGTGCCAGGATTCCAAAATTTTCTTCAAAAGCTAAACCCTCATTTGATGAAGGGAGATGGCTTCATCCGACCATTCTGGGAGCAAGCATTTGGCTGTTCATTTCCAAATTCCCATTTTAATGGAGATGATGTGGACACTTGTACTGGAGAAGAGAGGCTGCAGAATCTTCCTGGGCCTTTTTTTGAAATGAGCATGACTGGCCACAGCTACAGTATCTACAATGCTGTACAGGCTCTGGCAAATTCGGTACATGCCATGTACTTATCCATTTTCAAATCTAAAGTTACGGTGGAAAGAAGGAAGCTACTGCTTAAAAATATGCAGCCATGGAAGGTAGTAGTTTTCACAGCATTCTGTCTTCACCATGAGAGCACAAGATCTTAATGCAGCCTTCACCCATCTGATGTCTTCTAGTCGTGTATACCATGACTCCCATCACTTTGAGTCTGGAAGGCTGATGGTGAGAAATTATGGGAATTGTATTCTAAAACAATTGGAGGTCATCAGTTGGTGAAGCCTGTGTGTGTCAAGATCATGTGCTCTGAAGGCCTTTCACAAAGATATTGAATTTAATTGTATAATTTGACATTTGGACATTTATGACCCTTTCCTGAATATTGCAATACAACATTTTTCGGTTTTACAGTTTTCTCTGTGGAAATGAAAGAGATATCTATAACATTTCCATAAATTGTTTACGCTGAAATTTACAAGGTAGCGCTTGGTCACAGATATATTAGTGCGTTCAGAGCACCTGATTGCAAATATAACTACAAGTACCATCCTGTATTAATTGGCCTTTATAAGTATGGATATAATAATATTTGTATATAATGAGTAGCAGCTGTTAGTACCTGGACCTGGTATGGCCAAGGAGGTCATGAAGATGGAGTCAGTAAGGTCAAATGAGTGGGAACAAATAGGTCACATGGGCAAGGCCAAGTTGTTCTGTTTTTGTCACATCCTCCACTGCAAAGTTGTGGACATCAAAGCTTTGCTGTTATATAAGTACTTAGTGCCAACTAAACTGCAAAGTGTCTAATTTTGTTTTAGAAGGGATCCCTACTGTCACATTTTCTAGTGTGGATTGATGTCACAAAAACCATAAATTACTCAGAAGTCAGCATCACTAAATTTCATGGAGATGTTAACCAGATAGGACTGGCTCCTGTGAACTGTTTAGTGTCAAGGCTGTCATACAAAACTGTTAACAAGTTCCCTCCAAAACTTTCAGCCCTATGGAAAAAAGCCCCCCCCCCATCTTATTCACTTCTACAGCTTCTTTCCAGAATGTAGAGGGATATGAAATGGACTAGGGTATAGGAGTTTAAAATCGGCACTTTGGGTGATCTTTGACTATTCATGGACACCGTATGTCTCAGGGTTATGAAAATCAAATGTGGAAGAGGAGAATCATGGATGTCATTAAAGGAAACCAAACTCAGTTGTATTACTTGACTCAACACAAATAGCTGGTCATGGGAAGGTAGCAACATAAACAAGCCAATTCTATTGGGTCTGGTGGCTACCCTAGGCTGCATTTCTAATCATGCCTACTCTGAAATAGTAAAGGTAAAGGGACCCCTGACCATTAGGTCCAGTCGTGACTGACTCTGGAGTTGCGGTGCTCATCTCGCTTTATTGGCCGAGGGAGCCAGCATACAGCTTCCGAGTCATGTGGCCAGCATGACTACACCGCTTCTGACGAACCAGAGCAGCGCACGGAAACGCCGTTTACCTTCCCACCGGAGCGGTACCTATTTATCTACTTGCACTTTGACATGCTTTCGAACTGCTAGGTTGGCAGGAGCAGGGACCGAGCAACGGGAGCTCACCCCGTCACGGGGATTTGAACCGCTCACCTTCTGATCAGCAAATCCTAGGCTCTGTGGTTTAACCCACAGGTCCTATTAAATTCAGTGGGGCTTACAGATGGATAAGTGGGTTAATTTATTAACTGCAGTAAAATCACCTCCTGAAGCAGGCATTCTCTGGCTGTTTCCCAAACCAAAATGAAGCAAAACTATAATTTAAAAGCAGAACACAATTAATATGCAATTTAAAACATAATTAAAGGCTAACTTCAAGTTAATACTTTCCCAAGAATATGCACTTTAACATACAGACACTGCAAGTATATATAATAAGTTAAACACTTTGAAAGCAGTTTAAGAAGGGACAATATGAAAATAGCTTCAGCTATTATTTTTGCATAAGGGCAGGAAGTGAAGATGCCGTAGGGAGGAAAATCTGAGAAAGGAGAAGGGTTGGGCAGGGCATGTGTGGTTCACAGCATGCTTTAACATGGGGTGTATTTGACCCTATCAACAAATATTCCTCCACAAATCTAAGTAAATGGGATGGGATGCAAGTTTAGAGGAAATATATTGGATACTAATACAATTCTAACACTGATTTATTTTTCCATTCCACCTAGCTGCATCATATTCTGAGGAGCGTCTCGTTTAATAACAGTGCAGCAGAAACGGTGCACTTGAATGAGAATGGAGAATTGACAATGGGGTTTGATATTACAAATCTGATTACTTTCCCCAATAAGTCATTTGTTAGAATGAAAGTTGGAAGAATGAATCCTTGGGCTCCTGATCGCAAACATTTGAGCATTGATGAAGACACCATTGTGTGGCCTAGAAGTTTCAACCAGGTGGGACAACACTATAGCCATTAGCTGTCATAAAATAAAAGGAGGGAGGAAGAGGATAAACAATTGTTTGTAGCATCCTTAATAGGATGTTTCTATAGTCTTTATCCCAGTTTTGTATTATTATTATTATACAGTGGTACCTCAGGTTAAGAACTTAATTCATTCTGGAGGTCCGTTCTTAACCCGAAACTGTTCTTAACCTGAGGTACCACTTTAGCTAATGGGTCCTTCGGCTGCTGCTGTGCTGCCGCTGTGCAATTTCTGTTCTCATCCTGAAGCAAAGTTCTTAACCCAAGGTACTATTTCTGGGTTAGCGGAGTCTGCAACCTGAAGCGTCTGTAACCCGAGGTACCACTGTATGTTAATGAAACTGAGAATGCTACCAACACAGAACGTACAGAGACTGACTGACCATCCCAACTGACACTGCTCAACACCTCATGAGCACCTGCACTAATATGACAGAATCCAAGGATAATTCTATGAGGATAGTGATGTTACCATGCTATTTGATAAATATATATTCTCAATGTGAAATATTCAAATTTCCTGAATAGATGATGCCCCTTTCACTCTGCAACGACAACTGTCAACCTGGTTACCAGAAGAAGAAAAAGGAGGGGGAGCCATTTTGCTGCTATGATTGTATTCAATGTCCAAAAGGGAAGATTTCTCATGAAAAAGGTAGAATATGCAGCACCTAGAGTAATCTAGCATTCTGCATCATTGTGTCAAGAGTATGGCAATGATGGCACAAAGGGCCTCTTAGTTACAGCACCTTGTAGTTGGTGATAGTAGTCATTGCTGCCTCCGCTTCCTCCTGGCACCACAACTGGCCCTCCTTCCACTCACAGCAGGAGGAAGTGGAGAAGGGGTTGGCCATTGGAGCCATGCCATGCTTGGTTCCGTATTTTACCTCCACACTTACTGGACTTTGGGAGAAGGCCAGCCTGGGGCCAAAAAGGGCACAGTCCCCAGGAGCTGGTGCCCCTTCCACCTACAGTGAGGGAATCTCAAGTAAAGCACCCATGACAGACAGCCATCTAGCCTCCAAGGATGGAGAGTCCACCATCTTCTGAGGGAGTCTGTTCCACTATCAAAAAGCTCTTACCACCAGAAAGTTCTTCCTGATGTTGAAAAATCCTTTCTTGTAACTTGAAACCCTGTGGTTTGCGTCCTGCCCTACAGAGCAGGAGAAAACAAGCTTGCCTCATCTTCCATGTGACAGCCCTTTAGATATTTGAAGATGGCTGTCGTATCTGCTCTCAGTCTCCTCTTCTCCAGGTTAAACACACCCAATTTCCTCAACCATTCCTCATAAGGCTTGGTTTCCAGCCCATTGATCACCTTTGTTGCCCTCATCTGCACATATCCCAGCTTGTCAATATGTTTCTTAAATTGTGGTGCCCAGAACCGGACACAGCACTCCACATCTGACCAAGGCAAGATAGAGTGGTACTATTACTTCCATTGAATTGTGTGGCAGAGATATCTCATCCTGGAAGCTAGTGCAAATGTTTCAATCTCTCTCTGTTACCTGTTAAATTCAGCCTAGCTGGAACATTAGTAAGTAGTAAGGGAAAGCTTGCCTTAGAATACCATTGGTGCCAAGTGATATGTTAGTAGTTTTATTCATTTATCTTGAAAGTTGTACATCAACACACACACACACTTTTGTCTTCTTAAAGGGAAGACTACAGCATTATTTAATTTTTAAAAGGGGGGATGCTATTCCTAAACATGATTGTTTGTCGAAATAGAAGGAATAGCTTCAACTGCAAAAAGCAACTTCTGAAAAAGTTTTTCATCTTTTTTTCAGATGCAGATTCTTGCACAATATGCCCAAAAGATCATTATCCAAACAAGGAAAAAGATCACTGCATTCCAAAGCTAATAAGCTTCTTGTCTTATAAGGACCCTTTGGGGATGAGTTTAGCCATCTTTGCACTTTTCTTTTCCTTGATCACTGCTCTAGTGCTAGGAGCCTTTATAATGCACCGTGACACTCCTATTGTCAAAGCCAACAACAGGAACCTCACCTACACCCTCCTCATCTCCCTCCTGCTCTGCTTCCCTTGTGCTTTGCTGTTTATTGGACATCCTGTGAAGGTGATGTGTCTCCTCCGTCAAGTTGCATTTGGCATGGTCTTCTCAGTGGCTGTCTCTTCTGTGCTAGCAAAAACCATTACAGTGGTTCTGGCTTTCATGGCCACCAAGCCAGGAAGTAGCATGAGGAAATGGGTAGGGAAAAAGGTGGCCAACTCCATTGTTCTTCTCTGCTCTCTTGTTCAAGGAATTATTTGTACCATATGGCTGGCAATTAATCCTCCATTTCCAGATATTGACATGAATTCAATGACTGAAGAAATTGTACTTGAATGTAATGAGGGGTCTGTGACTATGTTCTACTGTGTCCTGGGTTACATGGGCTTCCTGGCTATTGTGAGCTTCACTGTAGCTTTCCAGGCTAGAAAATTACCTGACAGTTTCAACGAAGCCAAACTAATCACTTTTAGCATGCTTGTGTTTTGCAGTGTTTGGTTATCCTTTTTCCCCACCTACCTGAGCACCAAAGGGAAATACATGGTTGCTGTGGAGATCTTCTCCATCTTAGCCTCCAGTGCTGGATTGCTGGTCTGCATCTTCTTCCCTAAATGTTACATTATTGTGCTGAGGCCTGAACTGAACAAAAGAGATCACTTAATAAAGAGAAATGCTCACTGATGCTTGTCGACATCTTGCAATCCTTAGAGTGGACCAAAGTTGCAGAGTCGCCTTCCAACACAACTTCCACTCTCAGGCTTTTATATATTTGCAGTAGGAGATGACGAATGCACCTGCTTTTTCAATTAGCTGACATAGATTATTCTAGTTCCAAAGGGTTCCAGGACTGTTTCTGGAACAATCTGACAACCTCTGTTTCCCCCATTCTTCTGCTCTTGAATGCATTGTTTGCAAATATGTGCACACAGGAGAGAGCAGGCTACAGAGGATTCACAGAGACCATTGTGCCAGCACAGCCCTCCCCACCTGAGCCATTCATCAAGGGCTGGCCATTAATCGAGGGGACCAGCTACATGGCCAGTGGGGAAGGCTGGGCTGGCTCTGTGAACTCTCTGTGCCCTGCCTGCACAGGGGAGGATGGGGATCGCTGCATGGGGGCTCCTGGTTTGCATCCCTTCAAAATTGTGTGTCTGCTCTCTGGCTCCCTGCCTCCCCTCCACAATGCCCCTGCCCAGGAGTTCTTATTATATTTTTTCCTTTTTTAAATGGAGATCCTACTTCATTCTAGCATCTCAAATTGTAATCCTTCTTTGCAATATTGTTTGCCTTTGTAATTAAAGTGTAAACAAGCATCCGTAAAAAGATTATTGCATCCAGCTAAGAGGACAATCCTATGACAAGATCTTCCAGGATGCACAGCTAAATCCTGACTCAGTCCACAATCAGCCCTCCAACATGGGCTCAGAAGGTGTAACTTGGTCACAGCTCAGCTGAGGCTGGGAACATATTGGAGGCTTCGCGGCATAAAATACTATGGGAAAAGAGCACACTGAGAACAAATCAAATCAAAATGAATCTTTAAGAACAATATTTGCATCATTCTTTCTTAGAACATTTGAAGAAATAAATAAAATGGAATGGAATCACAACTATGAAAAATCAACAAACTCATACAAATACATAGTTCTGGAAATTAGATGTAGGAATATCCCTGTTTTAATTGGTCTGTTTGGGTTCAAATCAAGGATATTTGTTTATCACAAATGTTTAGCACAGTTACAGACAATACTTTGTAAAAGATAAAACCCTTATTTAGTATATTTCTTTATTATCAATATTTCTATAAGTGAGGGTATCAGGGTGGCTCAACATTAAAATACACAATGGAATAGATTGTAGGCATCCTCAAATCATTTTGGGGTACATTTGCAAACTCGAGAAATGTTGTGGGCACCCCACACAAATTGCAACCAAGCACACTCTGTATCCTCTTTTATTGCCCACAAATTTCCCCAAGCCTAATTTCAATGGGGAGCAGAGGAACAGAGAAGCAAACTGCATATTCCAGGGAAGGACTCTGCAGGAATATATGTGTCCATAGGCACCACACTGGCAACCCCTGGGATAGAGTCAAATATCCAAGTATCCTAAAAGGTGTTAATATCTAAAGAGCACAAAAACCAACCTGGTTAAATTAAAGATATGCCCTTAATTGATTCTATGACAGCCAAGGGTTGTTTTGTTTTGTTTTTCATTTCCCCACCGGTATCTCCTTTTGTTTCAAATACAGTGGTACCTCAGAAGTCGAATGGAATCCATTACAGAAGTCCGTTAGACTTCCAAAACATTCAGAAACCAAGATGTGGGTTCCGACTGGCTGCAGGAAGCTTCTGCACATAAGCCACATTGGACGTTCAAGTTCCAAAGAATGTTTGTAAACCAGAACACTCACTTCTGGGTTTGTAGCATTCAGGAGCCAAAACGTTCAACTCGCAAGGTGTTGGGAATCCAAGGTACAACTGTACTGCAATTTTCAGCGGCTGTTCATCTTGCTTTGTGGTTATAGAGCCTGTAGAGGAGGGATAAAGCTTCCCATCACCAAGTCCTTTGTAAACGTTCAGTTTCCTTTCACTGGGAACATCATAAAAGGACAAGACTTGATCATGCATATCTAGGAATATTCCTCATTTTGTAAGCTTTCCTTCCACTTTCAGGTGGGTCAATGGCTCTGTTCGAGCCCAGTGATTTTCCCCATCATCGCATCCTATGACCCAGTAGCCATTCTCAGGAGACAGGGTGACCCTCCCTTTTCTCAAAATGTTTGCAGAGGCAACTCCCAAGTCCCAAGTTTTCTTCTGACCAATTTCTACCTCCTAGTAATGATTCCCTTATAAAAATCCATGTTTTGCCAGAATGAATGTGCGGGAGTCAAACCTGTTTTCCCAGTCAGCAACATTAGGAAAAAATCCCGTGTTCTGAACACTTTCCCCATCTTTAGTCATTTTCAGTTTGGGGTGAGCTGTCTTGGGATCCAAGATCACATCCACTGCAAAGCAACAAAAAGGGCTTAATTCAAAACGCACACACTTGAGGGTTGCTTTGTGTTACTTTTTAGGACACCATTGCCCCCTTGTGGGTCACCCACACATTTGTAGTTACATGCTAGTGTCTTTTTCTTTGGCAATCAGATGAACCATACAAATTTCTATCTAAAGGGATTAACTAAGCTTGTTTCAAAAACTGCTGCAAATATTTTTGTGAACCCATTAGAGGGTTTTAAAAAAATACAGTCAGGAGGGATATACTTTTTGTTAAATATATTTTCAAAAGAGTAATTCATCCAATTCCTGTGCCAATGGGATTCTGTTACAATCCTCAGCAAAATTTTCTTGATACATACCTCTCATTCTCTGCATGCTAAACATACTACAAACTATCATTTCTTAGTGATTTTATTTAGGAACTTATTATTCAGCAGAAAACCAATCTTTTTGTCCTTTGCAACATAACTTACGTTCAATACTAGAACAGGGTTTTGTTTTTGTAAATGTAAATTATAGATTACCCTCAGTGTCTGCCTGGTTTGCCTGTAATTTTGGTTTTTTTTTAATGTATATTGCCTCAGATGGGCTTAAAAAGATATTTTTAGAGAAAACACTTATCTAAGTTACAAACATATTCTTCAGGTTGCAAAAGTGTTACATTGGTCACATCTTTTAAAACAAAACAAAAAACATTAAAACTAGCTTTCGCATACTCCTTTATTCTTTTTGTAGGGAAGTTCAAGCCAGTTAATACACAAATAGTTGAGTGCTAAGTTCAATTATGTTCAATTCATATTTGCTACAACACAACCTATTATGTAAAGAGGTTGACAGATATTTACATTGGTCACAAGAAAAGTACACAGAAAATCCATTCTGTTTCTGTAATTACATAATGAATTTTCCCACCAAAAATTTCTAAATTTTATGTTAAAACAATTGCATCCTTTTGGTTACAATTTCCCCCCATAGTTGTGATAATATAAACCTTTAAACAAGGATGCTTTTAGTCTAGGTTTTTTAAAACCACTTCTACTTCTCTCCTGCTGTTTTCATTAAACGGAAGATTTACACTAATCCTGAGCCATCTCTGAGATGTTTGCTTTCTTCCCATCTTCCTCAACAATGTCATCTTCTTTAAGCCACGGGGAAATCTTCAGTGGCTGGCTGTCTAGCTCTGCAGCTACAGAGCCTGTAGAGAAGAAGGGATACAGCTTCCCAGAACAACAAATAGAAAATGTGTATAACTTCCTATTATTGTGGACATCATAAAAACATAGGCTTCCAGCTGGCATGTTTAGGAATATCCCTATTTTCGTTGGCTTCCCACTCACTTTAAGATAGGTCCATTGTTCTGTCCGAGCCCAATAATTTTTTCTACCTTCGAGTCCTATAACCCAGTAGCCATTCTGAGGAGACAGCGTGATCTCCCCTTTTCTATGAGCAAATTCAGAGGCAACCCCTAAATCCCACTTTCTTTTCTCGCCAACTTCCACTTCCCAGTAATGTCTTCCTTTGGAAAAACATTCTTTTGCCAGAACAAATGTATGGGAGTCAAACCTCTCCTCACAGTTAGGAACCTTAGATATGTTTCCTGTGTCCCAAAAACATTTTCCATCTGAAACGTTCAGTCTTGGGTGAGCTGTCTTGGGGTCCAAGACCACATTAGCTGCAAAGAAGAAAAAAGGACTTAACACAAAGGCACAGACTTGAGCTATGCATTACACTTTAAGGACAGTGACACCCCCTTGTAGATCACACTCAGGCCTGAAAATAGATAATTACAAATGGCACCTGTCTATATATATATATATATATATATATTTGCTTTCGTAGATTTTCACGGGTACAGGAATGTAGGTTTTGGTGTCTTCGGGTGTCTTCCCGTGTAAGAGTTGGGGTGTCTAGGCGACGTTTCGACGAGGTCTCACTCGTCATCTTCAGGCTGGTGCTTTCGGCTTCTTGTTGCTGGAACAGAGCAGGGTCTCAGTGTTTGAGTTCCTATAAATACTGTTGAGGGGGTGTGGTGTATAGCCTCCAACGTTCTGGGCAGAGAGGAAGTTCCCAGGTTAGTGTGCCTTTTCTTCTTTTGTTCCTTAATTACTTGAGGGATATCTTGAGTGATTTCTTGAGTGATATTCTGAGTACCACTTAGGTGGGTCATTAAGTGTGGATTAGTTGCTATAGCTTTCGTGTCTTGACCTTTTGAGCTTGTGAAGAGTTTTTCTGAGAAGATGGCTGTACTGCACTTAGTTGTGCTCTGGCTTGGCTTCGTGTATAGGGGCGAGCTGTGGTTTTGTGCCCTGTGCCAGCCAGATCTGTGTAGGGATTGCAGGGGGGTGCAGCATCCGGAGGTGCCACTATGGTTTGGCTACTGGATGGAGTCTGTAATTTATCTGTGGAGAGGGTCTGGGTTTGGGTCTGGTGTGGTTGATTGGTGATGGCGTTCTGTGTGCCTCTGGTTCTGGTGTCGGTTTTTGTGGGGAGGGCTAATTTCCAGATGTCTGGCAGGCGGGACGTGTCGTCACGCTTGTTCATGTTGTGAGGGTGTTTCTCTATCTCGATGGCTTCCATGATTATTCTCTTGTGGTGATGTTCCATGTTAAAGAGCAATTTGGAATCTGCAAAATTAATTTCGTGTCCTGTTTCTTTCATGTGTTGGAAAAGAGAGGAAGTTTTTTCTTCTTTTTTGACGGCATTCTTGTGTTCTGCGATACGTGCATTTATTCGTCTGTTTGTTTGTCCAATGTACGTGGCTGGGCAGACTTTGCAGGGTATTTCATAGACCCCTTGGTTTTCCAACTGGATTTTATCTTTGGGGTTTCTGAGGATATTGGCTATTTTTTGGTTGGTGCAAAAGGCTGTTTTGATATTGTGTTTATGGAGGATTTTGCTAATTTTATCTGTAGTGCCCTTGATATAAGGAAGGAGGGCCATGCCATTGTTTTCTTCTGTGTCTTGGTTTTTGGGGGGTGTTTCTTTTTGGATTAGCTTCGTAACCCTGTTTTGCTGGTATCCATTGGCGATTAACACATTTGAGAGATTCTGTAACTCAGTTGTCAAGTGGTCTTTGTCAGCCAGGCGTTTGGTTCTGGAGATGAGAGTCTTGGCTACGGAGTTTATTTGTGCAGGGTGGTGGTGTGATTGTGCATGTAAGTAGCGGTTGGTGTGTGTTTTTTTCCGGTAGATAGTGTGTCCTAGGGAGCCATCAGGTTTTTTGTAGATTAGGACGTCAAGGAAGGGAAGTTGGTTGTTGGCTTCTATTTCCATAGTGAATTGTATTTTGGGGTGTAGGCTGTTGAGATGTGTGAGGAAGCTATCTAGTTTTTCTTTCCCGTGTGGCCAAATTACAAAGGTGTCGTCAACATATCTGAGCCAAAGTTTGGGTTTGTGTTCTGACTTGTCTAAAGCATTGGTTTCAAAGTGTTCCATGTACAAATTTGCGATGACCGGTGAGAGGGGTGATCCCATAGGTGCTCCTTCTATCTGTTTGTATCTTTGTCCATTGTGGATGAAGTACGTGTTGGTTAGGCAGTGGTTGGTCAGGTCCAGGATGTATTCGGGGGGATTGTATTTGTTTTGAATGGCTGTCAAGGCTTCATTAATGGGCACTTGTGTGAAGAGAGATACAACATCGAAGCTCACAAGTAGGTCATCGGGATATAGGTTTTGCTTCTTTATTGTTTCTATGAACTGGAAGGAGTTAGTAACGTGTGAAGCGATGGATTCTGCATAGGGCTGAAGTTGCTTAGCGAGAAATTTAGCGAGATTTTGTAGAGGTGAGCCTATGGAGCTGACTATTGGTCTGAGTGGTGTTCCTTCTTTGTGTATCTTGGGGAGACCGTAGAGTTTGGGGCATCTGGATGATTTTTCTCTGGGGATGATTCTTAGCTGGATTTCTTCACTGATAGGAGAGGCTTTTATTTTGGATTTGGTGGTTTTTTCCAGATAGGTGGTGGGATCTGTTTTTATAGGTTGGTAGGTAGGGTCTTGGAGTAGATTTGATAGTTTTGCTTGGTAGTCCGATGTGTTCATCACAACAGTGGCATTACCTTTGTCTGCTGGGAGAATGATTATGTTGTTGTCTTTCCTCAGGTTGGTGAGTGCTTTCTGTTCTTCTTTGTGTAAATTGCTTCTGGGTGGTTTGCTGGAGCAGAGGATGTTGGTGACTTCAAGTCTGATTTTATTGGCTTCATCTGGGTTGATTTTGGTTAGGCTAGCTTCGACTCCGCATATGATGTTTTCCGTGGGGATGCGTCTCGGGGCGACTGCAAAGTTGAAACCTTTGGAGAGTACTTTGGTTTCAGTTGAGGTGAGGATCCTGTCTGATATGTTATGTACTGTTTGTTTCATGGGTTGTTGTGGAGGGTGGCTGGGCTTCTGCCGTTTCTCTAGTTTGTGGAGTTTGTTGGTGTGTCTGTCTGTCTTATGTGAGGTCTCAGTTTCAGCTCTCCAGACGGCTAGTTGTTTGCATTTGTCCCAGAGTGCAGGGTGGATTTTGTTACAGAGTTTGAGGTGAAGAGTGAGCAGATCTTTGTTGGTTTGGTTTAGTAGGTATCTTTTCTTATGTATTTCGTTTCTGATTAGGGATAGTTCAGTTCGTTTCAGGATCCTTTCGGTAGCTGGGGTTTTAGAGTGGAATTTAAGTTGGAAGCATGTGGGAATTAAGTTGTTGTCTCGGCAGTTGCGTAGGAACAAGAGATCACATAAGATGGTGGCTCTTCGGATTTCTAGTTTCTCGTAGGTTCTTGTCAGCTGGAAGGTTTCCTCCCCGTAGAGGTGAGATATTTGCTTTCGTAGATTTTCACGGGTACAGGAATGCAGGTTTTGGTGTCTTCGGGTGTCTTCCCGTGTAAGAGTTGGGGTGTCTAGGCGACGTTTCGACGAGGTCTCACTCGTCATCTTCAGGCTGGTGCTTTCGGCTTCTTGTTACTGGAACAGAGCAGGATCTCAGTGTTTGAGTTCCTATAAATACTGTTGAGGGGGTGTGGTGTATAGCCTCCGATGTTCTGGGCAGAGAGGAAGTTCCCAGGTTAGTGTGCCTTTTCTTCTTTTGTTCCTTAATTACTTGAGGGATATCTTGAGTGATTTCTTGAGTGATATTCTGAGTACCACTTAGGAGGGTCATTAAGTGTGGATTAGTTGCTAAAGCTTTCGTGTCTTGACCTCTTGAGCTTGTGAAGAGTTTTTCCTCCTAAGTGGTACTCAGAATATCACTCAAGAAATCACTCAAGATATCCCTCAAGTAATTAAGGAACAAAAGAAGAAAAGGCACACTAACCTGGGAACTTCCTCTCTGCCCAGAACATCGGAGGCTATACACCACACCCCCTCAACAGTATTTATAGGAACTCAAACACTGAGATCCTGCTCTGTTCCAGTAACAAGAAGCCGAAAGCACCAGCCTGAAGATGACGAGTGAGACCTCGTCGAAACGTCGCCTAGACACCCCAACTCTTACACGGGAAGACACCCGAAGACACCAAAACCTGCATATATATATATATATATACACACATATACACATATATATATAGAGAGAGAGAGAGAGATGGGCACTCTGAATTTCTAAGTAAATGAAGTGTGCTTCAAAGAGTATCAAACCCATGCCCACCCCCATGCAATTCTATTTCAGTCCATAGTGCAGTGGAACCTCGGTTGTCAATTATAATCCATTCCGGAAGACTGTTTGACTTCCGAAACATTCAGCAACTGAGGCGCAATTGCCAGTTGGAAAAATCCATTGAAAAAAACTGAGAAACACGCCTCAGAAGGCATTCAACTTCCAAGGCACGTTTGAAAATGGAAGCATTCACTTCTGGGTTGTCAGTGTTTGAAAGCCAAAACGTTTTCAGGGCAGAATCAGTATGCTCAGAATCCCCTGACATGGAAGAGAGCGTTCGGTTAGGAATGGAGGAGGCAGAAGAGGAGAGGGTAGGAGAGCCCAGCGGGAAAATGTCAGCTCCTGTAGACGCAGGGAATCAGGAAGAGGTGGAAAGGGAGCAGGCAGCCTCACAGGCACCACAAGGGTTAAGCTCTGAATCAGAAGGAGGAGGTAGATTTACAACAGCTGGAGCCAGACACAAGGTCAAAAGACAGGTTCAAAGGAGAGTCGTAAAGTTCCCACACTTTAGATGCTGGAAATGGAGGAAGAGGTCACTGGAGGAATTTGATTCAACAGAGTCAGACTAATGGTGATTAGCTCATGATGACTTCTGTAAATACTTGTAAATAAAGACCATAAAAAGTCAATGGTGTGAAGTGGCAATTACTGTGAAGAGAGAACCGTACCTCCTTGACAAATGTTCAACTTCTGAAGTGTTCGACAACCAAAGTTCCAGCATGTTCAATGGGTTGTCATTTGTTGTACATTATTTACAGCACATGTGGACCTCTTTCTTTCAGGATGATTGGCACCTTCTTTGCATTTGGGGCAGCAGGCTTTGTGTTGATTTTTAAATAAATTATGCTAATCTGTAAACAAGTAATGGTGCACCCCTCTTAAACATGAATATGAAAAGCTGAGAAAAGGTCAGGAGGGATAGAAGGACAGACAAATATGAACACTCTAAAGGTGAAGGGTTTCTTACCTTTTATTGCTATCTAGTTTGAGGGGATTTGGCAAGGGAGCTGCCTTTGACCAAAGACAGCTTTGTTTCATTTAAGGCAAAGTTTGGAAGAAGCATCTCTTTGGACACTTCCATTTATCCCTGACCACTGACTGTGCTAGCTGGGACCAGGGACATCCCTGAGTGATGCAAGGTCAGATGCAAATCACACATAGCATTTTTATACAGCTAAAAGCTGCATCTGGAGCTGACTCAGAAAGTAGAGGAACTGACAATCCCATATCTTGGCAAAAATAAATAAATCCAGAAGGGTCTGAAAATCCTTTTGATGAGAGATAGGGATTGAACTTGAAACATTCTATGTACAAAACACACATTCTGACACTGTAAGTGCCACTTTAATTTACCCAGACCAGCACAAAAACCTTTATGACATTGGGGTTCCATTGTATCAGTTGTTTCTGGGAAACAGAGTATCAAGCACAGTCTGCTTGCTACACAGAGTGTTTTTCTTTTTTTTTTACTGCAGTGTATGTTGAAAAGTTTCAATAAAATCTAGGATCTAGGATGGATGAGAGAGAGAGAGAGAGAGAGAGAGAGAGAGAGAGATGTGGGGTTTTTTGCAGGATGGTCTACATAAGCCCTATGAAACAACTAGGGTTTTAATTATATTAATTAATATAATTAATTAATTAATTAATTAATTAATTATAATGATTAAAGACTGCAAACCCCAGTATTGATTTTAATTGGTTATCATTTTGCTAATTAGTATTTCCAAGCATTTGTTATTCTCACCTCTGTAGCGATGGACATCTGCAAATTCTGTGAACAAAGGAATGGACAAAGCAGTTTCATGGGCAATAGTGATACAGGCAGTGCTAGCCACACAACCACTGGGAACACTGGCACAAGAAGTCCACACAAATATTCAACCCGTGTCAGTTCTCTGCACATGGGCAATGCAGAGCATGTTAGGAGTTCTCTAATGAGAGGCTGCTTCCGCAATTGTGGAAACATGAATGGACCCATCCTCATTCTGGCACCAGTATCGTAAGGGAACAAAGCAAGGTAGTATTCGATAGAAGGGGCCCTCACATTCAATCCCCGCCACTGAAGTCACATGTATCCAGAATTCTTCATGAGAAAGGATCCCTATACCCTGCTCCCAAACTGGTTCTCTCCCCTTTAACTGCAATCTATTAATAAAAGACCCAAAGGCATGAATAACATTACATCCAATTCAGACCTGTGTTCCAGGCATGATTTTGTTTTCAACAAGAAATATGTTGGATTTCCTGGCAGTAAGGGAAAATAGCTAATTGCCAAGATACAATCATATTTTGAATATCAGCACCTAGGGGCAGCTGCCAGAAGGAAAGATAGCAACAGACACGGATCGGCTAATCTGTCTACTTTGGTTTCTTATTTTCCCAATCTTAAGGCTCAGTTCTCCACATTCCCAAATGAAAAGTCCTCGTGAAAATTCATTAGCATTGTTAGTGGATTTCTCTTGACACACACATTAATGCAATATTTCCTGATGTACACATTCCACAAGCAATCTTATATGTTATATGTTATTTCCACACAAATATGCATATTCTATGCACACTTTACCATGGTATATCACATTTTGCTCATGTTACTTGACAGCCAGTTGGGATGGAGGGGGGGGGATGCCAGCATATATCCAGCTGAGCCAAGAATGCGGAGTTATGCCAGTATAGCCCAGTTGTGCCAGGAACCTATCAGGTCAGCCAGAGATCCACTGGATCCTAACCCTACTCATCCTAGTAGATCTTGATAAAGAATCACTCCCTCACCTAAGGAAGTTTGTGCTCTGTTATAACTACCTCTCTATCCTCTTCTCTTCCATATTCTGTTTGATAACCTGTCATATACTATTTTTTCGAGAACATGCATTCCCCCCCCTGTTAGTGTGAAATGTTACATATGAATTACCTATTTCTGCCTTCAGTTGTTCTGAAAAAGAAAAGATATAATATAAAGATGACACGTTAAAATGAAGTATTATTCACCTCCCCTTCCAAAATCAGAAATTTGGTGGTGGAACACTGAAAAACTTCCTTGTGTAAAGGAAGTGCTTTCTGTTAGCACAAAAACCTACTGGACACAATGGATTCAGAGGATAAGAAGTGTTGCAATATAGAATCAACTGATAGTTTAAGCTGGGTGGTGTTAGAATACTGACCTATTTCTCTCTTTAATTCATCTGCAAAGGAAAAAAGATATGGATTTTACATGTAGTAAGCATTTCAAAATAAAACTAGAATCAATGTGTGGCTCAAATTCCTACTCTGACATTATTTAAAATCACCACTGCCCTCTCACTGTTTCACCCTGCTTGCTCTACTCAGACCTATGCTGTTGTTAAGAATAACAATTTTTCTGTCAGTGTCCCTCCATCCCTGCTTCCTCTACTCAAAGTTCTGCCATCCCCTGTTCTTCCATTCTTGCTGTACTCAAACTGCTCCCTCTCCCTTTTCTTAGCTGCCTTCTGTGAGACATGAAGGCTGCAGAGCCCTCAAATAGAATATAGTAATGCCACACAATGTATTTCATTCCTGGTACTATGTGTTGTTTTCAACATGAAGTTCTAGTATGTGTTGTAATTTTAAGCAGGTATTTTATTAGCACATACCGATATATGTGCAACATACATCAGCTGAACTTAGTATTCTCAACTGGGGTATCATCAATGTTTACAGACCCAGGACCCACTTCTAATCCCAACATGCATATGGGAACAGATACAGGTCAGCATGAAGAAGCAGGGCCAATTGTCAGTGAAGCTAACTTTTTATTCAAGGAAACGAACATACGCTTAACAACACTTCCCAGTGTAAATGTAATAATATAATAAATATAACCACAAGAAAACTAAAATTTTGTGATATATTTTCTAACAGAAAGTTGGGATCAAGTAACTGTTTAAGTGGCGAAGTATTTTACTACAGTACCAACTTAGAATAAGTGAATTAATATTTTTTATTGGATGTATTGTTTTAAATCTTTCAGCTTTCTAAAAAGTAGTTTTTATTAAAGATTTTCCTGTGTAACAAACAAAGAAACAAAGAAAAGTACATACAGTGCCTCTGCTTTTAATTCAGAGTCTTTCCCAACACTTACCATTTTCTGACTTTAAATCAGGAAACAATGAAAAATAGATTATACCTGCAAATGAAAAGTTTCAGATTAAAACAGTAAACAGCATGAAAATGAAACCAAGGATGATTCCTATTGTGAATCTCACCAGGCCCCGATTACAAGTCACAGAAATCACTCTGCTCACAAGTAGTCTGCTGACGGGGGACTATTTGTGTGCAATATAGCATCAGAGAAGATCGCTGCAGCTTCTTCTAAAATACAGCTTGTGGGAAACCAGGAATCCCATTTTATGGAATAAAAATTGTGTACTAACTTGCCCTGCTATTTCACTACTCACTTCAGTAGGCCCTTTAATGTGAGGCATTCCATCCCAATATCATCATTTTTTCAAAGAGAAGGCAGAGTTCCCATACGTCCAGGAAAACCCAGACATCTCCTCTTTTGGGGGGTCAACATGCCCGTCTGGCCAGATTTTTACATTTTAAAGGAAATGTCTGGGGTATTTGGGCTCAGGTGGCTTGGGCTGTCCTCTTATCTGTTTTTCAAGATATGGCAACACTAGGAATGGATGGTGTGCATATATTTCCAGTTTTTCTACCTAACAGATCAGGTTTTGGGAACCTTTTCGAACCCAAGAGATGCAATACTTGGCAACTGAATCCTTGGCCAGTGGTAGCCAGGGCCAGAAGTGATAATAGACACAGCAGGAGATTTTAATCTTACGTTTGTGCAGCAAGCTACAGCCCATCTACACAAAAACCAGAGGTTTCTAGTACACCCACAGGAGCCAACTCCTAGAGGCTGAGGGCCCCAATAAAATATTTGAGAGGGTCAAACCCCCCATCCCGGTTGATGGGCATTGCCATTCAAATGGTGTGTGTGCGGCATGCCATGTGATTGATTATGTGGGTCGGGGCTTACCTGTGCCCCCCATATTTTATTCAAGTTGACACCCCAAGTATGCCCAACAGCCACATCTCTTTGCCCAGGCAAGCAAGAGCCTTTACTGTACTTCAAGCATACATTGCAGCCAGACAAAAACACTCAAGGAGAGTTAAATGAAAATGCTACACAATCATATATTTAAAGTACCCACGAGTCTTTTCACTGTCCATCTCACAGAGTCACGAATGCATGAAAAAATGCCTGAAAAACAGAAAGGGGGAGGGTGATGAGAAAGGCCTGAGCTAAACTTCCATAGTCCCCCCCCCATTTTTATCACGCTTGCTTTTTAGGAGACTTTCACATCTCAGACAATCACTTCCCACCTCCATGCAATTGTCCTGAAGCTATGGGAGGAGTTGGTGTAGCTTTGAAGACAACACCCTCTGTCTAGAATCACAGACCCTCCAAGTGTCCCTATTTTCCAGGGGTGTCCCTGATTTAGAGAAGCTGTCCCAGTTTCCGATTTGATCCCAGAATTTCCTACTTTTCCTTAGAATTTCCCCAATTTTCATTGGAGAAATGCTGGAGGGTATGGAGTTACCCTGAGCCATCTGAAGGCAATTCTGTATAGGGAAGTGTTTTTTCCCCCTAATGTTTAATGTTTTATTATGTTTTTATGTATGTTGGAAGCTGCCCAGAGTGGCTGGGGCAGCCCAGTAAGATGTGTAGGGCAAAAAATAGTAAAATTATTATTATGGAATGGGATGTCCCTATTTTTATTGGAGAAATGTTGGAGGGTATGGAATCATTGATTTGTTTTAGATGTCCAGACCAATATCACAATTTCTTCAAAGTGAGGATAGAATAGAATGGATGTTCAGTTTTTCCACCTAACAGATAACGGTTGTGGAGCCTTTTTCTAACTAAGGGATATATTCTTGGGCAGCCAGGGGTAGCCTTGGACATATGGCCACTGTAGACAAAATGCCCTCCCCCACAGACCCCCCTCATCTCCCCTTCCTTCCCCGAACTGTTGCATGTGTGCTGCCATTGGTCCTGCCACAACTGCACCCCTACTCGTGGTCATGCGTGCACTGCCAACCATGATGCAGCGGGGCAGCAGCAGGGGCACAGCAGTGGAGACAAGGGCACTGTGGTAGCAGTGGCAGTGGCCTGGGCAAAGCTGCAGCAGGGCTGGTGTCAGTGCAATAGTGCGGGCAGGCAGGGGGCTGGATCTGCCACCCAAGGCAAATTGCTTCACTCTGCTTCATAGATGGGCCATGCTTGTGCACAACCTGGGGGGCTTTGTGCCAGCGGTGGCCCAGGCCAGAGATGGTAGTAAGAACCGCAAGAGATATTACTCATATTGTAAAAATGCAAGTTTCATTCCATTTATAAAAACCAGGGGTTTCTAGTACACTCATGCCCGTAGCTCTTAGTTTTGGCAAGCATGAGCCTTTATTGTAGTTCAAGCATACATTCCAGCCAGATGAAAACACTCAATGTTAAGTTGTGGGTGAACATATCAGACGACACAGCGATTCTTCAAACAGCTCTTGTTTATTCACAGGCCAGAACAGAACTGAACTGAAGGGTTCAGCCAGCCTGCTTATATAGAGCTCCACTACAACGCAACAATAACCATTTTCTGTAACTATCCAACTGAACATCACTTTCAATCCCTTATTTGCAAATGTGGATCTGAGTGAAAACTATCTACAGTATCCCCCTGCTGGCCCAGGGTGAAAACTTCAGTACATAACACTTAAGGAGGGTGCAGAGCAGGGGCATAACTTGGGAAGAACCCTGAAGGATGGTTAGAAAGGCCTGGAGAGCTGCATTCAGCCCCCAGGCTAGGGCCACTGCACTCCTGCAATAGATGATCTGTACTTTTAACATGTCAATCGTATACTTAAAGTACCTTTGGTTTTCAGAAGCTGTAGACATTCTGTTATCAACCTCACAAATTCACGAATATAGAAGGAAATGCCTGAAAAACAAAAAGGGGAAAGTTAAATAAGGCCTGGGCTACAGATGCGGGTGGAAGGGTGACATTGTCACAGTTGGCGCACCCCCGGGACACTTTCTGCCACCGGCACGCCCCTGCAGGTGGCTAGCCCTGCCCCCGCAACTGGGGGCCGCTCCAGGTGCCGGAGCAGCTAGCTCTGCCTCTGCTGAGCTAGACCCCTATGGGGTTTTTTAATCAGTCTTGCTCTTTAGGTGGCTTTCACTTGTTACATAATCACCCCCCCCCCCAATTATGTTATCCTGAAGCCATAGGAGGAGTTTGTGTAACTTCCAATGTGATTGCTGTTCCCTTGTGACTTTCTTGCTCTGCTGGATATTGTTTCAATAATGAAACAGGAGGTGGCAAACAAGAAACATCACCCAAGTCCTTGGTGATGAAAATCTCTTTATCTAAACAAGAACAGGTTGAAAGCTCGCCTCTAATCTATGATAGTGCTTCCACCATCTCAGAGCAGGAGTGACTGCAAAATTCATTTGGGGGATAAATTCATTTGGGAAAATAATGCCAGCAGTGAAGATCATTTGGGAGGATATAATGTAAGAAAACAGTAGCAAATGTTTTATCAGTGATACATAAGCACTCTTTATCTTTGTTTTATGAGGAAGACAAGTTTTGACTGTTTTTTAAAGGAAGGTGATGGGACTCTAAGGCTAGAGAGATTTTTAACAAATGTCAAACACATTACAGGAGAGCTACTAGAAGGTGCATGTGTAGTTGAAGCATTCACTTTCATATTCAAGAATTGCTAGTCAGAGGACTATACAACTCAATCAATTACACAACACTTCTGATTCTTCAGTAATGCAATATTTGCAATTAGTGAAGCTGTCATACCTTGGATGGATTCCTGCACTGCAGGGGGGTTGAACTAGATGACCCTCAGGGTCCCTCCCAAACTACAATTCTATGGCTACATGACTGGGTAGTGGCAATGATCATGTCAACTGTTCGCAAAATTGGTGTGCCACATATAGACAACCTGGAAGCCTAAATATGGGAAGGAACACATGTCTTCTAAGCCCTATTCCTCTCTATAGGATGCAGGTATCTGCAATCACTGATATTCTTTTTCCAAATAGGACTAAAATGTCTGTAGAAAAGTGTGAATGACACAGATATTTCCTTATATTTACTGTATGTGTTAGCTGGTCTTTTAAAATGTCAACCTTATACTTAAAGTACCTATAAATTTGAAAGGTCACCTTGTGTTTTCAAAATCTCAGCTTTCTGACTATGACCTCACAAAGTCAGGGACCGGTGCACACATAAAGAAGGGAATAGTGCTTGAAAAACAGCAGAGGCAGTTTGTATGTCCTGGTGTCATGACAAATTACAGTTGACTGAAAGTGGAAGCAAAAGGTTTGGAATTCCTTCCAGCTTTATTCCTTCTGTTTTTCACACTTCCCTTCCCTTCTCCAATTCATCCAGGAGAAGGAGCTTGGAAGTTTCTTCTTTCAGTTAACTGCAGTCATAGATCTATATATAATTTCTTATTCTTCTGCAATACAATATTTGGAATTACAGTGGTGCCCCGCAAGACGAATGCCTCGCAAGACGAAAAACCCGCTAGATGAAAGGGTTTTCCGTTTTTCGATGCACTTCGCAAGACGAATTTCCCTATGGGCTTGCTTTGCAAGACGAAAACATCTTGCGAGTCTTGCGATTTTTTTCGCTCCCCCCTTTTTCTAAGCCGCTAAGCCGCTAATAGCCTTTTAGCCGCTAAGCCGCTAAGCCTTTAATAGCCGCTAAACCGCTAATAGCGCTAATCCGCTAAGCCGCTAATAGGGTTGCTTCGCAAGACGGAAAAACCACTAGACGAAGAGACTCTCAGAACGGATTATTTTCGTCTTGCGAGGCACCACTGTGCTTAAGGTAACCTACCTTTAAATGTATTTCGCGCCTTTTCGTAGCATTTTCTCAGGAAACGTTCTGTCACAGAACAAGAGCAACATTTAAGACATACATGTGGATGAAATCAGCTTTAAAATCAGCATTGTAATTATGACTCTAGGACCAGGAGATGGCACTTGTCAGTCTTCCAGTTGGCAAAGTGGAAGTGCAACATATGTACAACCTGGAGCCTAAATATAAGAGAGGATATAGAAAACCTATTGTGGATGGTCCCCCCCCCAAGGAGGTAGGTCAACTGGTTTGTACAATTATTCCTCCTTGTTGTTTGGCACATCCTAAAGGATCAAGCCCTTTAGGACTCCCAAGGGGTTTTGGTTGACATTATTGTCTTGATTTCTGTTTGTGCTTCAGGGATAAGTGCCAGCAGGAAGTGCAAGGGTGCTCTTGTGGGCCAGTTGAAGTTTGAGTGACTGCCAGAAGCAGTAGAGCTGCAGGATTAATCAACTATGCTGGGCCCTGCCTATTTGCCTACATTACCCGGCAGGTGATATAACATCCCTTGCACCATCCCAATAGCTTCTGGAATAGGTGTGAGGCATCTGGATATCAGGCCAGCCAGCATGTAACCACTAAGGGCCTAAGGTGTAGAAATCTCCCTGATGGGGTCTGCCCTTGGAGCTTTGATATATGTAGACCCTGCTCAGAAGGGTTCGGTGCACTGCATCCTTTTTTGTTATTGTTTCCTGAAGCTGCTGATAACTGAATGGGTAAGTATTTTATCTTGCTTATGCCGTGTTATTCTCTTTAAAGACCATTTTGATGTGCATATTATTCTGTATTCAAGCATTGAATTTTTCCTCACTAGTGTTATTGCCGCAGAATCTAAAATAACGCGTTTTTATTTATTTGGCAAAACAGAAGGTATATGTCCTCTAAGCCCAGTTCTTCCCTCTAGAATGCTTTCTCCCTTTCTGCCTCAGGTTAGGTATCATTGATTATGTTTAGAGGCAGGACCAAAATCATCAATTCTTTAAACTGATGGGGGGAAATGTTATGCATAAACATGAATTTCATAGTTAATGGGTTGCTTATACCAGTGTTTCCCAACCGGTGTTCCGCGGCACACTACTGTGCCGTGAGACATTGGCTGGTGTGCCGTGGGAGGGAGGCGGGCGAGTCGGGCGGTGAGAGGCGGCGGCGGCGGCGAGGATCCGCGTCGAGCCGGGGGCGGCTCCGCGGTGGTGGTGCCGAGCGGCGGGGCAGCACGTGCAAAAGGGAGGAGCGCGAGACAGCGGAGGAGGAGGAGGCCGGCATGTCCGGGCAGCAGCAGCAACAACAGCAGCAGCAACTCCCGGCGACGGCTCCTCAAGCCCCGCCGCCGCCCCCTCCTCCGCCTGCCACCACCACAACAGCCGCCGCCGCCTCAGTTGCCGCCGTCCCTCAGTCCCTCGCTCTGCTGCCTCCTCCCACCCCCAAAGCTTGGAGGTTCCCCGGCAAGGGGGAGGGAAAAAACTTTCACTTTCGTGCGTCCCTCCCGGCGTGACGCTGCGCGCTGACGTCACGGGGCGGGGCTTTAATGGTGGTGTGCCGCGAGAAATCTTTTTCAGTAAACAGGTGTGCCGTTGCCCAAAAAAGTTTGGGAAACACTGGCTTATACTTTTACTGTGTGTTATGTATATATTTAAAGTACCTATAGATTTGACAGGCCACATGTTGTGTGCATATTCTTGAAGACTTTTTGCTTTTGCTTTTATGAAGTCAGGAAACTGAAAAATATAGGCCGGAATGATGTCTGAAAAGCAGAAAAAACAAATGAATATAAAACCGGTTAAAGACAGCGGTGAAGTATTCATGGATAGACAGTTTGGGATGAGGGCGGTATTGCATTAAAAATAGGATGTAACTAAAGATATTGCGGTTCCATCCTGCTGGCTAAAAATGGGGACATTTATGGGAAGTACCTGTGCAATTAACTCCACTCACAGCATTCTGCTATTTCCTATATCACTTGTAATTGCTTTTATAATGAATCAGAACATGACAAGAAAATCCTTCCAGCTCTTATCAGGGGGAACAATTAAAATATAGAAGGATTTGTCATATACATGCATATCTACATGTAAAGGATGTTGGGGAGATGTCAGGAACAAGACAAATGCCAAAGCCACAGCAGGTACTTTATAAACAATGGGGAAGAGTCAAGCAGGGGGGAGACAGAGGAGATGGAAAGCTGGGAGTCTGTGTTATCAGCAGTTCTTGGCATCCGTCTGTCGCAAGAGACAATGGAGTGTGCCTTCAGGGATGAAGTTAAACTGCATTGTTTTTTGCTGTGTTAACAGCATTGAAGTGACCTCTCTGAGGCACAAGCCTGGGCAGTGTATATGGAGGTCCTGGGCTGCCCAAGTGACAAGACCAAACTCTCAGCCTCACTTCTGTGGTCCAAAGGAAAGCACAGCAATACATTTGGCACCAGTTTGGCTGCAGGACTTGCTGAAAGGTGTACCAGGTGCCATCCAACCATCTTACAAGCTCCTCTCCAGATTTGTGTAGGGTTTACTCCTTAGCGTTTTCTTCTCCTGAAGATGTCCCATAAGGCAGCAGAGGTTTGGGATCAGAGTTTTCATTCTCCTAGATGGATCACCCTCCCAGATTGATGAGCCTTATCTGCACTTCATTTCCCTCTACAGCACGTGCAGAAACTGCCTTATTGACTGTTGGAACCACTATTGGTCCACTTAGTCTACTGAAGCATGTCTTTGCATGCAAGTTAAGTCCCTAACTCACTCAGGGTTTGAGACCCATCAGCTACCCCCCACCTGATTAAGCCAGCCAGTTGAATCCATTCTTGTGGTGTGACCACTGTCTCATGCTGACAGCTTCAATGAGCCACAGGTGAGAGCTGAGATGGGTGTAGGCTGGAGACCAAAGGCGGACAAACTATGGATCATATTAAGATTTGTTTACTGGGAAGAGGAAATGCTATGGAGCTTGAAGGTGGATTGATTTGCTTGATGACTGACCATAGTGAAAACTTTGACCTCTGGAATAAATCTGGGAAAAGCCAAGACTCTCCAAAGTAAGGTTGGGTTTATCTAGGAGATATTTTGTTTTCTCAGGGGGTGCAAGGAAGCTAAATTGACACTGAGTAGCCTTATTAGAAATGGAAATTTTCACAGTTCATTTGTGGGTCAAAGACAGGAACTATCTTGAATGTGTAAGCTACATCTGCAACAAGTATTTTCATACATCTATGAAGTTCTCCATAATAATTGTCAAAAACAAGATAAATAAAAACATTGTAATTTTCAGACACGTTATTCAAAAGTATTTTATTTTAACTATATTTTCATTAAGATTTCAGTGTAATGAATTCAAAAGGTGGGCTGAACCATTGACCCAACAGTTTAATAACCCATAATTCAAATTATTAAAGCATTTCCAGAGGCAAACAATTATTCATACTACCTTGTCATCCCTCATAGTATGGAACGTAATATTTACCTAGACTCATTCCTTCCCTTTTTTCAGTGCATTTCGGCTGGGAATCTTCCTGCTTCTCTGTGATAGGAAGAAAAAAAGTTTAATGCAAGCTTCAGGGTTAGATGGACTCTATAACTACATTAAATGATTAAAGCCACTCCAAAACCAAATCATTATTCATTGTTCCTCTCCATGGTTTGTACTACATTAACTTACCCATAAACATTTTTTCCCCTATGCTTTTCTGTGAGGATATAGCTACTCAAATATTGCTTTTGGATGAATTGGACTTTAAAGTTTTTGGTATTATGACTATAAGTGAAGACTGCTGGCTGGGAGTGTTGAGAGTTGTGTTTCAACAAGATCTGGAGGGCACTACATTGATATAGATATAGGGGACCAGAAAATGACATTTTCCACCACTGATTCTCACAGGCAACTTTATTATTGCAGCAGTTGTTCTACTGCATTTGTAGAAAACTCTACAAGGTTGTTTTTCTTCCTGAGCTGTGAGAAAGAATGATCTCCCTGCTCACTCAAAAAAGTATTCTGAGACACGATGAATGAGATTTTAAAAACAGGGGAAGTCCCAGAAACATGGAAAGAGGCATACATAACATTAATCCCAAAACAAGATTCAGACATAACTTTAGTTAAAAATTATAGGCCCATTTCATTATTAAATAATGATTACAGACTGTTTGCATATATTTTAGCCAACAGAATGATTTTTTTTTTTTTGGAAGAATATATACACCAGGATCAAGCAGGATTTCTCCCATGTAGGCAAAAGAAAGATAATATTAGGAATGTTTTAAACATAATAGAATACCTGGAAGTTTGAAATGAAAAGCAAGCTGCATTTATGTTTATAGATGCAGAAAAAGCATTTGATAATGTTTCTCGGGACTTTATGAAAAATGTTCTTGAAGAAATGGAATTTGGAGAAAAAATTAATATGGGAATCCAAGCCATATATTCAGAACAGATTGCAAAATTTTGTTAAAAAAACCCCAGAAGCGTTTCTGTTAGGTATTTTAGGACAAGAGTTGCTGAAAGAAAAACGGACATTATTTATGTATGCTACAGCAGCAGCAAGAATTTTAATAACACAAAATTGGAATAGCGGAGAAGTACAGTGGTACCTCGGGTTAAGAACTTAATTTGTTCCGGAGGTCCATTCTTAACCTCAAACTATTCTTAACCTGAGGCACCACTTTAGCTAATGGGGCCTCCCTCTGCCGCTGCACCGCTGGCACGCAATTTCTGTTCTCATCCTGAAGTAAAGTTCTTAACCCGAGGTACAGTTTCTGGGTTAGCGGAGTCTGTAACCTGAAGCATCTGAAACCTGAAGTGTCTGTAACCTGAGGTACCACTGTACCAGCAAAAGAACAATGGCAAGAAAAGTTGATGAACTATGCAGAGTAAGCAAAGTTAATGGACAAACTGCATGAAAAGGACAATAGTGACTTTGAAAAAGAATGGGAACCTTTTACAACATATTTGCAGAAACAACAAAAAGAAATGGACTCGCTGGCAGGATTTAAATAAACATTTACAACTTTATTTACAGAGAAGAAGTACAGCAATTGGATAACATAGTATTACATACAAACAGCAGAATGTATCATTTGATGTAACAAACCAGAAATGGAAGTTGAGGGAAGTCAACAGGGAGGGGGGAATTGGAAAATGAATGTTTAGTAATGATATTGGATATTTGTTATGAGAAAAGAAAACTAATAAAAATTATTTTAAAAAAAGAAAAAGAATAAGTTTTCTGAGAAAGTTTGACTTGGTTTTAATCTAAGTTACCTTTAGATTTTAAAGACTGCATCACACTTCCAAGGGGTAGCCATTTTCCCAATATCAGCTTCACAGTATCAGCAATCCAGAAAAGAAAGTATAACAATTTCATGCCTGAAAGGCAGAAATTAAAAAGAATGAGATAAGTCTGAGCTAAATCTCCATGGTTTTTGTTTGGTTTTTCTGCAACACAACTTGCTTTTAAATGGGTCTACCAACTTGTCACAAATTGTTTTCACGTTTAAAAATTAAAAAACCCTGAAAGGTTGTTAACCAATTTGAATGTAGGTAATTCATACTTCAAGGTGTAATTTCAAGCATTTTAGCTACAAATAATTTCAAAGGGAGAACTTTAAGCATTTACTCAACACTTCCATTGTAAACAATGTAGTTAATTTTGGCTGAGGTTTCCCTTTACATGGTTCGAAAATGCACACTAAGAAAAATATTGAGTGCATTTTGTGAAGCAGAATCCTTGGCAGGCCAATCTAATACATTTTATATAAGCAGCTACTCTATGTATATCATGCTAATGGCATGCCCCAGGGATTTATAGAAACTACAGAGAGATGTGCAATTTGACAAATAATATAAAAAAAATCACCAGTAATAGTGAATTTTACCTCAATGCATTTATTTATTTACACCATTTTTATTACATTTTAGGCAAAGCCCAAAAAAGGTGTCTCACAACCAAAACCAGAAAAGTCAACAAGTTAAAATAATAACAAAGGTCAAATCACCAAAATAAAAGTGAAAGGTATACAGTTTGTATTAAAGATTTGTATTAAAGTTCAGTCTACTGAACTGGCAATATGATTCAGAATTATGAAATGTTTACCCCACTTTTATGGCAGAAAAATACTTTTTATACATACCTTTTCCTGAAGCAACCACAATGGTGTTGAAAATAATCACTCCCTGACTGAAGGGAAAAGAATGATTTCAAGTGAGATTTGCAGTTTTGCAGGAAACAACAAATCACACAAGAGTATGAACTTTGACTGGAGGCAGGTGGGGAATGCCACATACTAACCACCCAGGGAAAGTCGACTGTCAGCTTATTTGTAGTGAGAGGGCAAATTCCATATCAGTGATATGAGAAAATGGTTTCAAAATGAAACTTGACAGGATTCTTCAGCCAGGTATTATGTTAAAAATAATAATCTGATTTTTAGAAACATCAACCCACAAGTGAATGGCAACCACAATAGGAAAGAATTCAAGGAATGTAAGATCACAGGTGATAGGAGAACCCTTCCAGTGGGGTGGCCAACTACTCATAAAATAACCCCCAAAACCTAGGGAACATACAGCATCAGAGTGTATCTGGAAATCACGCTGAGTGGCCAGAATGTCCTGCCAATGAGATATGCCATTATCAAGGAATTTAAGCCATATGAGCAGATCAGCTTTTACTGCATTACCCAGGCGAACCCTGTGATGTGAAGACTGAAAGTTCTCTGTTAACTGCACCAGGTGTGCACAGAAAGCTCTGCTCATGGCAGTTACTCTGCATGCAAAGTTCAGGTGGCCGAGGAGCGACTGAATTTGGTGTAGCGTTACCTTTTTGAGTGAGTTGCTTAATAACCTCTTGAAGACCTTTTATCTCATCCTGTGGGGAGTGGTATGAATGAGGTTTGGCTTGGGCATGGGGCAATCAAAATACTTCCGGCCTGCCCACCAGAAGTGACACGTAGATTAATCCAGATGGGGGTTCCTAAGACTTACATCAAATAAGGTGACCCCCCCAAAGGGACCGCCATCTAGGGGAGTGCCATCGGTCCTGGCTCTGCCTGGGCACACAGAAATTATCACTCCCCCCCAGATCCCTTTAACGGGATACCCCAGTGTTTAGAGGGGCAGGTGGAGACTGCCACCTTCCCTCCACCCAAGACAAAGGATTGTTCCAATGCCCCAACTGCCAATCAAGCAAAACACTCACCGCCAAATTACTCACATCTGCATCCAAAACCTGATATCTCCTACAATGTCTGCCAACCAAAAATCATTTCCTGGAAAGGTGCATGACACCAGACCTGAACAGAGTCTCTTCCAAGAATGTAATGTTGGAGTGCTGAATCACACAGCCACCCTATTGCAATATGTGGCGCCTAACTGCACAGTTAGCCTTTTTCCAAGCACTGTTGATTCCACTTGTGCCATTGTCATCGTTCAAGCATATCTGACCATACAAGGCATATGGTGGGGTACATGTTGTGCAGCGTCTGCAAATCCTTAATTATAGCCCATATTAGGTCTCCTGAGAGTAGAGTTTCATCGATTTCTTGCATTCACATTTGGGGGTGCAACCAGACTAGCAGTTGCTTGGGCTGGACTGCAGCTGTTATTCCTATTGTTGGCACCACGTGCATACTCATTGCCTACAGTAGGCCCCTGTCGGCTGGTCCCTGCTGCCTGCCCATGTGCTGCTGCTGTTAGTGGCTTGTGGGATGTGCCCTTCCTTGTACGCAGTGGGGATACGGGCTCAGGCTGATTAGCACGTGGCATATTTGCTGAGCAGAGATAAGATACCTAGTCCCCAAAGAAAGCTCCCACACTCAACCAATGCCTTCTATAGAAGGACTTTGAAACAATGAGGTAGGAAACACATTCACAATGGATTAACTATGCCTACTGAACACCCAGGTGGACCTAGACAATCAAGCAAAAATATTGTATTTGGCTAATATTATCAATTAACTTGAATCAATGAACCTCAACCACCAGGATGAAATATAATATTAGCCAAATACAATGTTTAGACCCAATGAATTGATTACACCCCTGCCACCTATCTGGACAGGGCACTTATGTCATGATTCCCTCATTGAGGCCTTAGTGGAGCCTCTGCTGTCCCACAATGCCGCCACGCCAAAAGGGTGAGCAGACTTGCTCTACCCAGTTTCTCAGTGCAAACTGCTAGAATAGGGATCGAGGCCCTGTGGCATACACCTGGCCCATGAGGTCTCTCAATGCAGTCTTGAAAGGCCATGGGGGTGGTTTGTGTGCATGGGAGTGTATATGCATGGGAGTGTACATGCTTTAGCTCCATCTTGGGCATTTGCTGCTGGGGTGCAGCCCCACTCATTTTATCCTGAAAAATGTTGCCTATTTATATCCATAGAAGGAATTTTCCACTACAATTAATCTCTGAATCTTCTCTCTTTCACGTGAACTAAGCTACTAATTTTCAGAGTGGTTTCTGAAATGGGATAATGGATGAAAAGCTGCCTTTCTGACCATCAAATATTATATTTAAGTAAACGTGCCTGAGGGTCAGAGATACATTGAATAGTTCATCAGAAGGAATGGTGTAAAAATTATACATCCTTGACTTGTAGCTGCAGCCACATCTGAGGGTGTGCCCTGGGGGAGGGGACAGAAACATGCATGCTGCAAAAGTCCTGATCATTTTCATCTCGTCTGTGAGAGAGGTAGAAGGACCTGAGAGTCAAGAGTGGCAACGTCAGATTGACAAGCCAACTCCTTCTCCACCCTAATGAATCTCTTCTGGATTCTCTGTAAGTTTGGGAAACTGGGAAGCGAATTCATGAATATGGTTATTAGAAACTACCAGGGATTGATAGAAAACGCTTAAGCAAGTCCAAAAAAGCTGAAGTAAAAACAGTAGGTTAGGAGAATTCTTAAATCATTGCTTTGCCCTTGTTATTTCCTGTTAAAACATAGTGTTAATATATTGCATGAATGTCATTGCAGGTGCTATGTTTGCAAATCACTGGTGTTTGGGTGATTACCAAGATTCAGAGCTTTGCACTTCAACAGGTGAGTTTGAGCCTGTGCACACCAGTAAGTATGTAAAGGACTTCAGGACTGTGTGTGTGTGTGTGTACTGCCACATTCCTAAAATCAATGTATAACTAATAAACATGTTAAGATGCGATATAAAAGAGCACAAAAAGGAGTGCTAGGAAAGAAAATAATGCCGATAAATCAATCTATGCACTTTCACAGAATTGCTCAAATATTCGTCCTCCATTGCAATTAAGTTTTCGCTTGCTCTCTGTATTCACTTATGCTTTTCTTTCTTTCTTTCTTTCTTTCTTTCTTTCTTTCTTTCTTTCTTTCTTTCTTTCTTTCTTTCTTTCTTTCCTTTCTTTCTTTCTTTCTTTCTTTCTTTCTTTCTTTCTTTCTTATTTTCTAGGTGAACCTCCTGGTCCTCTTTTCTTATTGAATGTAATTTTTTTTCCTGAAGTGAAAATTATCTTCGTACTATGTGTTTGTCCATTAGAGGTTGTGCTGACCAAATTTATTTTCTGTAAAGATGGGGCTCTTATATCATCCCAGAAAGCAATATCCCAAAATGCTGATACATAGTCTATGCATTGTCAAAGAATTCTGGCCAATATTCAGAGTTGCGGCATCCTAAAATACTCATCCTATTGGAAGCTTGACATAGGTTTGCCTCATAAGATATTTTTGCTCACCTAATTATTAATCTTCTATACAATCATCGAAAGGGATCGTTGCCTTAGGAAAGCAAGAAAAATTCTCAGGGATGACTCACACCCTGGTTATCACCTCTTTAATCTTCTACCCTCGGGCAGGAGATATAGAAGTATAATCGGCCATACCAACAGGCTAAAAAATAGCTTCTATCCGTGGGCTGTTAGGCTGTTGAATGGAAAATAACATAGCGAAATTGACTGGTGAGGTGGTGTGCTGTTAGATAAGAGATTGAGTCTTGGGGAGGGGGGCTTGTTTAAATTCATTGTACACATGTTGTACAATGACAATAAATGTATTATTATTATTATTTACATTTTCAAAATTAAATTAAGAGTTTACAACCTCAAATTTCTAAATAAAAATTGAGGTGGCATTAAAATGCTTTAAATAAATAAAACAGAGTAGGACACTTGCATGCCACTTTCCCCAAAAAGAAATAATTAAAGGCAATATACAACAAATAATTACTGGGGGGGGGGGACAGTGCTAAAAAGCAATACAGTAAGGCAAATATAAAGGTGATAAAGCAATCTAATTCCACATAATTACTCAAATGTTCAGCCTCTATTGCAACTACATTTTCACTTACTCTCTGTATTCATTTATGCTCTTTCTTTATTTCTTCAATTTGTTCATTCTCTAGGTGAACTTCCTGCTCCTGGTTTATTCTTGAATTCAACTTTGGTTTCTGAAGGGGAAATTATTGCAGTACTCTGTACGGCTCCATTAGAGGTTGTGGTGACCAGATTCTTTCTCTGTAAAGATGGGGCTCCTGTTTCATTCAAGAAAGCAACATCTCAATATGCTCGATACCTAGTCTATGCATTGCCAAAGAATGCTGGCCAATATTCCTGTGGTTACCAGCAGAAGGATGCAAAGAACCAAGAGAAGACATCTGCTCTCAGTTTTGCTCAGAATCTGATTCTCCAGTCAGGTAAGGTTGTAGAAATGATCAGACTAGGAAAGGACCTGCAAGAGAATGTTGCATGGTGGGATAGTCCTGTTTAGAGTTCCAGTTAGCCAGCCACACCATATTCCAGCACAGTCCATTTAATTCCCCACCCATTTGATTTCTATTCCCCTACCACAACAGTTAATCATAGTCATGCAGCATGTTCAGACTTCCCTGGAGCACATTCATATATTTATCTAAACAAAAATAGGTGGTGTTTTACACCTATGCAACAGATGTTGGAGGACCTGGCCAATAGCATACAGATGATGGCACTTCTCCAGGAACACTGGTCAATGGCCTATTAAAATAGATATTGCATGGACAGGCGGATTCCCCCCCACCCCATGCAACCCCCGAGTGGAATAATGACTCAAGACAACGTGCTATGGGATTAAAATTGGCCCCAACTTTATTAAGTTTCAGATGTAGGGAGACTTTGGCTCAGGCACTGGGCATTTATCCTTCTCAGTTCCCAGCCAGGGATCTGGGAGACTTCAAGGTTATCCAGAATGTGTGGGGATTGGGCTGGCTCTGGGGAACATATGTTCAAGCAGAGAGCCTGCCCCCCCATTTCACTGCCGTTGAAGGGGAGAGCAATGACAATGCCTCCCTCAAGACCCCTTTAACGGGGAACCCTGGTATCACCGCCACAAGGGGGGCATGGATCACCGTTTCACTCCCCCCCCCCCATTTAGGAAGATAAACCAAAGGATTCCGCCCAAGGCCTGAAACCACCAAAGTTGTGACATTTTTCTACGGGAAAGGCAAAACCTGCCAATGCAGGAAAATTCCTTTCTGGCCCTTCAACAGTAACCCTGATGTAGCAGCGCCTGCATACCTGTGGAGAAGAGGTTAACCTGCAAAAGAAGACTTAACTGAGGGAGGGCAGGGTGGGAGCCAACTGCCGCTTTGCAGGTAAGATTCACCCTGGCAACACCTCCCCAGGTGGGATTGGCACAGAACCTCCAGGTATCCAGCCTGGGGAGGATGAAGCCAGCCTGAACTACCAGGAGTTGCATTGGGATCCGGGGAGCTGCACACAACCATGCGAAAGGCGCCCCCCCATTTAATGTGGGGAGCGGTCATTGCTGTTAGGCAGCTTATCAAAGAGTGATGCTTTTGAAACCTGTTAAAAATATTCATAATTTATGTGTCTAGCCTCTAGCAATAGGGCTTAAATCATCTTAAGTCCATTTTGTTTCAATTCTTTTGGCACTTCATGTTTTTGTGAAGAATGCATGAAAGATTACATGTGTTCTTCCATCCAGCTAAATTATACTTTGAGTACGTCATAACCATTGATTATGTCATAACCATTGATTTTTACTTCAAATCAAACCCATTGTTATGATGCACATTAACATTTATAATCAGAGTGGAAAACTGTTATAATACACTTGCACATTCTTCCAAAAAGCATCAAACCATAGGGAACTTGTTAATGTCTATCTGCTGATTTATCTACCTGTCTCTGGTCATATCTGAATAGACACCCAAACCTTTCTGATCTTTTGCTAGTCGATCCAGGTCAGACAATACCTCCCTATATTTGGATTCTCCGCTCCTCATTGGTGCTTCTTCTCCTGGTCTCAGCTCCAATCATCACCTATTTCATGGAGAAGTGTAATTGCTCCTTGTTCGGACCTAGAAACTAGGAAATCCCACTGGAAGAAAGAAAAATGCCTCCAGACTGTTCTTTGTCTAACCTCCTTCTCTCATCCATCTATTCACTTACAATAATGTTTCCAGTATTCTACTAAGCCCAGGTCAAGAACTAGTTTTGACCTTTAAGGTTCCAATAAATGGCTTGGGTTCATGACATCTGGTTGGTTTGCCAAAAGTTTTTATAGCAGGTACTGAAAACAATACAGCAAAGGTGTTTGCATAGTATTAATGGACATCTTCAATGGATAGCATTTTGTCTACTGAGATTTAAATCATGTGCTGCTTATTTTAACATGCCTATGTTTTAAAATGTTATTTGTATTTCTGCCAAATAAATTGTTGAGCTATTGTGTTGCTCTGTATTGTGTCGTATTTCTATAATATGTTAGCCACCTGGTATGTGCTATGTTTACAAAGACTACAGTCTATGTAAATGAGTAGAGAAATAGATATACAGATAGAAATACAATTATATGGGGACCCTCAGCTGGAAGACCATGGTGGGGAACCTTTTGGGGTCCAACCCCATTAGCCAGCTTTGATAGATGGATAGTGCAACCCGACCTGTCCACCACATGATTAATTCTGTTAAAATCCCTTCATATGTTTCCTAAACATGGTAACCACAAAGAAAGGGGGGGGTTGTCCACCCTATGTTTTGCAAGCCACTTCATGACATGCCTTTCAACCTCCAAAACTGAGGACTCAAAGGAACAGCACAACAGGGCTTCAAAGAGCTACACTGGGAAGGAGAAGCTTCTCCCCTCTCCTTGAGCAAGGCATGCTTTGCTCCAGCAAAGGGACAACTGGGGGCCCATGTGAAGTTCCCAATTGTTCCATTGAAGGCCTGGCTTTAGTTATTTAGAAAAATATTTATATGCTGATATTCATACGAAAATATCAATGGTATATAACTACGGTACATAAAACCATATAATAAAAACCATATTAAAAGGTTAAAATCAGAAACAAGCTGAGGATGTCGGGTGTAGGATGGGTGGAGAAGGCTCCCATAATTTGGTCAGCCAAAGGAGCAGACATGATGGGCCTTGGTGTGCCTATGGACTGGAGTTTCCCAACACCAGTTTAAAAGCAATCCAACTGGCAACTTCCCTCCTGGCTCCTAAATATTTTTCATCCACAAAGGAATTCTTATTACACACCTCATTGTGGGGATGATTAGGGAGGCAGGAGAGGATATATTATTTAATACACACTGATCAGAACATGGAGGCCATGTGCTCCTCCATGCTAGTACAACAGACCACACCCTCTTCAAGTCACATGTCTACTGTAGGAATGTTGTACTTGACTGCAGTTTTACATCCCACACTCATTCCTCCCAAGACACAAACGTAGGAATGAGCAGGTGAAGATTTTAAAACTGGTGAAACACTGAAAGCACTTTTATGCTGCATGCAATTTTGTGACCACGGATTCCAGGCAGGAGGGAGAGCAAATTGTCCAAACAAGATGTCCGACGTGTAACTACCAAATCAGAAGCATTTTCAGTAGTAGATGGTATTGTGCTGGTATCTATCCAGCCATTTGAGGTTGTGCTGCTCAGAGGACGAGCGTCCTTCACTGTCAGAGTCAATGTTCATTAAAGTCCCTTAAAGGGAATTGGTCCCTCTCATAGAAGGCCAAACTAGCTACAGGGGAGTTCCCATGTAATGCTCATGACTGCTGAAACAACGGCTCTGCTTTAATAGAGTCCCCAAGCTGAGGAACCCTATCCATAGTACTTTCCCTGTGATGCCTTGCTTTGCACCCCCTCATCTCTGTCCAGCTGAAGTAGTCAGTCCAAATGGAGAACAATTTCGTAAGTTCTCCTCCCCAAAGGAACACCTTACAGATCATCTCCCCAGCCTTCCCTTTCACTTGGGAGACTTGAAATCCTTCCTCCTGTCATGTACATTGCATGAGTACTGCCTATTTCCCAGGGAAAATGTGCAGGCTGGGAAGTGTCCCATGATTGTAGATTCACCCCAGATTCTGTATCAAGCTGTGGTCATCCAGTTGCTGCTGGACTACAATTCCCATTTTCCTTTACCATAAGCCATGCTGGCTGAGGCAGATGGGAGATGGAGTCCACCAGCATCTCAAGGGCCACAGCTTTCCCATGCTCACTCTATGCAGTATGTTGGCACATGGACAGGGCCACTTCAGATGCTTGCTAAACAGGATGATGAGGGCGGCTAGTTTGCATATCAGTGACAGGGAGGTGGGACTATGATACGATAATGTTTATTAAACGTTTTGATCACTTTCAGAATTTTTTTATTCTGTTGTTCTAGTGATGTTTCCTGACATGGACTCTCATAAGCAATGGTGTTGTTACAACTGTGAAAGGTGAACTTGAGTAATAAGCTAAAATATTAAAAGGGCATTAAAAGGAGAGAATGGAATAGGTAATGAAGCCCCGAAATAGCACTTAGATTTACTGTATACTAATTTACCACACTGGTTCAGCCTAACATCTATTTTGATAAATACACTTCCTTCCTTTGAGGTTTTTATGCATGCATTTTTAAAAGTTTGGCTTAATGGCTATGTTTAATTTTTGCAGTTCTGTTTTTCAAAGTATGCCATTGCTTATTAGGACGCAACCCTTTGCACAAAAAGCTACAGTAAAGCCAACCAAAGTTAAACCGGAATGAAGTTTAACCAGATCCGAGCCTCATTTTAGAAGCAGAGCTGCTGCTCTACTTAAGCCTGCCAAATGGAAAACAACTCTTGAAAGGTGTGTTTATGCCAGATTGCCAGATCACATGATCTAGATGAATGGGTTTAGAATCCAGCGTAAACTCTCCCTTCTTGGTCTTACCCATGTCATGTCACAGGGATTTATTTGTGGAAGTTACATCGGCCTTGTCTCGGCTTGTTTTGGCTCAGCAGGCTGAGCCCTGGTTGAACTGGGTTGAGCAAGTTACACCTTTGACTGAGCCAGGGTTGGGGACTTAATGCTGGCTGAACCCAGATGAGTCAGGAATCAGCTGGCTTAACCAAAGAGCCATTGCATCCCAAACTCCCTATCTCAGCAGATCTTGCCATAGTGCTTTGGCCAAAAGGAAGAATCCACCCACTAGCTATTCAAGTTACCTGGGGACCCTGTCATATAAAGAGCCAAGTCCCCCCACAAAAAGTTCTTTTCTTTTCCTTATGCTGAATTTCCATAAAGAAGAGCAACTGCAATGAACAGACAAGTTTGAAAAAGAAATGAAACACAACACTGGAATAATAATTCAATATGAGTTAGTTTTGATGAGTTTCTCTCAGATTAATTCAGAAATTGTCACAGTTCTTTGGGGCACAGAAATAATCTTCCTAGGACTGTCTAAAGGCTCACTGAAATGACCACTTCCACATCTTCAAGGAAGCTGGAGCCCCTTTCCATGGGGATACTAATAGAATGGCTGAATCCTTCACAGCTGAGATAGAATGTAATATGATGAAACCTGCAGCCAGACAGCAGGAAGGACCAGGTCACTTGCCTTACAAAACTGTTGCTCTTTCCACTTTAATATCAGAAACTGCTAGAGCAGGGATCAAGGTCCTGTGGCATTAAGCTGGCCCACAAGGTCTCACCATGCAACCCAGGCACTCTCCCTTCTTTATAGGCCAGTGGTGTCCAAAAAAATTTCAAAGTGGGCCAGATTTGATGAAGTGATCATGTGTGAGGGCCGGCCAAAGTTGTTCAGCGTTTTCAAAAAAAAATTGCCCCAAATTTGTTGCCACAGAAATTGTTGGGTTTAAATTACATTTACACTTAGGTGTTGAAGAGGCAGAAGAGAACAGTGACTGTGGTCAAACTTCAAAGAAAGAAGCTCTCCATTAGTATTAGCATCTCCTTACCTGGGCTCCTTCAACTTTTGAGACTCTACAGCATCCTTTGTCATGGAGACTACAACATGCAGCAGCAGCAACAACAACAGAGCTGAGGCCTGATTTGATGAAGTGAACATGCGCAAGGCCCGACCATTTTGCCTGACATTCTTAGAATCATTAAAATTAAATCACTCTGCCTTTCATATCTGAAGGCCAGATGAAAAATAAATCCAGAAAGCTGAAATATATGTCAGGAACATAGTAAAGTACATTACACAGTAATAAAGGTTGTCTGTCAACTTTTAAGTTCACAACATATTAACAGGAACATAACACCAGGTATACTTGTGTCCAAACATATTTATACCTGATTTAGACCAACTGATATTAACTGCGATTTTACAGTGTATTCATCTCAATTGAAAAAAACAACAAAAACATGCCTGAACTAATGCGAAGTGTGAAACTGAGATCTTCTGGACTGCAGCTGAGGGATCCCCGCCCCCTTCTGCTTGCACGCAAGTAGGAATGGAATTGGGGCTGCTCCAATGGAAAGGGAGGCACTGTACTGCCCAAGCCTCACCGCTGCCGCTCTCGGCCCTCCTCCGCCTTCCATGCCTGACCCACCGCGCACCCCTTCACCTCCACCACCACCGAAGAACCAACAACTCAGGGGCTGCCCAGGCTCATGGAGAAAGGAGACAGAAGCCTCTGAGGAAGGGGAAATGTGGTGGTTGAGGGCAGGTCATCCGCCTGGGCAGGCCGGGTCTTCCTGTTATATACCTGCTGGGATCGACAAGGCATATGACCCTCACCTGAATCTCATTTAACTCTTTGGGGGGGGGTTGGCATCAGACGTCATGTGCATAGAAGTTGCCAAATCAATTAACCAACTAGGGTTTGTACAATTCTTTGCAAATGACGGAAAACAACCTTTTTCCTTGTATATGTTGATAATATGATTTTGGTTACTGAGAACAAACAAGAGTGTACAGAAACAAGATTGGGTGTAGGCCTGGCCAGGACATAGGCGTGACACACCTGTGACAAAGGTGACCTGTGTGCTTGCTTGCTTGATTAACAGCTGTTGGGAACTTGAAGGTCCCATAGAAGGTCCCTGCTCTCCCTTCTAATGGTCTTTATATTGGACCAGGAGACTCCAACAGAGAGCATTCCATGTCAAGAAGGAGGGCAAGTGGGCACCCTATCAAATGACAAGGCAGGAGCTACTCGGAGCAGGGCCTTTTCACTGGTGGTGCCCATTGTATGCCTCGAAATTCCCAGACCTGCTCTCTTTTGGCCTGTATTTTGGAGCTTTATAATTTAGGAAGACTTTGGAATAACAGGTTGACAAGTCTTATCAGTTGCTGACGTATGAGCAGATTTTATTTGCTGTTATTCTGGGTTCCTGGTGCACCAGGGTTTACACCAGTGTAATAAAGTTGGCCAGTATGAAAGAAGAGATACAATTTATGAGCTTTCTCTATTGTCTGCACAGCAGGGGGTGTTCAGTCAACAGTGCAAAGGCTGAGCTGAAGCGTTTCCTGCTGGTTACCTGCTTTCAGCAATAGGGGTCACTGTTTGGTAGTACCCAGTTGGTTAGCTGTCAGATTCTAGAGCTCCCTATTGGTGGCTCTTGGGTAAATACAGAGTCCGTTAATAAAACACAGTGTTCATTCATAAAACAGTAACATAAATCTCCATTGCTACATATTGGGTGTGTATTTCAGCGGTTGAACATACAGCTTTATGGCCATGCTGTAGTGTAGTGCTTATGCGACTGTGAATAAAAGGTGGCTGGGCTCATCGTCCCGGGATTTGTGGGGGGGGGGGGGAGGTGACAAAACTGATTTCCAATAAGTGCCCCCCTTTATTTCCATTACAAGTCCTTGAGTTTGTACTCTGAATAGTGACACCAGGGACCTAGAAGGTGCAGGACTTGTCAGTCCAACCCCTGCACAGTCTCATCAGGGCTGACCTTAAGGCAATTGGGGCAATTTGGCCAAATTGGGCCCCACGTGCCGCTCCTAAGGGGGCCCCCGCATCAGGGCAATCTAGATGGATTTCATTTAGATCTATAAGATTTGGCAGACTTTGGCTGGGAACTGGGGCCCTACAAAAAAAAAAATTCAAGTTGTGCCCCACTGCTTCAAATTGGGCCCCACTGACTAGCCCTGCATCTCATAGTTGCTGGGCCTGAGTTGCCCTGCCCTCGCATGAACTCTTGGGTTTGCAATTTTGGGAGAAGCTAGACTGCCTGCTGGGGAGCGGGTGGGCTGACGAGCCCCCCTAGATTTAGAGGCCCTAGGCTTCAGCTTACTTAGTCTATACATAAATCCATCACTGGGTCAAGGCAGCAGCCGCCCCTCTGCCACCGCCATCGCTGCAGCATCAATGCCCCAAAAGTGTACTGTAGTATTTATTTATTTAGCCATGCCCGCCTCAGACGACCAGATTGGTTGACCCGAGGAGTGATGCAACCAGGGACTCCCTAACTGAGCAGGGGCTAGCAATGCCCCCCCCCCCCGCGCAGAGGGGAGAACACGTGACGAGCCCTCAAAAAGGAAATGGCTTTAGTGGGCAGGTGCTCAGGGGCCGCAAAAGATTGCTTTTTCAAAATTGCGGGGGGGGGGTGTTTGAAATCAGTCCGGGGACCACAAGTGGCCCTCGGGCTGGACTTTGTACATGCCTATTATAGGGGTTGGTTTGTGTGCATGGGTGTGTACATGCGTTAGCTCCATTTCGGGCATGGGCTGCTGGTGTGCAGCCCCATCCACTTTATCCTAAGGGAATACTGTCCTGGGGGGAGGGGGGAGAGATTGTCTATTTCTTTCCCTAGAATGAATTTTTCACAGCATTTCATGTCTAAATCTTCTCTCTATCATATGAAATAATCTACTCATTCTCAGAGGGGTTTCTGGTGGGGAGTTAATAGGATAATGGATGAAAAGCTGCCTTTCTGACCATCAAATAATATATTTAAGTGAATGTGCCTGAGGGTCACAGATATGTTGAATAGTTCACCAGAAGGAAAGGTGTAAAATTATACATCCTTGAGTCGTAGCTGCAGCCACGTGTGGGGCTGTTCCCCAGGGGAGGGGATAGAAACATGCATGCTGCAAAAGTCTTGATGATTTCCGTCTTGTCTGTGAGAGAAGTAGAAGGAGCTGTGCGTCAGAAGTGGGGAAGAACGGACAAACATCAGATTGGCAAGCCAACTCCTGCTCTGCCCTGATGAATATCTTCTGGGTTCTTTGTAAGTTAGGGAAACTGGGAAGGGAAACTCCATAATTCCCATCAGAGTTTTCCTAGGAGTGTGTGTGTGGTTGTCAAAATTAATGGAGTTAGCTGAGATGACAAAATTGACATGTTTTATCAGAGAAAAGTCGTTATTAACATTTACTAAAGATTGGAAACTTCCCACAGACTTTTTGTGAGGAAAAGAAAATGAAATAACGACATTTGGATTTGAGGATTGAAGAAAATGGTTTATAGAAGGTGGAATTATTAGGTGTTACACTGGAGTGGATGTAGTGAGTGATGTTTATACGTAGCGGTCAGATGAAGAATCAGAAATTCTTTAACTTCCCAACTTTTCTCTCTTTTTCTCTTTTAATTCATTTATCATTTCCTTTTCTTTATCTCTTTCTCGTTGTTCCTTTATTTTCCCCCTCTGGATTAATGTTTTTGTTTGTATTTTAGAAATAGATACAGTGGTACCTCAGGTTAAGTACTTAATTCATTCTGGAGGTCCATACTTAACCTGAAACTGTTCTTAACCTGAAGCACCACTTTAGATAATGGGACCTCCTGCTGCCGTCACGGCGCCGGAGCACGATTTCTGTTCTCATCCTGAAGCAAAGTTTTCAACCTGAAGCACTATTTCTGGGTCAGTGGAGTCTGTAACCTGAATCGTATGTAACCTGAAGCGTATGTAACCTGAGGTACCACTGTATTGGACAATAATCTTTGTTATTCTCTTTATAAACTCTAAGAAAATTTATTTTTTAAAAATAGTTAATAGACAAATAGCAGGATTCTAGAAAAGGCCCATAAGTAATGAGAGTTATGTACAAATGGCCTCTTATACTTCTCCATACTACTAGTGGACAGAGAAACTAGTGAGAAAATTCCATGTAATTACTTGAAGTGGAGGAGAAATTCCCCAACATTCCAGAAGTAGCACAGCTTTTCATTTTCCATCTCCTTTTCTCTGATTCTGTGTATTAATGGCATTGGGAAATGAGTTGGCAGCCAGGCTCCCATTCTGTATCCTCTCACATTGCCTGAAACCAATGTCTTTCTAAGGCTATCTGGTGGGTGGGAACAGAAACAGCATAGAAAAGTGTTGAAAATACTAGAAGCAGATGCTTCAAGATGGCCTTTTACTATAACAGTGAGAAAAGGAAAACTCATAGAAAACATATTTTTTGAAATGTTCTCAGAAAAATACCTTGTAGGAATTTTTTGCTTGACTCTAAAAATAAAAATGGGGAGAGGCAACTCTAATAGAGACAGTAGTATGTACTCATACTTAGGGTTGCCAGACGTCCTGGAAATTCCAGAGCGTGTGCCTCAACAACTGGGTTTTTAGTTTTGGGAATGTGGCAAGCTGTATGACGATAGGTTTTGTGAAGTTTCCATTATAGATCATAAGTCCTACGCAGAAGAAGATGGCATAAAGCATACTGTGACAAGTTAAGCTGGGTTGAAGCCAGATCCAACCCATTTTCAACAGAAGGGCTGCTGCTCTAAGTGAGGCAGGGGAAAAACAAGTCTAAAAAATACTGTTATGTGTGAGGTTTCCAGGACTCGAGACTGATTTGAATGAGCTCAGGTTCCAGTCTAAGTCACCTGCTCCTTGCCACATCCCTGCAACAGCCTTCTGGAGGACTTACAGTGTCCTCAGTTTAGCTAGCTAAGCTATGATGAGCATATCTTTGTCTGAGCTGCATGGTGAGCCCAGCTGAGGGAGAGATCTGTTGCATCCTGAGGACTGCAGAAAACCCAAGCTGTTTCCAACAGACATTTTTAAAAATAAACCAAAATTAGGCCTTCCTCTTTAACTTGTGGAGGACATTTCATGAAAACATCCAACTTCTTCTTCTTCTTCTTCTTCTTCTTCTTCTTCTTCATCATCATCATCTTCTAGTACTATCTGCAAGAGAATAAAGGATTTCAGTTTAAGAATGACTGGGTTATACAACATAATGTGAATGTAGAAATTAAAGAAGTGTTGGTAGAAGGAACAGTGTGAAACACATGGGATAGGGCAATTTTATTGGTTTCTTCTCAGCTCTGCATTCTGACATGCTTGTCTAATCTCTTTCAACCCCATGCACCCTTTTGCACTCAGAAAAAACCTGCAGCAGAATAGGAGGTGCTCTGACATAGAGGAAACTTGGCAATTATATGCCATTACATTGACTCTCATTTATATGTGTATTATTTTCATAATTGGAAACTACCAGGGATTGCTAGAATACACTAAAGCCACTCCAAAGAGGCTGCAGCCAAAATAGCAGGTCTGCAGAATTATTAAAATACTGCTCTGCCCTTCTGTTTACTTGTTAAAATATATTATAAACATATTGCATGGATGTTATTGCAGGTGCTCTGCTTGCAAATCACTGGTGTTTGGGTGATGACAAAGATTCAGAGCTTTGCACTTCTACAGGTGAGTTTGAGACTGTGCAAGACTGTGTGTGTTAGTGTGTGCAGGATTGCAGAGAATGGTGTGTGTTTCTTCCTCTACTCAAACCACATGTCTAATGCTAAATGTTCATTATCAAAGAAGGTCAGGGCAGTTTCAGTTACAGATGGGTAGCCAGGGCAGTTTCATTTCATCATCAAGCTTATAGAAAATATGAGATGTAGAGGCTGCCACCCACACTTTCTCAGCTCACCAATCCCACCAGCCTCCCATCCCCTCCACCTGGCTAACCCCTCCTCCACTTACACCTCACTCACCTCCTTTCCTATCCCCTCATATCTTGCCCAAACCTCCTCTTTAAGCTTGGCTGAACCCTCCTTCCCTCACATTCTGACCACTTACTAAAGCTACTGTGATCTTCTTTTACATCCTGCACTGACTGCTTTTAAATGAGGCCAGCAGGGGCTTTAGAGAGCAAAACCACTCTCTGAAGGGCCTCCCATCCTCATTTAAGCAGCTCATGTGGGCTGGAGCTAGAGAGTTGCTGTATCCTAAAATACTCAGCAGTGTTTCGGTGTGCTGCTCTGGTTCGCCAGAAGTGGCTTAGTCATGCTGGCCACATGACCCAGAAGCTGTACACCGGCTCCCTCGGCCAATAAAGGGAGATGAGCGCCGCAACCGCAGAGTCAGCCACGATTGGACCTAATGGTCAGGTGTTCCTCTACCTTTACCTTTAAAATACTCAGCCTTTTGGAAATGTGACATAGGATTGCCTCATAAGATCTTTTTGCTTACCCATAGCTGTCAACCTTCCCTTTTTTTGCGGGAAATTCCCTTATTCCAGCGCCATTTACCGCTGCTTCCTGCTGCTATCCCGGATTGTAAGATATCCCGTAGACTATCCCCAGGACAGGTGAGGCTGCTGATTCCTTATTTTCAAATCTGAAAGTTGACAGCTATGTGCTTACCTAACTATTAATCTTCTATACCTTTTAGAAGATTGAGAGTTTACAATCCCAAATTTCTAAATAAAAATTTAGGTAGTATTAAAATGCTTTAAATAAATAAAACAGAGTAGAACACTTGCATGCCACTTACCCCAAAAAGAAAAAAATAAAAGCAGTTTACAACAAATAATTATGAAAAAGCTGTGCTAAAACGCTATGTTGTTGTTTAGTCGTTTAGTCGTGTCCAACTCTTCATGACCCCATGGACCAGAGCACGCCGGGCACTCCTGTCTTCCACTGACTCCTGCAGTTTGGTCAAACTCATGCTGGTAGCTTTGAGAACACTATCCAACCATCTCGTCCTCTGTCGTCCCCTTCTCCTTGGGCCCTCAATCTTTCCCAACATCAGGGTCTTTTCCAGGGAGTCTTCTCTTCTCATTATGTGGCCAAAGCATTGGAGCCTCAGCTTCAGGATCTGTCCTTCCAGTGAGCACTCAGGGCTGATTTCCTTCAGAATGAATAGGTTTGATCTTCTTGCAGTCCATGGGACTCTCAAGAGTCTCCTCGAGCACCATAATTCAAAAGCATCAATTCTTCGGCAATCAGCCTTCTTTATGGTCCAACTCTCACTTCCATACATCACTACTGGGAAAACCATAGCTTTTACTATACGGACCTTTGTTGGCAAGATGATGTCTCTGCTTTTTAAGACAAAAATAATGGCGATAAAGAAATCTAATTCCACATGATTGCTGAAATGTTCACCCTTCATTGCAGCTGCATTTTCACTAATTCTCTGCATTCATTTATGTTTTTTCTTTATTTCTTCCCTTCGTTTGTTCATTCTCTAGGTGAACTTCCTGCTCCGGATTTATTCTTGAACAAAACTTTGGTTCCTGAAGGGGAAACTATCACGGCACTATGTGCGGCTCCAGCAGAGGTTTTTCTGACTGGATTTTTTTTCTGTAAAGATGGGGCTCCTGTTTCATCCAAGAAAGCAGCATCTCAATATGTTCAATACATAGTCTATGCATCGCCGAAGAATGCTGGCCAATATTCCTGTGGTTACCAGCAGAAGGATGCAAAGAACCAAGTGAAGATATCTGCCCTCAGTGTTGCTCAGAATCTGATTGTCCAGCCACGTAAGATTGCATGGGATAGTCCCATTTAGAGCTCCAACCAGCCAGTCATGCCATATTTCAGCACTGTCCATTTAATTCCCCACCCATTTGGTTTCTATTCCCTTATGACAAGAGTTAATCACAGCCACAGAGCATATTCAGACTTCCCTGGAGCACATTCATATATTTATTTAAATGAAAATAGGTGCTGTTTTGCACCTAATGCAACAGATGTTGGAGGATCTGGCCAATAGCATGGAGATGACAACACTTCTCCAGGAACAGTGTTTAATAGCGTATTAAAAATAGGTATTGCTTTTAGGCAGCTTATCAAAAAAATTCATTATTTATGTGTCTAGCCTCTAGGAATGGGGCTTAGGTCAACCTAAGTCCATCCTGTTTCATTTCTTATGGCACATCATGTTTTTCTAAAGGTTACATGTGTTCTTCCATCCAGCTCATTAATACTTTGAGTAGGGCCAATGAAATGAATGGTTCTTTGTCATAACCATTGATTTTTAGTTCAAATCAAACCGATTGTAATAATGCACACAGACATATATATACATTAATGTACACATTTTGTATGCATTCCTCAAAATATGAATTTTATCATTGCTTTTCAATGCATTTCCAAATAAAATACACTGGTTATATTAAAATACGTATTTCTGTGGGCACCTTTTGTGGCAAAATCCAGAGAAGTGTGTGATCTAATCAGGAGTTGTATTCTGATGCACAGTTCAGTTAGGCACCACTGCCTTGATAGAGCTCAATTATGAGAGCCTTGTTGTTCTTGATGGGATGATGAGCCATGCTTTTCTGATATTGTCCATGTTTTTCCCCACCCAGGTTCTTATGATTCCAATGGTAAGTAAGCAGCATTAGTGAGTAAAAATATTGATTTATCTTACTGTTTTAGTATGCCATTTTAAATCTTGACACAAGAAGAAAACAATGCAATTCATACTCAAACACAATCATGAAAAGAAAACATTTTTCTCATTCCCATCAGAGATCATTAATACCCTAATGCCACATTTATAGAATCTTTTTGCCACTGTGGGAAGTTTGATAGCACTCTTGATGTCAGTGTCTGAATTTCTCTCCTTTTTGACAAATACAAATGATTGTCATCAATCAAGAGCCAGTTGGCTATACAGAGAGTCAGGGAAATGCATCACTCCTTACTGCTTTTCTTGCTATTTGTGCAAGCTTTTCACCATATCACTTTATGCCCCATTCCATGCCCAATAAGCATGAGACGCCTTTGCTCAGCGGTAATGTGGCCCATAGATTGCAGCAAAATACTGGGCAAGGTTTCGGTCAGTATCTTTTCTCTGTGTGATGGGCTGTCCCATGAAACCCTTGCTGAGGACGGGAGGCAAAAGCCTATATAAGTATGTTTTCCCTAGAGCTCACAGCCATTTTGCTTTGAGAGCTTCCTGCCTGCCTATCCTCGGGTGAGAGTCTTCACTGAGCTATTTTGGGTTGTTGGTTGACAGGACCAGAAAGGAATTTTTCTCTCTCAGCCTGATAGGCATTTGGTTGGGGTTGGGGGTTTTTCCGCCTTTACCTCAGTGAAATTATGACTTTCCTTTGTTAGGCGGAAGAACATTGTTTGTATGAGGGCGGAAATGGCATTGGTCAGGATCAACATACTAAGGGCGGGCCCATAAGGGGCTGGAGGGAAGGATTGACCATGGCAAACTCAAGCGTGAGTTTGGTATCTGCCTGGTTGAAAAATGCAGCCTGGTGCCCCAGTGAGACCTTGCTTGCTTGGCTTGCACCATGGCAAGGTTTAACTCTGGCTGACTCCTGTCGTACAGGTCTGGAGTGATCCAAAGGCACCAGATACATTCCTTCAACATGGGGCTTATGGAATGATGATCTGATCCTGGGACCCAATGCCATGCCAACCCTTGCCCTGCCTGCTGCTGTCAACAAAGATTTGGCCTAATTTTATCCCATCACTATTGAGCAATCTGGTTATTTTGCTGCTCACATGGGTAACATAGTGCACTTGCCTGGGCAAAAAATGATTAAAAGAAACCAGCCACAAATAGATCATTCACATCCACTGTAAAATTAACTTTCATCAATAATGAGAGTTTTAAACCTCAGATAATATATATATTATATAGAAGGTATTCAATAGTTCAGTTATGACTGGAGATTATGTAAATGATAAGGTCTGCCTCTTCAACTTGCTGTAGACATTTCAAGCAAACACCAAATTCTTCAGCATTTTCCTCTCTTGTTCTCCCCTTCTCTAAAACACCCTCGAAGGGTGGATAGGATGGAAAGAACTATCCAGGAAAGAACTATATTTGAAAACTGAGAGGATTGTTCTTCTTTTACTATTTTATTATATGTTGCAAACTGCTACAGGAATTTCTTTTTCTTCTCTGTTGTCCATTGTAAAGGCCTTTGGTGATATACAATAAAAACTGATTGATACTATTTGAGAGAATCAAAAGGAGTATATAATCAGAGTAGGAAAAGTGTTATGATAAACTTGTACATTCGTCCCACAAGTATCAAACCATAGAGAACTTGTTAATGTCTATCTGATGATTTGTCAGCTGTCTCTGGTCATATCTGAATAGAAACCCAAACTTTCTGATCTTTTTCTATTCGATCCAGGTCAGACAATACCTACCTATATTTGGATTCTCCGCTCCTCATTGGTGCTTCTTCTCCTGATCTCAGCTCCAATCATCACCTATTTCATGGAGAAGTGTAATTGCTCCTAGGTCGGACCTAGAAACTAGGAAATCCCATTGGAAGAAAGAAAAATGCCTCCAGACTCTTCTTTTTCTATCCTCCACACCTCATCCATCTATTCACTTACAATAATGTTTCCAGTATTTTACTAAGCTGGTTTTGAGCTTTAGGGTTCTAATAAATGGCTTGGGTTCATGACATCTGCTAGGCTTCTCAGAAGTTTTTATAGCAATACAGCAAAGGTGACGGCATAGTATTAATGGACATCTTCAAGGGATAGCATTTTGTCTACTGGGATTTATATTATTTGCTGCTTATTTTAACATACCTATGTTTAAAAATATTATTTGTATTTCTGCCAAATAAATTGTTGAGCTACCCTTCCCCAGAAAGGGGAGGTATGGGGAAGTCGGTGAAGTAAGGTCTAAGAAAAAAGGATTCGAAATTATACATGATTGTTTATGTGTTTGTTTGTTTGTATTGTGTAATGTTTGTGTTCATAAAAACTGTGAAAAACCAATAAATTTTTTATAAAAAAATATAATAATAAATTGTTGAGCTATTGTGTTGCTTTGTATTGTGCCGTATTTCTATAGTATGTTAGCCACCAGGTGTGTGCTATGTTTACACAGACCACATTCTATGTAAATGAGTAGAGAAACAGGTACACAGATAGTAAAAAAATTATATGGGGACCCTCAGCTGGTAGACCATGGTGGCCAACTTTGGAGTCCAACCCCATTAGCCAACTTTGGTAGATGGATAGGGCAACCCACCTGTCCATCACATGACATAAATCGGTCAAAATCCCTTCATACATTTCCCAAACATGGGAACCACAAAGGAAGGGGGGGTGTCCACCCTATGTTTTGCAAGCCACTTCATGACATACCTTTCAACCTTCAAAATTAAAGACTTAAAGGAACAGCACAACACGGCTTCAGAGAGCTACCCTGGAAAGGAGGAACTTCTCCCCTCTCCTCAGCAAGGCATACTTTGCTCCAGCAAAGGGACAACTGGGGGCCCACATGAAGCTACCAATTGTTCCATTGAAGGCCTGGCTTTATTTATTTAGAAAAATATTTATATGCTGATATTCATACGTATATATCAGAGTGGTTTACAACAATTGTATATAAAACCATATAATAAGAACCATATTAAAAGGTTAAAATCAGAAACAGGCTGAGGATGTCAGGTGTAGGATGGGTGGACAGGGCTTCCATAATTTGGTCAGCCAAAGGAGGAGATGTCATGGGCCTTGGTGTGCCCGTGGACTGGAGGCTCCCCACACCAGTGTAAAACCAATCCAGCCTCTGGCAACTTTCCTCCTGGCTTATAAATCGTTCTCATCCACAAAGGAATTCTTATTATGCATCTCATTCCGCCCAAGACACAAACAAGTGGGAATGAGCAGGTGAAGATTTTAAAATGGGGGAAACAACGTGAAAGCACTGTTATGCTGTATACAATCTTGTGACCAGGGATTCCAAGCGGGAGAGCAAACTGTCCAAATGAACTGTCCCAAATGTACATACCAAATCAGAAACACTTGTAGAAGTAGATTGCATTGTGCTGGTATCTATCCAACCAGTTGAGGTAGTGCTGCTCTCCTATGACGCTGAGGACTCCGGCTCAGAGGACCAGCCTCCTTCACTGTCAGAGTCAATGTCCACTAAAGCCCCTTTAAGGGAACTGGTCCCTCTCATAGAACGCCAAACTAGCTACAGGGCGTGCCTGTTTAAGGCTCAGTTTGAGCATGACTGCTGAAAAAACAGCTCTGCTTTAATAGAGTCCCCAGGCTGACCCCTGCAAGGAACCTTGTCCATAGTACTTTCTCTGTGATGCCTTGTTTTGCATCCCTTCATGTCTGAGCTGCTGAGGTAGTCAGTCAAAAAGGAGAGCAATTTCGTAGGTCTCCTCCCCAAAGGAACACCTTACACACCATCTCCCCAGCCTCCATTTACTTGGAAGACTTGAAATCCTTCCTCCTGCCATGAACGTTGCATGAGTACTGCCTATTTCCCAGGAAAGATGTGCAGGCTGGATTGCCTAGGATTGCAGATTGACCTCCAATTCTGTATCAAGCTGTCGTCATCCAGATCCTGATGGACTACAACTCCCATTTTCCTTTACCATAAGCCATTCTGACCGAGACAGATGGGAGTCCATCAGCATCTCAAGGGCCACAGCTTTCCCTGGCTAACTGTATGCATTATGTTGGCATATATACAGGGCACTTCAGATACTTGCTAAGCAGGCAGATGGGGGCAGCTAGTTTGCATATCAGTGACAGGTGGGACAAAGACAATGTTTATTAAATGTTTTGATCACTTTCAGAATTTTTTATTCCATTGCTCTAGTTATGTTTGCTAACATGGACTCTCTCATGAGCAAGGCTATTGGTGTTACAGTTCTGAAAGGTGAATTTGAGAAATAAGCTAAAATATGAAAAAGGCATTAAAAGGAGAGAATGGAATAGGTACTGAAGCCCCCAAAATAGCACTTACATTTTCTGAAGACTAATTTACCACACTGGTTCAGCCTAGCATCTATTTTGATGAATATACTTCCTTCCTTTGAGGTTTTTATGAATGCATTTCTAATAGATTGGCCTAATGGCTATGTTTAATTTTTGGAGTTTAGTTTTTGCAGTTTTTGCCATACACATCATTGCCTCTCATGAGGTTCCTGTATCTGTAGAGGTGGGTATCATAGAAAACGTATTAGGGAGCAACCCTTTGCACAAAAAGTTATAGTAAAGCAAAGCAAAGTTAAAGCGGCATGAAGTTTAACCAAATCCGAGCCTCATTTGAGAAGCAGAGCTGCTGCTCTACTTAAGCCTGCCAGATGGATAAAAATCCTTTAAATGCGGGTTTATGCCAGAATTCCAGGTCACAAGATCTAGATGAATGGGTTTAGGATCCAGCGTAAACTCTTCTTGGTCTTGACCATGTCATGCCACCGGGATGCTCATTTTGAGTAAGTTACACCAGTCTTGTCTCAGGTAGCTTTGGCTAGGTAGGCTGAGCCCTGGTTGAAAGGGTTGAGCAAGTTACATCTTCGACTGAGCCAGGGTTGGGGACTTAATGCTGGCTGAACCCAGATGAGCCAGGAATCAGCTGGCTTAACAAAAGAGCCATTGCATCTCAAACTACCCATCCCTACAAATCCTGCCATGGTGCTTTGACCAAAAGAAGCAATCCACCCACTAACTATTTGGGTAACCTAGGGACCCTGTTATATAAAGAGCCAAGTCCACGGCCCCCCACAAAAATGTTTTATTCTTTTCCTGTCGTGATATTCCTTATACTGAATTTACATAAAGAAGAGCAGCTGCAGGGAACAGGTAAAGGTAAAGGGACCCCTGACCATTAGGTCCAGTCGTGACCGACACTGGGGCTGCAGCGCTCATCTCGCTTTATTGGATGAGGGAGCCAGCGTACTGCTTCCGGGTCACGTGGCCAGCATGACTAAGCAGCTTTTGGCGAACCAGAGCAGCACACGGAAATGCCGTTTACCTTCTTGCCTATTTATCTATTTGCACTTTGACGTGCTTTCGAACTGCTAGGTAGGCAGGAGCAGGGACCAAGCAACGGGAGCTCACCCTGTCATGGGGATTCGAACCGCCAACCTTCTGATCGGTAATTTCTAGGCTCTGTAGTTTAACCCACAGCTGAAAAAGAAATGAACAATGGAACAAGAATTTGCTATAAGTAAGCTTTGATGAGTTTCTCTCAGATTACCGTATTTTTTGCTCTATAACACACACCCGGCCATAACACGCACGTAGTTTTTAGAGGAGGAAAATCCGAAGGCATGCCACCCGTAGGCATTCCCTCCATAACACGCACAGACATTTCCCCTTACTTTTTAGGAGGAAAAAAGTGAGTGTTATGGTGCAAAAAATACGGTAATTTGGAAATTGTCGCAGTTCTTCGGGGCACAGAAATAATCTTCCTAAGCCAGTCTAAAGGCTCACTGAAATTACCACTTCCACATCTCCAAGGAAGCTGGAGCCTCTTTCCATGGGGATACTAATAGAATGGTAGAATCCTTCACACCAGAGATAGAATGTAATAAAATGAAACTGGTAGCCAGACAGCAGGAAGGACCAGGGACACTTGCCTTACAAAATGGTTGCTCTTTCCACTTTAACATCAGAAACTGCTGGACTCTCACAATGCAGCCCAGGCACTCTCCCCTCTTTATAGACCATGTTACCTAGGGGGTGGTTTGTGTGCATGGGTTTGTACATGCTTTAGCTCCATTTTGGGAATATTAAGGGAATACTGTCTGGCGGGGGGGGGGATTTCTTATTTATTTCCCTAGAATGAATTTTTCACAGCAATTCATGTCTGAATCTTCTCTCTATCATGTGAACTAATCTACTTATTTTCTGAGGGGTTTCTGGTGGGGGGCAAATAGGATAACGGATGAAAACCTACTTTTATAACCATCAAATATTATCTCTAAGTGAATGTGCCTGACGGTCATAGATGCGTTGAATAGTCCACCTGAAGACAATGTATAAAATTAAACATCCTTGAGTGGTAGCTGCAGCCACATGTGGGGGTGTGCCCAGGGGAGGGGATAGAAGCATGCATGCTGCAAAAGTCGTGATGATATCCATCTCATCTGTGAGAGAAGTAGAAGGAGCGGAGAGTCAGAGGTGGGGAAGAGTGGACAAACATCGGATTGGGAAGCCAACTCCTGCTCTGCCCTGATGAATCTCTTCTGGGTTCTCTGTAAGTTTGGGTAACTGGGAAGAGAATTTGTAGATATGGTCAACCTCTTGAAAGATCTGGGGAAAGTAAAATCCATAATTCCCATCAGAGCTTTCCTAGGATAGTGTGTGTTTGTAAGATGGAAAGACTGATCATTACCAAGAATGGAGGAGTGGTTGTTAAAATTAATCGACTTAGCTGAGATCGTGAAACTGACATGTTTTATCAGGGAAATTCTGGAGCATGTGAGGGAGCAGGTGCCTGTGTGAGAGGGGGATCAGCACGATTGGCGGTGGTGGATGGCACGGTGGGAAGTGGGTGATCGTAAAACTTTGACATACACCCCCCCCAAAAAAGAAAAAACTCAACAACTTTGTCCAGATCTGTAGTTTTGAGAATGTGGAAAGCTGTATGATGATAGGTTCCTTGAAGCTTCCATTATAGATTCTAAGTCCTATGCAGAAGAAGATGGTATAAAGCATACAGGCACAAGTTAAGCTGAGTTAAAGATATACCAGATCCAGCCCATTTTCAGAAGGGCTGCTGCCCTGCCTAAGTGAGGCACTGGAAAAACAAGCTTTAAAAATACTGTTCTGTGTGAGGTTGCCAGGACTCAAAAATGATTTGAATGAGCTTAGGTTCCAGTTTAAGTCACCTGCTCCTTGCCACATCCCTGCAGCAGCCTTCTGGGGAACTTACAGCATAGGTCGACAAACTAAGGCTCGCGGGCCGCATCAGGCCCAATTGCCTTCTAGATCTGGCCCGCGGACGGTTGGGGAATCGCCACATGGATTGCCAGCATGTGGATTGCCAACGTGCACGTTCTTTTCCTCTCTCTCCCTTCCTCTCCCTCACACGGCAGTGCTTTTCTCCTCAGGGACGGAGCAATCTTGTCCCACACCGGGCGCCTGCCCGCCTCAGCAGGGCGGCACTGTGAAGGGGCCGTGTGACACCAGCTGCCAGCTGCTGCTGCATTTTCCTCCTCCTCCTCCTCCTCCTCCCTCTCCCTCAGTTCACCCTTTCTTCCTCCTCTGCACTGCTTCCTCGCAAGCTTTCTTCACTGCCACCTGCCTCCCTCCCTCCCTCCTTCATTCCTCCCATGGCATTCAGGCGGGTCGTTGTGGTGGCCGCAGCTACTGCTTGTGGATTGGCAGGTGGCTATCTTCTTCTCCACGGTGCCTCTCGGAAAGCAGCAGCAGCAGGTGGTGGGTAAAAGCTCCAGTGACGCTCCAGTGATGCCCGGGTTCCCCTACCTCCATCCACGGCTCCTCTGCCAGGGATGCTTCTGTCTTTGCTGGCCAACGCAGCTTCCTACCCCGCCACGGAGACTGGCTGGCTGGGGAAGCCCAACTGCAGCTACTGGAATGACAAGTGGGACAGGTAAAGTGAAGCATCTTCAGGCCTCTTCGCAGGCAGGCAAAAATCATTCATTTTTCTCTCTCTCCAAAATCTGCAGGACAAAGTCTGCAGGACAGTGGACCAGCCCCCTGCTAAAAAAGTTTGCTGACCCCTGACTTACAGTGTCCTCAGCTTAACTAGCTGAGCTATGATGAGCATATCTTTGTCTGAGCTTGAGAGATTTACTGTATGGTGAGCCCAGCTGATGGAGAGATCTGCTGTATCCTAAACTGCCTATGTCTTTAGATCTTTTCAAAGGATTGTCCCCCAGCACTGCAGAAAAGCCAAGCTGTTTTCAACATACATTTTAAAAAAATAAACTGAAATAAGACCTTCCTCTTCAACTTGTGGAGGACATTTCATGAAAACACCTAACTACTTCTCCTCCTCCTCCTCCTCCTCCTCCTCCTCCTCCTCCTCCTTCTTCTTCCAGTACTATCCACAAGAGGATCAAGGATTTCAGTTTAAGAATGGGTTATACAACATAATGTAAATGTTATACAATAAAATGTAAATGTACACATTAAAGAAGTGTTGGGAGAAGGAACGGTGTGAAACACATGGGGGAAAGGGCAATTTTATTGGTTCCTGCTCAGCTCTGCATTCACACATGCTTGTTTAATCTCTTTCACACACCATGCACTCCTTTTGCACCCAGAAAAAAAAAATTACACCAGAATAGGGGGTGCTCTGGTATATAGGAATCTTGGCAATTATATGCCTTTACATTAACTGCCTTTACATATTGTTTGCATAATTGGAAACTACCAGCAGGGGCATTCCAGGGGGGGGGCTTGCTCCGGGTGCCATTCCAAAGAGGGGGGTGACAAAAAGCTGACCCCTGATTGGCCGCAACCCTCTGGGCACACGCCATTTGCCGTGCCCCCCCCCGGGCAGTGCACCATGCCCCGTGGGTGGTGCACCACACCCCCGGGATGCACGCCACACCCCCTGAGACGAGCACCGCTCTGGGGACCAGAGCAGGTTGCTTCGCCTCTGACTACCAGGGATTGCTAGAAAACACTTAAGACAGTCCAAAAAGGCTGCAGCAAAAATAACAGGTTAGGAGAATTATTAAATCATTGCTCTGCCCTTGTGTTTACTTGTTAAAACATATTATAAACATATTGCATGGATGTCATTACAGGTGCTCTGCTTGCAAATCACTGGTGTTTGGGTGATGTCAAAGATTCAGAGCTTTGCACTTCTGCAGGTGAGTTTGAGACTGTGCAAGTCTGTGTGTTTGTGTGTGTGCAGAATTGAAGAGAATGGTGTGTGGGGGGTGTTCCTCTACTCATTCCAAATGTGTAATGCTAAATGTTCGTTATAAAAAAAGGTCAGGGGTGTTTTGTTTCATCATCAAGCTTATAGAAAATATGAGATGTACTAGAAGCTGCCACCCACACTTTCTCAGCTCATCAATCCCACCAGCCCTACATCCCCTCCACCTGGCTAACCCCTCCTCCATTTACCCCTCACTTACCCCCTTGCCTATCCCCTCATATCTTGCCCAAACCTCCCCTTTAAGCTTGGCTGAACCCTCCTTCCTTCTTCTATACATTTTTAAGAATTAAATTGAGAATTTGCAACCCCAAATTTCTAAATAATAATTGAGGTGGCATTAAAATGTTTCAAATAAATAAAACAGAGTAGAACACTGGCATGCCACTTTCCCCAAAAAGAAATAATTAAAAACAGTATACAATAAACAATTATGGGGGGAAACAGTGCTAAAAAGCAATACAGTAAGACAAAAACAAAGGTGATAAAACAATCTAATTCCACATGATTCCTCAAATGCTCACCCTCCATTGCAACTACATTTTCACTTACTCTCCGCATTCACTTATGCTCTTTATTTATTTCTTCCATTTGTTCTCTAGGTGAACTTCCTGCTCCTGATTTATTCTTGAATTCAACTTTGGTTCCTGAAGGGGAAATTATCACAATACTCTGTATGGCTCCATCAGAGGTTGTGGTGACCAGATTCTTTCTCTGTAAAGATGGGGCTCCTATTTCATTCAAGAAAGCAACATCTCAAACTGCTCAATACATAGTCTATGCATCACTGAAGAATACTGGCCAATACTCCTGTGGTTATCAGCAAAATAATGCAAAGAACCAAGTGAAGACATCTGCCCTCAGTGTTGCTCGGAATCTGGTTTTCCACTCAGGTAAGATTGTAGAAATGATCGGTCTAGGGTTGAAATGAATGACAGACGAGTGGCAAGTGTCATATGGGAGGCATCTACCGAGCATGTCTCGGGTAGTCCCTTTTATTGAATATTACAGCAGTGCCACATATGTGCTTGTTGCTGATTGGTTAACACAAATACAAGGGTTGCATATAGGCATTAATCATCAATAGATTAAAGGTTGGGAAAGGGAACACAGAATTAGACAGGCATGAAAACCTCCTTATTAAACAATTACTAATGATTGATATGGCAAAGCTTAACAGGGCATAACTATTGTATTCCATAGATGTGGTCAACCATGCTTTAAGAACAGGTCAGGATATGATGTTTCATGAACTCAATGTGAACCGAACAATCTAGGAAGGAATGTTTCAGCTCAGAGCAGTTTGCCAGTCTCATGTGCAGAAGCAAATGTGCAGAAGCAAAACTTCCCATCATTTGCAAGAGAATGTTGCATGGTGGGATAGTCCTGTTTCGAGTTCCAGCTAGCCAGCCATGCCATATTCAAGCACTGTCCATTTAATTTCCCACCCATTAGGTTTCTATGCCCCCACGACAACTGTTATAGCCACAGAGCATGTTCAGACTTCCCTGGAGCACATTCATATATGAAAATAAGTGCTGTTTTTCACCTATGCAACCAATGTTGGAGAATCTGGCCAATAGCATGGAGATGACAACACTTCTCCAGGAACACTGTTTAATGGCATTTTTTAAAAAATATTGCTGTTAGGCAGCTTATCAAAGAGTGATGCTTTTGCAGCCTGTTAAAATATTTATGATTTATGTGTCTAGCCTCTAGGGTTGGGGCTTAGATCAGCCTAAATCCATCCTGTTTCATTTCTTTTGGCACATCATGTTTTTCTAAAGAGTGCATGAAAGGTTACATATGTTCTTCCATCCAGCTCAGTTATACATTGAGTAATGAAGTGAATGATTCTTAGTCATAACAATTGATTTTTAGTTCAAATCAAACCCATTGTTATGATGCACCTTAATATATACATTAATGTACTCATTTTGTATGCATTCCTCAAAATATGCATTTTAGCATTGCTTTTCAATGCATTTCCAAATAAAATACACACGTTATATTAAAATACATACAAAGTGGGCCCCTTTTGTGGTAAAACCACATTACAAAATCCAGAGAAGTGTGTGATCCAATCAGGAGTTTTGTTCTGATCCACAGTTTGGTTTCGCACCACTGCCTTGATAAGAGCACATTTATGAGAGCTTTGTGTTTCTTGATCTGTTGATGAGCCATGCTTTTCTGATATTGTCCATGTTTTTTCCTGCCCAGGTAATTGTCCTTCCAATGGTAAGTAAGCAGCATCAATGAGTAATAATATTTATTTATCTTATTGTTTGTTTTAGTATGCAATTTTAAATCTTAACAGAAAGACAAAATAATGCAATCTATACTCAAACACAATCACGAAAAGAAAGCATTTTTTTTCCTCATTTCCCATCAGAGATCATTAATACCCTGATGCCAAATTTATAGAATCTTTTTGCCACTGTGGAAAGTTTGATAGCACTCTTGATGTCAGTGTCTGAATTTCTCTCCTTTTTTGCAAAGACAAATGATTGCCATCAATCAAGAGCCAGTTGGCTATACAGAGAGTCAGGGAAATGCATCACTCCTTACTGGTTTTCCTGCTATTTGTGCATGTTTTTCACCATACCTCTTTATGCCCCATTCCGTGCCCAATAAGCATGGGACGCCTTTGCCCAGCGGGACTGTGGCCCATAGATTGCAGCAAAATACTGGACAAGGTTTTGGTCAGTATCTTTTCTCTGTGTGATGGGCTCATGGGAAAAAGCTGCCCCATGAACCCTTGCTGAAGAGGGAGGGGGAGGAAGCTTACATAAGTCTCCTTCCCCACAGTCATTTTTCCCCACAGCTCACAGTCATTTTTCTTTGAGAGTATAGAGGTGGGCCCCATAAGAGGACAGGACTGACCATGGCAACCCCAAGCATCGTTTCAGTATCTGCCTGGTTGGAATCTGCACCCTGGTCCCCCAGTGAGACCTTGCATGCTTGGCTGGCACCACTGCAAGATTCAGCACTGGCCGACTCCTGTCGTACTGTTCAGGAGAGATCCAAACCCAGTGGATCCATTCCATCTACATGGGGATTGTGGAATGGTGAACTGATCCTGCGACCCAATGCCATGCAAACCCTTGCCCTGCCTGCTGCTGTCAATAAAGATTTGGCCTGATTTTATCCCATCATCGATGTGCAGTCTGACTATTTTGCTGCTCTCATGGGTCACATAATGTGCCTGCCTGTGCAAAGAATGATTAAAAGAAACCAGCCACAAGATAGATCATAGAAATTGATTGATTGATATTATTTGAGAGAATCAATAGGAGTATATAATCACTAGAATAGGGATCAAGAACCTGTGGCATACACCTGGCCCATGAGGTCTCTCAATGCAGTCTTTATAGGCCTTGGGGGTGGTCAGGCTACATGGGGCTGGTTTGTGTGCATGGGAGTGCACATGCTTTAGCTCCCTCTTAGGCATTAGCTGCTTGTTTGCAGCCCCACTCATTTTATGCTGGAAAAATGTTTCCTACTTATATCCTTAGAAGGAATTTCCAACCATGATTATGTTGGGATACTGCCAGGGAGATGACGTCCATCTGAGCCCCCAAGCCGGCTGCCGGACGATCCATCGGCCTCCCGTAGTCACGCAGTTACGCAGTATCAGCAATTAGGGGCACAAAGCCTTAGAAATAGATTGGCTGCATTCCTAGGCTGGTGCACCCTCTTTCAGCAGAAAAACACAGCCAGAAAGCTTGCACCGAAGAAGAGCATATTCTACAGACTTTATTTAGCGTTGAACAGAACAAAGAAAAACATGACCGTTCTGAGTCAGCGTCTCCAACCGACTGACTGAAATCGAAAGGAACAGCAAACATAAAACATCCTGTGAACAGGACATGCACAGACTCTGTGACTTACAAAGCCTGCTCCCTTTTAAGGTGGAACGGAAATATCCGAACATCCTCCCCCTTTCCGTGTAACCTGTAGTACCTGTGGTTCAACCTAATTGCAACTTTTGTACATAAACCTTAAGTTGTTCTCTGTTAACAACCTTAGACAACAGATCAGCAGGAATTCCATTTCCTGCCATGTAGGACACCCGAATCAGTCCTTTCTGAATACACTCTCTTGCACGATGTAGCTTAATCTGCAAGTACTTGGTTCTCTGCTTGCAACTCTCCGAGTTCAGCAAAGCCAAACAAGATCTATTGTCTTGATACACTTGTATAGGACATTTCACAGAAACCCCGATGTCCTTAAACAGTTGCATCAACCATTCACAATCCATGAGTGAAAATGACAGAGCATTGAGTTCTGCTTCACAGGAACTTAGGCTCACCGTTGTTTGCTTCCTGCACAACCAGTCAAACAGGCAGTGGTTGTACATGTAGCATACTCCAGAAGTGCTTGTACCATCTGTGGTGTCACTTCCAAAACATGCATCTGCAAAGATCTCAAGACCTCCAGTCTTTTGACTGGTGAACCTCAGCCTGTAGTGCATAGTCCCTTTCAAATAGCGGGCTATGCGCTTCAGAGCTTTCCAATCCTGAACCGTAGGATTGTTGGCATGTCTGCTAAGCAGATTACAGCTTATGGCTATGTCAGGTCTTGAACATCTGGCAATGAAATTCAGCTTGCCTAGAATGCATCTGTACAGCGTTGTGTCAGAAAACGCTTCAGCAGTACTGTCTACCTGGTAACCTGTCACCATCGGTGTGTCTGCTGGGTTTGCATCAACCAAATTCAACCTGGTTAATACATCAGCAATTTTCTGTGTTTGGTGTACCAGAAAATTACCTGCTTGGTCCTTCTCCACCTGCAGAGAAAGATAGTTGGATACCTCACCAAGATCCTTCATGTCAAAGTGCTCCTTCAGCTGAGCTAGGGTGCTTTGGTAAAAAGCCTGATTCTTCCAAAACATCAGAAGATCATCAACAAAACATAAACAATACAGTTTGTTTTGCCCCTCCTCCTTGACAAACACACATGGATCAGCTTTGCCCTGGTGAAAACCTAGAGAAAGCAATGTTTCAGTGAGTTTTGTGTTCCAACACCTGGCACTCTGTTTAAGACCATATAAGGATTTCCGCAGTTTACAGACCATTCCCTTCTGTATCTGCACCCCATCAGGTGGAAGCATGAACAGTTCCTCGTTCAAAATCCCGTACAAAAAAGCTGTATTAATGTCATGATGGGTAACATGCAGTTTCTCCTCCGCAGCGACCTTGAACATCAGCCGAATGCTCTCATATTTGACTGTGGGTGAGTAGGTCTCGTGGTAATCCTGTCCTGGTACCTGTGAAAAACCTCTGGCAACCAATCTGGCTTTGTGTCTGACTACCTTGCCATTCTGGTCTGTCTTGGCCTTGAAGACCCATTTGCTGCCAACCAGTCTCATTCCTGGGACTACCGGTACCAATTCCCAAGTTTGGTTCCTGTTCAAGGAATCAACTTCAGCCTTCATGGCATTAAGCCAAGGCTCAGCATCTTTAGAGGTTAACTCCTGAACCTCTTTGAAGCTTGAAGGTTCCCACACCTTCTCTGAGCTACTAAGAACAGCAGTTGCTGTCTTAGCAAACTCATCAGCATACCTCTTTGGAGGTCTGCCTTTGGTCGCCCTTTCAGACCTACGTACTAGACGCAAGTCTTCTTGACCCATCTCCTCTTTCTTAGGAGAAAAATGACCAATGGTGAACAGTGGCTCTTCCAGTTCATTGTCAGACGCATCAGATGGTCTGACTGAGGCCTTTGCGCTCTGGTAGTCTGCTGTGTCATCACTGTCACTGACACCAGCAGCAGCACCGCCCACTGAACTGGAATCCGAACTCTGATCATCATCAGCAGCAGCAGCAGCAGCTTCCTCAGCTTTAGCTGCTTGCTTGTCATCACCTTCATCCTCCACTGGGTAACTCTGGAAAATTCCCACATTTTCCCCCCACTTAGGATTGTACTCAACACACCTTGTGAACTTAATGGACTTAGAGTTAGTCATCCATACCCTGTATGCACCTTTTTCGTACCCCATGAACAAACCATGTGCCCCACGCTTCCCAAGCTTGTTGGTTTGTGGGGTGCGTACCCACATGTCAGAACCAAAGATTTTCATGTGCTTGATGTTGGGCTTCTTGCCAAACATCTTCTCATAGGGAGTACAGCCAATGGGTGATGACAATCTGCGATTAACGGTATAAACTAAATTCCCCAAAGCCTCCCCCCAAAACTTATCAGGGAGATTGGCATCATGCAACAAGGTTTTCATTCCTTGCAGCAATGTCTGATTTGCTCGCTCCGCAAGCCCATTCATCCATGGCGATCTGGGTGTTGACATGTCATGCTGGATTCCCTTCTCAGTCAGGAAAGCTTCAAACTGCTGAGAAGTGAACTCCCCGCCTCGATCGGTAAACAGAGAGCCAATACGTTTACCGTGCACATTCTCCAACCAAGCACAGAATGCCTTAAACTTCGGAAACGCTTGCGATTTCTGTTCGAGCAAAAACACATGAATGTACCTGGAAAAAGAATCAATTAGAACCATGAAGTACCTTGCTCCCCCTAAAGAGGGCGTAAGTGGACCAACCAGGTCTGCATGCACTAGCTGGTAGGGTTTGGAAGCCTGCCTGCTAGACTCCTTGCCTTTTGGAGCAACCTTCACCTTGTTCTCTGCACAAGATACGCATTTCATGTGAAATTTACAGGGTTTGATGTTCAAACCCTCAACTACCTCTGGCATCTTGGCCAGTGCCTTCCAAGAGAGGTGACAAAACCTTCGATGTGCATCGTGAATGCAACCTGCATGAAGAACTTTGTTAGTTTGTGCAACACAACAAGAATCAGCATTAGATACAACAGCAGTGTCGTCATAAGTTATATGGAACAAACCATCCATAAACTTTGCATGCAAATAGTCCTCTTTGCCTTTACTGATGACACAGACGCTCCTCTTGAAGGAAATCTGAAAACCACGCCCAGTAAGCTGTGGAACACTAAGCAAGTTGCTTGCAGCTCCCGGAACATAAAGTACATTACTGATGGTAGTGTGCAGACTTGCAAGTTTCACAGTCCCTTCTCCTGCAATTTGCAACGTCCTTCCATCAGCCAGGTGGATCTCACCTTCCTGAGGCTTGAAGGAGATAAAGAGATGGCGGTCCTTCGTGATGTGGCGGCTGGCACCTGAATCAACAATAAATCTGCCTTTGGCTGTTGGAGCAGTCTTTACAGCAAGCAATCCCTTGTTTTCCACCGGCGTGGGCTTTTGCAGCTTGCCCCCCTGCTTCTGGCCAACAGACATGCCTTTAGCCTTTGGTGAAGCAGTGCCAGCAAACATAGCCTTGTTTTTCCCTGGCGCGGGCTCTTCACCCTCCCTCTGCTTCGGGCCATCTGCAGGCATCTGTCTTTGTTTACCTCTGGCCTTCCGGCCTCTGCAAAGACGATGACCTTGGTTCCCACAAGAAACAGAGCTCTCAGCTGCCGACTCCTTGGCTCCCCCTGGAGGCTGGAATGCTGCCTGGGATGACGTGATGGTCAGCTCCCCCTGCAGCTTGCAACCGGTGCCCTCAGCATCCCTGCATTCACTTGCATTCTGGGAAACATCCAGGACCTCCGATGCAGTCAAACTCTGGGCTGGGATGACTGGCTGGTGGGCTTTCTTCAAAGCATCCCACATCCCACGTGCAGTGGTGTTGCCAGCAAGCGTCTTAATTTCCTCAAGAGAGACGGATAAGACTATTATGTCAATGGCCTTCGAATCATCTGCTTTCCATCTCTCTGTCAGAGGAACCGGGGGGGGGGGCTCAGAAACGGTATGCCACACCCCAAACTGACGCAGCAAACTTTCACACCATTTTGCCCAGGTTTCATAATTTTTCGCATTTAACTTAGGGCAGTCAGCATCTCCCAACAGATTAATGTCTGAATCTTCTCTCTATCATGTGAACTAAGCTACTAATTTTCAGAGGGGTTTCTGGTGGGTGTTAAATGGGATAACGGATGAAAAGCTGCCTTTCTGACAATCAAATATTCTCTAAGTAAATGTGCCTGAGGGTCAGAGATACATTGAATAGTTCATCAGAAGGAATGGTGTAAAAATTATACATTTTTGAGTCGTAGCTGCAGCCAAATTTGAGGGTGTGCCCTAGAGGAAGGGGATAGAATGACCGCTCCCTGCTTAAAACGGGGGACACCCTTTGCGTGGACGCGCGCAGCCCCTAGATCTGGAGCGGCTCCAACAGCATAGGCTTGGTTTGCCTTCCCTCAGGTGGGATACCTGGAGGTCTCCGCCTACCTCAGTCAGTTGTCCAATCCCACCTGGGGGAAGTGTTGCCAAGGAGACCAGGCCAGGTAGGGGAGGGATTACCTGCCCACACAATAGAGGGAGGGTATTACTTGGGAATCCTCACTTGGGGATAGAAACATGCATTCTGCAAAAGTCCTTGACATAGGATTGCCCCATAGGATCTTTTTGCTCACCTAACTATTAATCTTCTATAACTTTTTAAGAATTAAATTGAGAGTCTGTAAGCCCAAATTTCTAAATAAAAATTGAGGTGGCATTAAAATGCTTTAAATGAATAAAACAGTAGAACACTTGCTTAACACTTTCCCCAGAAAGAAATAATTAAAGGTAGTATACAACAAACAATTATGGAAAAAACCAGTGCTAAAAAACAATACAGTAAACAAAATAATGGTAATTAAGCAATCTAATGCCGATTGATTACTCAAATGTTCACCCTCCATTGCAACTGCATTTTCACCTAGTCCCTGCATTCATTTATGCTTTTTCTTTATTTCTTCCGTTTGTTCATTCTCTAGGTGAACTTCCTGCTCCTGATTTACTCTTGAACACAACTTTGGTTCCTGAAGGGGAAACTATCACAGCACTATGTTTCGCTCCATCAGAGGTTGTGGTGACTGGATTTTTCTTCTGTAAAGATGGGGCTCTTGTTTCAGTCAAGAAAGCAATATGCCAAATTACTCAATACATAGTCTATGCATCGCCAAAGAATGCTGGGCATTATTCTTGTGGTTACCAGCAGAAGGATTCAAAGAACCAAGTGAAGACATCTGCCCTCAGTGTGGCTCAGAATCTGATTGTCCAGTCAGGTAAGATTGTCAGGGACCTGCAAGGGAATGTTGCATGGTGGGATAGTCCTGTTTAGGGTTCCAGCTAGCCAGCCATGCCATATTCTAGCATAGTCCATTTCATTCTCCATCCATTTGGTTTCTATCCCCCCACCACAATAATTTATCAGTATTTCATAGCCACAGAACATGTTCAGACCTCCCTGGTCTGCTTTTGAGATTACAGTGTTCAAACCTTACAGTGTTTTTAGAAATGTTTTTCATCTGTTTACATACAACTAGCACATGCCTTGAGTGTGTAAGGTGCCATTTTGGTTGCATAAGGTTTGACACTCAACTCTGAACAAATAGATCGTGGAAAATGTATGGATGATTGTTTCTGTAGATCAAGGGGAGTGAGTTCCTCCAGAGTGCTTTGATGGCACCTGATGGCACAGAATTTCTAAATGATCAGCATAGATGTAACCAGTTTTCCCTATTCTAGGGAGGGAGGTAAATGATAGGTACATCCTTATCCCATGAGCTGGAATACTTTATGCACTCCTCTCAATTTTCCACTGTAGGCATAAAAATATTTTGAGCTGTGTGCATAGTTGCATTAATCCTTATGCCCTTTTAGTACTGCATAGCAAAACAGCTATGCCAACATTTTCCTTACCATGTCATCTCAACCCAGGTTTTTGCTAACAATAGGACCATCCTTGACTACAAATTAAGATTAAGTGAAAGAGATTGAACCACAAAGCTAGATTCAGGTGAATCTCTAAACCAAACCTTTGTTTAGCTGCTATGTCAGTCATTCTATGCTGCCAACATGTTCCTATATGAGAGAATCAATAGTATATAATCAGAGTAGGAAAAGTGCTGTGATACACTTGTACATTCTTCCAACAAGCATCAAACCGTAGGGAACTTGTTAACGTCTATCTGCTGATTTATCTATCTGTCTCTGGTCATATCTGAGTAGACACAAAAACCTTTCTGTTTTTTTTCTATTCAATCCAGGTCAGACAATATCTCCCTATATTTGGATTCTCCGCTCCTCATTGGTGCTTCTTCTCCTGGTCTCAGCGCCAATCATGACCTATTTCATGGAGAAGTGTAATTGCTCCTTGGTCGGACATAGAAACTAGGTAATCCGACTGGAAGAAAGAAAAATGCATCCAGGCTGTTCTTTGTCTATCCTCCTTCTCTCATCCATCTATTCACTTATAGTAATGTTTCCAGTATTCTACTAAGCCCAGGTCAAGTACTGGTTTTGACCTTTAAGGTTCCAATAAATGGCATGGGTTCCAGAAGTTTTAATAGCAGGTACTGAAAACAATACAGCAAAGATGTCTACATAGTATTAATTAATGGACATCAATGTATAGCCTTTTATCTGCTGGGATTTATATTATCTGCTGCTTATTTTAACATGCCTATGTTTTAAAATATTATTTGTATTTCTGCCAAATAAATTGTTTCACTATTATGTTGCTTCGAATTGTGCCGTATTTCTATAATATGTTAGCCACCTGGTGTGTGCTATGTTTACAAAGACCACATTCTATGTAAAGGAGTATAGAAAAAGATACACAAATAGAAAAACAATTATATAGGGATCCTCAGCAGGTAAACCATGGTGGGGACCTTTTGGGGTCCAACCCCATTAGGCAACTTTGATAGATGGCCAGGGCAACCCACCTGTCTGTCACATGACGTAATTCTGTTAAAATCCCTTCAGACCTTATCAAAACATGTGAAACACAAAGGAAGGGGGGGGTTGTCCACCCTATGTTTTGCAAGCCACTTCATGACACTCCTTTCAATATCCAAAACTAAGGACTCAAAGGAGCAGCACAAGACAGCTTCAAAGAGCTACACTGAAAGGAGAAATTTCTTCCCTCTCCTTGGACAAGGCATGCTTTGCTCCAGCAAAGGGACAACTGGGGGCTCATGTGAAGCTCCCAATTATTACATTGAAGGCCTGACTTTATTTATTTAGAAAAATATTTATATACTGATATTCATATGAAAATATCAGAGTGGTTTACAACAATGGTACATAAAGCCATATAATAAGAACCATATTGAAAGTTTTAAATCAGAAACAAGCTGAGGATGTCAGGTCTAGGATGGGTGGAGAGGGCTCCCATAATTTGGTCAGCCAAAGGAGGAGACGTGATGGGCCTTGTTGTGCTCATGGACTGGAGGCTTCCCACACCAGTGTAAAAACAATCCAGCCTATGGCAACTTCCCTCCTGGCTCCTCAATAGTTCTCAACCACAAATGCATTCTTATTACACACCTCAGTCCTCCCAAGACACAAGCAAGTGGGAATGAGCAGCCAAAGATTTTAAAATGGGTGAAACACTGTGAAAGCACTGTTATGCTGTATACAATCTTGTGACCAGGGATTCCAGGTGGGAGAGCAAATTGTCCAAACGAACTGTCCCAAATGTACATACCAAATCAGAAGCACCTGTAGAAGTAGATTGCATTGTGCTGGTATCTATCCAACCAGTTGAGTTTCTGCTGCTCTTCTAGGATGCTGAGGGGATCAGCCTCCTTCACTGTCAGAGTCAATGTTCATTAAAGTCCCTTTAAGGGAACTTGTCCCTCTCATAGAAGGCCAAAATAGCCACAGGGAAGTTTCTGTTTAAGGCTCAGTCTTAACATGACTGCTGAAAAAACAGCTCTGCTCTAATAGAGTCCCCAGGCTGAACCCTGCAAGGAACCCTGCTCATGGTACTTTCTTTGTCATGCCTTGCTTTGCAACCCCTCATCTCTGCGCTGCTGAGGTAGTCAGTCCAAATGAAGAGCAATTTCATAGGTCTCCTCCTCACAGGAACACCTTACAGACCATCTCCCCAGCCTCCCTTTACTTGGAAGACTTGAAGTCATTACTCCTTTCATGTACGTTGCATGAGCAGTACCTATTTCTGAGGAAAGAAGTGCAAGCTGGGAAGTGTCCCAGGATTGTGGATTGACCCCAGATTCTGTATCAAGCTGTGGTCATCCAGATGCTGTTGGACTACAACTCCCATTTTCCTTTGCCATAAGACATGCTGGCTGAGGCAGATGGGAGATAGAGTCCACCAGCATCTCAAAGGCCACAGCTTTCCCACGCTCACTCTATGCCGTATGTTGGCACATGGACAGGGCCACTTCAGATGCTTGCTAAACAGGGTGATGGGCCCTCTAGTTTGCATATCAGTGACAGGGAGGTGGGACTATGATACAATAATGTTTATTAAATGTTTTGATCACTTTCAGAATATTTTGTTGTTCTAGTGATATTTGCTGACATGGACTCTCTCATGAGAAAGGCTCTTGTTGTTACAGCTGTGAAAGGTGAACTTGAGTAATAAGCTAAAATATTAAAAGAGCAGTAAAAGGAGGGAAAGGAAAAGCAGTGAAGCCCCAAAATAGCACTTAGATTTATTGTAGACTCTTTTACTACACTGGTTCAGCCTAACATCTATTTTGATGAATACACTTCCTTCCTTTGAGGTTTTTATCAATGCATTTCTAATAGTTTGGCTTAATGACTATGTTTAATTTTTGCAGTTCTGTTTTTCCAAGTACATCATTGCCTCTCATGAGGTTCCTGTATCTGTAGAGGTGGGTATCATATTAGGAAGCAAACTTTTGCAGAAAAGGTTATAGTAAAGCAAACCAAAGTTAAAGCAGCATGAAGTTTTACCAGATCCGAGGCTCATTTGAGAAGCAGAGCTGCTGCTCTACTTAAGACTGCCAGATGAAAACAACCCTTTAAAAGCATGCTTATGCCAGATTGCCAGGTCACATGATCTAGCTGAATGGGTTTAGGATCCAGCCTAAACTCTCCTTTCTAGGTCTTGCTCATGTCATGCCGCCGGTATGCTCATTTTAGGAAGTTACACCGGCCTTGTCTCAGCTAGCTTTGGTTCAGCAGGCAGAGTCCTGGTTGAACTGGGTTGAGCAAATTACACCATTGACTGAGCCAGGGTTGGGGACATAATCTGGCTTAACCCATTGCATCACAAACTCCCGATCTCAGCAGATCTTGCCATAGTGCTTTGAGCAAAAGAAATAATCCACCCACTAGACATTTGAGTTACCTGGGGACCCTGTCATATAAAGAACCAGCCCCCCCCCAATGTTTTATTCTTTTCCAGTCATGAGAATCCTTATACTGAATTGCCATAAAGAAAAGTGGGGGGGGGGGACACAGCAATGGAATAATAAGATATGAGTAAGTTTTGATGAACTTCTCTCAGATTAATTCAGAAATTGTTGTTTTTCTTTGGGGCAGAGAAATAATCTTCCTAAACCAGTCTAAAGGCTCACAGAAATTACCACTTCAACATCTTCAAGGAAGCTGGAGCCCTTTTCCATGGGGATACTAATAGAATGGCTGAATCCTTCACACCAGAGATATAACATAATAAGATGAAACTTGTAGCCAGACAGCAGGAAGGACCAGGATCAGTTGCCTCACAAAACTGTTGCTCGTTCCACTCCAACATCAGAAACTGCTGGATTAGGGATCAAGGCCCTGTGGCATAAACGTGGCCCACAAGGTCTCACAATGCAGCCCAGGCACTCTCCCTTCTTTATACGCCATGCTACCTTGGGGGTGGTTTGTGTGCATGGGTGTGTACATGCTTTAGCTCAGGTATGTCCAAAGTCCGTTTCGGGGGCCTATCCGGCCCACCGATTGGCTTAATCTGGCCCCTGTGGGGTAAAATCATTAAAAAACCTCAACAACTTCAATCCTAAAAAAAGCCTGATAACTTCAATCCTAAAAAAGGTCAGCAACTATGGTTGGCCCTTTGGCTGGTCCTCACGGCCCTTCACTTCATCAAATCTGGCCCTTTTTGAAAAAAGTTTGGACACCACTGCTTTAGATCTATCTTGGGCATAGGCTGCTGGTATGCAACCCCATCCACTTTATCTTGAGGGAATACTGTTCTCGGGGAGGGGGGGATTTCCTATTTATTTCCCCATAACAAAATTTTCAACACAATTAATGTCTGAATCTTCTCTCTATCATGTGAACTAATCTACTCATTTTCACAGCACTTTCTGGTGGGGGGAAATAGGATAACAGATGAAAAGCTGCCTTTCTGACCATCAAATATTATCTTGAATGTGCCTGAGGGTCAGAGATACATTGAATACATCAGAAGGAATGGTGTAAAATTATACATCCTTGAATCGTATCTGCAGCCACATGTGGGGGTGTTCCCCAGGGGAGGGGATAGAAGCATGCATGCTGCAAAAGTCGTGATGATTTCCGTCTCATCTGTGAGAGAAGTAGAAGGAGCTGAGAGTCAGAGGTGGGGACAAACATCAGATTGGGAAGCCAACTCCTGCCCTGATGAATCTCTTCTGGGTTCTCTGTAAGTTTGGGAAACTGGGAGGGCAATTTGATCTGGGGAAAGTAAACTTCGTAATTCCCATCAGAGCTTTCCTAGGAATGTATGTGTTTGTGTCAAAAATGGAATTACTCATAATTACCAAGAATGGAAGAGTGGTTGTTAAAATTAATGGACTTAGCTGAGATGGTGAAACTGACATGTTTTATCAGGGAAATTCTGGAGCATGTGAGGGAACATGTCCCTGTGTGAGAGGGGGATCAGTGCGATTGGTGGTGGTGGACAGCAGGGCGGGAGTGGGTGATTGTCAAGCTTTGACACCCCCCCCCCTGAGGACTGCAGAAAAACCAAGCTGTTTTCAACAGACATTTTAAAAAATAAACTGAAATAAGGTCTTCTTCAACTTGTGGAGGACATTTCATGAAAACATCTAACTTCTTTTTCCCCCTTCTTCATCATCATCTTCTAGTACTATCTGCAAGAGAATAAAGGATTTCAGTTTAAGAATGACTGGGTTGCACAACATAATGTAAATGTACAAATTAAAGAAGTGCTAGTAGAGGGAACAGTGAAACACATGGGAAAGGGCGAATTTTATTGGTTTCTCCTCAGCTCTGCATTCGTACATGCTTGTTTAATCTCTTTCAACCCCATGCACCCTTTTGCACCCAGAAAAAACCTGCAGCAGAATAGCAGGTGCTCTGACATAGAGGAAACTTGGCAATTATATGCCATTACATTGACTCTCATTTATATGTGTATTATTTTCATAATTGGAAACTACCAGGGATTCCTAGAAAACACACTAAAGCCACTCCAAAGAGGCTGCAGCCAAAATAGCAGGTCTGGAAAATTATTAAACTACTGCTCTGCCCTTGTGTTTACTTGTTAAAATATATTATAAACATATTGCATGGATGTTATTGCAGGTGCTCTGCTTTCAAATCACTGGTGTTTGGGTGATGACAAAGATTCAGAGCTTTGCACTTCTACAGGTGAGTTTGAGACTGTGCAAGACTGTGTGCACTAGTGTGTGCAGGATTGCAGAGAATGGTGTGTGTTTCTTCCTCTACTCGAACCACATGTTTAATGCTAAATGTTCATTATCAAAGAAAGTCAGGGCTGTTTTGTTTCATCATCAAGCTTTTGGAAAATATGGGATGTACTAGAGGCCGCCACCCACACTTTCTCAGCTCACCAATCCCTCCAGCCCTCCATCCCCTCCACCTGGCTAACCCCTCCTCCATTTACCCCTCACTCACCCCCTTGCCTATCCCCTCATATCTTGCCCAAACCTCCCCCCCTTTCAGCTTGGCTGAACCCTCCTTCCCTCACATTCTGACCACTTACTAAAGCTATTCTGACTTTCTCTCACATCCTGCACTGCCTGCTTTTAAATGAGGCCAGGAGGGGCTTTAGAGAGCAAAACCACTCTCTGAAGGGCCTCCCATCCTCATTTAAGCAGCTCATGTGGGCTGGAGCTAGAGAGTTGTTTTATCCTTAAAAATATCATCCTATTGGAAACTTGACATAGGATTGCCTCGTAAGATATATTTTGCTTACCTAAGTATTCATCTTCCATACCCTTTTAATAATTAATTTGAGAGTCTACAACCCCAGATTTCTAAATAAAAATTGAGGTGTGTTAAGATGCTTTAAATAAAATAAATAAATAAATAAATTTAAATAAATAAAACAGAGTAGAACACTTGTATGCCAGTTTCCCCCCAAAAGAAATAATTTAAAGCAATATACAATAAATAATTATGAAAAATTGTGCTAAAAAGCAATACAGTAATACAAAACTAATGGTGATAAAACAATCTAATTCTACATGATTATTCAAATGTTCACCCTCCATAGCAACTACATTTTCACTTACTCTCTGGATTCATTTACGCTCTTGAATGAATGAATGAACGAATGAACTTTATTACGGTCACAACAGCATAAGAAAAACATATAATAAAATAGTGGTTAGGATTTAAACAGATAATTGTTAGAGCAAATAAGGACGAAGAAACAAGCATAGGATAAAACATATGAATAAAACATTAGATTAAACACTGATAATGGATGAATACTGATAATTAAAACAGATAAAAGCTAAGAAATAAAGAAATAAAAACATGCAGTTTAAACAACTGTAAGAAGCAAAACTTAAGGGAAGACAGGTCTTGCAATATGGGCCGTCAGTTTAGGACTGGTTTGTGACACAAACCATCCTTCGGTGAATATCCATCATGGCAACTGAGTATGTGACATCTGGGTTTTCATCCTGGAGTAGTAGGGAGATGTTAAGTTGTTCTGTACGTCCTGAGGATTTTTGCAGGATAGGCAGGATAAACCTGGCCCGTATGTCTATGTAATACAGTGGTACCTCTGGTTAAGAACGTAATTTGTTCTGGAGGTCCGTTCTTAACCTGAAACTGTTCTTAACCCGAGGTACCACTTTAGCTAATGGGGCCTCCTGCTGCTGCCGCGCCGCCGCTGCTCAATTCCTGTTGTTACTGGGGCCTACTTTGGGAGGTTCCCTATGCTTTTGGGAATTTGGCCTTACCCATCAGCTCTATCCCTGTAGAGTTCCTGAAAACGTGTCTCCCAAATCCTTGACGGGATATAGGATTCTGCCACTAATGGTTTGTTAGGTTGGGAGAGCCTTATGATGTTCCAGAAGAGAGCTGCATTAGGGTTCTGTAGGATGAGGTCTGCAACGTATCCTTCCAGCTCACTCCATTGGGTTCTGATATCAGATTTCTGGCACATTGGGGGCATGTAGGCATTTATAAATAGTAGAGCCTTCTCATTGAGGTGGAGCATAGTAGCCATGGCAAGTGTCTTAAGGGAGGGGAGGGGCCTTGGTGTAGAGCCAATGTTGGTAGAGATAAGGGTCCCCAACCCCCCTTTTGCTCTGCCAAGCCTCTTCCCTGGTTCAGCTCCGGTTGTAAAGGAATTATATCCATTTAATGATATGTCATCCCTGGCCCAGGTTTCCTGAATCAAGATGATGTGATGTTGTGATAGAAAATCAGTGAAGCAAGTACCCCTGATAGATGCAGCCCATCTGGCTACATTCCAGGTTTGGAGGGTGACCTTATGCTGGCCTGTTGGCTGTCAGTCCCTCTTTCCCTCATGGGATGGTTAGTTCCTTCTGTGCCTTTGGAAGTATTAGGGAGGCATGTGCTGCAAAGTGGGGATCTTTGACTAGCAAAGAGCCAACTTCCTGAGCAGGGACCTCATTTGTCCTGTTCTGCCAGAGAGGTAGTGGGGAAACTGGTCCTCCTGTTTAACGGTGAGTATCTGGGCACCAGTTGGATTGTGAGTTTTGGAGGCCTTAGGCAAAAGTCCATGTGTAGACTGGGTACTATTGTGTGGTTTCAACTGTCTGTCGGCGACATGGGGTTCCTTGAAGGTTATTAACATGGGAGTGTCAGGGTTGTCAGAGTCCCCCTCTTCATCTCTGTCACTTGGGAAGAGATCAGTCAGATGCACACATGGCCTTCTTCATGATGGGGAGCTATTGGTCATATTTAAATGTTGTGTTTACAGTTCCAGTGTCCTTACGTCTAGAGTTGAAATTTCAGACTTTATGCTTACTAATCTCCTCTTCAGCTCTTGTAGTTCTAAACTCAGGGTTTTATTCTCCCCCTTCGTGCAACTGGCATTTCTGTTATTTAATTTAGTTTCACTTTTCAACATTGGCTGTGATTCTCTGCCAGAGATAAGCTGTCTCACTGTTTCATCCTTGAAGGGGAAGGGAGTGAGTCCGCCATAAGATGTTTTTCTTCTGCATAAGTCGGGATGGGAGGGCTGGTTTGCTAAAAGTGATAAGTAAACATATAGTATTTCATATGCTGGGCAGAAAGTAGATTTTTTCCAGATCTACATTTTGATAGTGGCAGTTCAGAAGCTGGGATAGGGGTGTCATGATTGACCTGTGTAACGCCCATCTGTGCACATTGAGGTGAATCTCGAGCATTATCTGATTCTTTTGAAGGACTTGGCAAGATCTTGTTACATCCGGGACTCGGGTTGTTGGATCGATGAAGCAGCTGTGCCTTGTCATCCTTTTAACCATTTGAGAGTTTGTGGAGGGGGAGCACATGTCCAAATTTTCCTCTATATTAACTAATTTAGTCAGAATTTCATTCAGTCTTTGAAGAACTAAGACCATGGTTTCTGCAGACATTAGGCAAATTTCTTGGTAGGGGTGTATGTTAGAAATCTGTTTAATACAAGCTCCTCCACTGTCTTGTTCTAAAGAGATGGGTGGGCCAGCATCTGGGATAGGGGGAACCCCTCTTGTTCCTAATCTCTGCGTAGGATTGTCTCATTGCCTCCCTGAAAGGGAGGGGGTTCCCATGACATCGTTACTTATTATTTGTTTGGTTTCCAATCTGGGGATGAAGATGTCGATTTTCAGCTGCTTCTCTGCTTTAGAGGATTTGTGAGTCCCAATTATGCTGTTTCGGCTATTCGTGCCTCATTTTTCCCTTCTGGCAGCCATTCCAGTAAAGTTAGCAGAGTTCTACCAAGCTGGAGTCGAGTCTTTGCAGCAATGTGTTAGTCCAAAATTTTAGCCAGTAGACAAAAGTGCAGGTCAGTCACAGAGGCAGGCTTCATCAGGCGTCGATTGTTGGGGTAAGTCAGGTTGAGCAGTAAAACAATACAACAATAAACTAAAAACAAGGAGAGGCAATAAGGCAGCCATTAAGATGTTAAAAATGTGCGATTAGAATCAGGAAATGGCTAAAAACTACTTAAAAGCAGGAGCTCTGACTAGGCTGCTGTCTCAGTCGCCATCTTGGATCTTTTTGCTCACCTAATTATTGATCTTCTATACCTTTTAAATAATTAAATTGAGAGTTTACAACCCCAAATTTCTAAATGAAAATTGAGGCGGCATTAAATACTTTAAATTAAAAAAACAGAATAGAGCACTGACATGCCACTTTCCCCAAAAAGAAATAATTAAAGGCAGTATACAAGACACAATTATGAAAAAAAGTGCTAAAAAGCAATACAGCAAGACAAAATAATGGTGATAAAGCAATCTGATTTGGTCCATTGCAACTACATTTTCACTTACTCTCTGCATTCACTTATGCTCTTTATTTCTTTCATTTGTTCTCTAGGTGAACTTCCTGCTCCTGATTTATTCTTGAACGCAACTTCGGTTCCTGAAGGGGAAATTATTGCAGTACTCTGTACGGCTCCATCAGAGGTCATGGTGACCAGATTTTTTTTCTGTAAAGATGGGGCTCCTATTTCATTCAAGAAAGCAACATCTCAAAATGCTCGATACATCGTAAATGCATTGCCGAAGAATACTGGCCAATATTCCTGTGGTTACCAGCAGAAGGATGCAAAGAACCAAGAGAAGACTTCTGCCCTCAGTGTTGCTCAGGATCTGATTCTCCAGTCAGGTAAGATTGTAGAAATGATCAGACTAGGAACCTGCAAGGGACCTGCAAGAGAATGTTGCATGGTGGAACAGTTCTGTTTAGAGTTCCAGCTAGTCAGCCATGCCATATTTCAGCACAGTCCATTTCTATGCCCCCACCACAACAGTTAATCATAGCCACAGAGCATGTTCAGACTTCCCGGGAGCACATTCATATATTTATCTAAATGAAAATAGGTGCTGTTTTGCACCTATGCAACCAATGTTGGAGAATCTGGCCAATAGCATAGAGATGATAGCACTTCTCCAGGGACACTGTTTAATGGCCTATTAAAAAAGAGGTATTGCTATTAGGCAGCTTATCAAAAACATTCATGATTTATGTGTCTAGCCTCTAGGGATGGGGCTTAGATCAGCCTAAATCCACCCTGTTTCATTCCTTTTGGCACATCATGTTTTTCTAAAGAGTGCATGAAAGGTTACATGTGTTCTTCCATCCAGCTACGTCATACTTTGAGTAGGCCCAATGAAATGAATGGCTCTTAGTCATAACCAGTGATTTTTAGTTCAAATGAAAGAATTTAGTTCAAATTGTAATGATGCACATTAATATATACATTATATTCCAATGGTACATAAGCAGCATTACTGAGTAAAAATATTTACTTACTTATTTGTTTATTTGTTTGATTGTTTGTTTTAGTATGCCATTTTAAATCTTAACACAGAAACAAAATAATGCAATTTACTCAAGCACAATCATGAAAAGAAAATATTTTTTATCATTTCCTGTCACAGATCATTAATACCCTGAGACCACAATAATAGAATATTTTTGTCACTGTAGAAATTTTGATAGCACTATTGATGTCAATGTCTGAATTTTTCTCCATTTTTGACAAAGACCAATGATTGCCATCAATCAAGCCAGTTGGCTATACAGTGGTACCTCAGGTTAAGTACTTAATTCGTTCCGGAGGTCCGTTCTTAACCTGAAACTGTTCTTAACCTGAAGCATCACTTTAGCTAATGGGCCTCCTGCTGCCGCCATGCTGCTGGAGCACAATTTCTGTTCTCATCCTGAACAAAGTTCTTAACCCGAGGTACTATTTCTGGGTTAGCGGAGCCTGTAACTTGAAGCGTATGTAACCCGAGGTGTCACTGTACAGAGGAAAATGGATAAATAGTTTATTTATTCAAAAACATGAGGGAGGAGTAATACCTGATTTAGGCTTGCCATATTTCAAAAAGTAAAATTCCTGACACCCTAGCCTTCCTCCAAAAAACACACGGGGGGAGGAAGATGAGGTCAGGATAACCAAGTCATATTTATTTTCCACCATCCTCCTACTCCTCAGTTGGTACTACTGCATGTGGGGAGTCAGGGGGCACAAGCACCCTTTGGGTCTCCCACGTAATGGGGGACATTTCTTCTGCTGCTCGGGGGGGCAGACCCCCCCCCAAAAAAAACCTAGTTGCTACACGTACAGGAAAATCCAGACATCGCTTAAAATTCAAAAATTCCCCCAGGATGCCTTTTTAGGCATCTGATTTCCTTCCATATCTGGGATTTTCAGGACATATGGCAATCCCAGCCTGATTTAGGTGGGGCCAATTTTGGCTTTGTGAGGGAAACCAAATGAAGACTCTTTTTTGCGTGACCAGGCCACAACAGCCACAGCCCCCAAGGATCATAGGAAAGGAACAAAGACTCTCACAATGTGTTATGGAATTAAAATTAGGCCACAACTTTATTAAACTTCCGAATGTAAGAAGACCTTGGCTTAGGCCTTGGGCGTGTATACCTCCCAGCGCCCCCCCCCCCAGCCAGGGGAACTGGGGCACATCAGGGCAAATGTGATATGGGCACTGCAAAATGTATGTGCACACAAGCAGCCCAGCCCATATCCCCACATGTAGTTCACTGACGACCTTTCAGTGTATAGCCAGTGACACCCATTATATAACCCCTTTAAGAGGGAACCCTGGGATCACCCCCCATAGGGAAAATAAGACTAAAGGATTCCACCCAAGGCCATAACCACCAAAGTTGTGACGAATTGCTATAGGGAAGACAAAACCTGCCAATGCAGGAAAATTTATTCCCAATCCTTCAACAGCAACCAATCAAAGACCATAGCAGTACCCACTAAACAGTAAGAAAAAGTTAACCTGCAAACAAGAAAACATTAAACAAAGGGAGGGGAGGGTGGGAGAATCTCCTGGGCCAACTGCCTGGCTACTTTCAGCTTCACCCCCTATTTATAAATGGGACTGGCCTCAACTCCCAGCAAGAAACTTGATTACTGAGGCTGCACATTAACCTCCAATTAATAATGCTGAGAGGCAGGCCAGTCCCTGTTTGCCAGTATGTTCCCTGGGAACTGTAGCACCGTGCGCGATCCCGCAAAGGGCACCCACAATGTAAAGTGTGAGTGCTCATTCTTCTTTGATCTAATTCAGGTTGCTCTTCTTTTTTGACAGGGTCAAATCAGAAAATTATATATGGAGTTGTGGGTGTTACCATCCTGGTGTTGGTACTTTTGATCTACCTTTTGGTCAAGAAAGGTGAGTGCTGGTAACCTGAAGCAATGATAATCTACCACGAAAAGGGTTGATTTTTCAAGTAGGAACAACATTTGAACTGAAACTCAGCTTTCCTTCAAAACACACACTTGCAATGCAAGTCTCCAACCAGAAATGTCTTTACTTTCTATGTGTGTGCATATATGTGTGTGTGCATGCACATGCACAGGTATGGGAGAAATTGTGCACAAACATGTATATGTTAGCAAAAAGAAAGTACGAAACTGAATTCTGTTAGGGGAAATTGTATCCATTTAGAGGAGTGTGCATTTAGAGGAGTGGCTTCAACTGCCACTCCTCCTTCATGGAACTGCCCCCTCCTTCCAATTTTGTGATTGTTGTTTAGTCGTTTAGTCGTGTCCGACTCTTCGTGACCCCATGGACCAGAGCACGCCAGGCACTTCTGTCCTCCACTGCCTCCCGCAGTTTGATCAAACTCATGCTAGTAGCTTCAAGAACACCATCCAACCATCTCATTCTCTGTCGTCCCCTTCTCCTTGTGCCCTCCATCTTTCCCAACATCAGGGTCTTTTCCAGGGAGTCTTCTCTTCTCATGAGGTGGCCAAAGTATTGGAGCCTCAGCTTCACGATCTGTCCTTCCAGTGAGCGCTCAGGGCTGATTTCCTTCAGAATGGAGAGGTTTGATCTTCTTGCAGTCCATGGGACTCTCAAGAGTCTCCTCCAGCACCATAATTCAAAAGCATCAATTCTTCGGCGCGGGTGGCGGGTGGCGCTGTGGGTAAAATTTTGTGATAGGGTTGCCAAAAAGTAAAAACCAAAAACCACCCCTGAAGTTGTTGAGCTTTTCTTTTCTTTTCTTTACAAAAACGCCCCCCCCCCAAACACCGCCTTTTGGAAATTACATCCAGATGACAATTCCGCCTTTGAAATACCTAATTTATGACAGCTTCTTTGCCTCTCTTTTTTGTTTTTGTTTTAGTGCTGTGTCATCAGCTATCTTCAAGGCAGGACAGAGTCAACACTGAGCACATTCCTTTTGATTATGTGTAAGATTTTCATTTCTTCATTTGCTTTATTTGTATGCCGCTTTTCCACAAAAAAAATATGCTCAAAGCAGCATAGAAAGAAAGAAGGCAGGAATTTATTTCAAGCACTCCAAAAACAAGGTCATTGTTAACATAGCAAAACAATATTTTTTCATACACTATGTTCTTTGTTCAGCCCTATTGTTGAGAATGTGTGGGGATTTTTGTTTCTTGTTTTTTACACTTTCTCCTAAGCTGTTTTCTGGCAAGGTTCCTGCATCTCCCCACTGCCACTGTTGGACAAATAGCAGACGGATTTAGATCAGAGACATGGTACAGGGGAAGAAAATACATGAATGAACTAACAAGAGCCTTCTGCTGTTGCCTAAACATTTATACTGAAGCTTCTGCTCTTATCAGATTTAAAGCTTCATGTGACTAAACCAAGTTTTAAAATTCAGATCTCCTGCATTTTGTATCATTCATGGTTGTGTGAAGGAAGGCAGATCTCATCCTTCTCAGAAAAGGCTTTCTGCCTACAGAACCAGTAAATATGCAGCATCACAAATGCATTTGTCTCTTGTTTTTCTTAGGGAAGAAACTGCAGTCAAGGACAATAGCAGAAACCTGGCCTCTGAAGAAGTTCAGTGTAAGATAATTCTTTTCTCCCTTTGGACTGTGGGTCATGAAAACCACAGTTCCATCACGAATCATGCCACAAGTCTAGCACACAATCAGAGGATCTGCAGAATGTTTAGCAGCTTTATATTTTTTGGTCTGAATAGTTAAGTTTGCAGACTTTGTGACTGTGGGAAAATACTCTAAAAACGAGTATATACACGTTTCTGCTGAAAAACTAGGAAGACAGTTATGCTCTTCAGCTAATCACGTGACTGTAAAATGTGTTTGAAATATCTAAAATGAAGGATTAAGAACTTTGAATTCAGGTGTTACTTTTTAGTATTGCTATACAATCCCTTGGAGGTTTCTGTGTGAAAGGCAGTATTTAGTTTTAGGATACAAATATTATGTTCTGGAACATGAAAACCACAAATTTAATTAAGTTTTTAAAAATCCTTTCACTCTCCAAACCTAATGGAAGGTACAATGGTTTTATTTTGTTATACAGCTGCATTCCAATGACCTCAGATGCAAACCCTTGTGTCTCCAGGAGAAACTAGATTTTTCTGCAGTTATTTCTAACTCAGTGAAGCTTCTGGTTCATGCTTACCTACAAAAATTGTAATACATTATTTGGTAGAATAGGCTTATAAATAGAAGTTGTGGGCTGTGGGAGAGAATGCTCTCACTGTGGTTCCTAACCCACATGACGCATTCAACAAACAGTGACGCCCACATAGCCATTTCGGAAGGCTTCTCTCAATGTAGCTTTACCAGAACCGCTGAATTTGAATGTGTTACTCATTTCCAGAGAGCTATTTTTGAAGGCCTATAGTATACAACTGTTTCTGTTGCCCTCCATGACCTCTTAGTCAGATGCATTCTCAGGATAGCACAACCACCCAGACACTGATGGATTATAACTCTCATCAGACCCAGCCAACATGCCTTTCCACTCCTGACCCTTGTTGTTGAATGAAGAACTCAAACTTTCTGTTTCTGCCAAACCCATTAACGCATAGACCTGGGTGATACCCAGGCAAACAAGAGTAAAGGTACAGCAGATGAATTGTATGGCTTAGTGTGGGCTGAGACATTGATCCAAGAAGCTACACACACTCTGCCTCTTCCTTATGAAGAGTAGGACAGAAACAAGTATTGACATAGCAAACGAGAGGTATTTCTGCTCTGGAAAAGCAAACTGGGAAAGCAAATTGGCTCTAGGGTGAGTGAATGGGGCCTGTGAGGTATGTTTGGGTCAGTGCTGACTGATTCTCAGACACCTTTTCCTGGAGAAGCTCAATACTAGCAGGACTGACAGGAGGTGTCAGTGATGGCAATGGTCCTTGAGGAGCTGCGTGGGCATTGTTGTATTTGAAGCAAATGATAACTTCAAGAAAGAGCCTGGTGATCAGGGATGAACCACTCCTAAAAGGCTGATACATGTTACAATTGTACACAATACACATAAGTACACATACTTATACACATCCTTGAAGTTGTACTATGCGACTAGACTAACTGTGAATTTGTCTTCAGATGCCACACTTACGGGACTCCATCAAACAGTGGTGAGTAAAATGTCTCAGCCAAATCTGGGGTGATCTGTCTTGGTACAGTAGACCATATTCAATTCTGACTTTGACTAGTTTATAAAGTGTAGCAGACAGCCTCCTACCCCTGAACCCAGGACTGTTCAGGGGTAGGAGGCTGTCCAGTACACTTGCCCCTGGACTCGGAGGGCTAAGCTGGCTGGGGGGGGGGCACCAGGGGCCTGCGGGACTTACACTGTTGTGCCAAGAACTTTATTCTAATAAAACTTCCTCCATGAGCCTCAGACAAGCTCTGCATTGGCCTGTTATTACCCAAGGAAGTGGACTATTGTAGCCTGCCCCACTCATACCCCCTCTGGGTGCACTTATGTACCAAGAACCCTGGGATACTGTATAAAACTACAAATATATTCCAGATAGGTGAACAGTTTTTTCTTGTCATAACAACAATTGACCCCAAATTACTTCTGCCAAAAAGCCAATATCAGTAGGTAACTATTTTTTTTCCAATTTCCAAGCGATCACCACCCCGAAATACAGAAACAACAACCTATGCATCTGTTACTCCATTGTACATGCAACCTGCCTGAGACACCTCCAACATTTCACATGCCGATGCAGCATCCTCACAATGCATGACAATTTATGGGAATTGATAATATGTAAGAAGTTTGAAAGTGCTAGAATTGGAGGAATTTGGAAGCTTTACAGCCCCCAGAAGATCTGAGAAGACTTTCATCCAATTTTCTGTTTATTATTTTATTTACTCTTTCCTGCCTCTAACCATGAAGGATCCTTTATTTGTTTTCCTACTGTTATACGCACTTACCGGTAACCTTCAAATTCTACCATATCCTCATGGTTGTGTCTGATTGCAATTTCATTGGTAATGTCAAACGTTAAATGATGTAACCACAGGTCGATGGAACGACAAAAGTGATGTTCATTCTGTTGTGTTAATTATGGTACACTTGTTTGTTCAACACAATAGAAATACCTGGGAATTCTGCTTGCTGACATCCTAGGCCTATAAATATGGGTATCATAGAAAGCATAGAAATCATGGCAAATGTAACTTGCCTATTGGTTTGTTAGATATGAAGATGAAGTAATCAATCTCTCCTTCACACATGAGAATGTTGGAGATTATCCTATATTCCAAATTAGCAGTGCGGTTGAAGCCCAGGATCTGTTTGGATAAGAGAGTTTAGAGAGCCTTCTCAGCAGTTGCGCCTGCCTTGTGCAACACCCTCCAATCAGATGTCAAGGAAATAAACAACTATCTGACTTTTAGAAGACATTTGAAGGTAGCCCTGTATAGGGAAATTTTAAATGTTTGATGTGTTGTGTTTTAATTTGTTGGAAGCCACCCAGAGTGACTGGGGTAACTCAGTCAGATGGGTGGCATATAAATTTGTTGTTGTTAGATTTTCCCAGGGCTGAGCCAGGGCAATGCTGGTTAGGTTCCCTGTGCTGGCTGAGCTGGAGATATGAGCATGAATTCCCACTGGTGAAACATAAGCCCGTGTAAGTCTAAAAAGGGTGTGGTAGGGACATGATGGGGCAAGGAGAGGTATGCACTTATTCCAAATGCAATCTAGCGTGATCATGTGACTCAGGGCTTAATTCACAATACTTGGGCCCACAATCAACTGCCAGTTCAGGAATAGGGGTAACTTATGCTTGCCAGTTTGGGCATGACTCAGTCTCATTGAACATAGTGGAATTTCCTCCAGCATGAATATGAATGAAACTGGGCTTCCTATCTATACTTCATGTGCACATAGTACTGTAGAGACCTGAACACCACACAACAATAGGAATTGACTCATAACACAGTACGAGTTCAGAGTTGAGGAACAAGCAGTTTTTCTGGGGGAACTCCAGGGTTTGCGGTACTAGCACCTTCCCCCCTTCAAATGTTGAAAGTGTGGCACTTACTGTAACAACTTCATAGTGAGCCCTTGCTTAACCCCAACCCCCCTCAAAGTGACTCATCCCAAAGGAAAGAGTGCCTTTGGTGCCAACCCCTTTGGGGTACCACCACTGGGGGAGGGCACCACTGCCTCTGTCAGCCAATGCCTTGATAATTCATCACGCTCCTGGTAGACTGAGTCCAGGTGGGCTCTCAATCAGTCAGAAGGGGGTGGGGTGGGACATGTTGTTTCTCTCCGCCAGCCAAAGATAGGAAAAGGCTGGGTCCCTCCAGTGTTGGTTAATTTGGGTTTGGTGAAAGGAAGATAGGTATAAAAAGGAAAATTTTATAGATGCCTAGTCCAGGTTTGGGGCAAGACCTTGTTGGCAAGAGAACTGCAACAGAGATTTAAAATCACAAAATATGCAGCAAAGTATGGAAATATAGGCTGTTAAACCTTTAAAATACCCCCTTCTAAGTTGCCTCCAAAGTTCCCTGCTTCCCTTAACATAGAAAGAGACCACATGTTTGGTAAGTCAAAAATGACTTACTTACGAACTTTATAAAGGTCAGAGTTATGTGTCATGGTCATTTTTTTTTAAAGCCTCTCATGGAGGTTCTCCGCCTTCTCCTGTCCAGTGCAAATTCCCCTTTCTATTTAATCCATGATGGATTTGATAATGTATAATTGAAATCCTGCTGCCAATTTTTTTTTATTTGACAAACAACATTAAAATTACATAACATCCCACATCACACCCTAATATACTACTGAACACAATTATACACAACTATACATTATCTGCATCACCAATCACTAATTTTATCAATAACTAATTTACAGAAAAGAAAGAAGAAAAGAAGAAAAAAGGAAAAATTAAGAAAAATTAAGAGAAAATAAAATTGACTTCTGATTAAACCCATTGTACTGTCACTTATTTTGGTTATTTTACACACAGCATCATACTATTATTTTGTCTTCCTAAGTCTTATCCAAAGTATCTGATTATTTGTCACCTTCGTCTTGCAAGAATCAATCAAGGTCTGCCAGGAGATTTTTATTGTTACAACAATTTTTCAAGTAATCTTTAAATATTTTCCATTCATTGTGTATCTTCCGTGTCAGATATCCTCTGACTCTCCCTGTCATCATGGCCAACTGTAAATATTCTATCATTTGGACCCGCCATTCAGTTACTGTAGGAATCTTTTCACTTTTCCATTTCATTGCCACCAGAATCTTGGCTGCGGTTGTTATGTACATGAAGAGTGGTCTACCATTATTTTTTATTTCTGATGACATTATCCCTAAATGGAAGGCCTCTGGTTTTTTTGAGAATGAGAACCTGAGTAGTTTTTTTAATTCATTATAAATGGAATCCCAGAATTCTCTAATTACCGTGCATTCCCACCACATATGCATATAAGAACCTGTACCTTTTTTACACCTCCAGTGAAGTTCTGATCTCTTTTTATACATTTTAGCCAATTTGGCTAGGGTAAGGTGCCATCTATATTGCATTTTCATGATGTTTTCTCTGAGATTATAGCATGCCGTAAACTTAATATCTTTCTTCCATAGTTTCTCCAACTGGTCCGTGTAAATATTGTAGCCAAGGTCCTGGGCCCACCTTACTATTACCCCTTTCACTTCTTCCTCTTTTACCTCCCACTGGAGAAGAATATTGTACATCCTTGATTATATTAATTCTTTTTCAAATTTAGATGTTGCATTCTCGAATACTTTCTTTCTAACCATACTTAATCTCTCATTTATTTGAAAATATTGTAACCAGTTCATCAGATATATCCTTATTTCTTTTTAAAAAATTGAGTTTATTATTGTTTTCTTCTAACAACATTCTATATGTGGCCCAGTCTCCTTTCATGTTTTTCTTTTTTGCAGTCAGGGCTTCTGTCAGTGAGGTCCACAAGGGGATTTTGGATTCTAATAGACTTTATATTTAACCCATATTTTATAAAGCGATTTTCTTACTATATGGTTCAAAAACCCCTTATGAGCCTTCACCTTCTCATACACCAAATATGTGTGCCAACCAAAGCGGTTATCAAAACCCTCTAAGTCCAGGACATCTGCATCTTTTAGAGTAACCCAGTCCTGAATCCAAACTAACCCGGCAGCCGCATGATATAATTCAAAATCAGGAAGGGTGAACCCTCCTCTCTCCCTCTGCTGCCAAAATTTCTTGATAAAACCATCTGGTTGTGTGAAGATCCTGAAATCCTGATAGCTCCTGAGAGTGACGTGTGAAGGCGTTGGCACCTTGAAACTTTGTGTAAACCAAGTTATTTGTAAGCATTACAATATTCATCAGGGCTAACATTATCAACACTAACTTTTAGTTGTTGTTTCTGGCACAAGTTTCTCTCTTTGCTCTTCAATGTTCCAAAAGGTGCCAGTTGCATTTCCTGGCGTGGAACTGACTGTTGAAGCTGCAAGAGGTAGTCCTTTGTTGATTGTTTTTGGATAACAAAACCATTCTGAGCTCAGAAAAAAATGCACCTCTGTTACTCCCCTTTTCCTTTCAGGTGTGTGTTTGTGTTCAGGAACTGAAAACCACAAAACAAATTGAAAGTGCCAGCAGTGTAAAAGCCACCCTTTCTTGGAAAAGGAGCGGTTGTGGGAAATCAGGTTTGTTTCTGTCCTGGTGGATTAAAAGTGAAAGCCTCTTTTCTTGTAAGGCACACAATTCCAGGAAATCGGCTCTTGTGGAGACAGGCTGAATAAAGTCCTCTCTTGATATGTGAGCAACAGTTTTCTATCTAAGCCAAGAGTTTGTGGGCATAAAGGGACAGAATAAGACCACCTGTCCTTTTTCATTGATGCTATCTAAATTTCTGTTTTAGCACTTTGACCTCAAATTGAGGAAACTGCTGTGCAAATGACTTATTAGTGGTTTGTGTGTGTGTGCGTGTGTGTGTGTGTGTGTGAGAGAGAGAGAGGACGCACATAGAGTGAGAGATGGTGGGAACAAATTGTTAATTCGCTTTTATTGTACTGTATTTTTACTGCTGGGGAGGCAGATTATCTGCCTCAGGTGCCAGGTGTATAAGCAATGAAACAATGAACGCCAAGTGAAGCACTCTTAATGGGCAATTCAACTTCATTTTCATGTGGATACCTATTTGGGCATCTAGAAGGCCTTTATTAACTAAAAAGCATTCTTGAGGGCTTCCCTGGCAGAACAGCTAATTGGACTTACCATTTCTTTGGACTTATCCCACTGCTGCATCAAACCTCGAGACAGAAATATCATGGTGTGGGAGCCTATGGTAACAACACAGCTAGAATGCAAATACAAATAGTTTTAATGTGTTTTAAGTGAGGTCTAGTACATGTCATGTTTCCTCTGCCTTTGCACTTTATTCCACAAAACTGGCAGGTGGGAGGAAGTTTCCTTTTTTGTGATGGGTTGGAGAGAATTTTGCCTCCTGAGTTTTCCTTAAACTGCAAATGGGCTTGAACAGGGATGGGGAAGATGTGGCTCTCTGAATGCTGTTGTACTACAACTCCAATCTTCCCCAACCATTCACCATGCTGGCTCAAGCTGATGGAAGCCATCAATATCTGGAAGGCCACAGCTTCCCCTTCCCTGGGCAAGCTGCTTAATATCTTGAATCTGAAAGATTGGCTGGTAGGGGTGGGCTTTCTTTGGTAGCCACCTTCCTTTTGAAGGTGGTTTGGGCACAGCCTGTCCTTATTCTCCATCCAAGGACCACCTACACCTAAATGTAAGAACTCCTTATGAAGAGTTTGTATGAATTCTTAGACTTTAAGAAGATCAAGGCTGGATCTAGACACATCAAAAAACATTTCAGGAAAACATGTTGTAAAGCTCACAATGCAAAATCACATTGCCGAAGAATCGAACTCTACAGCGCCATCCGCTGTCACAGTGTTATAACACATTTAGAACGCTGTATTTTGACTAATGTAGCTGAGTCCCAAGTCAGGTCTACTTAGAATCTCCTCTCCTGTTTCAGATCTGAAATCAGAAACGAGGAACTTTTGGCCATCCAGACATTATCAGATACCAACTGCAACCAGACCTTGCAGGCATGGCCATGGTCAGCACTGATTGTAATTGTAGTCAGCAAAAACTGGAGGCCCACAGCTTAGCTAACCCTGTCTTAAAATTGTTCTGGAGTCACAACAGCACTGTAGCCTAGCTTTTTGTTTAAGTGGTCTGATCATCCCAGTCTCATTGCTGAATGCTTAGCGAGGGAGTTTTTCACCTACATATCAGCGCACAACTCATGCAATTCCCCTTCCCTTTCACTGCTTCCCTTTCAGTGTATGATTAATCATTAACTGGAAAAATCTACAGCAAGAACAACAGCATATCGCTTTTCATGCACTGGAAGCCGCATCATGAATATTATTCTACTTTTAGGCGGTAAGATTTTTTTATATCTCTCCAAAAGAAACCACAGCAAAATTACCCACAGAAAACCTCAAATATTGTGGGGATAAGTGGTGAAGGAAAATTGGAGAACTATAATCAAAAGGAGACTAAAGTTTAACTCACCTGGGAATAAGTCTCTTTCAATTCAATATGGCTTTCTTCTGAATGGAAATGTACAGGATCACAGCCTTAATAACTTGGTGACAGAACAGAACTCCTCTTGAATTCCACTCTCATTCCCTTTCCATGTGGGTTTTGCCTATACATTTTTTAATTATCCAAACTGATGTTCAAATGCTTCTTTGCTTTCATAGCTGTTCTCACCAACTCCAGGAACAGTGCCATTCACTTGCTGCCATTCCTGATTATGAGTTATTCAGCAACTGGTAAGTATTCTGAGTGGTGTGTTTTTTTTAAAAAAGTAATTGCCTTGGCCAGTTCCCTGCTCTGTTTTTACTAGAAATGTCAGCTTTAATCAATTTAATTTGCAGTCACCAACTAAAGATTTAATTGGAGGGACTTTTATTTTTATTGGTAAAGAATACATTAAAGATGACCCTTCAATTTAACAATGAACCTAAAAGTGATACAAAGCTCCTTCAGTGTCTCAAGAAGACAGCTAATTTGACTTTCTGGTCATACATTTAATCCAGTGAATAGTCAATTAATGGGTTGGAATTATAGAACTGTAAAGGACCTTGATGATCATCTAGTGCAAACCCCTGGTGATCAATAAACCTGTTTTGCGTTCAGTCTTGCTCACCTTTTCCTGTCTATGCAGTTTTGAGCCTGCATAGAAGTGATCGCCCTTTCCAGTAACTGCTGTTTCAATATCCTTCAGACTGAGCTTATAATTCTGTCCCCAAGCAAGCCTACCTTTTAAGGGCGAGGAAAGCCACAGTTACCAGAAAAGGTGATCATTTCTGAGCACACTCAAAACGATTCTTCTTATAAGTGGGAATGACTAGAGAATGTTTTCTACATTCCTTGAAACAGAGTTGGTTTGAAATTTACAAGCGTTACCTCAGAGCCCAATGTTTTTTTCCTGCTATGCAGTTCACATAGTGGATAACATTATGTTCTTCATATTAGAACTTTTTGATCTTTTCAAACCCAGTGACCACTATTAATTCTACCCTAAAACATAGGACTCATTTGTGATTTTCTACAACATGTTTGCTTCTCCAATTTATTTTATAAAAACTAAGTGGTGGTAGGATTGGGTTAGCATGCAAGTTTCAAGACCGCTAGTTGAATATCATTGCTTTATGTAACCCAGATTACAGAAATAAATACAAATTTTGCCCAAATATTTATTGGTGTTTATGCTTCACACTGAACTATCTTCCTATCTCTTTAGGTAACAGTACGAGCCCTTTGATTGTTCTTGACCAATATGAGGGTAGTGGGATCAGACTTGTCTGCAAATCTGAGAATGTGAGATCTCCTGAGCTTCTGCAGCTGTCATGGATGGATGGCAAAGGACAGGAACTTTCTGCTACTCCAACCACTCTGGGCAAAAGCAGCATTGAAAATTCTGTTCTTCTAGAATGGGGTTCTGGGAGTGCTGTCTCCTGCAGAATCACCAGTAAATCTTCAAATACACCAATAGGATCAACATCCCTTGTAATTGCAGGTGAATGAGAAACGGTGCTGTATAGAAACTGGTGATGAATGTGTAGAATGAACTCAATGTTAACAATGAATATTCACAATGCTCCCTAACAATAGTATGAACTTTTGAGGGAACATTATTAAGTGAAATAAGTTGCCTATGCATATTGAGGATTAGGAGCAAAGAAACAATAAATCCAGTCTTCTGAGTAGGATTTACTTTAATGTTGCTTTCCTACATGGTCCATGGGACTAGGAAAAATTAATCCTAAAAAGATTTGAAATATAACATGAAACGTGAATTGTTGCTCAACTCGCATTATGGTTCCACATTGATCTGAACTAAAGAATTCCGTCAATGGATGCAGAATTTGCCAGGTGTCTTTTCTGCTATCTGTAGATATTTATATTTATTTATCATTATTATTTTGAAACTTGGTTTAATCTGTGCTTATTGTTTCCTATGGACGAATTAAAAAGAAAGAAAGAAAAAGCAGAGAAGATCTTCTAACTGTTGACTTTGTTCTATTCACAGATATCTTTTTCCCTTCCACCTCCCTCTGTATGGTTGGCTTCTTCGTCATTGCAGTACTTATCATCAATGTCATAATTTTCACCTATTTGAAACTAAACCGTAAGTTTTCCCATTGTTCCAGAACATGAACATGAAGACACAGAGAGAGAGAGAGAGACATTAAATGGGTGTGGGATATCTTTATCATCATGTTTCTGGATTTGGAGAGAGAGACATGGATTGGATGTGCATTAGGGTATATAAATAACCAGAAGCAGAACAAGAAAATTCAGAATATGAAGTTAATCTAAAACTAGGTTTACACCCACTTCCATACTTTCTATACGGGCTGGTTCACATGTCAGGTGTACAACGAAAATTTTACTATTATTGTTGTAGTAGTTATTATTACAATTGTATCCCATCTCTATTCCAAGAAGCTTATAGTGGCATACATGAATGAATCTTTATTTGTGTCAACCATAGGCCATAACAATAAAAAAATGATATACAAAGAATAAAAATAAAAAGTCAATTATATAAAATACATTTTAGGGTTTTGAATCAATAGTCCAATAGTGGATCTTATTCTAACTGCCCCAGCTAAGAACCTTGCAGCCTTTGCTGTCACCTTCTCATCTTGATCAGGTGCCAAAAGAAAGGACACTGTGGCAGTGGCTGGGCGACCCGGAATGGACAATAAAAGTGGGGTGATAACCTCATTCCTCAAGTCTTTATAAATAGTGCAGGCCAGAAGGGCATGTGCCAATGATTATGGATGTGCCGCCGCATACATACCACCCAGTGAGCTTCATGGGTGAGTCCGGATTTGAACTCTTGTCTCTGGAGGCCTAATCTGACACCACCATACCCAGGGCCGCTGTGCCCATGAGGCAATGTAAGATGGCCACCTCAAGCAGCAGGAGCCACAGCAGTGGTGGAGCTGGCCTCCAATGAAGGCATCGCCCACTGCTGCCGCCACATTGCTAGCAGCCTGGTGGTGGTGCTGGAGGAAAAGCAAGTAAAGACTTTGAGTGAAAAGGCAAACAGGAAGGAAGCGTTTGGGCTTTGCAGCTGTGCAGCAGCAGCCTGGAGACTTTGGAGAGGGCAGCCCTCCATTCCCCTCTCCCCATAACCCACTTCATCACAGCACTTCAGACCTAAACTCAGGCAGGCCACCGCAATGCTGGTGTACTTGCAGGTAGTGGCAGTGAGCGGCCACAACACTGAGATGTGGTATGGTACATTTTGCCTCAGGCAAATCCTCTTGGCCCAGACCATTCCATACTGGCTCTGTCATAGAAGTGTGCACCTAAAATCTCAAGAATGGCATGTAAGGTTAAAAAAAAAAAAGCAAAGGACCCCTGGATGGTTAAGTCCAGTCAAAGGCAACTATGGGGTTGCGGCCCTTATGTCACTTTTCAGGCTGAGGGAGCCAGCCTTTGTCCACAGGCAGATTTCCGGGTCATGTGGCCAGGATGACTAAACCGCTTCAGGTGCAGCGGAACACTGAGACGGAAACCAGAGCACACAGAAACACCTTTTACCTTCCCGCTACAGTGGTACCTATTTATCTACTTGCATTGGCATGCTTTTGAACTGCTAGGTTGGCAGGAGCTGGGACAGAGCAACACCAGCTCACCCTGTTGTGAGCCCAAGAGGCTCAGTGGTTTAGACCATCACATCATAGAGCCAGGGTTGTCTATGGTCTCCTGTTAAGCATGCACCTGCTCAGAACCAAACATTTATTGTTACATAATGCTGAGAGTGGTTTCCCCCATAAACAAAGAACATGCGTATAAAAATAGAAAGTATATTAAAAATCTTGTTCTTTATTTTATTTCAGACGATCGTTGGAAGATTGCTTTTTCAGGTAATCACCGTATCACTTTATGGAATGATTAATGGGATTGCGTTAACAGGGGGAATAAGGGGCTGAGCAAAGTCTAACTAGGGCTGAAAGTTTATACATTGTTTATTTTAAGGTTTGAAGTAATAATAGTTTTATTATTTATTAACACACACACCCCAAAAAAGCTGGCTGGGTTTCCATACATTACATAACAGAGCATAGATATTAGTGTTTTTATTGCACACTCACCCGATAATTAGATATTCTGTGATATGGATTTTAAATGTTTTATAAGTTGATCATCATTTTAAGATTTTGTAAGTCAAATGTTTTGTAAAGTGCACTGAACAAATGTTAATAATACTAATATATCCCTCCCCATATGCAGAAAATGAAACGTTAGCATTAGAGGAAGGTAAGCATGGATTTTCTACTTGTCCTTATTAAAATTGCATATGAATTACCCTGAATATGTTTACTTCCATGACTGGCACCATTGGGCATCCCCTGGCACTGGAATCCCATGGCATTGCTCCTGCTCTTCCTCACTTGCCTGTCGCCTCTGAGCAAATGGTCTGGGACAAGAGTGCAGGGCTAGAACTACACCCTCCGCTTGACTTGCCCTCTGCATCTGGGGCCACCACTGTTTATGGCATAGTCCTCTTGGCTTGTTTCCAACTGTGAGCTTTAGCATATTGTGCAGGGGAAGAATATTTGAGTACAGGCCAGTAGATAATATCTATGAACTGAAAGAGAAATGTTTACCTCCCGTTCATAATGAAGCGCACACACTTCCTGTGTATGTGTCTTGGATATCTATCTAGTATCAGCTGGTGGTTTTCTGGAATATAAAACCCAAACCAGAACTGGAAGATGAGATACTGCCAGTGGGTCAGATCTTTAATTCCCCACTTCCCAAAGGCCAGCTTTTGTAGTTGGATGTTACCACTGCTGCCCAATAGAATCCCCTTCTCCTTCGATATATGGCATGATCCAATAAATGCTAGTGGCTTTAAAGGTCTTGCTGATTTGAATGTGAATGTTACATCTGAAATGTGGCTTTAAAATCTGATTAAGGATATGCTTTTAGTTTATAGCTTTGAAAGGCCCACTAAAAATATAATGAAATTCAGAGTACAGCTCTCTTCCAAATCACAGTGCATTCATGTGCGTTCCCCCTCATTATCCACAGATGACAATAATATTTCTCTTCTCTCTCTCTCTTTAAGAAAAAGCAAAGCTTCAATGGGAACTAGGTAAGAGTCCCATTCAGTTTCTGCCTGTCATAATGGTACAATACATTGGGGTCATTCATTGTAGATTTCACACAGATATCATTCTGTGTTTATGTTCCCAGACACAGTTAGAAATGAAGTTTGCACAACTGCTATGGAGATCCATGTGCCACACTTAAAATTTCACTGTCAATACATTATCATCACCATCATCATTATTATATTTGTTTATATCCTGCCTCTTTCCCTGACAGGGACTCGTGGCAGCTTACAGATAAAACAGAAACATCAACTTGTACATTTCACTTGTTATACATTTTTAACAATTTAATAATACTTTGCTCACCATGTGACTAACTCTATCACTCTTTTATTATTCAGAGAAAGTAAAAGAAGAAACAGGAGAAGGTAATTCCACAGCACTAGCAGGGATGTCAACTAATCAAATTCTTAATAATAATACCTGTAATAATAATAATTTATCTGTACCCCACCCATCTGACAGGGTTGCTGCAGCCACTCTTCCTTTTACAGCCTGATTCTCTCTCCAGCTGCAGCTGCCATAGCTTGAACCTGGCAGCTAGGCAGATGAAGGCCAATGACATTTAATCATAAAATAGAGATTGTATTGAATGGTCTAGTAGACACTAAATATGAAGAGGAAATTCATTGCTGCACCTTCTAGCCAAGGAAATACAGTGGTACCTCTGGATGCGAACGGGATCCGTTCCGGAGCCCCGTTCACATCCTGAGCAGAACGCAACCTACGTCTGCACGTGTGCAGGTCGCAATTCACCGCTTCTACGCATGATGTCATTTTGAGCATCTGCACATGCGCAAGTGGCAAAACCCAGAAGTAACCCGTTCTGTTACTTCCGGGTCGCTGCGGAACACAACCTGAAAATGCTCAACCTGAAGCTACTCTAACCCGAGGTATGACTGTACTACTTTAGAAGTTGGTGTATTTATAATAATTTTTAAACTGCTTAATATTTTAAAAATCTCTAAGGTAGTGCAAAATGTTTTGATATCCGCAAATCAAATCTGATCTAAAAACAGTATATATAATTAGATAATAATACCTGCCTTAAATTTTAGGATGGATAGATAGATAGTTCTGATTGTTTCTGAGGTATAGAAAAACTAAACTAAAAAAGACTAAGCTAATCTTAAACATTCTAAAAGGCAAATTGAAAAGCCCTACCTTGCTTGTATTCATAAAATATTGATCCTTTTCATTTTGTTCATTTGCAGAATTCAGGAAAGTGCAAGAAAAATTCGGTAAGGATGATTTTCAGTAATATTCAGTAACATGTGACTGAGTGGATGGACGGTGCAACACTCATATATGTTTTGTGTTCACCCAGAGGCTGTTTTTACTCATGAGGTTTAAATTGTCTTTGTTTCCTATTCCCCCCCCCCCCGCACTCACAAGCCATAGAATGCACCTGCCAGGGCAAACAACTAGTAGTGTCACTAACAAGAAAAGTGGGTATCTTGTTAAGGTACTTTTTGCCCTCAGATAGGCCCTGGAAGAAACATTATTTTCTCTGCCAAGTGAATCTATCCAGGAAGGATATAGCTTGCTGTTTGACTAAGAGGTTATAAGGCATTCCAGAGTCAGGATGCAAAAGCCACCCTCAAAGTGTGCCCCCCTTTAATTTGCACTTTAGGTCTTTTTATTTATTGAAGTTATGCATTGATCTGAGGTCTATAGCTATACTTATTACCTACACTTAAGACCTAAACTCAGGCTACATTCAGCTTCAACTGAAGAAGAATTGAGCAAAAACCTTGCACTTCTTTATTTTTCCATGCTTAGTTCTAAAGCCATTCCATCTGATTTCTTGAAACACTCACATTATCTATGTTTTGTCAGAAGACATTTGTGAAACAGTTGCTGATTGAATATTATCTTCATTTACAGCAAAAGCCGAACATGAACTAGGTGAGTTGGATCAAAACATGTTTTGATTCTTACATTCTTTAAATGTAAACTGTTGCACCATTGCAAATCTCACGATTACCTATTGTTTTACATTGCAGAGTTCAGGAGGGCATTGTCCTGTGCAGGTATGATCATTTGTGAATATAGAACACCTTTAGCAGTTGTCGGTTTATATTCTCAATGCCAAATGAGATCGTATAGTATTAAAGGCTTCCTTGCATTTAGTGTGCCCATTTTTAAAAATACAAATAGTGGTGTTGGGAAGTGATAATTATCAGTATATCAGAAGACTAATAAATTATTGCAGGCAGGTGGGGAGTTTAACTCTCTTCCCTTGACAAAAATTCCTGACAAAAATCATACCCCCCAAGCTGCTATCTGCATATTCGTTGCTGTGAATCTTGGCACCAACAAGACCCTTCTTCCCAATGCAAGCAGCATCAATGGAGGAGCAATCTTCATCTGGAGCACAGCAAAATCAAAAAGGGTTAAACTCCCCTTATTCATCTGCTGTGATTCTGATAACTATAAACTCCCCACAACAATTGCAATCTATTGCAACAACTATTTTGGTCTTCACTCCAATCTAGAACTACATAAGAATCCCTTTATACAGTGCTTTTTTTCTTTAAAAATGTTTAGGGGTACTCTCATTTTGACTCAAGAAAATCACAATTTTATAGTTCAAATTGGGAGAAATAAATACAGTGAAAAGTACAAAAGTACAAAGATTAACAAAATGTTTAGGGGTATGCGTACCCCTGTGTCCCCCCAGAAAAAGCACTTTCTTTATATATATAATTTTTATTAAATTTTCTATTTTACAATTTAGAATACTCATTTAAGCATCCTTAAAATATCAATGACTTCTCTACTTCTCTTTCCATAGTTCATTTCATATATCATAAATCCCTGCATACTTTACATAAACTAAACCATTCAGTATTCCATTATTACATCCACCAAAACTTATTTACACTGTTGAATTTATTTTAATGTTGTCAACGTTTTCAAGTGTACACTAGAACTACATAAGAATTCAATTTACATCAGTTGAGGGGGCAATCAATGTGCCAAGTTAGAAAGTCCTTGTATTTAGGGACACTCCAGATGTCCTTTCCCCATATAGCGAATAGCTAGATTAGAGCATTGATTTCAAAAGCTGATGCTGGGTTCAACATTATCATTTTAAAGGTATGTTTCTGTCTATATTACACTGAAGTCAACAACTGCATAAACACAAGAATGCATTAAATTAGACTCCATATGGTGGTAATACTCAACGATGTGGTGGAATGTAATTGGACAGTGGTTTATGAGGTGGGTCAGAGATAGTTCACCATACCACTGCAAGGGGTCACAAGCAATAACCTCACACAAAAAAAGATCCCTGTGTTTAATATAGATAGAAACAATCTTCTTTTTGTAAATGGCATTATTTTTCCTTCTTGCTATCTAGTTGATGTCACTCTGGATCCAAAATGCACACATGCCAAACTCATCATCAAAGAGAAGAATAAAGTCAAATATAACCATTCCCCCTTAGAACAACTGAAAGATCCCAAAGGACTTCTGATTGCAGTGGCAAATGAGCGGTTTAGTAAGGGGGAGATGTACTGGGAGGTGGAGGTTGGAGACAAATGTGAGTGGGAGCTGGGAGTAATTACTATAACTGCAAGAAAAAGGCTAGAAGAGGAGAAGCTGGAAAAGCCACTGGAGGAGGGATATATTGGTATACGATGGTTCCAGGGTAAGTTTCATTGCACTGGAGGAAATAGCCTAACTGATGGCCAGAATGAAGAATGTGAAGTTGTAGGTGTTTTTCTGGATATGAATGAGCAAGTGCTGTCATTTTATAATGTCCAGAAGATGTGCCCTATTCGGTCAATCCCTTATAGATTCTCTGAGGAAATGTATCCATTCTTCAATCCTGGAAGTGATGATAAGTTCTTGAAAGTCCGACCAATAAGCATCCCTAAATGTTTAATATCCCTGTGAAAGAAAGTACTTCCCATGTTTTCTACATGTTACAGAACCTTGCGTAAGGACTGGTTTACACCTGCTCCTTTGATTTTGATTTATTTTTTTTTACACCTAATTACTCATAGTTAATGTAAATTCTCCATTAGGAAGCCTAACTTTTGCAGTGTTCTGCCTGTGTTGCAAGTCATCATTGTTAGATGTTGCTCCCATCAGATGATAATCATATGAACCAGCCTAAAGTGATTGATGGTGGGAGCGTTATCCTGGAAACAGAAACCAACGGGCAGGTATCTGTTGTGGGTGTTACTAGATCTGGATCAGAAGAAGACAGGTTCATTCTAGAAGCAGAAAAAATGAGACAACCTTCATGCTCTTTCAGCTACAGAAAGAATCACAGACATTTGGACTAGCTTTTTTGTATTGATTTTGACCCTGGAGAACACATGCCACAAGTTACCAATGTGTCTTGTCTCTTCAGATATGCAACAGGTTTGGGTTTTTTCCAGATTGTTGGATTTTGTTTTGTTTGCAGAATATGCAAAACATCCCACAGCCTCAAAAGCACATGATACTATAAACATTTCTGAAATGCCAAATTTCATGGATAAAACTGATCTTTTTCAGAAAAAAAATATAATATGCACTACCAAGCACTGAACCAAGCCTTGGTGCTATATTGAGAAAATGATAGATTGGTCAGCAATTCTGTACATATCAATAACTGAAGAAGTAGTATGAAATCTACTGTTGATAGTAATCATTAAAATAAAATATTTTGTATATTGTTATTTTATAAAATATATATATAATATGAATATGTTTTTCCCCTTGGTATATTAATAATAGAAAAATAAATAAATTTGAAAGAAGATTTATGAAATATGAAATTACTCTGTTATATCACAGACTGCAGTCATCAGTCTCATGGTCTTCAACTGTAAACAGCAGAGAGGACTACTTGTTTCAGTTATGTCACTACTTTTTTCAACACAATATATGTACTAATATATTGGTTATATCTTTGTACCTTTTTCATCAGGTGCTGGAATTTTTATACAGTCGGTTACATAAGCAAAAATGAGACAATTGTCAGTGGGTTTAGAATCTGTAACTTAAAAACTGCAGGCATACGGTGTAACTTCTGGGATGGGCAACAATATTCCTCCTTGAAGAAGCTATTTGATAGTTTATTCTGATTACAACATTTTTATTTAGATCAGTAATCCTATTACTGGAAATTAAAGAACAATGACTAGGGACAGAACTACTTATTACTAAAAAGAATTGAAACTTTCACCAAACGTGACAGCCCTGTATCAACTCATTCTGACAGTTTTTCCTTTGCATACATGAATTGGAATAAATTTGCAAGCAGAGATGGTTACATATGACTTCAGAGATAGGGCAGATAGATGTGGCTTGGCCACGTGGACTTGCAGGCCGAATGGGAAGTCCTAAGCTCGTTGTTCGCCACTGTTGCCTTACTTTTATGTAGAGGACAAGTGTAGTGAAAGCTGCAAGGTCATACATTTAGCTCAACCCTAGGAAAAATAACAGAGGTTATAAATCATGCAGGGAGCCTACACACATTGAGAAACTTCTAAGTGCAAAAGATATGCGCAATGTAGTGATGGATGGGTGGGAATGAGGAACAGCACAACCTTTGAAGCCAAATATTAAGGCAGTCAATGTAAAAGGGAAGGAACATTTGTTGTTGTTGTTGACAACATGCCTTTTTCCCTAATGGAATTAAAGGTGGCTTGCAGATAAAACAAGAATCACTAAAAGCATAGAAAAGCAATAATTAAAAACAATTAAACACTGATAGAATTAAAATGATATGTGTCTATAAAATCTGTTTAAAACATACAAATAATTTCAATAAAAACATCACAACATCAGCCGTTTCATTAAAAGCAGTCAGTTTCCCAAAGCCTGTTGGAACAAGAAGGTCTTCAGCTGCTGGCGGAAGGACAAGGAGAGAGCTTGTCTAGCTCCTCCAGGGAGGGAGTTCTTGAGTCTGGGAGCAACCAAGAAGGCCCTCTCCGGCATGCCAGTGAGAGTGACAGGACCAAGGGTGCCCACTTTTATAAAATATTGGAGGGAGAGATAAGTCCCGCCCAGCATAATTGATCACAAGACACAGCATGCATACACCATTTGGATGGCAATGCCCATCAACAGGGGGGGAGGCCCCCTCAAACATTTTAGGGGAGATGAAGGGATCTTGACCTCTAGGAGTTGGCTCCTATGGACAGGACCATAGGAGCTGCACCCCGTCTCAATCAGGACCTGCCCCCTCTCTCTTGGCTCTCAGCTTCCTCCCTTGGGGCTCACCATTTCCCCCTACCCCGCACCATCCCGCTGATATCTCCACTGTGGCCATCACACCTGCCACTGCTTTGAAACCTACAGCAACTCGACTTTCCAGCCAACATATTTCCAGATGCCAGCGCTGCACTTCCAGAAGCCAGTACCTCGTCCTGAAGGAGAAAGACAAGTGGTTCTCTCTTTTGGTCCCACGGTCTGGTGTGATCCAACTGACTCATGCCACGGTGTAGGAGCAAAACATGTGTGTCTTTTTGTCTTTTGTTCTGGTGTGGCCAGAGCACGGGAGCCAAAGTGGGACACCCAGGATTGGGATTCAGAAGCCAAGGTGGCTTCTGTAAATGTCACACTTAAGGCAGGACAGTTTGGTTTGCACTCTGCTTAAGAATAGTGTGTTTAGAGTAAGGTTACCAGATGTTTTTCAATGAATCCGGAGACACTTTTCAACTTCAGTGGATTTTGTATGGGGACTGATTTGTAAATCCGGGGACTGTCCCCGGGAAACGGGGATGTCTGGTAACTTTAGTTTAGAGCCCTGTTGGTGAAAACAGGATCTGAGACTCTTGGCTAAGATGCCAATGAGGGATACAGGCCAAGAAGGTAGGAGAAGAATTTATTTATTGATCTGAACTATAAAGCAACCATATCTTTTAGTTATAAAACTACCAGGGAAGAAAGGGTGTGTAACAGTTAATTATTGAAAGGGAGCAAAGGTTGGATAAGCAGGCAGTTGAGAATTATACTTCCTTGTTTGCTCTCCTCCTCTGAATTCTGTGGTGACACACCCATCTGAGGCACAATCGTAACCATTTTATTCAGTTTCAGTGAAGAAATTAGTTAGATTAGTTAGAAATCTAGTCTCTGTCGTATTTGTCATTGCTAGCTCATCAGTTTCAGATATATTACTGTACCTTTTACCTTTTCGCTTCATGTAATACAAAGAAGATCTTGACAAAGACATGGAAAGTGACTTGTTGCTGATTGGCTCTTGTGGTAGAAAGAGGGCCAATACTTTCTACTCTAGCCACCTATTCATATAGAGCTAAGCCCACCATTATTCAAATTTGATGCTACTGGATACCACCTGATCAGTATTACAGGTTGTTTCTGTTTTAATCCAATGAATGAAAAAGTCTAAAGGTATGGTCTGGAAGAAGCCATATGGATATGGATCAGAGGAATGGATTGTTGGCTCATATTTCAATTCATTTGCAAAATATATTGTCCAGTTCTGAGAATTAACTGTAAGTAGGAGAGGTCTTCAGGTATGGCAAACTGGTTTTTTATGGTATTTTTTATTATGAAAGATGATCTTGGTCTGTCTCTACTTTTAGAGTTGTTCACTAATTACACTTGGCAAGGTGATTTTTAATGTTTTAATAAAGCTAGGGGCAAAGGTGTGTTTGTGTGAGGGAGGGAGGGAGGGAGGGAGGGAGGGAGAAGGAGACCCACAGCACGATTTGAAAAGCTGTGGATATCTTTACGAAGAAGAATTAAACCTTTACAAAGATGAATTAAACTACTGTCTCCTATATTGGCTATACAAATCTACTAATACGCTTGACAAAAACTTCTCTGCTCTTTTTAAAAGTAATTTGATACTGCTATTTATAAAGCACTCAAAACATCCTGAAAATATTTCTGAATATGACTGTAATATCCAGTGAATATCTGTTCAAGTCATATTTTTAGTCATTTGGAATTGCACACCCTGTCAGAAATGTTAAATCAGAAGTGCTTTTATACCTGTCAGAAGTGCTTTTATCATGAAAAATTCCCAAATGATATGCAATTATTTATTATTATTATTATTATTATTATTATTATTATTATTATTATTATTATTATTATACATCTGCTCCCTCTGCATGACTGCTGCTGGGTAGCTGTTGTTGCTGCTGCCTCATTGAAAGAAGCAGCCAGCTGAACAGACCCACCTCACTCACCCGTCATCTGACTCCAGCATCAGATGAGGGCCATATCCAATAATGAAAGATCAACTGTCTGTTGGCACTGGGCGAACATGGGGTCCAGTGTCCAGCTCTTTTCTTCTCTGCCCCCCCCCCACGCTACCTGGGGTTAATTCTTATCTTCCTGGCTTGGGACCTCTGTGGTCTCCATGACTCCCTTTTCTTTCCTGTTGGAGTCTGCTTATCTGACCCTGGCAGCCAGACTTCTCCACAGGGAGAAACACGAAGAAGGGCCTCAGATCATGATTGCGGGGTCCAGGTTGATTCCTATAGGGAGAGGCAGCCTTATGCATAGAATTGTGCAGTTAGCTGATGATGGAGATGCAGTTGATGCTGACGATAAACAGACACTTAACCTCCACCTGCAAGGGCAACTTGTGGGCTGCCCAGGGTGGGAAAAGAGGGAGCAAACACTCAAAACGAGATTGAGGTTAAGGATGAGGAAGGAGGCAACACAGCTTTTAATTGGGAAGGATTGTAAAAAAAATAAAATGCTAGTGAACCTGGAAATACCACATTTGTCACCCATTTTGTTGGGAAGTTTATTAGTTAACTGAAATCCAATTCTTAAAATTATTCTGTTGTGTTGAGTAGTCGGGACACATTGCAAAGTCATGCATTGTTTAACCAACTCCCCCCCCCCTTTTATGCTGCCAGAGATCTGGATGGCTGCCAGGGACTTCTCACCACAATGGAGAGACTAGTGAAGCCGATCTTTGTGGTTGGTGTTGCTATGATCAGTTTTGTTGGAATATGGAGGAAGGGTAAGATGCAATTTGCTCTCCCCAGAAACACTGCTTGATTTGTCATTATAGTTCTTATATACAGCATTCCACAAAATTGTTTTCCCATAATAATGCAATTCTGACTTACCAGGACTTCGGGGGGGATGGGGGATGGGGACGACACCATTTTATTATGCTGGTATTGAGATCACATAGACCTCAAACTAATTCCATCAGTCAAAGTTGCTGTTTTTATTTCCTTACAGCTGTTTATATTAAAGGAACTGTCAGCCCTGAAATTGTCCAAGTTGGACAAGATGTGATATTGCGCTGCCAAGTAGGAGGCTGCACATCCTCCAGGCTACATGTCCACTTATATAAGTGGGAAGGCTCCGAAAATCAAACCTTGTATATCCACAATAGCACAGAGCAGCAGTACAGTGTTCAAGAAAGTGTTCAAGAGAACAACACTCACAAAGGATACTATGAGAATGGATTCCTTGAAGTGACTCTCCTCCAGGTGCAGCTAGCAAACGGTGGGCAGTATGTGTGCTCCATGATGTGTGATGATGTCTATAAAGAAGATATTGTGGAGGTGACAGTAGAAGGTAACTACAAAGGCTTAGATGCTATCTCCCTAATCCATGACTTGTGGAGACCTGGTTTATATTACTGAGACTAGGTAGACGCCTCAGAAGGGACTTGAGAGTTGGGGGGGGGAGTTCTAGAAAAATTCTCTCTCTCTCCAAACTTTCTGTCCACTTGGTTGGGAACCTAGATTGTTTGTCCCTGGCACTGGGTAATTGGTACAGATTAGGAATTCTGCAGGTTTACGTAGCTAAGTGCCTAGCAGTCTACATACCTGAGCTGGCAAGGTTAGTCTCAAAGGCTCTGCTGAGTAGTCCCAGACTATTGGTTCTGGGAGACTTCAGCATCCTTGCCAAGGCCATTAACTCTGGGTTGGCTCAGGACCATGGCTGCTGTGACAACCAAGGGGTAGTCCCAACCTGTCATTGGCCCAACACATGGGGCAAGCCACAATCTCTGGATCTGGTTTCCTGGACTGGGCAGGAAGAGGGATATATGGAAGTGGGAGATACGAACACAGTCGCTTGTCATGGCTGGATCACTTCTGGTCAAGATTTAGGCTTCCAGCACCCTTTTCCCCTTCTGCAGAGGCAGGGGACCTGTTACAAAGGTCCACCCTTGAAGACTGCTGGATCTAAATGGCTTGCAGATGGTTCTGAGGGATTTTGCAGCTGATATTACTGGCACTCCCTGGGTGATTTGCTAAATATGGGAATTGCTCGTGCCATTAATACAATCGCCTCTGACCACCCTCTTCTGCTTCACATTATTATTATTTTATGGCCCTTCACTCTAAGATCCCAGGGTGGGTTACACAATTATGGCACCATGTTACAAATAGTTTATAATAACTTACTATCCAAGAAATATGATGGGTTCTAAAAATATACATTTCAAGTGTCAAAAGAGGTACATCTTCAGCATTCACCAGAAGCTGTGTAATGAAGATGCTAGATACATCTCTGTGGGGAGGGAACTCCACAACTTAGGGGCTCCCACAAATTATGCCATCTCCTGAAAGTCTGGTGGTGGTTAAACAACCAATGCTACTTTATACACCATTTGTAGCACCAGAGAGTGTCTGTAGGGAAGGAGGTGGCCTTTGAGACCTAAGTTAGGTAAGGCTTGAAACACTAAGGTGAATACCTTGAACTGGACCCAGAAACAAACAGCAAATTTTCCAAGTTAAATTTTAAAATTTTACCGAATGTTGTGTTTATGGGAAATGATAGCTTCAGCTTTATACATCTCTATTTTCCACTCATTTCCTAGTATAGCTGTGCTATCACAAGTATGAACTACTGTGTGAGTGTATGTAAAGTATGAGTTATTAACATAAATGAATGTTTTCCAGGTTTAATTAGTGTTGCTGTTGGGGATGTTGCCATTCTTCCATGCCAGATGATTGAGACCTATTATCCCTCTCATCTGGAACTGCAGTGGAGAAGAAGAAGCCCTGGGAAGAGCAAGAACATCTATTCTTACCAACTTTATTGGGATACCTGCCCATCGGTTTGTTATGGAGACAAATTTAATGCTAGGTGCCCTTATTCAAATGGACCCAAGAGCCAAGTATGGCTTAGGAAGAAGTACAAACTAAACACAGAGGTGTTGAAACACAATAATCTTGGGGTTGGAAATATTTCCCTGAAACTAAATAACATTCAGAAAGAAGATGCAGGGAGATACGAATGTTCAGTGAACTCTAACTTGCAGCGTAAAGTGGTAATCTACAAGCTTGATGTGAGAGGTAACTAATACCAATGTCAAAAAGAAAGAAAGAAGCAAGGAAAAGGGTTTGGTAATAACACCTTTTTCCTGCTTTGCTTGCAGGAGAAGTAACTGGGATCACATGAAAAGTAACTGGGGTCTTTGCAGGCAATTTTAAAGCTTTGCTTTTGGTTATAGTCAAGATTAAATGGCAAACTAGCACTATTTTAAGAGTATTTACTGTGGGTTGTATGTTATAACTGATAATTCCAAAATTGTGTGTGCTTGTAAAAAATGATCACACCAGTGTGACTATGAACATCCTCCAGTTTTGCATCAATAGTCTACTGGTCAATATTTGCATCTGCCATAAATGGTCCTATTCTTGAATTGTGCAATCCTGTATCAGTCTACTCAAAAGCAACCATTGACTTCAATGAGACTTACTTCCAAGTAGATGTGGATAGGGTTACAGCTTGAACTTACAATCCTACAATGATTAATCCAATGTGTGTCCATTGATTTTAACTGAACTTGTTCTAGACTCAAGTGGCAATTTTACACACACCTGAGAATCAGTTCCATTTAAATCAAGAGACTTTGCTGGAAGTATGCATTTATTCAGTCATTTATTTGCTAAGAGGTGAGGGGTAAATGAAGTCCAATAATATTTCTTATTATCTTTTCAGCCTTTGTAGGTGTTTTAGTTGTCGGCAATGTAAATCCTAAAATTGGCAGAATTGGACAAGATGTGATATTACATTGCCAAGTAAGAGGATGCAAATCTTCCAGAGTGCAAGTGCAATTATATAAGTGGGAAGGCTCAAAAAATCACACATTGTACACCCACAACAGCACAAACCAGCACAGGGCTGAAGAAAAAAGCACAGGAGAGAGTGATGAGAATGGCATTCACAAAGGATACTATAAGAATGGGCTCCTTGAAGTGACTCTTCTTAATGTGCAACTAGCAGACAGTGGCCAGTATGTTTGTGCCACAACATGTGATGATGTCTACAAAGAAGATATTGTGGAGGTGATAATAGAAGGTAATTATGAAGGCTTAGATGGTAAGAACTTCCATAATTCTTCTCTTCTGCTCAGCACAAACTGTAACCCACTGATTTCCTAAAATGTGCATTTGATAAAGTTTCCCTCCTAAATGCATTTGGGGTTGCAGTAAACACTTCTTCCTTTTTAGGACTGGGAGTTTTATTTTTTTAAAAAATTGTTTATTTATTTAAAAATTACATCCTGCTTTTCACTGTCTGAGGTTTCAAAGCAGTTCACAGCAATAAAATGTACACGATAGAAAATTCAAAACCTAAATGAAACCTCCAAAATTTAAAACCTCAAGTATCTCAAATCTTAACAACTTAAGTTTCTTTCTTTCCTCTTTCTTTGCCTGTTAGTGGTGCTATTCCAGTTTTGTTGGTGGTTTTCTACCGCAATCATGTCCTGGTGTGGCCATGAGTCTGTAGAGGACCTCATTTTTCTGTGAGGGCTTCAGGAGATGTTTCCAAAGGGGTAATGACAGAAAAAGAGGTTCTGGACTCACCATGAACGCTTTCCTTGTTCTCTTATGATGGCAATGGAGCCCACCTGAGAGGTGCCGGAAACTTTCAATCCATGACTTGATTTTTTAAAGTGGAAAACTGAAGAAAAAAAATATAACTTCTTCTCAGACCACCTTGTATGACATCTGTGGCACCCAATGGAACATCTGCCCTGCTCCTGAATATGTATAATGTTTTTGAATGTGGCCAAAGGGAAATGGAGGGGCCAAAGCTTCATGTAAGTTCTAGAAGGAAGAGACCTAAGACACATTCCAAGATAAACTCTGAGCTTGTATGAGCCTCTGAAAACCCTGCTTCTGGTGAGGCAATGAAGGGAAATTTAATTAAGCCTGCTTTTGTCTTTTAGAAGTGCCTGTCCAAAGTGCTGAAGTCTGGATGTTCTGTGGCTTTGCTTTCCTAGGTAAGTTTCCTTACATGAATGGAGTAGGTATGAAATTCATTAAAATGCAGTGTTATGCACTGTGACATATTTATTTATTAAGATATGTTTTGAGCCAGATAATTAAAAATAAGAGGTGATGCTTTCCTTTCATTGTGTCAGCCGGTCTTCAAATCTATTTATTGCATTAAGTAAGAAATAGGTTTTCCACCTTTCTATTTGACAGAACAAGCCCACAGGGCTATGGCTATCTCCCATCTTTGACCCTTTCTGTTACTGCTGTGAGGGATCAAAATATAAGTGTAAGGATGGAGGAGGAATCCATTTTTAATGGATTTAAACACAGTATTTGGGGCTTCTGACCTCTTCAGGCTTTGCCCTTATTGGAAGGTCTCTTGCATCATGTGCCTGTTTATGCTGTTTGAGCATTGTCCTTTTTCAAAGCTAGATTAGTTATCAGGGCTGCGTGCGTGCGTGCACACACACACACACACACACACACACCCCAATCCAGGGCCTCTGGAAGTAGGTGAAATGCTGCTTCAGGGTAGGGCTTTGGGAAGAAGAAGTAGTGGCCAGGCAGGATTGATAAGTAGGGACTGAAAGCCTGCACCCCAAATCAAAAGGCATCCACTATCACTGCCCCACCTTCTGCCTGGAAATTGGGAAGTTGCTTCTAGTCAGGTAGGTTCCCCCTACTGACTTTTCATTGCCTCCCTTTCCCACCCAATGCCTGTCTTTCCTTTCTGCCTGTTGGGTTACCCCCTGACATCCCTGGATCCCTCAGGGCCACCCAACCCCCAGACTTGAGCAACACTTGGATTCCACTGAAACTGACCCAATTCAGTTCCAAACATGGCTGGTTGCAGTGCACAACCCTATTAATGCACAGTTTAAAATACATATCAAAGAGTCTAGCCCAGGGGTCAGCAAACATTTTCAGCAGGGGGCCGTTCCACTGTCCCTCAGACCTTGTGGGGGGCCGGGCTATATTTTGTGGAAAAAATGAACGAATTCCTATGCCCCACAAATAACCCAGAGATGCATTTTAAATAAAAGGGCACATTCTACTTATGTAAAAACACACTGATTCCAGGACCATCCACGGGCCGCATTGAGAGGGCGATTGGGCCGGATCTGGCCCCCAGGCCTTAGTTTGCCTACCCATGGTTTAGCCACACACATGCTTTTATAATTATTAGTGCATAAATGTTTTTATACAGTTATATGAATTGTTGTATGTACCTGTTTCTGTGCTGGTCATTTTAGGAAACCTTAAGTGCATATGCATATGATAATGCCTATTGTCTGCTAGATTTTTTTGTATTTTTATTAGTACTGTTAATGAAAACCCAAGAAACAGGGCAAAGATCCATGTGAATAAGCTCAAAGTAATTCCATCCCTATTTAAGTGTTCTTTGTCTTGTAAATAGCACTTTTTAAACTAAAAAGGATAATCTTTTTATTTATTCTCAGCTTTCCTCTTCATAGTAAGTTGGCATTTTTATAGAAAGCTAGGTGAGTTAATGTTCTCATTTGTTCAAGTGTGTGGGTTTTTTTTAACTTCTTAAACATACTTGCAGTGTTTTTGCCCTACCTTCAATTATGAACTAATATCAGAGACAAGGCCTAATCCTTTCTTAATTGTAGCCACTACAATTCTAGGACACAGAAAACTATGGAGTGATTTTCTTCCAAGAGGCAGGAGATGCATTTTGTAACAGTGAACAGTGCTTGAAACTGGTATGGGAAGTTGCTTTCCTTCAGATATTTGAAAGCCAAGTTGTTTAGGGCTTTAAGCATCAGTCTTTCAACTGAGCTCAGAAATGAATAGTCAGCCAACAGAGTTATTTCAAGATTAAAGGAATGTGACTCCATATAGCTGAACCAATGTGAGGATAAGTTTATACTGGCAGCAAATTGGCATTAGCCACCTTCGTGTTGGTGTCATACTTGGTTTTTCGGTCAAAAGTGTATCAACTAGGTACAGGCCAATTTGGATTCAGCTGGTCAAACACAGAAAATGCTCAAGGAAAACAACAATAGCCCATTGAAATAGCACCTATACTTGAAGTAATCACCCCATGACCAGAAGAGGAGGGTATTAGAAAGCTTGTATACTTGTAAAGACTCTTACAAGAAGGGATGTTTATTATGACACCTCTGGAAGTCGTGGCACATGGTACCACTCAGGATGGGAGCAGGGCAATGTGGTGAAGAAGAGGGAAGCACTGGGTTATAGTGGGTGGCCAATGATACAATTCAGTAGTTAACACTGAGACAGGCCCTCCTTGCGGATTTCAATTGCAATAGAAGATGTGTAGAAAGGAAAGACAAACATAATCCATGATTTAATGCAGCCATTTTATTTTTGAAAACAAGCTATTTATTCTAATAAAATCACTGCATTTGTGTGCATGTGGTTTGCAGAAACAATTGCTCCCAATCAAAGTAAAGTGTAACATTTGTTTCTATGTTTCTCTCAGTGACATAAATACATAGCAAACTCAATGGCTGGATCTGCATGTCACAGTAAGCCACAGTTAATGCTTTACTCATTTAGCAAACAGACCACTCCTACTTTGCTCCTCCCACCACCATTAATGAGGGGGAACTATAGTCAATCTTGTCTTTGTGTTTTGCCCAAACCAGGCATCATGGTTTGATTCACTCAAACAAACCACAGTCAGAAAGCTAAGAATAAACCTTGACTTCCATCAGGAAATGGTATGGAGGAAAAACGATTAAATATTCCCTTCCCTGCTGTGATTGCTCACAGTTGCTGTGAAGTTACAGATAGGTAGCCGTGTTGGTCTGCCATAGTCAAAATAAAAAATTCCTTCCAGTAGCACCTTAAAGACCAACTAAGTTAGTTCTTGGTATGAGCTTTCGTGTGCATGCACACGAAGTTGCTGTGAAGTTTTGTAAGAAGTGAGATAACTGAATCATGGTTTCCCTCTGTTATGTCTTCTTGGGCTCTGATTGTGCTAGGATGTATGGTTTATTATTTCAAAATATCTACCTCACATGAAACCTTTGATTTTCTTTGCAAAAGAATTAAAGAAAGGCAATGGTAAGTCTTGTAATAGATTCCACCTTTTAAACCATCAGTTGGTAGTGAAAGAAACATATCACAAATCTCATGCTGTTCTTGCTGATAAAATTTTCATTTTAAAATTCATATGAAAAGCAAATATATCTTACCTTGCAGAACAGTTAAAGACAGAAAATGGTAAGTAGCAAAAACTTTTCAAACAAAATCTAAACAAAATATTGTTGCACGTCACCCCAACCTTGGAGCTGTGAGAGATTCCAGGGATTCCAGGCACTTACCCAGAGTTTGGTTTCCTTGGAACAAGTGACTGCGGAGATTGTGGTGTCTTTATGATATATGGTATACAACCTGAACCTACGATGGAGGGGCTCATAGCATTAACATCCCAGAATGTTTTGCTTCTCCCATAGTCACAGCTTTGGATTCAAACAGAAATCAACCATGGCTCTGACTCTCTGGCTTCTTCCTGCTTCTAGCCCAACTCTCTCACACACCTCAACTCCTGCTCTTGTCTGCTATTGTCCTTCTCACTACCAACCAGAGCAACTTCCTTTCTTATGCTATCAATCTATACTTATAGGCCATTATGGTCCTTGCCTGGCTAATTCAACAATGAGATCCTTCATTAGATTTTAACATTTGCTGGAACCAGGAATTAGAAGGGGCTCAAGCATCATACAGCCTAACCCCACCACCAACCTCACAACAATATTACTTGGGTATCCTAAAAGGATACCTCTCTCTCTCTCTCTGTGTGTGTGTGTAAGGAAATATGTACTGCAAATTAGATTTACAGATGCCATAACATGATTTTTAAATTTGTTGTTAAGATAAAACCATATATGTTCTCCTTTCTAGAAAAACTAAAGGGAGAAATGAAGGCAAAAACAGGTAAGTGAATCTCTCCTTTCTTAGTTTGGAACTTACTCTTCAAGTAAAACTAAGTTTTATTCAGAATAATTGCCTAGCATAGTTGTGATCATTCTTTTCAAAGTGTCTGCTCCGAGGAAATTTTTGTTAAATACCTCCCATTATTTTTCCACTTCTAAAGAAGGTAACTTCTAAATCACATATTGCCAAAATAGCCTTGTCAGTAAGTATGTGCCAAATTAATGCTCCCCGTGCCATAGCCCTTTTAGAAATTACCCACCCCCAATCGGGGGGGGGGGGGGACTATTCAGAAAGGAAGCATCCTCCTTGAACATTAATGAAAGCTTTCCTCCAGCAGCTTCAGTGTGGGGAAGATTATTGTCATCGGGGTGCAATATGGAGAGAAATGAGTTAAAGCTCTGCTTCATGCATCATAGTTCTGGTTCCTTCCATCATAACTACTATTTAAAGAACAGATCAGGCATATTCAATACTTACACACATTTCACATAGCATTTAAGACATATTCAGAAGTTTTCCTCTCACCTTAACTGGATTAATGATTTTACCAGCTCTGCCAGTGTGCCAGTTTACATATGTGTGTTCCATGTATATTTACAGAGATGCATTTTGGGAGATCTTAAATCTAGAGATCATTGCATACCGTGGTAGTTATTTCAATGTGCCAAAACACTTTTAATCACTTGGGGGAATTAGGAAAAAACAGCAGATTCTCAGTGTAAATTCAAATATGTTTTAATTATTACAACCCAAAGGACAGACAGTCCATTAAAAGGCTTTGAGAGTAGAGGTGCTATGCAATGCTACCAAAATTGCCAGTTAATGCAAAATAATACACAGGCTACACAAACCCTTATTGCCTAAACTAATAGCTTACCTATCTAGCTGTTTTGTATAATTGAGATCAAATCAGAGCCCCAAAATTCTAATGGTTCCTGTATAATATGTGGGAATGTAGTTCAACACATCTAGCAGGGCTGCACTAGAGACCTAGATGCACAAGGGGAAATTTGGATGCAAATGACGGTTTAGACAGCACAAGAATAGAAAGACTGAGATTCAGAAAATTTTGCCTCCCCTGCTCCATGTGACAAGGCAGTGTGTATTCCATGGGTACCATATCAAAGGACTCTTGTGACACTTGGTATGAAAAGTTGGACTGCCTTGCACCAGATGGCCCACCATTTTTGGTGGCATTATCTGAGCATAAATCTTTTTTCCCATTTCAAGATAACAGAATGAGAAATCTCATTAAGTCTTTCAGCTTTCAACCAGTGAATCAGTCAACTTACTATTTCACTTATTCTATGTTTCTCATTATGTCAAACAAACACATTTCAAACTCCTGATTTATTGGGAAGCATGTTTTTAGTTTTAAACTTGTACTTCATCTGAGAAATATATTTTTTTCCTTTGCAGAACAATATGAAGCAGGAAAGGAACAATTGGAGATGGTTAAAGGTGAGTCTTATGTAATGTTTTGCACATTTGTGGACAAAATACATTCTTTAGGAGGCATGGGGAATGAAAAGGTTATCCTTCTTATTTTTAAAAGTGCAATTTACAAGAACCATAGAAACTTAAATGTCCCATCCTCTTCCTCTTAATTGTTTCCTTTGCCATACTACAATGCAGTGTCTGTGTAACCTTACCATGCCAACAATTATTATGTGGACATTTGCATCTTCACTGCTAGATCTTCTAAAAATTCAGCTATGGATGTCATCCTTCCTCACATAATGTTTTTGTTCGTTTCTTTACATACAGAAATATTAGCTGCCCACTTACACAAAGGTGAGACTAACAAATACTTTTAAAAATTCACATGGTTTGATAAATGAAAAATAGGGTTGTTTTTTAAGCAACACAAAATAACAACCAATGCACTGGTGGTAATCTGCAATTCTAATTAGTTTCATAGAGGTTTTCCAGATGATTATTTAAAGGGAAGAGGGATAAGCGGTGATGAGAGAGGAGTAAAGTTTGGCATTGCAATGAAAGGGGAGTGAAGCTCAGCATGGGGAAAATATCTTCACTCTCCTCCTTGTGTCTGATGCTGATCTTCATTCCCCATTTCGTTATCATGCTGATCTTCACTGCCTTCCAATTTTGATATTCCCCAAAGAGTTTATGTTGTCCTTCAGTTCTTCTGAAGGGTTGGGGACGGAGGTGTACAGTGCCTGGGCCTGCAAGTATGCTGAGGATTGCAGCAGAATTACATTGGTGCATACATGGGTTGAATTGCTTTTTGAAACAAGCTTTGTTCTCTGGAATAGAAATTTGTATTTTCCATAATATGTCACAATGCCATGTAGCAGCAGATGTGTGTGTAACCCACAAAGGGATGCTGGTGTCCTCAAAGAGTCACATAAAGCAACCCTCCAGTCTGCGCATTCTGAGTTCAGCCCTTTCCTTTCCTTTGCAGCTGATGTGGTCTTGGACCCCAGGACAGCTCACCCAAAGCTAAAAGTGTCCGAAGATGGCAAAAGTGTTTGGAACACAGGAAATGTTTCTAAGGTTTCTGACTGGGGGGAGCGGTTTGACTCCCGCACATTCATTCTGGCAGAATGTGGATTTTCAGAAGGCAAACATTACTGGGAAGTGGAGATCGGTCAGAAAAAAACCTGGGACTTGGGAGTTGCCTCTGCAACTGCTTGTAGAAAGGGGGAGATCACCCTGTCTCCTGAGAATGGCTACTGGGTCATAGGATGTGATGATGGGAAAGATTACTGGGCTCGGACAGAGCAGTGGACCCGCCTGAAAGTGAACGGAAAGCTTACAAAATTAGGAATATTCCTAGATAATTCAGCTGGAAGCCTATCTTTTTATGATGTCTGCAGTCATAGGAAATTGCACACTTATAAAACACGTGATGTTGGGGAGCTTTATCCCTTCTTCTATATAGGCTCTGTAACTAATCAGCCATTGAAAATTGTGTAATATTTGAAAGAAAATAAGATTGTGGAGAAAAAATGAAAACAAATTCCACAGATAGCTGAGAATTAATTAGCACAGGTCTTTAGTTTAACCATGATTTTTTCTTTCTTTCCCATATTGGTGTCAGAGAATAAAAGACTCGGAATAGAAGTAATGTTACAAGTGACTGCACTGTGTACAGTCCCCTTCCCCAATCAATTTTGTGGCTCTAATCCAGAGCCCCTAATTAAAGCAACCTTTCCTTAGCCAGCCCAGAAACCCATCCCAAATTAGTTTGGGAAGGGGCTAATTTTTAATCAGGGTAAAAAAAAAATCCTAAATAAATACAGAGCTGGGAGGATGGCAGGTGAGGGAGCCATTACATCTGAGAACTGGGGTTCCATTCTGTACCTTTATTAAGTGTCTTCTCTGATTGCAAAGCAGCATTGCTGCCTTCACTCAAAAGTTGTTGAGCAAGGGGAGCAATCCTGCAGGGCAAGTCTTCAGGAAAAAAGGACAGTTAGGTTACATTGGGGAAGAAAGAGATTGAGGTGGCACCTTCCTTTTTCTGGTATGGTGCAGACAGTGGGCAGATAGATCTTTGCCTTTTGTGGGGTTTCCTAAATGATGCCTGCTCGTCTTCCAGCTTGATGCCTTGCCCCCTGACAGCCCAGGATCACTCTGGGCCATCCAAATATATCTATTTTCTCAGGCTTTTAACTCTTGATCTGGTTTTTTTGTTGATCTAAGTCACTCTGATAATCTGATTAAGGAGTTGGTTACAAATTTTCAAAATGAATAAATATATTGAATATTCAATACATGTTTCCATTGTTTTCTTTAGAATTTTGTATAACTAATTTTGACATATATCAGAATTAAAAACTGTAATAAATAAAAAAATCCTCTTATGAACCCAATCAGAGCAATCCAAATAGGGATATTTCTAAATATGTTGTCCAGAAGTCTGTCTTTGCATGATGTCCACAGAGGTGGACTGGATGATGGCCAATAAACTGGGCTTGAATCCTGGGAAGGCAGAGGTTCTTTGTCTGGAGTACTCCCATATATGGGAACTTGGCAAGTTGCATGTTCTGGATGGGTTGCACTCCCTCTGTACTCCTGGATACACCTTTGTCACTAGAAGCCTAAGTGTCCTCTGTGTCTAGGAATGTCTTTTACCAGCTCTGTGTGGTTTACCAACTACAGCTGTTCTAGGGATAGCCTGATTACTAAAGTCCATGTGTAACTTCAAGGCTGGATTACTGTAATGCCTTCTATGTTGGGCTGCCCTTGAGTCTGATTTGGAAGCTCAAGCTAGTGCAGAAAGCTGACTGGCTGATGACACATGACAACATTGTTAAAACAGCTGCACTAGATATCTGCTTACTACCAAGCCAAGTTCAAGGTTCTTGTAATAATCTACAAAGCCTTGAACAACTTATGTCCAGGGTACCTGAGGGATGACCTGAACCCTTATAGCCCAGCTTCTTCACTGAGATTTTCTGCAGGAGTGCTATTTGTCATTCCCAAGTTGATGGGGGTTCATTTACAACAAGAAGAAAACAAGACTTTTAGTCATTGGCCCAGTCCTGTAGAACACTCTGCCAATAGAGATAAAATACAGGGAAGAAGGTACCTTTTCTTGGATTTAGAAGAAATCATGATTGTGATTAATCAGCACATTTTAAAAATGATCATCCAGCCTTAATAACAAACTAAACTAGGGACCACTAGAACTTCATGGCGACATGTATTAAATTAACATTAATCACAGTCATTCTGATAATTACAAAGCAAGCCAGTAATTTCCTAGTTATGGGCTCACTGTAGCACTACTGAAGAAAACATGTTTGTCACATCTCAAATCTCCTTATCCTCTTCCTGTTGGCCCAGCTAAGTGTGTGTGGCAGTAGAATGACAAATGCAAGAGAAGACCATTGGAAATTTGATAGTTTGGTCGGGAATCAGATCAACAGTTATTACAGGGTTAGCATTATAGACACCAAGGAACTCTGCACCAGCCATCTCCAATAACTGCATCTCACCCAAATCGAGGTAAAGGGAAACACTGCTGATTTGCAGATCCTACAGTGGTTGTTGGAGAACCTAAGACACAGTAGCATCTGCAAATCCCAGCTTAAAAGTATTGGTCTGAACTGTCACTATCCCTAACTCTGGTGCAAACCGCATATTGTATTTCCTCTCCTCTGTATTGCTGCTGACATCTATTAAATTATAATCAGATATCTAGAATTAGAATTAAATACAAAAATTGATAACATTTTGAGTTGCCAGGCCTGCAATTTTTAATCTTCTTGTTTTCACCACAGTAGAGCTTCTACAGTGCTTATTTAGTGTGCATATTTCCATTGAAATAAATAAATAAATAATTGTGTGCACATATTTGGACAGGGGAAGACCGTCCATGTAAGCGGGCCGAAGTATGATTTTCAGACAAGAGTGATTCCATATATAAAGCTTATCACAAGACTTTTTTTAAAAAAATGTGTATCCCTTGTCAACAAGCTAAGCACACCAATGTTTTAAAATGTGTGTGGAACACTTGCTTCCAGTTGCATGCAGTTCTCCTCTTTACCAAAATCAATTTAACTTTTCAATATCCAAAACACTTTCTCCCTTCTAGATTAAAAGAACAAAAGTATTTCAACCAATTAATGAAAAGCAATGGATTGTGGCATTAGTGCAGCTAGCATTGGTTTAATATAAAATATACCTCTCATGAAGTATCTGTGACCCTGGTACAAGCTCCTATCTAAGACATGACCTGGAAGGTGTAGCAAATATCCTGACCCCTAACAGTTGCAGTAAAGATCAGCATACAAATCCTTGTATTTACCAGAAAGTTTAATTGTCACTTTCCTATATGCAGGAGCCAGACTTCAGACAGACAATGAAATTCTGTTTAAAAGTGAATTTATGAATCACACGCTTTGCTTGACCACAAACCAAGCAATGGGTGAGAGACACTGTTGCCTTGAAGGGGAGAACTTTACTTTTTCAAAAGGCACAGATCTCAAATCCCTCACATTGTGTTCTGCTTGCTTCTGGATCAGGAATACCCCTCCCTTTTCATTTAGTGGGAGTCTGCAGCACACAACTACACCCAGTGTCTAGTTAGGGACTCTCTTTGCTCTTTAGGATTAAGGTGTCTGTACTTGCTGTACGAAGCAGCATCAATCTGCATTGCCTCTTTTCATTTCCATGTAATAACCAATATTTCCCTATGCAGCGATCACACAGGGCCCCCGGATGTTTGACAGTCTATTGACCCTGTGCCACCACTGTGATTGCTTTCTTTGCTGCTACCACCCCATTTCTCTCGGGGACACATGGAGACCAGACAGTTGTTAACATTAACAAATGATCAAGTTTATTTTTAAATGCAGAACAAGCTTATGGTTTTAGTTAATTTTTCTTGTCAGTTTCTTAAACTTAGTTCCTTTGCTGTCCTATACGTGTCTAACAACTTCTAACTGATTATTCCAACTATCTATCTGACTCCACCTAACAATTCCTCTCACTCCCTCACAATACAACTCTACCAACCCACAGACCTATCCTCCCTCTTCCCTCTTCAACTCCCAAACCTCAACTGACTTTCAAAAACTCCCACTCTAACTTTTACTCCTCCCCTTGCATTCTCACTGGCCAATCACATCACAGTCATTTAACCCTTTCCTTATGACCCATTCTAGGAGGCAAACGCCACACCCTACTTCCTACTGTAACAAGTTCTTTTTGTTTTTGTTAAAATGAAAATGCTACTCACATATTGACTCCATACAAAAGGTACTACAGTGGTACCTCAAGTTGCGGCCGTAATCCGTTTCGGGGTACCATTCACACCCTGAAAAGTCAGCAACTAGAGTGCCTCTTCTGTGCATGTGTGCAGTGTGATCAAGCTCTTCCACGCATGCATGAAGTGTGCAAATCGCTTCTGTGCATGCGACGAACCTGGAAGTAAACACTTCCGTGGGGGCAGCGTTCATAAGCTGAAAGTCCGTAACAAGAGCAGAATGCAACACGAGGTATGACTGTAATCCTCATGGACCTGTGCATTGAGTTGCTGTGTGTGGTGTACAAGCATGTTTGTTCAGTCATATACCTCATAACACTCTTTTTACCTTCTGCTCAGTTATGAAGACATCATCCCCTTCTTTTCTTCAGAGAGTTGCATGCCCCTGCTTTAACCTTTAACCCAATTTCCATGTCTCCCATTCCCTCCTTTTTGCAACCCCTTCTGTTTCCCCATTTTCACATTCGCTCACTTTTCTGTTTCACCTTCTTTCTTACTTATCTCAACTGTTCCTTAAACACCGTTTGCCCCATTTTAATCTAGACTCTGCTGCCTGATTTGCACATGAACTCTACTACGTAAAGGCTTTCACTGGGGGGGGGGGTGAGGACACCACTACTAGCATTCAACTCCCAACAAACACTGTTTTTAGTATTTTTTATTTACAAATATGACAAAGGCTCATACACAAAAATGAAGGAAAATGTACAGTATGGTGGTTGAGTTGGTGCCGTAAATGTACATCCATAGCAGTGGTTTTTAAAAACATATAAAAGAAAACGAAATGGCAAAAGCAAAGCAAAATATCCATCACTTCAATCGTGCTAGTACTGTTTCCATTATTTTACCATCCTTGTGAAGCCTGGGCATTTCATGCCAACAGTTCTTCCCTGAGAACTCTTCTTTTCTATAAGTGTTTCTTTACAAAGTTTGAAATGCTTTTCTTTAACAACTTTGGACCACTGTTTTCTGAAGCACTGCCATAAGCTAAAAATGGGTACAATTTGTCAGTGGATTTAATGGGGATAGAATCTATAAGGAATTTGCCCATATAGATGTTATAAAATGAGATTTCCCATTTTTCTTGATCCAGTAACAAACCAATCACTGAATAAGACACATTTTGATTCTTTTCAATCTCTTTCTCACATGGACTGGAAAAAAATTTTCCTTGGCTGCTTTTGAGAGCCCACCACCCTTCCTGAAAGGACTTAACAACCTTTTTCTTTTGGAATTTGTCCCTTTCAGCCTTAGTCAGCACCCCCAGCTCCCAGTCCAACCTCTCTCCTACCTCCACCTCCCAGTAGTGTTTCCCAGCAGCATAACCTTCTTTCCCCACAAAAATCTGAATTCCCATAGCAGTTTCTTCTTTCCCTGGGGGCAGAGGTTGAAGGCTGGCTTTTTCTTTATCCCCACTGATGCTGATTTCTGGATGTTTATAATATGACTCCAAAGTGACAGGAACTATAAGGGAAGCAATCACAGGGAGAAAGGAAACAATGTTTAGTTCCGGAGCAGTAGATTCCTCAATCTGCTTTAGCAAACACATTTTATCTCATAGTTGACCAATTATAGTTATTTCACAATTTGGATATAGAAACTTAACTGGTTTGTCTATATAGAAATGCCAACACATTTGTGTAGGAGCTCAGTACAATAAGAAGACATGGCTGTAGAGGTGTTGTCATCACCCCTTCCCCTGGTTCAGAATGTTTTTGTTTTGTTTTTAATTTTACATTGTGCATCTGTTTTCTGCCCTGGGCTCTTTTGAGATAAATAAATGATACACCTGAGAAAGAGCTCCAGTGCTGACTTCTTTATACAGACAGCCACATGCAAAGTACAGTCCTAAAGAAATCTGTTAGCTCAGTTCCTCTCTGGTCTGTGTGCATGTCAGCTCTGCACTTTCATACAACTGGAGCAAGGTAGGATAGTTTTAGCAGCCCCGAAGTTGAATTCTGATTACCTCAGACTGAATTAAAACTATGAAAGCACAAATTGAATTAATCCATTGCTACTGTGATGTTTTCATATGAAAAAGGACCACAAGTGAAAAGTCACAGAGTGATGACATTTGAGTCATGTGTGCACAGCCATGCATTAGGCCTAATTAGGACAGTTTCCTTACCTGCGTGTTGCTGAGCTCTTCTAACCTCTACAAGCAGAAGAGAAAATTTATCAATCATAGAGAACAGGGAAACATCTATGAAACAAGTGAACAACCCAGAATTTTTCAGAATTGAATAAAGTGATTTAGACCCAATTAACATACTAGAAAACAATACTTCAGCACAGAACAATCATTGCCTCATCAAAAGCCATCTGCCTTACCCAGCTCATTGGAGAGTTGACCTGAAGTGAAAGAATATTCCAATTAGTGATATCATTGTCAAAATATATGGGGTTGTGCATCATGACAAACTTAGTCCACATCCTCAACTTATATTTATAGCATTATTATTCCAAGACTACCCCTAAAGCATCCTAGGAACCGCAGTTTGTTAAGGATGCTGAAAGCTGTTAGGAGATGCCTTATAGAGCTACAGTTCCCACGGTGGTTTAACCATCAATCCTCTGGAAAGTGCAGCTCTGTGAGGGGAATTAATAATAATAATAATAATAATAATAATAATAATAATAATAATAATATATTTATACCCCGCCCATCTGGCTGAATTTCCCCAGCCACTCTGGGCGGCTCCCAATCAAGTGTTAAAAACAATAAAGCATTAAACATGTAAAACTTTCCTAAACAGGGCTGCCTTCTGATGTCTTTTAAAAATAGGATAGCTGCTTATTTCTTTGACATCTGATGGGAGGGCATCCCACTACTGAGAAGGCCCTCTGTCTGGTTCCCTGTAACCTCACTTCTCGCAATGAGGGAACTGTTGGTTTAAAGCAGAGTCCTGTGCCCAGCGGAAGGATGAGGAGTACGTGCTGCATACTCTATATTGCTTTATTTATAGTTCAAAGCTGGTATATTACAGAAAGACATCTTGCCTCTGCCGGAGCAGAAAAAATGCATCCTCTCTCCTCGACAGCTCGGAGAGAATCACACAGTGAAAAACAGGAAACCAGTGTACGTCACATCCAGCCTCCCTTTCCCGTGAGAAACTCCAACAGTACAGACTGTGGTATGTAAACACCTGTCTCATGACAAGCCCTTTCGCTGCACAGTGAAGGAAAGCAGAAACCAACATCCTCCCCCTTTCTGTGAACATCACTGGGCAGCGTGTTCGTACAATATCAGTACAAACCCAACTTCTGCACATAGGTACAGTGTTGATCCCTTGATACAATCTTGGACAATACATCAGCAGGAATTTCATTACCTGGCATATAGGACACCGTTACGAGTCCCTTCTGAATACATTCCCTAGCATGCTGCAACTTTAATTGCAAGTGCTTCGTGCTTTGCTTACGACCTTCAGACTTCAGCAAAGCCAAACATGCTTTGTTGTCCTGGTAAACCTGGATTGGACATTTGACAGGAATTTTCATATCTTTGCACAATTGTACTAACCATTCACAATCCTGAAGTGAATAAGACAGTGCATTCAGTTCAGCTTCACAAGTACTTAAGCTAACTGTTGTTTGCTTCTTGCATCACCAGTCAAACAGACCCTGATTGTACATGTAGCAAACTCCAGACGTACTTTTCCTGTCTGTATTGTCACTTCCAAAACTTGCATCTGCAAATATTTCAAGACCACCAGACTTCTGATTGTTAAGTCTCAGTCTGTAATGCATAGTGCCTTTCAAATACCGCGCTATGCGTTTCAGAGCTTTCCAATCCTTGACACTAGGATTGTTGACTTGTCTGCTTAGCAAATTACAGCTAACAGCAATGTCTGGTCTTGAACATCTGGCAATGAAGTTTAGCTTGCCTAGCACACTTCTGTACAGTGTAGTGTCAGAAAATGCTTCTTCAGTGTCATCTACCTGATAACCTGTTGTCATCGGTGTGTCTACAGGGTTAGCATCCATCAGGTTTAGTTTGCTTAACACATCAGTAATTTTCCGTGATTGGTGTACTAGAATGTTACCATCTTGATCTTTCTCTATTTCCAGAGATAGGTAGTTGTTTACCTCACCAAGATCTTTCATGTCAAAGTGCTCTTTCAGTTGAGCTAGGGCGTTATTGTACATTGCGACATCTTTCCAAAAGAATAATAAATCATCAACATAAAACAAACAGTACAGTTTCTTTTGCCCCTCCTCTTTGACAAATACACATGGATCAGCTTTCCCTTGCTGAAAACCTAGAGAAAACAATACTTCAGTGAGTTTTGTGTGCCAACACCGTGCACTTTGTTTGAGACCATAAAGGGATTTCTTCAGAGCACAAACAAATCCCTGTTTTACCTGTACGCCATCAGGTGGAAGCATATAAAGTGATTCATCCAGAGATCCGTACAGAAAAGCTGTATTAATATCATGGTGGCTAATGTGTAGATTTTCCTCTGCAGCTAGCTTGAGCATAAGCCTAATGCTCTCATATCTCACTGTGGGTGAGTAGGTCTCGTGATAGTCTTCACCTGGTACCTGTGCAAAACCTCTGGCTACTAATCTGGCTTTGTGTCTGACTATCTTGCCATTTTGATCTGTCTTCGCTTTGAAGACCCATTTGCTTCCAAGCAGTTTCATTCCTGGAACTACTGGAACTAGTTCCCATGTTTTGTTCCTTTCTAAGGAATCAAGCTCAGCCTTCATGGCATTTAACCATGGCCCAGCTTCCTTTGAATCCAAACCCTGGATTTCTTGGAAACTTGAAGGTTCAAATACCTTCTTGGAGCTTTTAACAGCTGTTACTGCTATCGTAGCAAACTCATCAGCAAATCTCTTTGGAGGTTTGCCTTTTGTGGCTCTCTGTGACCTACGAATTAGCCTTAAGTCTTCAACACTCTCCTCTTCCTTCTTAGGAGAAAAACGACCTATTGTGAACAATGGTTCCTCCAATTCCTGATCAGAGCTTTCAGAGGGTCGCATAGAGGCTTTCGCACTCTTGAAATCCTCTGAATCACCCGATTCAGTTTCAGATTCAGACTCAGAACCTTCATCAGTGGGTTGTTGTGGTTGCTTTTGACTATCCTCAGTCTCATCACCGTCATCAGGATAACATTGGAAAATTCCCACATTCTCCCCCCACTTTGCATTGTACTCAACACTTCTCGTGAGCTTAATTGTCTTAGAGTCAGTCATCATTATTCTGTAAGACCCTTTCTGATAACCTAGAAAGATACCATGCAATCCACGCTTGTCTAACTTGGAGTTTTGTGGTGAGTGAACCCACATGTCAGAACCAAAAATCTTCATGTGTTTGATGTATGGCTTCTTGCCAAACATCTTCTCATAGGGGGTACAACCAATCGCTGAAGATAACCTGCGATTATAACTGTAAACAAAACACGAGAGAGCTTCGGCCCAATAACTCTCTGGAAGATTGGCATCATGCAGCAAGGTTTTCAACCCTTGAAGCAATGTCTGATTTGCCCGTTCCGCAAGTCCATTCTGCCATGGCGAGCGAGGACTAGACAAATCGTGTTGAATTCCTTTCTCAGTCAGAAAAGCTTCAAACTGCTGAGAAGTGAATTCTCCCCCGCGATCACTGAAAAGAGTCTTTATCTTCTTACCATGCACATTTTCCAACCAAGCACAGAATTCCTTGAACCTAGGAAAAGCCTCTGATTTCTGCTTGAGATTGTACACAAAAATATATCTAGAAAATGCATCAATGAGAACCATGAAGTACCTATTTCCACCCAAAGAGGGCACTAGTGGTCCAACCAAATCAGCATGAACAACCTGGTATGGTTCCGTAGCTTGCCTACTAGACACCTTACCTTTCGCAGCCATTTTCACCTTGTTTGCTGCGCATGCTTTGCACTTCATGTGGTACCTGCAGGGTTTAATAGTCATACCTTCAACCAAGGCAGGCATTTTAGATACTGCCTCAAAATGCAAATGACCAAATTTTCGGTGAAAATCATGAATACATTCTGCATGCAAACTTTTGTTAGAACCTGCAATGCAACAAGTGTCATCCTTTTCAACATCATCATAATACAAAACAAACAAACGATCAACATATTCAGCATGCAATACATAATCATTTTTCTTTGTGATGATGCACTTCTTGTTCTTGAAGGACACGTCAATGTTCCGCTCATTCAGCTGTCCAACGCTGAGCAGATTATGTTTGGCGTCTGGCACATATAGCACATTCTGTATCGATAAGTCCAAACTGTGAAGAACAACAGTTCCGTAGCCTTTACTGGGAATAGTGTGGTCATCCGCCTGGTGAATCGCACCTTCCTGCGGTGTAAAAGACACAAACAGTCTCTTATCGTTGCACATGTGGTGAGTTGCCGCTGAATCAACAACGAAGAAAGATCTAGACATCTTCTGGACTTCTGCAACCTTTGGAGTGAAGCGTGAAACCATAGCCTTGTGCTGCGTTGTCCTAGACACCGGACCTTTGCCTTTGCCTCGGCCTTTTCCACGCGATGAGCTTTCGCTGCGCTGCTCTGTCTTGGCCCTGGGATATCTGCATTCCCTCTTCATATGGCCTAGACGTCCACACGAGTAGCATTTCACTGCCTTCAAAGCTTTGGCGCCATCTGGTGGTTCCACTGCACTATGGGATGACGTCTGTGAAGACTCCCCCTTGCCCATGCAGCTAGCACCCCGGCGATCTGCTTCATTCAATATCACGGCAGTTACATAGTCCACTGTCAGCTGAGCGGTTGGCTTCACAGCAATCTGGGTTGCAACAGACTCCCAACCTGAACCCAAAGATTGTAGTATCATGAAAGAATACACAGCCTCTGGAAAGTTGAGTCCTCTCTGTTGCAGCTCATGTCTCAGATTTTGCATCTCCATCAGATGTAAACGCACATCTCCACCTTCAGCAAGAGCCATATTATGCAGCTTGTTAAAGTAAAACATAGTGGATCCAGCTTCTGTCCTTAAGTGAGCCTCTCTCAAAGCGTCCCAAATTTCTCTGGCTGAGGTCTTATCACGCAATAGACAGAGCTCTTCTGGGGATACTATCAATGTAAGAGTTCCCCTTGCTTTGGAATCTTTAGCTTCCCATGCATCTGTAACTGGAACTGGGGGGGGGGGTGTCTGTAATCACCTCAAACAAACCCTCTTTCCGCAGAATTGCCTCTGCATACAGAATCCAGTCGGCATAGTTTTTCTTGTTGAGCTTAGGAATCCCACAAGCATCCTGAAGGGCCATCATGACTCTGGCATTAGCCTTCAGCGTCATATATGCTGCTTTAAATCCTGCTGCGTCACTGCTGCAGCTGCTTTATTCCAAAAGCGCACTTAAAAGTTACTTTCGATTTCCCCAGCATAGTGACTTGTGCCTGGGAGCCTTTTGCCTGTTCCCGGCAAAACGGCTTTAAAGGTTCAAAGTCCAGCCATAAAGCAATTAACTAGAAGCTGGCAGGCTGCCCGGAGCAGTAGCACATACCTCATCAATCACTTTTACGCGCAGAGCAGATTCCGTTCCGATCTGTCCCTCTGCATTCCGATCCTTTGCCGGCACTCCGATTTGACTTCTGGAGCCCATAACCACGTGTTGGTTTAAAGCAGAGTCCTGTGCCCAGCGGAAGGATGAGGAGTACGTGCTGCATACTCTATATTGCTTTATTTATAGTTCAAAGCTGGTATATTACAGAAAGACATCTTGCCTCTGCCGGAGCAGAAAAAATGCATCCTCTCTCCTCGACAGCTCGGAGAGAATCACACAGTGAAAAACAGGAAACCAGTGTACGTCACATCCAGCCTCCCTTTCCCGTGAGAAACTCCAACAGTACAGACTGTGGTATGTAAACACCTGTCTCGTGACAAGCCCTTTCGCTGCACAGTGAAGGAAAGCAGAAACCAACAGGAACTGCCAGAAGACCCTTGGCGCTGGACCTCAGTGTCCGGGCTGAACGATGGGGGTGGAGACGCTCCTTCAGGTATACAGGACCGAGACCGTTTAGGGCTTTAAAGGAATAGTGGTTGTGTGTGTTTCCTCACAACTCCCAGCACCCTTAACAAATAACAGTTCCAAGAAGCTTTGGGGAAAGCTACTACTGATAAAGTGGTATAATATTTTTATAAAATTTATGGTGCAGATGTGACCTTGGTCACACTTAGGTCCTATTGAAATTAAAGTAAGAAATTAGTCATGGTGACCTATTTGTCCCATTGATTTAAAGGTGGACTAAGTGCAAGTAACTTAATCTGGAGCCAACCTAAGAAAAATATATTGCAGGGTAAACTCATAATACTATTATATATTTGGAATTCTATATAGTACTAACTATACATGAAATAAATTCTGATCCAAATTGCAAAATACAGTACTTTCTCCTACCAAAATGCATGTCACCATCCTACTCCTTCCCTGTTAATTCAATCCCTAATCCCTGACTCCAAATCCATACATCACATTTTGTCTCACCAAAACGTTCTTCCAATTCACGAACACCTATAAAAGAATGACTTGAATTAGAACAATGAAGAGTTAAGAAAATAAACGAGAAGAAGTGAATTACTAAGAGGTGAGGCCAAGCTACACAACTGAAAACCCATATAGGTCATACGTTGCTTTCAGTGTATGCAAGATGCAAAACCCAGTGCTGCTCCCCATGACCCCCCCATGACCCCTTGTTCCTTGCCACTGCCAGGCATCCACCCCTCGTGCTCACTACTGCTAGCTGTTCATCTCCTCCTTCCCTACTGCAGCCATGTCCCTCCTATGTATATCATGAAAACTTTTATTATTACATATAAACTTTTATGATAATGAGTTATTTCACTGCCCCAAGAACAATGAATGATTCATCAGTACAACATCCAGTAAAGTTATTTATTTAGCAGTCAATAGGTGAGCCTGTTCCCCATGCTCTTTATTCTACTAGGAACATGGATTTGTTTATTTCATTTTCTATTTTTTAAATAATATTTATTATTTATTATTATTTATTTATAAATTTATTATTTTTATTTTCTATTTTGAAAATAAGTTTTATTAATTTTAAATTTTTATTAAAGATTTTCTTGGGTTATAAAAGTAGGTACATTGTCTCTATTTTCAGCTCGTAGACTCATTTTGAAATGTATATCCAACCCTTCCTCCCAAATGCCTATCTGGAGATCGGGAAGAGAGAGGAAACCCCAAGGGCTCTCTCAGCGCCAACCCAAGTCTGCTGCTGGCCTTTGGTTGTGTATCAAGCAGCTGGTAAGAATGGCTCACATAAGTGCAGGAAAGAAGCTTGCAGTTTATCAAAGACTACAGGCACTTTGTGGCTAGTTGTTCATTCAAAGGATACTCACTTGCTTGTCCTGTGCGTTTCTCAGTTTCTACAACAATAAATGAAAAAGTGTAAATCTTAGCACACATGTACCCAGCTTTTCATTCAGTTCCTGGGATACTTGGTTTAATTTGAACAGAACACTAGCCTGAAGCAGCCCATCCTCCATTCATTGTAATTTTATAGCCTCTGTCCTCCTTTTACAATTGTGCAGATTACCTTCCTATGGATACCTGTATGATGTGTGCTATTTTCATAATAAAGTCTGCTCTCAAAACCACACAGGGAAGCAAATTCCTTTTAATTTAGCTTGTGCCCAGCACAAAAAGAACCCTATACAGTGGTACCTGGGGTTACATAAGCTTCAGGTTACAGACTCCGCTAACCCAGAAATATTACCTCGGGATAAGAACTTTGCTTCAGGATGAGAACAGAAATTGTGCAGCGGCAGCAGGAGGCCCCATTAGCTAAGGTGGTGCTTCTGGTTAAGAACAGTTTCAGGTTAAGAACAGACCTCCATACAGCCCAACTCCAAGTTGTCAGCATTATGGAATTTGAAATGCCTCTTGCAGTTGTCAATATGAACATGGTTCCAGGAGTAAAACTTCATAGCAGTACGAAATGCCTAGACAGTAGGTGAATCAATGAACCTATACTGCAGAAATATGATATGATACGATAATCTTTATTGTCATTGTCCCATACAGAACAACGAAATTGAAAAAATCTGCATCAGACATTCAAAAACCAACAAGCTTTCTATCCCAGTTGGGCTTTTGAAATCTTGGAAGGATAGAAGAAATCCCGCCAATATAAAAAAAGGGAGCTTGAAAAAAGGAAAACAATTTCATCTTACCTATTGCTTCAATTACATGATTTTGGTCTGAAAAGAGTGATAACAAAATGTTAGTCATACACACTCTATACATACATGTAAGTATGATTAATCAAGGATTTACTTATAGCTAAAGGGGTACCTTTGGTGGGGAGAGTCCCTACTCTGCCTGTTAGCTACTACTGCTAACACAACTACTATTAATAATACAAGTTATGGTATATAAAGCATTAGCTCAGGGGCATAGGAAGGGGGGCGGAGGGGGCGGACCGCCCCGGATGCCACTCTGGGAGGGGTGACAAGATGGCCCCTGCCTCCCCCCAGCTGTAGAGCAGTCGAGGGTGTGTGCAGTCCATATGGGCGCCACTCGCGCAGCATCCGTACAGGCTGCCACTCTTGCGTGCCGTCCATAAGGGATGCTGCTCACGCGGCAGCCTGTACAGACTGCACATGTGTGGCATCCCATACGGTCACTGCACATGCACAGTCCATACAGGCTGCGCCGCCCCGGTTGCCGGAGAGGGGTCCTCCGTCACTGCATTAGCTTGACAAGGTATCTTGAGGATGTGACAGGATTATTCCTTCCTTGCTCAACCCAACCTCTGCTTTGAATAGTTTCAGTCACCAGGGCTACTGTATGACCATCCAGTCATATAGCTATTCCAGCACATTAAGTTTTTCCAGGTAATAAGAGCACATTATTTATTTAATAAAAAAATTCTGGGGCTCACTCTTTAATTGTGGTTAAAATTTTGCTATTTTTCTCCTGCTCCTCTTTACTGGGCTTTTAAAAAAGTGTTACTGTTAGTCAGCCTGAAAACAATACTGATAGGGGGAGGCATATGCTAAAAATATAAACAATTATGGAACACTACTATAGAAGAAGTGAATCTCTCTTAGAGGCATTTACCAGCTTGTACTTCATTCTTCTGTTTTTCTGCAGAAAACAAGATACATTGCAACATTATTCATTTATTTACTGAACATTATATGCTGCACTGTATCTGTTTAGAAAGATTCGTAGACCACAATCATAAAGCTTTTAAAGTGATGCACACACTGAAACTATTGGTAAAACACAGCTAAACTCAGTTAAAACCCACAAGATTGATTACAAAGTATACAGAAGATAAATATCACTGAAATAGAGCATAGATAACTATGTAAATATATATCTGTGGAGACTTGCTGAAATAAAGAAGTTTGTGGCACCTGCAAAAGTGTAAGTTCTGTGGACTGAAACATTCAAATTGGCATGTAAAGTGTTTCCAAATTGTTAATGGCTTTACATACTAATAGTAATACCTTGAACTTGGCTTAGTAACAAAGTTGCAGCCAGTATTGCAGCATTCTGCCCTCACTGCAGTTTCCAGATCAACCACAAGAGAAGTCCTGCATAGACTGAATTACTAGGGTCTTGGCATTTCCAATGACTGAACTCTTGTGGTCAAGCGATCACAGTTCAGGAATAATTTTAGTTGTAGCACCTGCCCAAGGTGATAAAAGGCACTCCTAGCCACCAAGGTCACCACGGATTCAAGTGGCAATATTTAAGCTAGGTGTCATCTTCAGGAATGGAAAGCATGCTTATCTCTAAAACAACCAGAAATGATGGATTTCCCCACTTCTTGGTTGTATCTAACAAATACATCAAAGTAGACTCACTGTAAACAATGGTCTTATTTCAGTTGAGTCTACTGATCTCAGCAGGTATACTATGTCTGAGAATGACTTCATTTTCTGGACCCTCCAAGTGTCCCTATTTTCCAGGGGCATCCCTAATTTAGAGAAGCCTTCTCAGTTTCTGATTTGAGTCTGAAAGAATGTCCTGCTTTTCCTTAGGATGTCCTTATTTTCACTGGAGAAATATTAGAGGGTATGGAGTTGTTTGACTCCCAAGCTGTCCAAAGGCAATCCTGTACAGTATAGGGAAGTTTGTTTTTTTAAAAAAAGTTTAATGTTTTATTGTGCTTTTATATATGGTGGAAGCTGCCCAGAGTACCTGGGGCAACCAGTGGGGTATAAATAGATAAATAATCATTATGGAATGGGACGTCCCTCTTTTCATCAGAGAAATGTTAGAGGGTATGATCCATATTTTAATTGTCTATCACTTAGAGACAATTAGCCCTTCATCAGAAGATCAGATAGCAAAAGTGTGAATATAATTCACAGAACATATGAATACAATTTTAAATCAACAAATAAACATTTAGAAAGGCAAATGAAACCCCAGAAACGCTAAATCAGAGAATATTCTATGGTTAGCAATAGATGAATAATAAGTCTTGATCCTCTGTAGAGGTGGAATTTGCTTTCATCCAAGGAAAAAAAATGGACTTGCCAAGGAATTTGATTAGGATCCTTTATACCTTTCCCAATAACATTGTAGTGAACTCCCTGTCCCTCAGTGGCGTAGCGTGGGTTGTCAGCACCCGGGGCAAGGCAAGTAATTTGCGCCCCCTAACCCGTGGATTTGCCTAACCCCCAGATGTTGCGCCCGGTGCAGCCGGCCCCCCCTGCACCCCCCACGCTACGCCACTGCTGTCCCTTACATAAATGATATGTATAAAATATGTCATTGTCAATTACTCACCACATTCAGATAGCTTCTGATAACTCTCTGAAACAAAGTATAGCAGATGATAGAAATCAGATAGTTTATAACCATATTTAGGATGAGGGGGGAGAATCACAAATGAATGCCACTGATTATTCTTGCCAAGGACTCTTGAGTTTGAACCTGAGGATATCAGCATGTGTCACTGCCAGATGGTAGGAAGTTTCTTGATTAGTGAAGCCTGATATAGGTCCCTGGAGTCTGGCCTTTACCATGTCAACAGCACCTTCAGCTGTTGTGCCTTAGTCTGTGGGTCATGCCCTTAAACAGGACAAGTAAATTCTACTTTATTTCCATGACCTGCCAATAGCAATGGATAGATCTACAAATTTTGGTTTCTCTCCATTTTTCATTTTTAATCTTAAATTTAGTTTGCCATGATTCTGCATTTTTTCTTCATGAAAATTCACCAACATTTTAGTCCTTATTTCTCCTAATACACACATTTTTGAAGGCAATTTCCTTTAATATGATGCATTATTTTCACTAAAATATGCATTTTTTGTGTACACTTTCCACTAATATACTGTATTTTTCGCTCCATAAGGCGCACCTGACAAAAAGACGCACCTAGTTTTTAGAGGAGGAAAACAAGAAAAAAATATTCTGAACAAAACAGTGGATGTATGGTTTTTGTGGTTCATGCTGTGGCCACAGACATGTGATCTGACGGTGAGTTTGGGGTAGCCCAATGCAAAAATCCTGAGAGTCCATGTGGATCCGTGCTTTGTAACCACATTTTTGCACCACTGCGGCCCCAGGCAACAGTGGATGCATGATTTTTTTGGTGCTGGCTGTAGCCATGGACATGCTATGTGATATGATGGTGAACTTGGGGTGACCCAATGCAAAAATCCTGAGGATCCATGTGGATCCGTGCTTTGTAACCACGTTTTAAGTGGGGAGGGAAGGAAAAACACTGAAGGGACAAGGAGCATGCGTGGGGGGTGGAGAAGGAGGCGGCTAACAACGCAGGAGAGGGGTTTAAGCACTGAAGGGACAAGGAGCATGTTGGGGTGTGTGGAGAAGGAGGCTGCTAACAACGCAGGAGAGTGGTTTATGGGGAGGGAAGGAAAAACACTGAAGGGACAAGGAGCATGTGTGGGGTGTGTGGAGAAGGAGCTTTTCAGCTCGCTGAGCCGGGGAGGGAGAGAGGGAAAGAGAGCATGGTTGCTTTAAAGGAGCAAACCAGACAGGAGCTGCTTACACCTATGTAAGTGGCTCCTCTCCTCTCCTGCTTTGCTCCTTTAAAGCAAGCAGGCTCTCCTTCTCTCCCAACTCCCCGGCTCAGCGAGCTGAAAAGCTTTGCTGCTATTCAGCCAGCTGAGTGGGGAGCAAAGGAGGGAAAGAGAGCACGCACACTTTAAAGCAGCCAACTGGACAGTAGCCGCTTACACCCATGTAAGCAGCTCCTCTCCCGCTTGGCTGCTTCAAAGCGAGCCATGGAGGAGGGAAGGAAGGGGAACCATGGAACCTCTGCTCGCAACTGCAGCAGATTCCTCTGCCATCCGTAGGCATTCACTCCATAAGACGCACAGCCATTTCCCCTTACTTTTTAGGAGGGAAAAAAGTGTGTCCTAGGGAGCGAAAAATATGGTATTTCTGGTTGAGAAAATGAATTACAAAATTCAATAAATTGGCATTTTGGTTTCCATCTTGGTTTGCTAACTCCAAAGCAGGTAGATCCACATTAAAATGTAAACCACATTGAATTTCCCAACTATCTGTTGGGGAAGTGACTCTGACTGCCTGAAGCAGCTTTTAAACTATGCTCATTTTAGCAGTTTAAGGAGCAATTACTGGCTGTAGTAAATATGCACTGATGTAACTGGTATGTATTTTTTTCTCTATACCCAAGAACACACCACTCATTTTTATAAACATAGGTACAAACAGAAATTTTCTGTAACAGTTCACATCTACAGTTTAATGAGATTATGAAAATGGCAGATTTAATACTTACGTCTGACTTTGTACCCAGCACCAACAAGAAGGCAGATGAAAAGCAACAGAATGATTAGGAAGGGTGCTAGCCAAGGGGAAGTGGCAGGATAAAGGGCACCTGAAACACACATTAAAATCTCAGTTACAGCAAAACTAACCAAACCAGAGTCTGATTTTGCCACTCTCCTGCACTGCCCCAAACTCCCCTGAACTTCCCATTTTGGGAGGAATTGGCAGAACTGAGCTGAAGTTGTGCCAATGGGGGGAGGGTGGCTTCAGCTGTGACCTGCCTGTCTCTCTGGTGAATAGTGGATACGGGAACCAGAAGACACTTTAGCCGTTACCCCAGATGATAACTGATGAAATGCTGCTGAGCAGAACTACAGTTGTAGATAATCTGGATAATCCATTCAAAGAGCCTGGTGTACTTCAGAGGCATCAAAATGGAATAAATTTCCCAAACCTCTCTCTTCTTATAGTACTTGTACTGAAAACACATTGAAAGCATTTAACCTCTTGGCACTTTTGCTTCACTCCTACTCACCAGAGATAAGGATTCTCGATTCACTCTCCATTTCTAGCAATTCGTTGATGATTTTGCAAGAGACTTCATGGTCAACTCCTGAGTCTGTTATGATGGAACTGGAAACAGTGAAGTTCCCTGCCTTGGTCTCTGTGATTGTAGTGTCTGACTGTTTACTTCGGACTTTCCCTTCACTGACCAGCCAGAAAGCCTTGGGCTTTGGGTACCAACCGTTGGAGCTGCAGGTGAGGCTAATCCCCCAGCCTTTATAACCCACCAAGGCAATGGTGGGCTCGGTTCCTTTTGCTGCACAAGAAGAACACCACATATTAATTTTCCATTGCTCCAAGTATCATAAAACCTGTCTAGAGTTTCTGCACTCTGACCAAATACCAGGAATGATGCATTATTACAGTCAGTTCTTACAGTACACATTTTGTGACAAGCTACTGTTCAAAATTCCATTTTTGTGTCTACTGTATTGTCAAGCTACAGGACGATTGGTGCTGTCAGTACTGCTCATGGCAGTGAAGAGATGGAGAAGTCTGAATGAATGAGTTACTGACCTGGGTTATACAGTTTTAGGTTTGACAACTTGTATTTTTGAAAATCTATGCTTAATATGGCCCACAGCACCTGGCGATGTCCCTGCCTTCTCAGACTTGCTCAAGAAGAACACCCAGGAGTTAGGTGTAGGTGGTGGAGGCAGCAAGGCTTGGCTGCTGCTGCTTTTCTTCATGTGCTCCTCTCTCTTCTGCAGCCATGCATCTTGTGCCAAGTGTCCATGCATACTCTTAACCCCATCCTCCTCTAGAACCCAGCCCACTTCCTTTTCTTCCTCTGTTCTCCCTCCCAGCACAGAACCCTGGAGAAGGAGGTTAAGTGGCGTGTGCGCACACACACGCATACCACATATGCCCAAAAAAAGCAATTGGCTTCTGAGGGCTTGAAGCCTGTAAGCTTGATGCAGAGTCTTCTAAAAACATGGTATTCCCCCAAAGGTGCTCTTGCCTACCTGGAGATTCAAGTCCTCTTTCTGCACCCTGGAGTGGGGCAGGCAAACCTAGATACTCCAGGTCAGCCCCAGAAGTTTGGCAACCCTAATAATAAGACTAATAAGAATAAACTCACCTGCCAAAACCAACTCAACCACCACCTCCTCATACCAGTCTCCAAGGAAGACTATACAGGTGTAATTTCCTTGGTCAGACAGATGGGTTTTCTTCAGAATCAGAGACATGTTTCCTTTACTAAGATCAGTACGGGAAAGCTCAGCTCGACCTCGGTATCTGTTATCCTGTGTTTCTGGCCTGTTTCGACCATAATAGGATTTCACATCAATTTTTTCTGAGGATTTATCCAAGATCCACTGGACCTGGATGCTGGTGCTTTCTGGTGTGCTTGAAGTTGTTAATTGACATGGCAGGATAACGTCTTTTCCAAGGAAACCAACTATAGGGTTTTCGGGTGGAATGATCACAAATCGACCTTTGGGGAATAAAAATAATAATCAAAAGTTCACCTTAAACTGACCACTACTGGCAGTGATTACTCCATGGAATTCTTTTTTGGGGGTGGGAAGATATGGCACCCATGTAAGAAGTGTAAGATTCTGCACTCAGGCAGGAAAAACCAGCTTGCCAATAGTACATTTGAAAAGGATCTAGGGGTTTTAGTGGACCACAATCTGAACATGAGTCAACATTGTCATGCAGTAGCAAAAAAAGCTATTGCTATTCTAGGTTGCATCAACTGAAGTACAGTCATACCTCGGGTTACAGATGCTTCAGGTTGCGTGTTTTCGGGTTGCGCACTGCACCGAACCTGGAAGTACCGGAAGGGGTTACTTCCAGGTTTCGGCACTCGTGCATACGCAGAAGCGCCAAATCGCGACCCATGTGTGCGCAAATGCAAACGCTGCAGGTTGCGAACTTGCCTCCCACACGGATCACGTTTGCAACCCGAGCGTCCACTGTATAATGTTCTGAGGAAGAGAAGCAATAGTCCCACTCTATTCTGCAGAATACTGATGAACTTCAGGACGGTAAGAGTTATTCAACAGTGGAACAGATTCCCTCAGAAAGTGGTGCACTCTCCTTTATTGGAGGTTTCTAAGCAGTGGTTGACTGGCCATGTGTCACTGATGTTTTAGGAAAGGTTCCTATATTGCAAGAGGTTGCACTAGATGACCTTTGGAGTCCCTTCCAACTCTTGGATTCTATAATTCTAAGAAGCATGTTTTGCTCAGCTGTAATTTACACCAGTTATCTTCAACATTTTTTGACCCAGAACCTACTTTTAACCCAAACATGCATTTGGGGATTCATTTCTTAGTCTTTTATCATAGATTTACATGGTGGGAGTACCTATTAGTGGGTTCTGAGCCACCAGTTGAAGACCAGTGCTTTACACACAAGCATTACCTCAGAGCTGAACTGCTCACTGCAGTATAAACCTTACAAAAGTAGCTTGTTTACCTGCAGTTAGCACATGGGAGATATGCAGAAAGATCAAGATGCAAACAATTGTTGATGAGGAAGACATGGGTCAAAGATCTGAAGAATAGGACTATACCTGTACAATTGTTGGAAGAAAGAAATCAAATATAAAATTGCAAGATCCACTGGTCACCATTTATTAATTACTGTCAACTGTTCTGTCTACTTTATTTAAATAAATATAGGCATCTTTGTACATTAATCTTCATGTAATGCACTTTAGCTTTGTTAAAACTTTATTTATGCTATATATACCAAGAATGGTATATATTATGCAAATCTGTATTCTCTTTGGCAAGTGGGTCAGAGGGTCATATTCTATACAGTGTTTTGTTTTGTTCTTCCTGGTAGCCAAGCTATTTTGAAGTTTATTTTTCTATTATGCATTTTTGTTATTCTGATTATCTTGTTTTGAACTTATTATATTTATATATTTATTGCATTTCTTTCACACCACTTTTCAGTCAATGCACTTGAGGTTGTTTACAATTTTAAAATAGTAGAACAAAAATGTAGTGACAGAGACCTCTCAGGTTGACTGACAACTGATGGCATTTGCTCCTGGCCTCGGCTTCCTTGCCATCTCTCAGGACAGATAGGACTTTAATAGCCCCAGAGAAGGTGAATGAGGGGCTGTCCCAGTAGTTTTCTCAGGCCACCTATCAGGAGCTGATTTGCCCTGCATCCTAGCCTGGGCACCCCAGTTTCTGATTTTCCTCAAGGAACACAGTAGCCCTAGGGACACTGGGGGAGGGGCTGCCTCAGTGATTCTGTCAAGTTAATTGGGTAGTTTTGTCAGAAATCAATGATATGGACTCTCTGGCCTGGGCTCACTTGCTTTTATGAATTAATATGGATAGTGATTTTTTGGTCATGCATTTGATATTTCTTTGAACACAAATTATGTGGGGAAAATGGTACACAAATAAAGTGGCAACAATACTGGTAAGTCTTTCTTCACTTTCCCCTAGAGTTGGAAGGAAGTTGAAAAGAAGATTGCTACTTATATAGTATACATTCAATCCAGCGTCCCCGTTTGTCTATTCTTCTACTCCTTCTCCACAAAAGAAATGTATTGCACATATACTGTAGTAAAAAAGATGAATTCAAAAGCCATCTACTCTGTCTCTATTGTAAGTGGATGGATGATGTTTTCCCCCACATCTTGTCAGCATTTCAGGAAATCGACTGCCCTGCTCCAATATTGTTAAACCACAATACTAAATTTAAAAAGTTGCAGGTAAATTGTGTTGTGCAGTAGCATGTGTGCATGTCACACAGTTACTGCTCTTTCTGTCCTACACCACTCACTAATCCACTTTCCTCATGTAAATGTTAATACAGAGCTTTTCACAACACAACATATTGAGGTATAAGAAATATTCCCGTAATGGGAAACTGCATCCTCTAAAGTGAAAAACAGGTTTTGTAGAAAGGGTCTAGAATTGGCTGGTAATACATATGTACTGAAATGAATGACTATGTGGGAGATCCATATTTAACTAAAGAGCTTGAAAAGCAGGACAAACCCTTCAAGTTGAGAGATGGTCAATGACATCCCCAACTGAGAAGACCAGGAACATGAAGGAAAAAAGTCTGAGACATCCCATGGCAGAGCTAACTTTGTGTGCCAAGGGATAAATATCACTTGCTAGTGTCAAATGGGAGTGGCAAAGAAGCAGCCATTTTATGTCCATTACAAATGAAAGAAGCAATGACGAGTATTCAGGTTTGTGTGGCTAGGAAGGATCTCTGCAGAAAGGAGCAAGTCGCTTTCATTCTTCTTTCAAACACACACACACACATTTATATTTGTAAACTTACATTTTGCATGGAAGCCCTTGAAATTTATTATCATAAGTATATTTGAAAATGTGACTTGAAAGTTTCTACACAAAGATAAACTAATCCTATATATCCTGAATGGAAGCAAAGGAAAAGCTTCTCTCTTTTCACCTGATCACCAATTCATCATTAAACAAACACATTCCAATAACTAAAAAAATTAAATGTAATTCTGGAAATATTTTTCTTACCTTGTAGCAAACTGTGAGAAGTGTTCGTCAGTTACTGTACCTTGCTCCCGCTTCAGGTGGACCTGTGTTACGGAAATTATTTACTTTAATTTTCCGGCTCTGCATCAAGATAAGTAACTGCCAACAATTTGCTCTACAGTTAATGGCCCTGTGACAGTCAGCACCTGCTTCCAAAAGATAGAGGAGTGTCCCATGCAAACACTAAGCTCCACACATACTTGTAGAGCTAATGCAGTGATGACAGGACTTCATTTGAAAGGACAGTCCTATATGAATGGCCCTCTACCCCAGTGTTTCCCTACCCCAGTGTTCCGCGAGACGTTGACTGGTGTGCCGTGGGAGGGAGGCGGGCGAGTCGGGCGGCGAGAGGCGGGGCGGCGGCGGCGAGCACACGTGGGGCGGCGAGCGAGCAAGCTCCCACATCCCATCGCCGCTCGCTTCGGCCGGCCTACTGGAGGAAGGCACGAAAACCTCGCGCATGCGCAGGCCTTCCGCCTGTGACAGCCCAGTAGGCCGGCCGAAGCGAGCGGCGATGGGATGTGGGAGGGAGCTCGCTCGCCGCCCCGCGCGTGCTCGCCGCCCAACTCACCCGCCTCCCTCCCACGGCACACCAGCCTACCTCCGTGGGAGGGAGGCGGGCGAGTCGGGCGGCGAGAGGCGGGGCGGCGGCGGCGAGCACACGCGGGGCGGCGAGTGAGCGAGCTCCCACATCCCATCGCCGCTCGCTTCGGCCGGCCTACTGGAGGAAGGCGCGGAAACCTCGCGCATGCGCAGGCCTTCCGCCTGCGACAGCCCAGTAGGCCGGCCGAAGCGAGCGGCGATGGGATGTGGGAGGGAGCTCGCTCGCCGCCCCGCGTGTGCTCACCGCCCGACTCGCCCGCCTCCCTCCCACGGCACACCAGCCTACCTCCCTGCTTTTTCCAATTAAGGCAGCCTCCACTCTCCTGCCCCTCCGCGTTTCTCACCCCAAAGCCTTGTGGGCAGCAGGAAGTGGGGCCGTCCTGCCTCTACCCCATGCCGGGTGGCTGCTGACACGTCCCTTGGGCAGGAGAGGCATCCGGCTGGATGAAGGCAGCGACGCCGGGGGAACGAAACAGCACGGCAGGTCTGAGCTGGCGCCTGGAAGGACACAGATTGCTTCATGTCGCTGCATTCCACAGCTCCGAGGCTGGCAGGTGAATGCGTGCACTTCTCTCTCTCGTTTTATTTAATGTGCATTTTAGAAGCATGTGGAAATATCCTGCGTCATCAACCACTTTGGGGAAAGTGTGCGTGTGTGTGTTTGGGGCTAGATTTCATGCATGCCTTTTTTTTAAGTTCTCTTCCTGCTTCATCCACATTCACCCCCCAAAAGGCCATTTTCTGCGTGCTGAATAAATTCTGCAACTTACTATTTCATAATAAAGTAATTATAAAATACTTTCTTTGTGTTTATTTGATTCCTATTAAAGAGAGTTACTTTATATATAGTCAATATAGGCACAGAGTTAATTTTTTAAACATTTTCTAATGGTGGTGTGCGGCGAGATTTTTTTCATGAAACAAGTGTGCCTTTGCCCAAAAAAGGTTGGGAAACACTGCTCTACCCCAAGTCTGGTTTAAATATAACCTTAAGAAGGGAGAACAGAGACCTTGAAGTACTGCAGCAGCAATTAGCCTCAGGACAACAGCCCAACAGTCACACAAGTCTCCTGGTCACAGACTTCCGCTCTATGATGAGCTGTGCTGAATTTCTATTTAAAATATAGCAATTATTGCAGGCGGCAGCGGCGTAATTATTTTGGCCTAGAAGCGGCTCGATCATCCTCAGGTAATGAAGTCTCCATTGTGCATTCTTTGAGTGTTCGGCCCATGGGCTCAGCTGGCAGGAGTGGTGCTACTTGCCTTATCAAAGCGGGTGATTGGTGGTAAACAAGAAACAAGAACAAAGTGTCCTGCGATCAGTCAGCGCCACTTTAGATGTGTTAATTTTTTGTTAATGGCTTCTTAGAGTATTATTGTATGGCTTTATGTTTGATTGCTGTATGTTTGTTATATATATATTTAGTTATTTAGTATAGTATATTTTGTTATTTAGTATAGTATATTTAGTCATATAGTTAGTATATTTACTTAGTATATTTAGTCATATAGTGGTATACAAATATTTTTATAAATAAGTAAATAATAAAACAATACATTGCCATTTATTATTGTTATCTGAAGTTTTATCTCTCATTTAATATTCCAATATGGTTTAATGAAGAAGAGACTGGCAAAAGAGGTGGGGGTAAATTGTTGAAGAAGAAGGATGTTGTTCTCATATTGTTAACAGGATTTGACTGATTTCTATCTATGGCTCTACAAATGAGGTTTTTAAACACCAGTAATGGCTAAAAGTATGAGCAAATTAGCAGTGGCAAACTTTTTTTTTAATGTCATAATGGATTTTAAAAATCCCTAAACAATTTTTCTTTCTAGAATGCCCAGCACTATTCCCACACTCCCATGAGAATTGTATTGGCTTGTCATGCCAAGTATTATTCCCTCAGAAGACTGTATCAGAGATTCTTCCAAAGGGCTTGGGAATCTAATATGGTTTATCTGTAATGACTCCTGTATTCTGAAGGCTTGTCAAAACTACAATGTCATCTAAAGTAGCAGAAGTTCTATCCACATGTTACTTCCACATTCTGATCTGTACTGGAGGCCTGTATTGTAACTACCAATTATCACTACATTGAGATACCTTCCAATAACTCTCTGAAACAAAGTGCAGTGAATAACGGAACTCAATGAGTTTCTTGGGGGTGGGTAGGGGTTATCAGTGGATATCACTTGTTATTCTTGCAAAGGATTATTGCATCTGAACCAAGAAGCCGCTTCCTGATTCTTTTCCATACATAAGAAGAAAGGGGGGCCCTTCAGAATACCAGTCTGTGCTTCTCTATGAGTATGTGTTTTACCTGCAATGAATTGAGCAGAACAGAAGGTGAGAGGCAGCAGGGTGCCAAATTCTGGGTTCACACGGGATGCTGCCAAAATTTGAAAGATCAAAGTCTGCCCATGGGTCCAAGGCAGGGCTTCTTCCGGAGCAGCCTGTGATTGCCTGCCTCCTTTACAGCTGGTGGGACTGTGCTTCCCAAAACTTAGCATTTTAAATTTAACAATTCTAAAATTATTATTATTATTCAAAATACAGTAATCAAATCAATACAATTTACTATGAGTTTCCTTGTTGAATAATTCACTGGGCAACAATTTTTTACTTTTTGAATGTTGTCTAGATTTCTACAACTGATTTAGGGTATTTTTGCACTGCTGAATCAGGAAATGGCATCCGTTTCTCTCCATCAGGTCAGGTTTTTGTGCTATGTTGATTTGAAAAAAAATCAGATCTTGTGACAAAATCAATTACATTTTTGTGGTATTATCAGCTGATTTTTGTCAACACATATCATCCTAAATATGTTTTTAAGAGAAAAAAAATGTTTTTCCAACAACATATATTGATTACCTGATAGAAACATTGATTACTGTAAACTGAATGGTGGACGTTGATAAAGTAAGTACACGTAAATTGCATGTTGCTTCACCATTTTTCAAACTTCAGGGCTTGAACTTCCGTTTCTTGGAACTCCTGGAATGCTCAGTGGCAGGGAGGTCTCTCTTCAGAGTCCAACAGTAGTCAGCCATCATGACTGCGTCCCAGCGACCCTGATACCTGGTCTCCATCTCTTTCATGTCCTGATGGAATCTCTCCCCCTGCTCGTCACTCATTGAACCCAGGATCTCAGGAAACCGGTCCATATGTGAAAATAGGTAGTGCATCTTGACGCTCATGTTGCAGCCCAGGTTTCTGAAAGCAGTCAGCATGTTGTTGACAAGTTCTGCGTAGTTTCTGGCCTTATTGTTGCCAAGAAAGTTCTTCACTACCAGAACAAATGCCTTCCACGCTTCCAGTTCCACTTCGTTCATTGAGTTTCCGAACTCTGGATCTCTGATGAGCTGACGGATCTGAGGACCGTCAAAGATGCCAGCTTTCAACTTCTCCATGGTCAATCCTGGAAAAGCCTGGCACAAGTAAATGAAGCAGTCACCATCCTTGTCCAGAGCCTTGGTGAAGTGCTTGATTAAGCCGAGCTTGATGTGCAGCGGTGGGAAGAGTATTCTGTCTCTGTCCACCAGAGGGTCGTTGATGACGTTCCTTTCTTTGCAAGGCACCAATTCCTCCCGCACAGGCCAGTCCTTCTTCGTGTAATGCTGAGCACGGTCCCTACTATCCCACATTCACAGAAAACATGGGTACTTGGTGAAGCCAGACTGTTGTCCCAAAAAAAGTTCACCATCTTCAGGTCAACATAAATAAACCACTTATGCTGATCATAACCAATTTTCTCCAGCACATACTTCACCGCTTCATAGTTCTCCTTCAGTGTACTCGAGTGAGCCAGGGGTATAGAGGCAAACTGGTTGCGGTTGTGTAGCAGAACACATTTCAGTGATCGCTTGCTGCTGTCAATGAACAGTCTCCAATCTTTGGGTTCGTACTGTGGCACTCCAAGCTTGAGCAGAAGCTGTGCAATATCTGCACAGTACACCAAGTCCTTCTCTTCCGAGAAAAAACGGGAGGTACTCTTGATGCCTGTTGCGCAAGAAGCTGATGCGAGCACTGTCAGAGAGGAGGTTTTTTTCCTTCAATCTGGATGCCAACAGTTCGGCAGAGTCCTTTGACAAGCTGAGGTCGTGAACTAGATCATTCAACTCCTTTTGGGAAAATGGATGTGGAGCATCATCTTCAAGAACCACTTCTTCTTCATGTCCTTCAACACTGGAGGCATCTTCGTCACTAATGTCAGGAAGTTCTCTGAAGATAGGCACTGGAATTTCATCACAATGAGCTACAGGACGACGTGCTGATTGAAGATCAGGATACTTTGTGGGGCGGCCGCCCCATTAACTTAGTTTTGATCCCCCAACTTTATGCTTTGCTGGACCAATTTATGGAAGATTTCGAGGTTTTATGACTTCAAACTGATCCCTTTTCGACATAATCACCCAGAACTATCGGACCTGAATACTTCTTGTCATTAAAATAATCATTTCCAATCAAAACAATTATTCGACATGGCATTTTACCCCCACCAACTTCAATACTCCACACAAGCATATATGTGAACAAAAACGTTAAAAAAAAGACATGTAGCCATAGCTCAAAAACTTGACCTGATTGAGCAAAACCAATGTGATTTTTGGATTCAGCGCATCAGATTCGTTCTAAATCAACTGAAAAAACGCAGACAACAAATTTGTTGTTGACCAGTGAATCTACAACATTTATGCAGTCACTGAAATTTACTTTCCCTATTTATACATGTTTACAAGGAACAACTAGGCTTTGAATCATTTATATTTTTTAAATTATATTTTATTAAGTTTCAACATTTTTAACATATACAGTCAAAACACAGTTTCATATTTTATTTTTGTTCCATGCCCCCCATTTTCCATGAAGTTGTTGTTTCTCTCCTTCTGATACACCCTATCTTCTACCTACCAAATCATAACCACAATATAATCTATTATATTTCTAATCTAATCTAACCATTTCATCTTTTGTCTCCCATTCTAATATCAGTTTATACATTTTTGAAATTTGTTTTTCTTTTCCTTCAAAAAAATATTTTCAAAATCAGAACTTCATTCTATAAACACATTTTAAATAACTCATTAATTTCATAATATTGATACCAATCCATTACCCATTCTCAGATTTCTTCAAACTTTTTCAATTTGCATACATTTCCAGAAAAATATGTCTCTATATCTGCCCCAATTCTCCATCATATTAAGTTTCTTTTGTCTACTGGTTTCTACAGCGGATAGCAATAAAGGTGTTTCCCTTTCAAGTAGATCTTGGTATCTTGTCCACACAACATATGCGTTGAATCATTTCTACTTCTTAGATGCGGGAACATGATGGAATTCATTGACGTCATTGTGTCTACTCTGTTTCTCTCATTTTTTGGCACCTGGATTTATGCCACTAACCTGGCTAAATGAAAGGGCTTCACTAATTCTGAGCTATTCCAGGGCTAGCTGGTATGTTTTCTCATTCTGTACCCACAATCAGTCTTCCAAATTCAGTGGAAGAATCCTTAGTGGAGAACTATCTAGCTCTGCAGTCACAGATCCTGTGGAGAAGAAGGGATAAAGCTCCCCAACACCAAGTGTTTTATAAGTGTAAAATTTCCTTTTACTGCAGACATCATAAAAAGATAAGCTTCCAGCTGATTGATCTAGGAATATTCCTAATTTTGTAAGCTTTCCATTCACTTTCAGGCGGAGCCATTGCTCAGTCCGAGCCCAGTAATCTTTCCCATCATCACATCCTATGACCCAGTAGCCATTCTCAGGACACAGGGTGATCTCCCCCTTTCTAGAAGCTGTTGCAGAGGCAACTCCCAAGTCCCAGGTTTTCTTCTGACCAATCCCCACCTCCCAGTAATGTTTGCCTTCTGAAAATCCACATTTTGCCAGAATGAATGTGCGGGAGTCAAACCGCTTCTCCCAGTCAGAAACCTTAGAAACATTTCCTGTGTTCCAAACACTTTTGCCATCTTCAGACACTTTTAGCTTTGGGTGAGCTGTCCTGGGGTCCAAGATCACATCAACTGCAACAAAAAGAAAGGCCTTGATTCAAAGACACAGACTTAAATGAAGCGTATAAATTAATGTATAAATTAAGTAAGGCTGTCTGTGGGCATCTCTCTTTTAAGTCACCCATCTGTGGACCACACTCTCAACTGTCTGCTGGATAGCTGCATATTCCTACCTTGGAGAGAGTTCGACTAGCTGATCCTCAGGGTCCCTTGCAACTCTACAATTCTATGAATCTATGATATGATGACTAATACAAATTTCTATCCAAGCTTTCTGCATTGCATGATTCCCCCTCTCTCTACAACAATTCTTCTCTGTTCCTCAACATATCTCCTTATGTTGTAGCCATCTGCAATATATTTAATGTGCTAAGCACATTCTTGTCACATTAATGATGAGTCATCCTCACTTTTGCATCTGCTTACCTGTCAGTCCATTTCCACATTGATCTACCCTTCCTGTATACCTATTGTATAAACACATTGTATAAAGTATTTCCCCTCAAAATGTGCATTTAAAAATGTTTGTGCTTTTCTTGAGCCAAACAGTATTAGATAAGTAAATTAGTCCAGTAGGTATGGATCTGGATTACAATTCCCATCAGCCCCAAACAGTATGACCAAAGCAAGGGATGATGGGATTTGCAGTCAAGCGCCATCTGGCAGCACACAGGTTGAGCTACCCATTACAGGATGACTGGAAGAAGCCCTAGTCAACAAACAGCAGTTTGCAGAAGTTGCTGCTTTCTCTCCAATATCCATTCTGTTTGCACATGATTTTGCATCCTCCTCACCTCTGTAGAAGCGGGCATCTGAGAATTCTATGAATAAAGGAATGAACATAAAGGTTTCATTGGCAAGAAAGTGATGGATACTTCTACTCATTCTACAACCTAATCAATCAATGCCATGGGTTGGATCCAGATTTAACCATGCTTAGAACATACTGTTTGAAATAAGTTGGGTTTAACTTAGTTTCGACTAAATTACATCTTTTTGATTTCAATAGGTCTTTGCTATGTATGACCCAAGCCTTCTTCCGCTGTGGTAAAAGTGTGTGGTGGGTCAGGAGGTGCATGTGTAAGCCCCACGCCCCCACATCCTTATGTTCATGGGCTCCTATCTGATCTTGATGCAATGAGCATGTATGTCTAAAGGGGGCTTTAACCTGCTTTCAGCTGAACATACATGGAAGCTTTAGTGTAAGAACCCGGGCAGATATGGATCGTGTTTAATTAAATGCTCAAAGAAGCTCTTTTCATACTTTTTTCACCCCATTAACTAAAGTCTGGAAGATCCTGTATGTAGATGGATATTGTGGGTGGGTGGGTGGATTTAATAAACCACCCTTTGTCAAAAGACCACAATCAAAACAACTATTATAATAAATATTTCATTAAAAATATATATTCTAAAAGCATAAGTTAGTATCTACTCATCTCAGGCACAACTATAAAGCATAATATAATATAATATATTTCTAAGATGAGGAAAATGCAGCACTGACAGCTTTTTCAAAACTCTGCACAGATGTGATATGAAATCTCCTTATGTCCAAAACTGATGAAAATTTGATAATACAAAAGCTTGAAGTGTGTCTCCTCTTTGGAACACACCCTTTTTGGTTAATTCCTGGACTAAGTGCAAAGAAACGGGGAAATGAAGTGGTTGTGGCACGTGTGGTATTTTTATGATTCAGGAATATATATATATTTGCAACACATATACAAAATGTTAGGCTACTTGCCTTTTTCGATCTTCAAGGTTTCTGCAAAAGAAAAATTGCATGGCTTAGAAATGAAGAGCCTCATTCAAATTAAAAAAGAAAAACAAATTCCAAGAAAATCAGTTTGTAATCTAGAATTAGTAACAAATACTTGTACCCAGAGGACCCTTTCCACAGATGGAAGTCTTCTTCTGTCAAATGTCTAATTTATGTTTTAAACTTTGCATATTGTATATTTTATTGTTGTAAGATGCTTTGATACCTCTATGGGATATGCATTTTATAATAAATAGGATACTCATTCCATCAGAGGAAGGAAACCTTTGGTTCAGGTTGAGTCAAAATGGAAGGGATTGCGGGGAGGAGGGTAAAGGGAGAAATATTTTAGGTGGATACATTGCTTGCATCGGTGCTTTTTTCTTGAGGCTTTGGTGTCAAAAGCATCTCTTCTCTGATTTATAGAGACGGAGAGCACTACTAGCTGCCATGTCAAGATCAAGTATAGCAGTTTGGCAATGACACAACATTCAAATAGGTGGTGCCCCAGGGGCGGGCTGCTTAAATGGGCAAGGGGCGGATCCGAGGAAAGCCACCCACTCCGACAGCTCCACCTCCTGGCACAGCCTGACTCCCAGCCTGCCTCCCCATTCGCTGAAGCAGGGTCAGGCTAGGATCCAGTTCCTGATAGGCGGGTGGGGGTTATGCCCCCACCGCCTGTCAGGAAGGGCACCACTGTTCCAACTCCCCCATTGGGGCCCCAGGGAAGCCTCTGCCATCCCACAATGCAGCCACACTGATCAAATGCAAACTATTTCTAGGGCATGTTCAAAGTTCTAGCAGACCCAAGCTTCTCAGTAAACCTCCCACCCCACCCACATACATAGGATGGCAAAATGGAGGAAGTCATTTGGATTCTGCATGTTAAAAAACTGAAAGATTTTGCAAGACTTACCATTCTCTGTTATTAATTTATCTGCAAAAGAGGGCAGGGGTAGAAAAAAAGAAAGAATTACATTTCTTTTCCGATTTATAGAGACACAGAACATGCCTAGCTGCCATGTCAAGACCAAGTACGGCTGTTTGGCAATGACACAACATTCATTGCACAGATCAAAACCAATCTAAACACTTTATGCCCCTATTTTAATCAGAGAAATGTTGGAGGGTATGATATAGTTCTGAGACATGTTCAAAGTTCTTGCAGGCCCAAGCTGCTCAGTAAACATATATGGGATGGCAAAATGGAGGATGTTACTTGGATTTTGCATGTTCAAGAACAGAAAGATTTTGCAAGACTTACCTTTCTCTGCTATTAATTTATCTGCAAAAGAGGGCAGGGGGATAAAAAAAGAAAGAATTGCATTTCTTTTCCAATTTATAGAGACACAGAACACGCCTTGCTGCCATGTCAAGACCAAGTATGGCTGTTTGGCAATGACACAACATTCATTGCACAGATCAAAACCAAACTAGACACTTGATGCCCCTATTTTCATCAGAGAAATGTTGGAAGGTATGATATAGTTCTGGGGCATGTTCTAAGTTCTAGCAGACCCAAGCTGCTCAGTAAACATATATGGGATGGCAAAATGGAGGAAGTCACTTGGATTCTGCATGTTCAAGAACGGAAAGATTTTGCAAGACTTACCATTCTCTGCTTTTAATTCCTCTGCAAAAGAGAGCAGGGGTAGAAAAAAAAAGAATGAATTACATTTCCATACACACACACACACACACACACACACATTTTTATTAATTTTTTAACATATCATTTCCAACAGTCATTTAACATAACTTCTTATCTTATACAATATTTTAGACTTCCGTAAACAACTTCTGAAGATTTTCCGTTCTTTATCACTTGTTCTGCATGTCTTAGTTTCTCTATTACTTTTAATTATCATTAACTAATAATTCTCTTCATAGTCTTCCTTGCAATATTTAACACAATCCTCCTTACAGAACTTCTTGCAGTCCTACTAGTGTAATCTGTTTATTACAATTGCTTTTCAAATAGTTCAAATATTTACTCCAGTCTTCAAAGAATCTCTGGTCCCGCAGGTTTCGAATCCTTCCTGTTAATTTATCTAATTCAGCACAGTCCATTAATTTCATTTCCCATTCTTCTTTCGTCAGTAATTCTTCTTGCTTCCATTTTTGTGCCAATAATATACTTGCTGCCATTGTTGAATGAATGAATGAATTTATTACGGTCATAGACCAGAAGAAAAGAAAAAAAACATAAAAGGCAGCAATAATTTACAAGGGAATGATGGTGTCAATTAAAAGTTGTAAAATTATACATAAAAACAATACACATATACACCCACACCCACACATATACATACTCATGTATGCACTACAGTATATGTATGGGCTTAAAAAAATATGCTGCCATTGTTGTACATAAAAACAACTTACAATTCTGTCAGTTAATATCCTCCCCTACAATGCCAAGTAAAAATGGTTCTGGTTTTTTAGTAAATGTATATTTCAACATCTTTTTCATCTCATTGTATATCATCTCCCAGAAGTGTTTCACTTTCTTACATTCCCACCACATGTGGTTAAAAGTTCCTTCTTTTTCTTTACATTTCCAACATTTATTACTTATTTTATACATTTTAGCTAATTTCACAAGGGTGAAATTTACCACCAATACATCATTTTCATCACATTTTCTTTCAAAGCATTGCGTGCTGTAAATTTTAATCCTTCTTTCCACAGTTTTTCCCAATCTTTTAACTGTATACAATACCCAAAATCTTTGGCCCAATGTATCATAACCACCTTTACCTCTTTATCTTTCAAATGTCATTTGAGCAGCAATTTATACATTTTAGACAAAATTTTATAATCATTATTCAATTTTTCTATTTCAAATTTTGATTTATTATAATCAAATCGTTTTTCCTTCAAATCGTGTTTAAACATTTCATCGGCTTTGCGATAGTGCAGCCAATCATTCAAATATCCTTTAACCTCTTCATAGGGTTTCAGTTTCCATTTACTTCCTTCCTTTTGTATTAATTTTTCATATGTGACCCAATTTTTACTCATATTTGTCCTTTTCACACTCATCGCTTCTAATGGGGAAACTCACCACAGTGTTTTACATTCTAATAGGTTTTTATGTTTCTGTTTAGTCATTTAGTCGTATCCGACTCTTCGTGACCCCATGGACCAGAGCACGCCAGGCACTTCTGTCCTCCACTGCCTCCCACAGTTTGGTCAAAAATAGGTTTTTATACCTATCCCATATTTCAAATAGAGATCTTCAGAAAATATGCTTACCAAATCCTTTATGGACTTTTGTCTTGTTATACCATAAATATGTGTGCCAACCAAACCTATTATCATAACCCTCCGAATCCAACAAATCTGAACTTTCTAACAACATCCATTCCTTTAACCAATAGAGGCAAGATGCTTCATAATACAATTTCAAGTCTGGCAGGGTGAAGCCCCCTCTTTCTTTAACATCTGTTAACAACTTATATTGAATTCTTGGTTTCTTCCCCTGCCAGATATATCTTGAAACCATCTTCTGCCATTCCTTAAAAATTGCTGCCCCCTTGATTATTGGAATTGCTTGATATAAAAATAACATCTTTGGCAGCACATTCATTTTAATGACAGAAATCCTTCCCCATACCTCCAGATCTCTTTTAATTCCATTCCACACCGGTATATAATTATTCTGAAAAAGGTCTATATTCTTTGGTGTTAACCATATTCCTAAATATTTAACTTTTTTGACAGCTTCTGTACAGATCTTTTACTGCAACATATCCATCAAGTCTTGTTTCATATTTTTAACTACCATTTTAGTTTTCTTTTTGTTCAATTTAAAACCTGCTACATGCCCAAATTGTTCTATCTCTTCTAATACTTCTTTAGCACTGGTTAATGTTTCTTCTGTTGTTAATACCAAGTCAACTGCAAAGGCTTTCACTTTATGTTACTTCCGACTAACTGAAATTCCTTTTATTTTTTTCATTTCTCTTTATTGTCCTTAGAAAGACTTCCAGTACTGATATGAATAATAATGGTGATAGTGAGCACCCTTGTATTGTACCTTTCATAATTTCAATATTTTCTGTTATTATATTGTTTACTATCAGTTTTGCTTTTTGTCCTCCCAAAGGACAGGTAGACCTTCTATTCCTTCCCTCAGCCTTGCCCCAACCTGGCTCAAATTGAGGAGTGTGCAGCTGCACAGGTACAAGCCCTCAGTCAGCCTGGACTTGGAAATTCATAAAGCTGAAGAAAACAAACTGGCCTGTGGTTTGCTTGTCTTCAGTATGGAGCAGAAGCAAGAGAGGCAGTTCAGCCGGGAGGATAATATGTCCTGTGCTGTACACCATCCGATTCCCTCCACAAAAGTTCCTTTCATTGGCAAGGGGAAATTCCCTCATCACCACTAAAATGCCTGAGAGGACTTGGGTTCAGAAGGTGTGACGCACAACGTTGGTCTGGGGAGATTGGATCAGGTGCATCTGAATCATTGCCTGCTCGCCCCCAGCCCCCTTCCTAACCACAACAATTCCTCTGCCTTTTTTTCAGGACTAATCCTCCTTTCCCTATACACTTCCTTCTAATGGTACTTTCTTTTCAAATCTGAATGGAAGTTTGCATGCACAGCTTTGCTTTAGCTTTAATCACTGTACAGCAGTGCTGGTTTTCAGTGCTTTAAAGCATAAATGCACATACATAAATATCCAGAAGCACATCATTAGATTAACTCAAGCAGGAACCTCACCTGGTCTTCTGTTTTCTTCACCATATCTACTTTGTGAATTCTTACATTTCTCTGGAAAAGGAACGCAGAAAAGCAATGCATGTTTATGGGTGAATTGGGCTCTATATTTTCCATTACTAATACAGGATGAGAAGGTAGCTATTATTATGCTATATTTTTAAGAGTGTGTGCCACATCTGAGAATCTTGGTAGTCTAAATGCAGAAGAGCAAAGGGAAGCAAAGGGAGCCTTCGCCCAACCTGCCTCAAAATAGCCAAGGATGAGGGTTGTGCAGATGCACAGGCACAAGCCTTGGAGTTTGTAAAGCTGAAAGGAACAAACAGGCCTGTAGTTTGGTTGTCTTCAGCATGGAGCTGAACTGGGAGAGGCAATTCAGCCTGGGGGATATGTGGACTGTATGTGTAAGGGAGGGGCAACAAGGCAAAGTGGGACTGAGCCACAAAGCTCCTTGAGGGAGAATCAGAAACAAATACAGTAGTGCCCCGCAAGACAAATGCCTCGCAAGACGAAAAACACGCTAGACGAAAGGGTTTTGCAGTTTTTGAGCTGCTTCGCAAGACGAATTTCCCTATGGGCTTGCTTCGCAAGACGAAAACGTCTTGCAAGTTTGTTTCCTTTTTCTTAACACCGTTAATACAGTTGCGACTTGACTTCGAGGAGCAACTCATAGAACATGGTGTGGTAGCCTTTTTTGAGGTTTTTGGTGATTTTTGAAGCTTTTCCAAAACTTTTCCGACACCGTGCTTCGTAAGACGAAAAATTCGCTAGACGAAAAAACTCACGGAACGAATTAATTTCGTCTTGCGAGACACCACTGTACCAAACAGGGAGATCAGATACTTATTTGTAAATGAAACTGAGTGGGAGCTTACAATATTTTGCAAAACCGGGTCCTTCGAAATATGAGTCATTGATACATTTTAAAAATCATAGAAACAATGGATGACACAAATACACCTAAAACAAAAGTGTTTCCTTATTCTCTTGAAATATTTCATATTCATTCATTTTGCTGCACAGGTTCAGCCAAATTTGAGAAGCATTTTGACCAAGCTCACAATGCAACATGAATGAAAGGGACAAGATATTTGCAAGGGGAGTCATTTTGGCAAACCAATAAGTGAACTGGAATAGGAATTCCTATCCCAGCCCCCAGCTTCAGAACACCTTTAAAAAAGAGAGAGGCAAGTTTTAAAAGAAGATGCAATTTCCTCATAGTGAATACTTCTGCATTCTCCCTCTGAAACATTTATGGCATCATTTTGAGGGTTCATTAAGAACTTCTGAAACTAAACTTAAAGACCTAACCATGATTTCCCACCTGTAAACAAAGGGGAAATTGAAGAAATCCCACTCCTTTTACCAAACATATATTTACCTTTAATGAAACAAATCAATGTGGCAATTAAAGCAAGAATAGCTATGATGGCTACTGCAAGCAGTGCCCAGGAAACAGAGCTCCAAGCAGAGCAATATGAGGTAGAGTTTTCTGCAAAACAGAAATGTCAAAGAAGTTAATATAACTATTATTTATTTATTTATACCCCACCCATCTGGCTGGGTTTCCCCAGCCACTCTGTGCAGCTCCTAACAGAATATTAAAAACACAACAAAGAAGGTAGTAAATTAATTACATCTTTCTAGGCTGCATTCCCCCATATTTTCATTTTCAGTGTATCAGTTATATGGGACAGTTAACACAGTATAACAGCTTGGCCCAAGCAGAAGCAAATGTCTTTTCTGAGGACTTAGCATGCTCATCCCAATAGATTTTACTTTTCTCACATTTTGGGGCATTGCATGTTTAAATATGTGGACCGTGGCTAAGGACAGACTCACTTTCTCTTAGTTTCTCATTTCTCATTTCTCTAATCTTCCCTTTGGCCCATTTTCTCATCAGTTTGTTTTTGACAGCTGAAGATATATAGATAGATAATCAGCACACAAATTTGATCAGATTCTTGTGCATTTTTCCTAATACACATATTTTTCCTTACAGAAGCTGGCCTAGTATAATCTATTTTAGTACATTAATCTCCCTAATATAAATATTTTTGTATTTACTTTCCCTAATATATGTTTTAATATGCAATTTGTCACTTACATGATTTATTTAATCACTTCAAATACTATTTAATATAATTTTACACATACCATAAGCTGTACCACCCCCCTCTCCTACACAGGACAGAGTAGTCATCATTACCTGAAGCAGAGAGACTTAAGGTATTTAGAAATTGTGCTTCTTCATTATGTGATGCTCTTAAAAGGGGGGGGGGAATAGTGAGTGAATTCTTCATAACCAATAGAAACCTTTAAAATCCTGCTACAACACCCTGTGGTAGAAAATGGGTTTTCATGCAGTCAGCTCCAGGTTCAATTCCTTTTCAAAGTATGTGAAGGCCCTATCAGAATGGGTGTCTTGTGGCCCCTTGTGATATGTGGACCTCTTGTGAGGTATTATGGGCCTATCTTATTGCAGTTGCTGCAATTGGCTTCAGTTGCTGTGGCCAGCAGTTGTAGACAGTTTTGTTTTATCTGTCTGTTGAGCTGAGCTCCAGATTCTTGCCCTCTTCACTAATTCTAACTTGCTGATGGTTGGCTGTAGGAAAAGTCTTGCCTTAGATATTTCTTTTTAGGCTGTGTTCTTCATATTTTTTTACCCCCAAAAAAGTTCAAAATGACTTTTTAAAAAAAATTCTGTAAATAATGCATCCATGTGAATAATCCAGAATATGCTCTAGATCAAGGACTTCAAAACAGTTTATCCTTAAGTCCCCACCCCACCCCTCCCATTGGTGCTGTTTGTTCCTGAAGATGCTGCAAAAAACACCTTCAGGTCTGGTTGGGAAGGAGTTGGCAAGTCCTGTTCCCTCCCTTCATAATCTAGATCAGGGGTCTGCAACCCGCGGCTCCGGAGCCGCATGCGGCTCTTTTACATCTTTGCTGCGGCTCCGGGGCGGATACTAGCGAGGGGAGGAGGCGCATTGTGCGCCCCGACACTCCTCACTGTGGCGGGCGCTGTACTGGCTGTGACATCGCATGGGGTCCCGACGTCACCTTCCCGCCCGCTGTCAGATCATGGCTCCAGAGATATATTTGTTTTAAATGTCGCAATGGTTTTGCGGCTCCCAGTTGTTGTTTTTTCTTTGGAAACGGGTCCAAGTGGCTCTTTTTGTCTTAAAGGTTGCAGACCCCTGATCTAGATTGTGACGTGAAACACTGCCGCTGCTTTTTCTTCAGATGAAATGAGACCTCCTAAGCACAAGTTTTGGATATGTTTATGTGAATAATGTAGTTTGTATTTTGTCTCTTAATGACTTCAACAGGAAGTCACAAATAAACACTTTTTTAAAAAGTTTAAAGTTCCTGATGTGTTTTAATGAGATTTAAAGTTGATCCTGAACTACAAAAAGGTATAGATTTAGTTGCTTGGATTCCCTCAGCATCTGTAATAGGAGCATAGCCCCGAACACGTTTCCTGATTCTGGTAACCTGATATATACAAGTAAGAGTTCCTGGATGAGAATTATGGGAGGTGGGGGAAAGGCCCATTAATTTGTAGGAGTCGATCAGCTATGAAGCAATAGGAGCCTCAAGCACATATGAAGTTCTGGTTCATAGCCTGCATTTAACTACGTTACCAAGTCTATGACAACACAGCACATTTCTGGTGTTTCTCTGAACCTTTTACCTAATAAAGACATTGGTGTTCCCAGGATTACAGCACAGAAGGAAGCAAAAAATTTACATTCCGTGAGAGCCAAGTCTCTTGTTCCTCTTCAGGCTGTTCTGATCTGAAATAACAGCAACAATGCCAGCAAAAATAAATATGTGCCAATAACATGAAATGGCTTTCTGTAACATTCATGCAAATGCAAAAACAGCCCACCTGATTCAAAATTAAGGAAGAGCGCATTTAACCTGTTTTCTCGAATCTTCCATTCCTGGGTAAGGTGATTGAGAGAGCAGTTGCTGAACAGCTTGGTAGGTTTCTGGATGAAACATCTGCTCTAGACCCATTCCAGTCCGGCTTCCGCGCTGGTCATGGGACCGAGACGGCTCTGGTCGCCCTAACAGATGATCTCCGCAGGCAGCTGGATCGAGGCGGGTCAGGGCTGCTGATTCTTCTAGATCTGTCAGCAGCCTTTGACATGGTCGATCACGAACTCCTGGACCACCGCCTTGCCGACGTGGGGATCCAGGGCACAGTCCTTCAATGGCTGCGCTCGTTTCTCTCTGGTCGGGGACAGAGGGTGGCGCTTGGGGGGGAATTGTCATCACGCCACTCCTTGGTGTGTGGAGTGCCTCAGGGTGCAATTCTCTCCCCGATGCTTTTTAACATCTTTATGCGCCCCCTCGCCCAGCTTGTCCGGAGTTTTGGGCTGGGTTGCCATCAGTATGCTGATGACACCCAACTCTATCTGTTGATGGATGGCCATCCTGACTCGGCCCCAGACACGCTGACCAGATGTCTGGAAGCGGTGGCTGGATGGTTACGTGGGAGCCGGTTGAAGTTAAATCCTTCGAAGACAGAGGTCCTCTGGCTGGGGCGGGACGATATGGGATCGAGAGGGCAACTCCCATCTCTTGCGGGGGTGCAATTAGTGCCAGCACCGTCCGTTAAGAGTTTGGGTGTAATCTTTGATACCTCCCTCTCTATGGAGTCTCAGATTACAGCTATAACAAAGGCGGCATTTTTTCATCTCCGCCAAGCTAAGCAGTTGGCCCCTTATCTCTCTCGTCCTGACCTAGCCACTGTGATCCATGCGACGGTCACCTCCAGACTGGATTATTGTAACTCGCTCTACGTGGGGCTGCCCTTGAGACTGACCCAGAAACTCCAGCGGGTGCAGAATGCCGCGGCGAGACTCCTTATGGGGTCTTCGCTGCGAGAGCACATTCATCCGGTATTATACCAGCTGCACTGGCTCCCGGTGGAGTACAGGATCAGGTTTAAGGTGCTGGTTTTAACCTTTAAAGCCCTATACGGCCTAGGACCCTCGTACCTACGGGACCGCCTCTCCTGGTATGCCCCACAGAGAAACCTACGGTCTGCAAATAATAACATCCTCAAGGTCCCAGGCCTCAGAGAGGTTAGGCTGGCCTCAACTAGAGCCAGGGCCTTCTCGGCTGCGGCTCCAAACTGGTGGAATGCTCTGTCACAAGAGACTAGGGCCCTGCGGGACCTGACATCTTTCCGCAGGGCCTGCAAGACAGAGTTGTTCCGCCAGGCTTTTGGTCAGGGCGCAGCCTGACTCCCTCCTCTGGCAACCTGCACAGAATTTTGTTTAATCGGTTGCCATCAATTTGATTTTAACTAATTTTTATAATGAAATATTTTTAGAATGTGTTATTATTTGATTGTTTATTTGATTGTTGTTAGCCGCCCTGAGCCCGGCTTTGGCAGGGGAGGGCGGGATATAAATAAAAATTATTATTATTATTATTATTATATCTGTAACTACCACAGCTATCTGCCTTTGTACCAGGCTGTTTCAGAGGGATCAAAAATTTCTGGGACTGACCTTTCACTGAGGATGAACTGCTATAAGAAAGGTGGGGAAAGCTTTTTTTATATAAAATCACCACCATCCTCTCAATCATCTCCATCTTTTCAGAAAATAGTACAGTGGTACCTCTGGTTAAGAACTTAATTCGTTCCAGAGGTCCGTTCTTAACCCGAAACTGTTCTTAACCTGAGGTACCACTTTAGCTAACTGGGCCTCCCACTGCCGCCACGCGATTTCTGTTCTCATCCTGAAGCAAAGTTCTTAACCCGAGGTACTATTTCTGGGTTAGTGGAATCTGTAAATTGAAGCGTCTGTAACCCGAGGTACCACTGTATAAGCAAAAATAAGACCAACACAACCCATTTTACAAACAAGTGGTCACTGACACAACTAGTGCAACAAGGCTGGTGCACACTTCTGATTACTCTGCACCCAGTGCACTCTCACAGATGGTGTGAAAAGCCATGTACATGAAACATTAAACACATTATAGATCTACCCTGAACTTCCTTATGAAAAGCTGCATTTTGATGGTTTTTTCCCTCAGACCAGCTTCAAACTGAAATGAGAAAAAGAATGACAGATCTGCATTTTAAGGCAGTGATGAGTATACAACCAGAGTATGTGACCATAACCACCATTTAACAATTTTCCCAGTAGAATTATAATACAATCTATTACCTTGTCAAGTGCTAAAAATGTACCTTGCATTTTTTATGCAGGGTGTTCTTACTGAAACTATAGTTTTTTTGAGTCCCAGAAACTACCAGGAAAGCGAAATTTCAATTGGTGACACAATTTAATATCCAAGGGTGTGTGAACTAATTTGCATATAATGAGAGGGAGACAAAGAAACAGGTCATAATCCAAAAATATTTCATGAACTGCTCACCGCCCACACCCCTTTTAAACCATATATCACCCATTTTCATGTTATTTGGAGAGAGAGAAACAACAAGGAAAATGTACCTTTTCCTGAGCATTAGACGTAATCCCAAAGTTCAGTCCCCAATTAATGAAATGAGAATTGCATTTGACATGCATGTTGTTGTGGCACAACTGAAAATGAGAGTAGATAAATCATAAAGCACAACATGATGTGAACATTGACCAGGAAAACTTAAGGATTAGTTACCTATTAACCATCCACTTATTGTACAAATACCTTTGTTTGCAAGAACACCCTCTTGACACACATGAAACTGGTTTGTAACTGAGAAAATATACTAGCAAAAACCACCTGTCATTATGATGGGTAGCTTGTGTTTGAACAGAGAGCTTTCTGGGCCTGTGTGCACATTTGCAAATTGCAGACACTGTGCTGTGGCTCTCCACATGTTGCAGCAGTTCAACTTTTATCAGATCCGGCCAGTATGGATGAGGATGACAAGATTTGTTCAGGAACAGTTAGAAGAACCTAAGTTAGTTTACCTAAGGGGTCCTTTTTTCTAAGGATTGGATCTGACCCCCAACTCTCCAGATATGTTGTCCTCATGTCAAATTGTACTCAGTAGTTTATCAAGTACATTAGGACATTTTTGATTACTTGTTTTTTAATTGATTAGGGGTAATATTATATGGAGGGCTGGAAAAAGAAATTTAACTTGCCATTTTCTCACTGCAGCACTACAAATGTAGAAGGCACTGTTACTCCAAGGCTCTCTTCAAACTTCCTCACCTGCCAGGAAAACACTGTCCCTGACTGACCATGCCTGAGGCATGAATGCTTTCTTGTGCCCTCAGAGACTGCCTGGCTTGGGCAGATGCAGCCAACCAGCCCAGGACAAGGAAACCTATGAAGTAGAAGCCAGGACAGTATCAAAGAACATTCTAATGTTATCTTCACTAATATATATGTATTTTTATTCACACTTTACCTCAGTGTTAGCGTTTTTGTACACATTATTTGTCTGGAAAATTGCATGGCAAAATTTGGAGCAGTGTGAATTTCAAAGGATGGTTGTGCTGTGGTTCTCATATTGTTTCAGAAAGCATGAATTTGGTAGGTTCCCCTTTAAATACAAATTGAATTCTTCCCCCATTCCTAGGCAGGAATCACTAGGCCAGGGGGCTCCATGGCTGGCCTCTTCCATGCACCTTCTGCTTTCCCCTCATTATGTTCCCCATTCTCTCCTCCTTACCCCGACCTCTCCCCAATTCTCCCCTCACTCCTTTATTTCTCACACATTTGTTCCCCCAATCCTCCACTTCCTAATGTGCTGCTGAGGGGGGAAGTGTTTTATTTGCATTTTCTGGTGTTTACGTTGCTGGTTCCCCCTAAACAGCTCCCCTCCATTTAAAAAAGGAAATGTTTCTTTAAAAGGAGGTTATCTCTTTGCTTGCTTCCTGCCCCACTCCCTGTGATAAAAAGGCAGAGATTAGTTGGACGGGAGCTTTGAGGGGGGGGTGCTTCTGTGCCACAATAGGAAAATGGAAGGTGGGAAATTTAACTGGCCATCTTATGATAAAATGGGAGGTTGGGTCATTGTGCCTAAACTGCTACCTAATCCTAAAACTTTTACCTCAGAGTGCCACTATACCCAGGGCTAGCGGACAGCTGCGCTAACCCCGAAGCTTGGGGCGTGCGGAGCTCAGCGCGCCCCAAGCTTCTGGGTGCAGGCAAGCACTCCGCTAGCCCTGGGAGAGCTGGGTCTCCCACAGCTAGCGGATAGCTTCCTGAAGCCTGGAGAGCGAGAGGGGTCGGTGCGTACTGACCCCCCTCGCTCTCCAGGCTTCAGCGAAAGCCTGCATTCGCCCCATAAGACGCACACACATTTCCCCTTCATTTTTGGAGGGGGAAAAGTGCGTCTTATAGGGCGAAAAATACGGTAATAGTCAGGATTATAATGAAAAAAGAGCCACTCTTACAGGGTTGCTAAATTCCTTTGCCAAATCTGCATGAACTACAATATTTTGCCAGCATGCTGAAACATTCTGTAGCTCCTTCATATTTATTTATTTATTTATTGTTTGTTTGTTTTATAAACTGTCTGTCGTCCAAGGATCAGAGGGCTGTTTACAGTATAAAAACACAAAAATACATAACATAATAACAAACTAAACACATCCACCCACACCTTTTCCCATCGTTGTCAGTCATCCAAGGACTTGGATACAAAAAGAGGGGGGCCACCAGGGGACGCATTGGAAGATGGCCGACAATAACATCTCTCCGACCCACTCGACATAATTAAGAGGCTGATATGGGAGTATGCAGCCTCTCTTGCCCCCCAAGGGAATGGGGGGCACTGCCTTGCCTGCTGTGTCCATAATTCACCCCCGTATTCGAAAGAAGGGGGTGAGGGCACTTGGCACGAAGCCCTCGGGTGAGGTAGGCTCTCCCGGACGCTGTCTCTAATCGCGCACTGGTTTGCATCAGCTTGAAATATAGAATTGGAGAAAAGAAGCAAATGCACATACTTCAAGTGAAGATCGGGAGTAAAGACTGCTGATTAATGGGATCTCTGTGATGCGGAGCGACGGGCTGGATAATAAATCAAGTGAAGACTCATCATTAAAAGAGCGGTATGTTGGAGTGAGACGGGAAGGGGGGGAGGAAAAAACTTTTCTTTTTTTTTGTCTTACCCAATAACCCTCACCCCCAGAGAGAAAGAATCATTGCAAATTACTAATTAGAAGCAGGAGATTAAGAACTGTGTGGAAATGAATTTCTGATCAAAGAGAGGACTGGTGGGAACATCAAGAATGGAAAGAAAGCTTTGTGACGCAGTTACAAATGGAGATTCATCAAGACAGGCCTGCCCACAGGAGGACGAGGGGGAGGAGAACCATGGTCATCGGAATGTGAATGTATGGTTATCAGAATGTGAACTTGACCTGGCAGGGCCCCCTGAGATACAGATTGGCAGGTCTGTGGAAATCAACCGACAGACTTTGGGAATGTTTTCTATGGAGGTGTGGAAATGGCATCTGTCCTTTATGTGATATGGCTCTTGGAGAGTGTAAAATCCACACAGGATATGTTTGTTTTCAACCCGCTTGTGAAGATTATCAGAGATCACAAAGAAAGGAATATATGATAACAACAAGAAGATGAGGAAAATAACAAAGAGACTATCTGGACAGAACTGGATAGAACTGAGAAATTAAAGCAGCAGCAAGAGTGATGTTTGGATCCCTTTTGGAGCTCGAAGTATGGGTACCCCCAACAAAATTTTTAAAAAATTGGCTGTATAATTTGGAATTAATGTGATTTGGAATTAATGTGATTCGATTGGCCTGTTAATAAAAAACATTTTTTTAAAAAAGGACTTAGATACAAAAAGCAATTGCTGGAAAATTGTGAGTGGAGATTCTTGTTCAATCTCATTTTTGTGTTTGCAAAGTGCTACTGTAGTGAGGAGGTATTTGACAAAGAATGGGGAAAGTTTATAATTTATTTGAAAAGCTATTGTAAACAACTACATACATTGGTAGGATTGACAGAAAATTTGTGGTAACAAATTTGAACTATGGATTGACAAAGGATTTATAAAAATGGTATTTAAAAAAATACCATTTCTCACCTCCTCACCCCTTGCCTTTTCCTGTAAGACCTATTACAGTCGTTAAGAGTCGTCAACAGGCTCTCCCAGCTATCTGCCTATCTCCCATTCCCACCACCCTTCTGAGTAACACCCCTCCCCACCTTCTCACTATATAGAAGGATCTGGCAACTTCTGTTTCAGGGTATCTGAAGAAGTGTGCATGCACACGAAAGCTCATACCAAGAACTAACTTAGTTGGTCTTTAAGGTGCTACTGGAAGGAATTTTTTTATTTTTATAAAAATAGAGTTATGATAGAGTTGCAGAGGGGAAATCATTACATTAAGATCCACAATGGGGGAAGGGAAGTCAGAAGGGATTGTATGTTTATGTTTTTAATTCATTTGTTTATGTGAAATAGAAAATACAAAAATAGAAATAATTTTTAAAAGTGCTACTGTAGAAATGGGATTTTGACTCTCCTCTCTTTGATCAATCACTCCAGTGTCATATTCCAAACTCCCTCAAATGTTCATATTAATTTTAGTGCATAGTAATGGGAAATAATATTGGGGAAATAAATGATATCACAGTATTTTTGCATCATATATTGAGTTGTGATTTCAGAGTAATGTAAGTCTTTATTTGAGGTGCAAATCTAAATATTCTCAAGGATTCATGCATCTGAATGACACTGCTGCCTTTCAAAGAGGTCAAAATCAGTATTTCCTTGCTACTAAAAGCTTATTACAGTATGTTCACTTTTAAAGGTATTCATCTCACAAGGCAAGAGACTTGACCCACCCCAGGTAAGTGTTGCTCTCATTGTGGGAGGTGTTGCCCTTTTTGCAAAAAAAATTTTGCTTTTTCCACCTCACTGCTATTTCCACACCACCTCTTTGCCATTATTATCCTGTTAATATAGGTGTGGGAAATTTGGGAAATGGGTACTACCTCCTTAAAAGGGTAACATGTGACTTGGACCCTAGACAGACAGGAAAAACAGCTTTAGTTTTGTAAGGATTGTTTTTTTGGTGTGCAAATAGCACATCCAGTAGAAGTATATTTAGAAGGCCTTCCCTCTATGTACCGTATTTTTCGCCCTATAGGATGCACTTTTTCCCCTCCAAAAATGAAGGGGAAATCTGGGTGTGTCCTATGGGCGAATGCAGGCTTTCGCTGAAGCTTGGAGAGTGAGAGGGGTCGGTGCGCACCGACCCCTCTCACTCTGCAGGCTTCAGGAAGACATCCGCAGCCTAGGCAGCCCTGCGGGAGTTCCTGCAGGGCTGTCTAGGCTGCGGATAGCAGCCTGCTTCCCGTAGCGCCGGGCGCTTCAGGAACACATCTGCAGCCTAGGCAGCCCTGCGGGAGGTCCCGGAGGGCTGTCTAGGCTGCAGATAGCAGCCTGCTTCCCGGAGTGCCGGGCGCGCTGAAAGCAGAGCGCCCAGCGCTTCAGGAACGCATCCGCAGCCTAGGCAACCCTGCGGGAGTTTCCCACCCTGCGGATAGCAGCCTGCCACCCGGCGCGAGAGGCACCCTGAAGCAGAGCGCCCCTCGCGCCGGACAGACATCCGCAGCGTGGGGAGCCCTGCAGGAGTTCCCCACAGGGCTCCCCACCCTGCGGATAGCAGCCTGCCGCCCAGCGCAAGGGGCGCCCTGAAGCAGAGCGCCCCTCGCGCCGGGCAGACATCGGCCAGCCCCACAAGCTCGGGGGACAGCAGGGAGGCGCAGTGCCGCCATCCCACTGTTCCTCGACCTGGTTCGGTTTCCCCAACCTGGTTTTTTGGGGGGGAAATAAAGGGGGGGAATTTTCCTTTATTTCCCCCCCAAAAAACTAGGTGCGTCCTATGGGACGGAGCATCCTATGGGACGAAAAATATGCTAGATATTTAAAGGCAGCTAAGAACCAAACTAGATGTACACATGTTTAACAGATTGGCACACTTCTAGTTTAGGCTAGAGGGGCTTGTTTATGAGCAGAATTATGTGCAGTAGTGTAGCATGGTGGGGCACATGGGTGGTTGCCCCAGGCACAAAATTGTTAAGGGCATAAAATTTCAACACCCGGTGCTGCTTCAATACAGCTGTGCACTTCTATCACTGGGCTCCATTGAAAATGGCTTCTCCATGCGAACCAGAAGTGACCTCTGCTGAAAGTGGAATGACTCTTCTTATCTCTGTGGCTGCGATCTCCTGGGTGATGTGGATGCCATTAGGCGGCTGAATGCACAGGTGTACTCCATCTATTTCCATCCCTCTACATGGCCCTGGGCACTGGCAACCCATGCTATGCCACTGACTATGTGAATCTCTAACAGAGTGGAATCTGAATATATTACCTATCTGGGTTTTTGTGAAGCACAGTCCAGTTCATCAAGCACATGCAGTACATACTGCTCTTGTCCTTCTGGCTTGCACTCTTTATAAAGATTTGAAGAGTATGGTTATCACTCCTCTATTATTGACCATTCCTGGTCACCCAACCACTGTTACAGTGTCCTTTCTCTTGGCAGACCAAGATAAGCAGGTGACAGCAAAGGTTGCAAGGTTTTTAGCTGGGGCAATTAGAATAAGATCCATTATTTGACTATTTACCTTTATCCTCTGTATACCGCATTTTGTTTGTTTTATTGTGATGGCTGGTGGCTGATGCAAATAAAGATTCATTCATTCATACTGCTGACGGCAGTGCAGGAGGTTATTAGAAACACGTGACTAGTTAGTATTGATTAATAAGAACTCTTGCACCATAGCTATATAGATTAATGCCAATATACTATTAGAGGAGTGCTAGTAATATCAGTTGTGCCCTAATTCAAGGTACACAATCATACTCATGTTGCATGATTTTTTTAAAAAAAAAACCTAAGGTATTCATCTCACAAAGCAACAGACTTGTCGCATCCCAGGTAAGTGTTGCTCCCATTGTGGAACACAGGGAGAAGAAGTTTACCCTTCTGCCCCATCATGGTCCCAATATCACTTAGCAGCTGCTGCTATTTGCATTAGAAGCTAATTTCCATTTTGTACAAACGGGAACTTTCTTCCTGATGCAAATAGCAGCTCCAGAGGAATGTTTGGGAAGAGAACAATGAGAGGAACTACTCACCACAGTACAAATCCTGACTGGAGTCCCCATTGATTGGAATTTTGCAATTTCAAAACAATATGCTATATTATGTTCAACAATATCATGAGTTGTCTGGACAACATATACACTGTCTTATTTGTATATTTTGTATATACAAATATACACTTATTTCCCATTGAAATCCATGTGAAATCCATTATTAGTCTCAGTAGTTTCAATGGGAAGTGCAACTAAATTACTCTTGATCCAATCCAAATGTTTACCCCATTTACTGAAAATTCAATAAGCCATAGAACAGACCCAATAAAACATAAGCAAGAACTTAAGCAGCACACAAATATACAATCAATAAACAGCAGAATCATAAGACTCTATCCAATACCTGGGGAATAGTTATATCCCAAAAACAAATGGATGTTAATGATGGTGCCAGGTTAACTTCACTGATGATGGGAGCTTTCATCCAACATCTTCGGAAGGCTATCAGGTTAGGGAAGGCTGATTTATACCCGTATGGCAGATTTAGCTGTGCCACTCTCTTACAGTTTACCAGTATATTTAAATCTCTGCTTCTAAAAACACTCTGTCTTTTGTAGTGGTATAAGACTTTCCAGTAACTTCCCCTTTTCACCATCCATCTTTCAGATACACGGTTCTCAAAGGTTCCTTCAGAACTTTTATTTTCTTCACCTTTGCTCTATGGTATCATGACATGCCAAAACTTGACATTTTAAATTTAGCAATTCTAAAATTATTATTATTATTCAAAATACAGTAATCAAATCAATAGAATTTACTATGAATTTCCTTGTTGAACAATCTACAACATTTATACATCACTGAAATTTACATTTCCTATTTATACATGCTTACAAGGAACAACTAGGCTTTGAATCATTTATATTTTTTAAATTATATTTTATTAAGTTTCAACATTTTTAACATATACAGTCAAAACACAGTTTCATATTTTATTTTTGTCCCATCGCCCCCCATTTTCCATGGAGTTGTTGTTTCTCTCCTTCTGCTACACCCTATCTTCTACCTACCAAATCATAACCACAATATAATCTATTATATTTCTAATCTAATCTAACCATTTCATCTTTTGTCTCCCATTCTAATATCAGTTTATACATTTTTGAAATCTGTTTTTCTTTTCCTTCAAGAAAAATCTTTTCAAAATCAGAACTTCATTCTATAAACACATTTTAAATAACTCATTAATTTCATAATATTGAAACCAATCCATTACCCATTCTTTCATTTCTTCAAACTTTTTCAATTTGCATACATTTCCAGAAAAATACAGTATGTCTCTATATCTGCCCCAATTCTCCATCATATTAAGTTTCTTTTGTCTACTGGTTTCTACAGGGGATAGCCATAAAGGTGTTTCCCTTTCAAGTAGATCTTGGAATCTTGTCCACATTCCATATGCTTTGAATCATTTCTACTTCTTAGATGTGGGAACATGATGGAATTCATTGACGTCATTGTGTCTACTCTGTTTCTCTCATTTTTTGACACCTGGATTTATACCACTATCCTGGCTAAATGAAAGGGCTTCACTAATTCTGAACTATTCCAGGGCTAGCTGGTGTGTTTTCCCATTCTGTACTCACAATCACTTCCTCAGTCCTTTGAAGAATCCTTAGTGGAGAACTATCTAGCTCTGCAGTCACAGATCCTGTGGAAAAGAAGGGATAAAGCTCCCCAACACCAAGTGTTTTATAAGTGTGCAATTTCCTTTTACTGCTGACATCATAAAAAGATAGGCTTCCAGCTGATTTATCTAGAAATATTCCTAATCTTTTAAGCTTTCCATTCACTTTCAGGTGGGTCCATTGCTCTGTCCGAGCCCAGTAATCTTTCCCATCATCACATCCTATGACCCAGTAGCCATTCTCAGGACACAGGGTGATCTCCCCCTTTCTAGAAGCTGTTGCAGAGGCAACTCCCAAGTCCCAGGTTTTCTTCTGACCAATCCCCACCTCCCAGTAATGTTTGCCTTCTGAAAATCCACATTTTGCCAGAATGAATGTGTGGGAGTCAAACCGCTCCTCCCAGTCAGAAACCTTAGAAACATTTCCTGTGTTCCAAACACTTTTGCCATCTTCAGACACTTTTAGCTTTGGGTGAGCTGTCCTGGGGTCCAAGATCACATCAGCTGCAACAAAAAGAAGCCTTGATTCAAAGGCACAGACTTAAATGAAGCGTATAAATTAATTAAGTAAGGCTGTCTGTGGGCATCTCTCTTTTAAGTCACCCGTCTGTGGACCACACTCTCATCTGTCTGCTGGATAGCTGCATATTCCTACCTTGGAGACAGTTTGACTAACTGATCCTCAGGGTCCCTTGCAACTCTACAATTCTATGAATCTATGATATGATGACTAATACCAATTTCTATCCAAGCTTTCTGCATTGCATGATTCATCCTCTCTCTACAACAATTCTTCTATATTCCTCAACATATCTCCTTATGCTTTATCCATCTACAACATGTTTAATATGCTAAGCACATTCTTGTCACACTAATGATGGTCATCCTCACTTTTGCATGTGCTTACCTGTCAGTCCATTTCCACATTGATCTACCCTTCCCGTATGTCTATTGAAACACATTGTATAAAGTGTTTCTCCTCAAAATGTGCATTTAAAAATGTCCATGCTTTTCTTAAGCCAAATAGAATTAGATATGTAAACTAATCCAGTAGGTGTGGCTCTGGGCTACAACTCCCATCAGCCCCAAACAGTATGACCAATAGCAAGGGATGATAGGATTTACAGTCTAGCACCATCTATCAGTACACAGCTTGAGCTACGCATTATTGAAGAAGCCCAATATCCAATATACATTCTGCACATGATTTTGCATCCTCCTCACCTTTGTATAAGCAGGCATCTGAGAATTCTGTGAATAAAAGAATGAACAGAAAGGTTTCATTGGTAAGAATGTGATGGGCACTTTTACCAGTACGTTTTTTCTTTAAAAATGTTTGTGGTACTCTCATTTTGACTGAAGAAAATCACCATTTTATAGTACAAATCAGGGTAAATAAATACAGTAAATGGGCAAAAGTACAAAGATTCACAAAATGTTTAGGGTTATGTGTAGTACCCCTGTGTCCCCCCAGAAAAAAAGCACTGACTTTTACTCATTCTACAACCTACAAAACAGGCACAATTGATTTTTTTGCTCAGTTAAAATATTTCTCCTCTACCCTTCCATGGATCCTAAGGCAGTATACAAAAGTGTGAATAAACCTATTTACACATCACATCAACACCATGGGTGAGATCCAGATTTAACCATGCTTAGAACATGCTGTTTGAAATCAGTTTAACTTAGATTCGACTCAATTACATCTTTTTGATTTCAATAGATCTTTGCTATGTATGACGCAAGCCTTCTTCCACTGTGGTAAAATTGTGTGGTGGGTCAGGAGGTGCATGTGTAAGCCCCACGCCCCCATTTCCTTATGTTCATGGGCTCCTATCTGATTCCAAGAAAATCAGTTTGTAAACTAGAATTAGTAACAAATACTTGTACCCAAAGGACCCCTTCCACAGATGGAAGTCTTCTTCTGTCAAATGTCTAATTTATGTTTTGAATTTTGTATATTGTATATTTTATTGTTGTAAGATGCTTTGCTACCTCTATGGGATATACATTTTATAATAAGGGATTGCGGGGAGGAGGGTAAAGGGAGAAATATTTTAGGTGAGTATATTGCTTGCATCGGTGCTTTTTTCTTGAGGCTTGGGTGTCAAAAGCATCTCTTCTCTGATTTATAGAGACGGAGAGCACTACTAGCTGCCATGTCAAGATCAAGTATGGCTGTTTGGCAATGACACAACATTTATTGCACAGATCAAAACCAATCTAGACACTTTATGCCCCTATTTTCATCAGAGAAATGTTGGAGGGTATGATATAGTTCTGGGGCATGTTCAAAGTTCTAGCAGAGCCAAGCTGCTCAGTAACCCTCCCACCCCACCCACATCCATAGGATGGCAAAATGGAGGAAGTCACTTGGTTTCTGCAAGTTCAAAAACTGAAAGATTTTGGAAGACTTACCAAGCCTTGCCTTTAATTCATCTGCAAAGGGAGGGGGGTAGGGAAAAAAAGAAGGAGTTACATTTCTTTTCCGATTTATAGAGACACAGAACACTCCTAGCTGCCATGTCAAGACCAAGTATGGCTGTTTGGCAATGACACAACATTCATTGCACAGATCAAAACCAAACTAGACACTTGATGCCCCTATTTTCATCAGAGAAATGTTGGAGGGTATGATATAGTTCTGGGGCATGTTCAAAGTTCTAGCAGACCCAAGCTGTTCAGTAAACATATATGGGATGGCAAAATGGAGGAAGCCACTTGGATTCTGCATGTTCAAGAACAGAAAGATTTTGCAAGACTTACCATTCTCTGCTATTAATTTATCTGCGAAAGAAGAGGGGGAGAAAACAAAGAAAGAATTACTTTTCTTTTCTGATTTATAGAGACAGAGAGCACTACTAGCTGCCATTTCTCCTCAGCAGGTTATGACAATATCACTATGTCAAGACGAAGAATGGCTGCTTGGCAATGACACAGCATTTGTTGCACAGAACAAAACCAAACTAGGCACGTAGTTCTGGGGCATGCACAAAGTTCCAGCAGACCCAAGCTGTTCCCCCCCCCCAACACACACACACCTCCCACCACATTGGATGGCAAAATGGAGAAAGTCATTTGGATTTACATGTTCAAACCTGAACGATTTTGCAAGACTTATCATTTATTGCCTTTAATTCATCTGGAAATGGAGGGGCAGGGAGAGAAAAGAAAACAATTACATTTCCTCCACACAGGAATAAAAAGTGAAATGCACTAAAAGCAATACATTGTGAGTACTGGGAGCCATTCAAAGTCAGGGTGCCTGTGACACATCAGGATTTATGGAAAGACACTTTGGTGGAATCTACACGCATATAAAAATCGTTCCAAAAATGATTTTAAAAGTGTTTTTAAAAATACATTGAATTATCCATAAGGCTCACCATTGCCATCTACCGTCACATTGTATATTGCACTTAAAACATACTTAAAACATTTTATTAGCAGCTTTTCATAAGAAACCAATATCCCTGGGCATGTCAGGTCTTGATGGTATTTCATAAAAAAATTCATATATTTTCATGCAAACTCCCACCAACACCTTAGCCTTTCATATATAACATGCAAAATTCCCCTGCAGAGAGGTACATCCTCAAAACCTAGTACTCTGAGAAGGTCTAGCTATATTGAATTCAATGTGCCTGGAGGCAGGAGCCCCACACACTCTCTAGCCATACTTTTAAAAAGAAGAAAAGAAGAGGTGGAGGAGGACTATGAATTTCTGAAATATCATGAATCACAATATTAGAGTAGCTCAAGCAGGAAATTCACCTTCAGACCCACTATATTGTGAAATCTTACATTTCTCTGGAAAAACAAGAATACAAATACAGAAAGGTATTATTACTTTATTTTGTAAAGCAGGTGTTTTACATAGGAGCCTAAGTGCAGAAGAGGAAAGGGAGCAGTATTTCTCCCAAAGGACAGGTAGACCTCCTATTCCTTCCCTCAGCCTTGCCCCAGCCTGGCTCAAAATGAGGAGTGTGCAGCTGCACAGTTACAAGCCCTCAGTCAGCCTGGACTTGGGAATTCATAAAGCTGAAGAAAACAAACCGGCCTGTGGTTTGCTTGTCTTCAGTATGGAGCAGAAGCAAGAGAGGCAGTTCAGCCGGGAGGATAATATGTCCTGTGCTGTACACCAGCCGATTCCCTCCACGAACGTTCCTTTCATTGGCAAGGAGAAATTCCCTCATCACCACTAAAATGCCTGAGAGGATTTGGATTCAGAAGGTGTACTGTGATGCACAACGTTGGTCTGGGGAGATTGGTTCGGGTGCATCTGAATCATTGCCTGCTCGCCCCCAGCCTCCTTCCTAACCACAACAATTCCTCTGCCTTTTTTTCAGGACTAATCCTCCTTTCCCTATAACACTTCCTTGTAATGGTACTTTCTTTTCAAATCTGAATGGAAGTTTGCATCCACGGCTTTGCTTTAGCTTTAATCACTGTACAGCAGTGCTGGTTTTCAGTACTTTAAAGCATAAATGTACATACATAAATATCCAGAAGCACATCATTCGATTAACTCAAGCAGGAACCTCACCTGGTATTCTTCTTCTGTTTTCTTCACCATATCTACTTTGTGAATTCTTACGTTTCTCTGGAAAAGGAACGCAGAAAGGCAATGCATGTTTATGGGTGAAATGGGCTCTGTGTTTTCCATTACTAATACAGGATGAGAAGGTAGCTATTATTATGCTATATTTTTAAGAGTGTGTGCCACATCTGAGAATCCTGGTAGTCTAAACACAGAAGAGCAATGGGAGGCACATTTCTCCCAAAGTGGTAGAGAAAAGACAGGTTGGCCATCCTATTCCTCTTTTTTTAAATAAGATATTTATTAAGATTTTCCAGATGTTACAATATAAAAATGATAAAGAAGTGGGGGAGAAAAAAATACAAAATACAAAATAAAAATAATTAAAAACCACTCAATTTTTCCATTACTTATTTTTCCTTAGCTTGTTTCCCGGACCTCCTCATACCTCCCTTTTTTGTATTCCAGTTCAATTTGTTGGTTCAGCAAATCCTTACCCTCTTTCTTTATCCTAATCTTTGGTCTTAAAATAGTAACATTAGATTTTTACTTATTAACAACCCATTTTTCATATTCCCTTAAAGCATTACAGCTGGAAACCACTTAACTTCTATCCAACATCATTCTAACATTCATTAATTTTACAATATTTCTGTAGATAGTCTTTGAATTTCTTCCAATCTTCTTCCACCGACTCTTCTCCCTGGTCTCAGATTCTGCCAGTCATTTCTGCCAGAATTCAGCTTCATCTGCCGTTCTTCCAGAGTGGGTAGTTCTTGTGTCTTCCAATACTTTGCAATGAGTATTCTTGCTGCTGTTGTGGCATACATAAAAAAAAGTTCTGTCCTCCTTTGGCACCAATTGGCCGACTATGCCTAGGAGAAAGGCCTCTGGTTTCTTCAAGAAGGTATATTTAAATACCTTTTTCAATTCATTATATATCATCTCCCAGAAAGCCTTAATCCTTGGGCACGCCCACCAAAGGTGAAAGAATGTACCTTCAGTTTCTTTACATTTCCAGCATTTGTTATCAGACAAATGATAAGTTTTTGCAAGCTTGACTGGGGTCATGTACCACCTGTATATCATTTTCATAATATTCTCTCTTAAGGCATTACATGCTGTAAACTTCATACCTGTGGTCCATAACTGTTCCCAGTAAGCCATAGACTCTCCTCCCTGGAAGAGAGGGGAGTGGTTGTGGGTGGGAGCCCGAGCACTGCCCCTAGCAGGGGGCATTAGCCCCCTGCCTCCTCCTCTCACCTGGCTGGCGCCCACACCCCCTTGGCAGGCATCCAACCAGGTGCCTTCGAGGGGGCGTGTTCAGCAGCATTTTGCGGCGGCGCCAGCCTCTCCTCGGCCTCATTCTTCTCTGTCCTCTCGTCACGAGTCACCCACCCTCCACTCCCTTTTAGCTCAGGGTCTTTGTTCTTTGGCCTTGCTATGGACCTTAGGATAGTCGCCCTGGTTGTCTAGGGGGCCTGGTAGGAATTTTTCCATTTGGCATTAGGCTTTTTGGTTTTTTCGCCTACCTCGTAGCAATCGTCACAACTTTTTGTGGTATTGGTGGGTAGGTTAGGCATTGGAATAATATGTTGTGGTGTGTCGAAGGGCTGGGTGTGGCCATCGCCTATACCTTCAATTTTTGGGTATTCCGTTAAAGGAATCTGGCGGTCATGTCCTCTGTCTGATGCCTGCTTGGCGGGAGGCCATGGCACGACCCCAGGTGACATCAGGGGAGAGCCTATAGTTGGATCAGCATCAACAGGCTCCACCTACTGGTGAATAAACCCACTTGTTTTAGACATCCAATGCCTAAACCAATACCTTTTCACTGCTGTAATCAATAAAGTTGTGGCCTTTTCTTGCCCATTAACCTTATATCACGTGTCCTTGTGTATTTATTTCACATCGCAGGGGTCGGGTCCTCGAACCACAACATTATGTTATCTCCAACATCTTGTGCCCATTTAATCATAGCAGATTTCACTGTTTCATCCATTCAACAGCAAGTTATACATCTTTGACAAAATCTTAGTTTTGGGTTCTAACAGTTCTGTTTCTAATTTTGATTTTTCCACCTGGAAACCAATTTTCTTGTCCAAATTATATGCCTCCATTATCTGATAATAATGAAGCCAGTCTCACACTTTGTTTTTTAATTTCTCAAAACTCTGCAATTTCAGTCTATCTCCGTCTTGTTCCAAAATTTCCCAATATTTCGGCCATTTGGCCTCCATATTGAGCTTTTTCAGAGCTTTTGCTTCCATCGGTGACAGCCACCTTGGGGTTTTATTTTCCAATAAGCCCTTGTATCTTATCCAGACATTAAACAATGCTTTCCTGACAATATGGTTTTTAAATGCTTTATGTGCTTTGACCTTATCATACCACAGATATGCATGCCATCCAAATACATTGTTAAAACCTTCTAGATCCAAAATGTCAGTGTTTTCAAGAAGCAACCATTCTTTCAACCAGCAAAAAGCTGCTGATTCATAGTAAAGTTTAAAGTCTGGCAGGGCAAATCCACCTCTTTCCTTTGAATCTGTTAATATTTTAAATTTTATTCTAGGCTTCTTGCCCTGCCAGACAAATCTAGAAATATCTCTCTGCCACCTCTTGAAACAGTCCATTTTGTCCACAATTTGCAATGTTTGAAACAAAAACAACATTCTAGGCAATACATTCATTTTTACCGCAGCAATACGGCCCAGCAGTGAAAGCTTCAAATTTGACCAAATTTCTAAATCTTTTTTCGCTTCAGCCCAGCATTTTTCATAGTTGTCTTTAAATAAATTCCCATTTTTTGCTGTCACGTTAATCCCCAAGTATTTAACTTTCTTAACCACTGTTAAACCTGTCTCATTCTGAAACCTCTCTCTCTCCATTGGTGTTAAATTTTTCTCTAAAACCTTGGTCTTTAACTTATTCAATTTAAATCCTGCAACTTGACCAAATTCTTGAATCAGTTCTAAAACTCTTTTGGTACTAGATTCTGGCTCCTGTAACGTCAATACTAAGTCATCTGCAAATGCTCTCAATTTGTACTCTTTGGCTCCGACCTGTATACCTTTAACCAACCGGTCCCTTCTAATCATATTCAGCAGAACCTCCAGGACCAATATAAAGAGCAATGGGGAAACTGGGCAACCTTGTCTTGTCCCTTTTTCTATCCTAAATTCTTCCGTCACCACATTATTTACAATTAATTTAGCCTTTTGTTCTGAATAAATTGCACTTATACCGTTTTCAAAACCTTGGCCTACCCCCATCCCCTGTAGGTTCTTCTTCATAAAACTCCAAGAGATATTATCAAAAGCTTTCTCCGCATCCACAAATATCAAAACTGCTTTAGTATTTATGTTCACTTCTAGTTTTTCCAAAATATCAATTATATTCCTCAAATTATCGGACAAGTGTCTTCCCGGGAGAAAGCCCACTTGGTCTTTATGAATCTTTTCCATCAATACTTTTTTCAATCTCTTGGCCAAAATGTCTGCAAAAATTTTGTAATCCACATTAAGTAACGATATGGGGCGGTAGTTTTTAAGCTGAGTCTTTTCAGTCTCTGTCTTCGGTATAAGTGTAATGTACGCCTCTTTCCACGACTCTGGTGCCCTTTTCCCTTCCAATATTTCATTGCAGACTTCCTTTAAAGGTTGTAATAACCACTCTTTCAAAGATCTATAATATCTAGAAGTCAGCCCATCCGGTCCTGGAGATTTGCCTAATTGCATGTTTTGAATGGCACCTTCTACTTCCTGTTCAGATATTTTATAGTTCAACATTCATTTACTTTCTTGGGAGATTTTTTGTAATCCATTTGTCTTCAGAAATTGGTCTAAGTCCATTTCTTTCTGTGGCCCTTGTGTATATAGTTGTTTAAAATACCTCTGGAAACAGTTTCTAATCTCAGTTGGGTTATGTATATTCTTTCCTTCCACTTCTAAATTTGTGATAGTATTTAATTTTTGTCTTTTTTTCATTTGCCAGGCCAGCAATTTCCCACATTTGTTCGCTGATTCAAATGTTTTTGTCTCATTTGTTTGATTTTCCATTCTATTTCCTGATTCATCATTTCCATATATTGAACTTGATATAACTTTATTTCTCTCAAAATCTCCTGCGACTTTGGTTTTGCTCTCAATTTCTTTTCACTTTCTTTTATTTTCCCCAAAATTTTATCTTTCTTCTCATTTTGACTTCTCTTCTTTATTGCATTCTGTTGTATCAGAAACCCTCTCATGACAGCTTTGCTTGCGTCCCAGATTACTCTTTTTTCTACATTAGTAATCATATTTATTTCAAAATAGTCTCTCAAGGTTTTTTGGGCCTTTTTATACACTTCTTCATCTCTGAATAAGGTGTCAGTCATCCTCCATCTGAAGGAGCCAGTTGATATTAGTTTCAACTCCATCCTTACAGCATTATGGTCGGGGCAGGTTTTGGGGCAGATTTCCACTTTCTTTATCTTTGGTGCCATTCCTCTAGTTACCCATATTTGGTCAATTCTAGCCCATGTCATCTTGGCTTCAGAAAAAGAAGGTTCCCTCTCTTCCCAAGGGGTTCTTTGTTCTCCAAGTATCAACTAAGTCCAAATTGTCTGTCATCTTGAAAAATGTTTTCAGTAGTCTACCATCCTTGGTAACTACCTGTCTTTGTGCCTTATCCATGTTTGTAGATACTACTCCATTCATATCCCCCATCAAAATCAGATTGTAATCCAAATAATCCATTAAGGTCTCATGCAACTTTTTAAAGAATTCAGATTTCCCCTCATTCGGTGCATAAATTCCTACTATCAAAAATTTCTCTCCTTGAACTTGAATTTCAATTGCCAGAAATCTTCCTTGGTCATCTTTAAAAATAAATTTTGGTGATAGTCTCTCCTTTGCATAAATCACAACTCCTCTTTTTTTAACTTTGTCAGATGAAATAAACTCCTGTCCCAATCTCTTGTTAATCAGTAGTTTCTTGTATAACCTTGTTACATGTGTTTCTTGTAGACAAATCAAGTCCAATTGCTCCTTTTTTAGTAAATGAAAAACACTTTTTCTCTTCCGAGGAGAATTTAGACCATTACAATTCCAACTTAACAGTTGCAGAGCCATGATGGGGTTACTTCGCTTTACCTCCAACTGCGCCAAGTGTCTGTTCTTGTTCTGTCAGTGGTGTCACTTTCTCTGGACCATGCAATCCAAAAGATAGGTTTGCTATATCTAGTATTCCTTTTTCCAGTGCTTTTGGCTCTTCTCCAGATTCCACTTCTTTCTGTAGATCTTCTCCGTGATCCTTCAAAAACCTATCTTTGTCATTGACTGATCTTATTTTTATTTTTCTTCCTTTATATTTAAAGAACAGGCCTTGAGGAAATTCCCACCTAAAGATAATTCTGTTACTTCTCAACAGGGCAACCAGATCTCCATAATTAACCCTTAAATCCAAAAGATGTTTTGGAATATCCTTAAATATCTCCACACTTGAGTCGTAAATTTCTAGAGTCTTTTGGTAATGCAGATTCAAGATTTTGTCTCTCTCCTCTTTTGTTCGAAGGGTGATCAAGCAGTCTCTCACCTTGTTCTTCCTTCCTCCTCTTCCAAGTCTAAATGCACTCACTATCTTAAATTCTTCCTTCCCCAAATCCTGTTGCCAGAATTCCTGCGTAAGAAAATCAGCCAAATTATCTTTCTCACGTTCTGGTACAGCCCTGATTCTTAAATTTCTTTGTTTCTCCTTCAATTCAATCATAGACAACGTCAAACCATGGTCCTCAAGTTGCCTATATATCGGTGGTATCTTCTCTTGAGTAGCAGTTGCTATATCTTTTGCTTCTTCAGCTGTCTTTCAGGTCGAAGCAGATTCCTGTAGTAATTTTTAATAGACTCTGTGTTGGTATTCACCTTCTGTCCCAAATTATTAATGCTTGTAGTATTTTGGTCAATTTTAACTGAAGCTTCGGCTACTTGTTTATTTGTTTCAGCTACTTGTTTAGCTAAATTTTCCAAAGATTCGTTAATTTTTTCAAGTGCCTGAGCCAAAACGTCTTCGGACGACATAACTTTTGGTTTAACTTGTGGAGGTGCAGCCCCTGGTATTCCAGTATTCCAGATGGTCCAGAAGGATCAGATGTTGAAGCCCTTCGCTGCAACCCAGTATCTGTCCGATAGGGTCTGCCAGACCTAGTAGTTTTTTCCTGCGTCAACTCTAACTTTCCTCTTCCATCTGCCATAACACTCTCATGAGAGTCCAAGGTCGATCCCACGGCTGGAATTTGTTTTGAAATGGAAAATTCCTCTAGCCCAGTTGTTATTGTAGCAGTGTCAAGCCTCCTCTAGGGGGACACAGTAACAGCCAAGGCGTGCAACTTTGAGAAAAGAAAATAGTCCTTATAAGTCCCCCAATTCACATAAAAACAACAGTTTCAGTTGCACTTAATCAGTTACTTTAAAACCAGGAGAAGTTCAGAAACACTGTATCTCTTTTGCAGAGTTAGCTGTCAAAAGTCCTCTGCTTACCAATAGGCTTTCCACAGAGCGGCATTCCTTATCTCGGGGCAGTCCATTCCCAGGTTTTAGGCGGTGGATTTTAGCTCCTTTTCCCCTTTTTGCAGATAAGTACAGTTCAAACCTTTCCCCCCTCCTCTCCTGCAATCCGGAGGGGAGATTGCTTTCCTGATGTTGAGATTTAAATCTTTTTTCAAACGTCTTTCAGAGTTTCCGCTTACAGTCTCTTTGCTTTGATCTATTTACAAGAAAGGAAGGCAGACTTCCTGTTTATACCTTCCCGCTTCGGTGCCGAATTAACTTGTTTTTCCCTTTAAATCCAATTTAATCCTAATCACGGGTAGTTGCTTTCAAAGTCAGATTGTCTCAGGAAAAAGTCAGCGCTCTCCGATAACGGCTATGCGGCTTCACTCCGCGGAAGAAGCAGTCGACTCTCAGCACCGCGCCGCTCACCCCGTCTCACTCCGGAGCCCTTAAAAGGGTCCCTTCGCAGTTTGGGGGGGCGCAAAAGATGCCCGCCGAGTCCCCACGTTCACAGGCTTCACCCGCCTGTGATTTTTAAAGGGTCCCCGCTTCGCCACAGTGGTCAGACCCGATCCCGCGGAGCTGGTCCCTCAGAAACTCAGAGGGAGTCCGCCATTACCGATGGCACCAACCCGGAAGTCCTGGCCATCCTATTCCTCTCCTCAGCCTTTGCCAAACCTGCCTCAAAATAGCCAAGGATGAGGGCTGTGCAGATGCACAGGCACAAGCCTTGGAGTTTGTAAAGCTGAAGGGAACAAACAGGCCTGTAGTTTGGTTGTCTTCAGCATGGAGCTGAACTGGGAGAGGCAATTCAGCCTGGGGGATATGTGGACTGTAGGTGTAAGGGAGGGGCAACAAGGCAAAGTGGGACTGAGCCACAAAGCTCCTTGAGGGAGAATCAGAAACAAATACCAAACAGGGAGATCAGATACTTATTTGTAAATGAAACTGAGTGGGAGCTTACAATATTTTGCAAAACCACGTCCTTCAAAGTATGAGTCATTGATACATTTTAAAAATCATAGAAACAATGGATGACACTGAAATATCCTGAAGCACAGCATTAGACTTTCTCAAGCAGTACAATGAAGAATTAGGAAAACATATGAGACGAAATGAGTGACTAAGATGTGAGGACAAGCTACACAACTAAAAATCCCTATAGGTCCTATGTTGCTTTAAGTACATACTAGATGCAAAACCCACAGTGCTGCTCCCCTTGACACACACACACATGGACCCCTTGTTCCTTGTCACTGCCAGGCATCCACCCCCCGGTGCTCCCCACTGCTGGCTGTTCATTTCCTCCTTCTCCACTGCAGCCATGTCCCTCCTATGTATATATTGCAAACTGTTATTATTACATATAAACTCTTATACTAAATTATTTCACTGCCCCAAGAACAATGAAGGATTCATCAGCACAACATCCAGCAAAGTTATTGCAACAGGAGTTCATCAGAATGTATTGTGCTATTATTTGTTAGCAGTCAATAGGTGGGCCTGTTCCCCATGCTCTTTATTCTACTAAGAACATGGATTTGTTTATTTCATTTTCTATTTTTTAAATAATTTTTATTAAAGATTTTCTTGGGTTATAAATGTAGGTGCATTGTCTCTATTTTCATGTCGCAGAGTCATTTTGAAATGTATATCCAACCCTTCCTCCCAAATGCCTATCTGGAGATCTGGAAGGGAAAACCCCAAGGGCTTTCTAAGCACCAACCCAAGTCTGCTGACCTTTTGTTGTGTATCAAGGAGCTGGTAACAATGGCTCACATAAGTGCAGGAAAGAAGCTTGCAGTTTATCAAAGACTACAGGCACTTTGTGGCTAGTTATTCATTCAAAGGATACTCACTTGCTTTTCTTGTGCGTTTCTCAGTTTCTACAACAATAAATGAAAAAGAGTAAATCTTAGCACACGTATACCCAGCTTTTCATTCACTTCCTGGGATACTTGGTTTAATTTGAGCAGAACACTAGCCTGAAGCAGCCCATCCTCCATTCATTGCAATTTTATAGCCTCTGTCCTCCTTTTACAATTGTGCAGATTACTTTCCTATGGATACCTGTATGGTGTGTGCTATTCTCATAATAAAATCACTGCTATCTAAACTAGGGAAGTAAATTCATTCTAATTTAGTTTGTGCCCAGCAGGGGAGAAAAACCCTGGACCTATTTGTCCATAATTTGGAAGAGTTCTTTCCCAGAAGTACTTCTTTCATATATGCTGTTTTCATATATGACTGTAAAACAACAAGGCAATTTATATGACTTTTTGTTTGCTACTTCAAACAGAAAGCCTACTCTTGAAAAAACTTTACAGCAGATATTCTTTTTAATTTTGAAAGGATTCATCCCCCCTGAACTGGGGGGGGGGGGTTAACATGCCTGACAATTTCAGCCAATTCTGTCAAAAATAAAGATTAAAGACCAATATGGAAAATAAGCAAAGTAAAAGTTTTACACTGAGCATAGAGGACGAAAAACAAAAAACAAAAATCAGAAATGAATGCCACTGATTTTTCTTGCCAAGGACTCTTGGGTTTGAACCTCAGGAATACCACCATGTGTCACTGCCAGATGGTAGGAAGATTCTTGATTCTTGCTCGGGAAGTGACTCTGATTGCCTGAAGCAGCTTTTAAACTAAGCTCATTTTAAGGCAGTTTAAGGAGCAATAAATGCCTGTAGTAAATACGTATTGATTAAACTGGTATGCATTTCTTCTCTGTATCTAAGAACACACCGTTCATTTTTATAATCATAGGTACACAAAAAAAAGTTTTCCTTAACGGTTCACATCTACAGTTAAATGACGTTAAGAAAATGACAGATTTAAAATACTTACGTCTCTTTTTGCACTTAATACAAAGAAGAAGGCAGATGGGAAGCAACAGAATTATTAGGAAGGGTCCTAGCCAAGGGAAAGTGGTAGGATAAAGGGCATCTGAAACACACATTAAAATCTCAGTTACAGCGACATATTTCTCTTGAAGAAGATTTCAAGTTGCAAAACTAACCTAACCAGAGTCTGCCTTTGCCACTCACCTTCATTGCCCCAAACTCTCCTGAACTTCCTCTTTTGGGAGGGATTGATCTGAAGTTGTTCGGGGGGGGGGGCGGCCTTCAGCTGTGACCTGCCTGCCTCTCTGCTGAATAGTGGATATGGGATAGAAGCCAGAAGGTTCCAGAGGTCTGTTATTAACCCAAAACTGTTCTTAACATGAGGATCGCTTTCGCTAATGGCGCCTCCCGCTGCTGCCACACGGCGGGCAACTTCCGCACACATCCCGGGGCAGTGTTCGCAACAAGGGGATCTACTTCCGGGTTGGCAGAGCTCGTAACCCAAAGCATTCATAAGGAGGGTAGTATGTAATACAAGGTGCCACTGTACTTTCGTAGATAATCTGGATAATCCATTCAAACAAAGAGCATAGTGTACTTCAGAGGCATCAAAACGGAATTAATTTCCCAAACCTCTCTCTTCTTATAGTACTTGTACTGAAAACACATTGAAAGCATTTAACCTCTTGGCCCTTTTGCTTCACCCCTACTCACCAGAGATCAGGATTCTCGATTCACTCTCCATCTCTAGCAGTTCGTTGATGATTTTGCAAGAGACTTCATGGTCAACTCCTGAGTCTGTTATAATGGAACTGGAAACACTGAAGTTTCCTGCCTTGGTCTCTGTATTTGTAGTGTCTGACTGTTTACTTCAGACTTTCCCTTCACTGTCCAGCCAGAAAGCCTTGGGCTTTGGGTACCAACCGTTGGAGCTGCAGGTGAGGCCAATCCCCCAGCCTTAATAATCCACCAAGGAAATGGTAGGCTCGGTTACTTTTGCTGCACAAGAAGAACACCACATATAAATTTTTCATCATTCCAAATATAATAGAACCTGTCTAGAACACATGGATCAAAGATCTGAAAAATAGGACTATACCTGTACAGTTGTTGGAAGGCAGAAATAAAATATAAAATTGCAAGATCCACTGGTCACTATTTATTAATTACTGTCAACAGTCTGTCTACTTTATTTTTTAGAAAATAGGCTTTTTTGTACATTAATCTTCACGTAATGTACTTTGACTCTGTTAAAACTTAATTTATGCTATATATACCAGGAATTGTATATATATGCAAATCTGTATCCTATTTTGCAAGTGGGTCAGAGGACCGTATTCATTACAATGTTTTGTTTTCTTCTTCCTCGTAGCCAAGCAATTTTTGAAGTTTATTTTTCTGTTATGATGTATTTTTGTTATTCTGATTATCTTGATTTGAACTTGTTTTATTTATATATTTATTGCATTTATTTCACGCCACTTTTCAGTCAATGCACTTGAGGTCATTTACAATTTTAAAATAGTAGATCAAAAATGTAGTGATAGAGACCTCTCAGGTTGACTCATGGCATTTGCTCCTGGCCTCGGCTTCCTTGCCATCTCTCAGGGCAAATGGGACTTTAATGGGTAAATGAGGGCTGTCCCAGTAGTTTTCTCAGGCCACCTATCAGGAGCTGATTTGCCATGCTCCCTAGCCTGGGCATCCCAGTTTCTGATTTTCCTCAAGGAACACAGTAGCCCTAGGGAGACTGGGGGAGGGGCTGCCTCAATGATTCTGTCAGGTCAATTGGGTAGTTCTGTCAGAAATCAATGATATGAACTCTCTGGCCTGGGCTCACTTGCTTTTATGGGTTAATATATTTAGTGATTTTTTTTGGTCATGCATTTGATGTTTATTTCTTTGAACGCAAATTATGTGGGGAAACGGTAAACAAAAAAGTGGCAATGATATTGGTAAGTCTTTTTTCACTTTCCTGTAGAGTTGGAAGGAAGTTGAAAAGGAGATTGCTGCTTATAAATTATACATTCACTCCAGTGTCCCCTTCTGTCTTTCTTCTAATCCTTCTCCACAAATATGCATATTTGTAATTTCTTATGATTTTAAATAAAACAAAGGAATTATAGCTGTGTATTTCCAAACCACAGAACCTAGAGCTTGCCGATCAGAAGGTTGCTGGTTCGAATCCCCGCAACAGGGTGAGCTCCCGTTGCTCAGTCCCTGCTCCTGCCAACCTAGCAATTTGAAAGCATGTCAAAGTGCAAGGAGATAAATACGTACCACTCCATCAGGAAGGTAAATGGCGTTTCTGTGTGCTGCTCTGGTTTTCCTAGAAGCGGCTTAGTCATGCTGGCCACATGACCCAGAAGCTGTACTCCAGCTTCCTTGGCCAGTACTGTAAAGTGAGATGAGTGCCGCAACCCCAGAGTCATCCACAACTGGACCTAACAGGTAGGGGTCCCTTTACCTTTACCTTTAACTTTACCTTTATTTCACCACACCAGCAGAATGTATGTGTCAACTAAAGCTGTTTTCTATAGGCTTACTTTTCTGAAAATGAGGCATGTATAGGATTTTTTTATATAATACGTTTTATGTTCTTATCCTATTTCAGTTTAGATCTGATAAAAGAAATGTATTGCATATATAGTAATATAGTAATATATATATTCAAAAGCTATCTAGTCTGTCTCTATTGCAAGTAGACAGATTATGCCCCCCCACACACACACACATACACATCTTGTCAGCATTTCAGATAATCGAATGCACTGCTCCAATATTGTTAAACCACAATACTAAATTTTAAAAGTTGCAGGTAAATTGTGTTGTGTAGCACCATGTATGCATGTCACACAGTTACTGCTCTTTCTGTCCTACACCACTCACTAATCCACTTTCCTCATGTAAATGTTGATACAGAGCTTTTCACAACACAACATATTCAGGTATAAGAAATATTCCCATAATGAGAAACTGCATCCTCTAAAGTGAAAAACAGGTTTTGTAGAAAGGTCTAGAATTGGCTGCTTATGCATCTGTACTGAAATGAGAGATCCATATTTAACTATAGAGCTTGAAAAGCAGGACAAACCCTTCAAGTTGAGAGATGGTCAATGACATCCCCAACTAAGAAGACCAGGAACATCTGAGATGTCCCATGGCAGAGCTAACTCTGTGTATCAAGGGATATATATCACTTGGCAGTGTCAAATGGGAGTGGCAAAGAAGCAGCCATTTTATGTCCATTACAAATGAAAGAAGCAACCACCAGAGGATCTCTGCAGAAAGGAGCATGTTGCCTTCATTCTTCTTTCTCTCAAACACACACACAAACACAAACACACATTTATATTTGTAAACTTAAATTTTGCACGGAAGCCCCTGAAATTTACTATCACAAGTATATTTGCAAATGTGGCTTGAAAGTTTCTACACGAAGGTAAACTAATCTTATATATATCCTGAATGGAAACAAGCGAAAAGCCTTGCTCCTTTCACCTGATCACCAATTCATCATTAAACAAACACATTCCAATAACAAAAAGAATGAAATGCAATTCTGGAAATATTTTTTCTTACCTTCTTAGCAAACTGAGATTTGTTTGTCAGTTCCTGCACCTTGCTCCTGCTTCTGGCGGACCTTTGTTACGGGAGTTATTTACTTTCATTTTCCTGCTCTGCATCGAGATAACTAACTGCCAACAATTTGCTCTACATTTAATGGCTGTGACGTGCAACACCTTCCTCTGAAGGATAAAGGAGTGTTCTTGGCAAACACTATGCTTGTCCCATGTAAACGCTATGCTCCACAGATACTTGTAGAGCTAATGCAGTGATGACAGGGCTTCATTTCTCAAAGTTTCCTTCAGAACTTTTATTTTCTTCACCTTTGCTCAATGGTAACATGACATGCAGCGCACCCAGTAACTAACAAGGCTTTCAGCTAAACAGCTGGTGAAATCCAGATATGTACTTATGTAAAATTTACTATGGGTAGCTGCAATATATACCGGTATGTGACTTGTGGATTTGTTGGATATTGTTGGTGTGTGTGTATAATTACTAGAACCACGTTACATGAGAATAAGAATGGACTCATTTCCTACTTGGCTTGCTAAAGTATTATCATTGTTGTTGTTTTGTATTTGAATTTCAAACTTCATGAGTCTACACATTTGAACGTGAAACAGGGGCACCCACATTTGTTGCTGTCTGTAACCCCTATCCCTGAACTGACAGGTGGGTGTGGGCCCAGGTTTTGAGAATTAGGCCCTAAGTCACATGATCATGCTAGATTGCATTTGGAATAAGAGTATGTCTTGCCTTGCCCCATCATGTCCCTACCACCTCCTTTTTACTCTTACACTGGCTTATATTTCAGCAGTGGGGATTTATGCTGATATATATCTCCAGCTCAGCCAGCACAGGGAACTTAACCAGCATTGCCGTGGCTCAGCTTGGAAAATCTAATAATAATAACAATAATAATATATTAATATGCCACCCATCTGAGTTACCCCAGCCACTCTGGGTGGCTTCCGGCCAATAAAGCAAGATGAGCACCACAACCCCAGTCATCAGTGACTGGACCTAATGGTCATGGGTCCCTTTACCCTTTACCTTTTAAAATGTTCATTATCAAAGAAGGTCAGGGCTGTTTCATTTCATCATCAAGCTTTTAGAAAATATGGGATGTAGAGGCTGCCACCCACACTTTCTCAGCTCACCAACACCACTAGCTCTCCATCCCCTACACTTGGCTAACCCCTCCTCCATTTACACCCCACTTATGCCCTACCTATCCCCTCATAACCTGCCCAAACCTCCCTTTAAACTTGGCTGAACCCTCCTTCCCTCACATTCTGACCATTTACTAAAGCTATTCTGACTTTCTCTCACATCTTACACTGCCTGCTTTTAAATGAGGCCAGGAGGGGCTTTAAAGAGCAAAACCACTCTCTGAAGGGCCTCCCATCCTCCTTTAAGCAGCTCATGTGGGCTGGAGCTAGAGAGTTGCTGCATCCTAAAATACTCATCCTATTGGAAACTTGGAAAACTCAGCAGTGGCCAGAGGATTTGATAAGATCAGTCTACATCCCAATCCCAAAGAAGGGAAGTGCCAAAGAATGCTCCAACTGCCGCACAATTGCACTCATTTCACACGCTAGCAAGGTTATGCTTAAAATTCTACAAGGAAGGCTCAAGCAGTATGTGGACCGAGAACTCCCAGAAGTGCAAGCTGGATTTAGAAGAGGCAGAGGAACCAGGGACCAAATTGCAAACATGCGCTGGATTATGGAGAAAGCTAGAGAGTTCCAGAAAGACATCTACTTCTGCTTCATTGACTATACAAAAGCCTTTGACTGTGTCGACCACAGCAAACTATAGCAAGTAACGAAATGGGAGTGCCTGATCACCTCATCTGTCTCCTGAGAAATCTCTATGTGGGACAAGAAGCTACAGTTAGAACTGGATATGGAACAACTGATTGGTTCAAAATTGGGAAAGGAGTACAGCAAGGCTGCCTATTGTCTCCCTGCTTATTTAACCTATATGCAGAATTCATCATGCGAAAGGCTGGGCTGGATGAATCCCTAGCTGGAATTAAGATTGCCGGAATAAATATCAACAACCTCAGATATGCAGATGACACAACCTTGATGGCAGAAAGTGAGGAGGAATTAAAGAACCTTTTAATGAGGGTGAAAGAGGAGAGCGCAAAATAGGGTCTGAAGCTCAACATCAAAAAAACGAAGATCATGGGACTTCCGGGGTGGCGCCTCCGGTGATGGCGGACTCCCTCTGAACTGGAGGGACAAGCTCCGCACGAAACGGGTCTTTTCCGCTGCGGCGTAGCGGGGACCCTTCTGGAAATCACAGGCAGAAGAAGAAGAAGAATAGTTTGGATTTGATATCCCACCTTTCACTCCCCTTCAGGAGTCTCAAAGCGGCTAACAATCTCCTTTCCCTTCCTCCCCCACAACAAACACTCTGTGAGGTGAGTGGGGCTGAGAGACTTCAAAGAAGTGTGACTGGCCCAAGGTCACCCAGCAGCTGCATGTGGAGGAGCGGAGACGCGAACCCCGTTACCCAAATTACGTGACTACCGCTCTTAACCACTACACCACACTGGCGGATGAAGCCTGTGACCGTGGGACTCGGCGGGCACCTTTAGCGCCCCCCCAACCCACTAAGGAACCCAGAAACAGGATCCGAAGTGAAGAGGGGGAAGTGGCGCTGTGCTGTGAGTCAACTGCTTTTTCTGCGGAGCGAAGCCGCATAGCTGTCACCGGAGAGCACTGCCTTTTTCTTGGGACAATTTGGCACTGAAAATAACTAACCGTGAGTACTGGAACGTTAAATATCTGGATTTTAAACAAGTATTGGCGAAGCTAAAGGAATCTGGACTTTAAAATTTACCCCAATTTGTTACTGAAACGGAAAGAGCTAAACAGGAAGTCACCTTTCCGTTCTCTTGCGTTATAACAAAGCAAAGACAATGCAAACTAGAGCCTTTAAAAACTTCTTCTAAAAGATCGTCTTTCACCATCTAAAACAGTGGAACCCCCCTTCGGAAGCAGGAAAAGAAGGGGGTCTTTTTATTGACTTGCGTAAACCTGTGGAAATAAAGTGAAAGTAAAGTAATTTTCCACTGTCCTGACCCTGGAGCGGGAGGTCAGATTTGACGTTTGAAGCTCATTGACCAGAAATAAATGCTCTGACAGATAGTTAAAAGGAGGGAAACATTGTGACTCCATTGTTTCTTTTCGCTTTCAAAAAAAAATGGACACAATATTTTGAGGAAGATATTTTGTTCCTAGGGTACTCGGGGCAAAGAACAATCAGAAGCTTCTCCCCCTAGAGGGGAGCTATGAAACTGTAACCTGGGAACTGTAACTGTTTACTGATTTTGTTCGTGGGAAGAGTTCTGTGACCTTGTAAGACAATGCCTTCAGAAGCACTGTTGGGTGCTCTCTGTAACATAAGTGCCCTACTAGACCAATTAAGTCAGAAGTTGGACCTTATGACAAAAGCTGCCAATGCCTCTGATCAGGTAGTGGAAAATCATAAGGAGCCCATTCAGGAATTAAAACAGGAGTGTGCTGAGACAGAACAACGAAAAGAAGAGGACTTTATTGAATCTTTATTGAATCTTGGGCGCCAGAGATGGAGGGACTTTTGGCCCAGCAGGAAAATGAGCCTTTGGATTTGACAAATGAATTTGGGAAAAACCAGACCTGGAAAGATAAAGTCTTGATCGGATTAGAAATGGGGGGTTGGATTGAACCCCCTATGCTGGGATGTTTGGACTTCCAGAGTTTGGAAATGGGCCGTTGGAGATTTGGAGCTGTTGGGACTTTTAATTTTGGAGGGAATTTGAAACATGCCTTAAAACATCACATGGAGCTCAGTCTGGATTATGTGAAAGGGGCTGATTTGTCGAAAAGGGTCAAAACTTACAGAGAATCCAGAAGAGATTCATCAGGGCAGAGCAGGAGTTGGCTTCCCAATCTGACGTTGCCACTCTTGACTCTCAAGTCCTTCTACTTCTCTCACAGACGAGATGGAAATGATCAAGACATTTACAGCATGCATGTTTCTGTCCCCTCCCCCAGGGAACACCCTCAGATGTGGCTGCAGCTACAAGTCAATGATGTATAATTTTTACATCATTCCTTCTGGTGAACTATTCAATGTACAGTGGTACCTCGGGTTACAGACTGTCAGGGAACTGCTATCAGTGCCGGAGGGAGAGATCAAAAGCCAGAGGGATTCCAGAGAGCGTCTAGGGATCGGGAGAAGCAGCCCATCTTCTGGGGAAGAAAATCAGCGTAGCATCAGTGGAGGGGGGGCAGGAGTTGGAAGTGGTGAGGCGGTCCCATGACTCCTTGCCTGGGACCAGCGGGGAGAGTAGGGGTCCTCCGTTGCCCACGCCCTCTTTGCGCAGAAGGCTTTCGGGCAGAGAGGGAAGGCGCAGACTGGGCGTCAAAGAGCTTCTTTGCTGGAAGAAGTTTAAGAAACACCCACTCATGGATTTTACCAGCGACTGAGTCAGCCACAGGTGAGTGGCGCTCCGGACAGATAAAGTTTACTTTGGCAGCCCAGCCAGGTGTTTGACCCAGCCAGGGAGATAGTTGCCTACTTGCGCACGAGCAACCCCTAGAAAACATTACACAGACGCTTCAGGTTACAGATTCCGCTAACCCAGAAATAGTACCTCGGGTTAAGAACTTTGCTTCAGGATAAGAACATAAATCATGCGGCAGCGGGAGGCCCCATTAGCTAAAGTACCACAGTATCTCTGACCCTCAGGCACATTCACTTAGAGAATATTTGATGGTCAGAAAGGCAGCTTTTCATCCGTTATCCCATTTACCCCCCACAAGAAACCCCTCTGAAAATGAGTAAATTAGTTCACACGATAGAGAGAAGATTCAGACATTAATCGTGGTTGAAAATTCCTTCTGAAGATATAAATAGGAAACATTTTTCCAGGATAAAATGAATGGGGCTGCACTCCAGCAGCTACTGCCCAAGATACACACCCATGCACACAAACCACCCCCATGTAGCATGGCCACAGAGCCTCGATCCCTATTCTAGCAGTTTCTACTGTGAAACTGGGTAGAGCAAGTCCGTTCACCCTTTTGGCGTGACAGTATTGTGGGACAGCAGAGGCTTCACTAAGGCCTCAACAAGGGAATTGTGACATCAGTGCCCCATCCAAATAGGTGGCAGAGGTATAGGCTCTCACCACCTATCAAGAGTCGAATCCTGGGCTGCACCCCGGATAGGCAAATAGTGATGCAGGCTCGGACATGGGCTGGGCCAGGGGGGCAGAACCGATGGAGAAGGCAGGCTTCCCTTGGGTCCAGTCCCTGGTCATTTAAACAGCCCTCACCTGGGGCCCCACCTGCTTTTCATTTGTCGGGTTCTATCTGCCCTTTTTCACCTCATGACCATGGCTGAACCCAGGATCACTGCCACTTGTTTCAACTCGCCTCTCCAGAGCAAAATCACACCTGAGCTGAAATCACTTTAAGCTGAACCAATTGTGAAGTCATTAGCTGCGAGGGTTTTCAGCTCCACCTCTGCCTGGCGTGCTGGCTTCACAAGCAGCAGAGTGGTGCCGGAGCGATCATCAGTGGCGTGGCAGCAGTAGCATGTGCACTTGGGCTGCAGGGCGGCAGCGGCGTAATTATTTTGGCCAAGGAGCAGCAGCGGCTCGATCATCCTCAGCTAGTGAAGTCTCCATTGCGCAGTCTTTGAGAGTTCGGCCCATGGGCTCAGCTGGCAGGAATGGCGCTACTTGCCTTATCAAAGCAGGTGATTGGCGGTAAACAAGAAACAAGAACAAAGCGTCCTGTGATTTGTCAGCACCATTTTAGATGTTTTAATTTTTTGTTAATGGCTTCTTAGAGTTTTATAGTATGGCTTTATGTTTGATTGCTGTATGTTTGTTATATTTATGTTTAGTTATTTTAGTGATATATACAGTATATTTAGTCATATACAGTGGTACATCGGGTTACATACACTTCAGGTTAAATATGCTTCAGGTTACAGACTGCACTAACCCAGAAATAGTACTTCGAGTTAAGAAATTGTGTTCCGGTGGCGCGGAAGCAGCAGGAGGCCCCATTAGCTAAAGTGGTGCTTAAGGTTAAGAACAGTTTCAGGTTAAGAACAGACCTCTGGAACGAATTAAGTACTTAACCCGAGGTATCACTGTAGTGGTATAAAAATATTTTTTTATAAATAAGTAAATAATAAAACAATACATTGCCATTTATTATTGTCATCTGAAGTTTTAGTTCTCATTCTTTATGGGCTCTGTAACTTCAGAACTGGATAGTTAACTATTCCAATATGGTTTAACGAAGAGGAGACTGGCAAAAGAGGTGGGGGGAAAGGAAGAAGGATGTTGTTCTCATATTGGTAACAGGATTTGACTGATTTCTATCTATGGTTCTACAAATGAGGTTTTTAAACACCAGTAATGGCTAAAAGTATGAGCAAAGTAGCAGTGGGAAACATTTTTTAAAAAAATGTTTAAAAATCCCTTAACAATTTTTCTTACTATAATGCCCAGCACTATTCCCACTACTTTGCCCTCCATTGAAAATGTATTGGCTTGTCATGCCAAGTATTATTCCTCTGACTGTATCAGAGGTTCTTCCAAAGGGCTTGGGAATCTAATATGGTTTATCTGTAATAACTCCTGTATTCTGAAGGCTTGTCAAAACTACAATGTCATCTAAAGTAGCAGAAGTTCTATTCACACGTTACTTCTGCATTCTGATCAGTACTGTAGGCCTATATAATAACTGCCAATTATCACTACATTGAGATACCTTCCAATAACTCTTTGAAACAAAGTACATAATTATGGAATTATGGAAATCAATGAGTTTTCGGGGCGGGTAGAGATAACCAGTGGATATCACTTGTTATTCTTGCAAAGGATTATTGCATCTGAACCACGAAGCTGCTTCCTGATTCTTTTTCATACATAAGAATAAAGGGGGGCCCTTCAGAATACCAGTGTGTGCTTCTCTATGAGTATGTGTTTTACCCATAGTGAATTGAGCAGAACAGAAGGTGAGAGGTAGCAGGGTGCCAAATTCTGGGTTCACAAGTCTGCTCATGGGTCCAAGGAAGGGCTTCTTCCAGAGCAGCCTGTGATTGCCTGCCTCCTTTACAGCAGGTGGGCCTGTGCCTTCCCAAAACCTGACATTTTAAATTTAACAATTCTAAAATTGTTGTTGTTGTTGTTGTTGTTGTTGTTGTTGTTGTTGTTCAAAATACAGTAATCAAATCAATAGTATTTACTATTAGTTTCCTTGTTGAAGAATCTACAACATTTATGCAGTCACTGAAATTTACTTTCCATATTTATACATGCTTAGAAGGAACAACTAGGCTTTGAATCATTTTTATCTTTTAAATTATATTTTATTAAGTTTCAACATTTTTAACATATACAGTCAAAACACAGTTTCATATTTTATTTTTGTCCCATCGCCCCCCCCCCCCATTTTCCATGAAGTTGTTGTTTCTCTCCTTCTGCTGCACCCTCTCTTCTACCTATCAAATCATAACCACAATATTATAATCCAATATATTATATTTTTAATCTAACCATTTCATCTTTTGTCTCCCATTCTAATATCAATCAATATCAATATCTGTAACCCGAGGTACCACTGTATAAACAGATTTTTAAATAACTCATTAATTTCTTAATATTGAAACCAATCCATTACGCATTCTTAGATTTCTTCAAACGTTTTCAATTTGTATATATTTCCAGAAAAATACAGTATGTCTCTATATCTGCCCCAATTCTCCATCATATTAAGTTTCTTTTGTGTACTAGTTTCTACAGGGGGTAGCCATAAAGGTGTTTCCCTTCCAAGTAGATCTTGGTATCTTGTCCACACTCCATATGTTTTGAATCATTTCTACTTCTTAGATGCAGGATTCATTGATGCCATTGGGTCCCCTCTGTTTCTCTCATTTTTTTGCACCTGTATTTATACCACTATCCTGGCTAAATGAAAGGGCTTCACTAATTCTGAGCTATTCCAGGGCTAGCTGGTATGTTTTCCCATTCTATACTCACAATCACTCTTGCAGATTCCATGGAAGAATCCTTAGTGGAGAACCACCTAGCACTGAAGTCACAGATCCTGTGGAGAAGAAGGGATAAAGCTCCCCAACACCAAGTGTTTTATAGGTGTGCAATTTCCTTTTGCTGCAGACATCATAAAAAGATAAGCTTCCAACTGATTGATCTAGGAATATTCCTAATTTTGTAAGCTTTCCATACACTTTCAGGTGGGTCCATTGCTCTGTCCGAGCCCAGTAATCTTTCCCATCATCACATCCTATGACCCAGTAGCCATTCTCAGGAGACAGGTGGATCTCCCCCTTTCTAGAAGCAGTTGCAGAGGCAACTCCCAAGTCCCAGGTTTTCTCCTGACCAATCCCCACCTCCCAGTAATATTTGCCTTCTGAAAATCCACATTTTGCCAGAATGAATGTGCAGGAGTCAAACCGCTCCTCCCAGTCAGAAACCTTAGAAACACTTCCTGTGTTCCAAACACTTTTGCCATCTTCAGACACTTTTAGCTTTGGGTGAGCTGTCCTGGGGTCCAAGATCACATCAGCTGCAACAAAAAGAAGCCTTGATTCAAAGGCACAGACTTAAATGAAGCGTATAAATTAATGTATAAATTATGTGGGCATCTCTCTTTTAAGTCACCCGTCTGTGGACCACACTCTCAACTGTCTGCTGGACAGCTGCATATTCCTGCAATGCAGGGAGTTGGACCAGCTAATCCTTAGGATCCCTTGCAACTCTACAATTCTATGAATCTATGATATGGTGACTAATACAAATTTCTATCCAAGCTTTCTGCATTGCATGATTCACCCTCTCTCTACAACAATTCTTCTATGTTCCTCAACATATCTCCTTATGCTTTAGCCATCTGAAACATGTTTAATGTGCTAAGCACATTCTTGTCACATTAATGATGGTCATCCTCACTTTTGCAAGTGCTTACCTGTCAATCCATTTCCACATTGATCTATCCTTCCTGTATACCTATTGTATAAACACATTGTTTAAAGTATTTCCCCTCAAAATGTGCATTTAAAAATGTTTGTGCTTTTCTTGAGCCAAACAGTATTGGATAAGTAAATTAGT